>NC_090802.1:27596874-28269374 GCF_036512215.1 Solanum lycopersicum | reverse complement strand
AATTATAAAGATGCTGTAAATGGAAGAATATGGATAATATGGGATGATAGCTGGTATGAGGTGAAGTTGTTAAAAAGTACTGATCAAATGGTTCATTGTCAGGTTAATGAAAGAAGCAAAGGGTATCAGTTTAGAATCACAGTAATCTATGGTTACAATACTGCAGAAATGAGGAGAAGTTTATGGATGGATTTGAAGATACTGGTTCACAGTGTTTCAGATCCTTGGCTCATTATAGGTGACTTTAGTGCTACTTTATCTCCCCAAGATAGACTAGATGGAGTTCCTGTTACACTGAATGAAATCAAGGAGTTTGAAGAATGTGTTAAGTATATAGGGGTTACTGAAATACAGTGGAGAGGTAGTTATTATACCTGGACAAATAAACAGGTTGGTACTGCCAGAATTGCCAGTAGAATAGATAGAGCTTTTGGGAATGATTGTTGGATGGACAAATGGGGTCATGCTGTTCTAGAATATGGAATGCCAGGTATATCAGATCATAATCCTATGCATTTACTACTACAGCAAAGTAATCACCAGATCAGAGTGGGATTCAAATTCTTTAATGTGTGGATTGAACATGAGTCTTTTATGGAAATGGTGGATACAATCTGGAAACAGGAATATGGAAATGATATAATGAGAGGTATATGGTATAAGCTGAAGGCCCTCCAGCCAGTCTTGAGGCAAATGAATAAGAAGGAGTTCCAATTCATAGGAAAAAAAATTGAGAAGGCAAGAAGTGAACTTAAAGAACTGCAAGAGAAGCTTTACAATCAGGCACAAGATGATCTAGTTATTAAAGAGAAGGAATTATTAATTCAGCTGGAAAAATGGTCAATGCTAGAAGAAAATGCTTTAAGGCAAAAAGCAAGAGCTAGATGGATTACTTTGGGAGATTCCAACAATAAGTATTTCAGCTCAGTGATAAAAGAAAGAAATCAAAAGAAGAATATAAGGAGTATTTTATCTCAAGATGGACATATGGTGTATGAGCCTCAGGAGATTCAAGAGGAGTTTGTTAAATTCTATAAAAGTCTTATGGGGTCCTCAGCAGGGGAACTTCCAGCTATCAATGTTCAGGTGATGAAGAGAGGTCCAGTGTTATCAAGACAACAAAGAATTCAGCTATGCACAGATGTAACAGAACAAGAGATTTATGCAGCATTGAAGTCTATTTGGAATGATAAGGCACCAGGCATAGATGGCTATAATGCATTATTCTTTAAGCATACATGGAAGATAGTTAAGAAAGATGTTATTACAGCTGTCACACAGTTCTTCACAACAGGGAAATTGTTTAAGCCTTTCAACTGTACTCTTGTGTCTCTAATTCCAAAGGTGCAAAGTCCTAAAACTGTGAAGGAATTCAGACCTATAGCTTGTTGTACTGTGATCTATAAAATTATTTCAAAGGTGATAACAAAGAGAATGCATGATGTTATGCCTGATATTATTTGTGAAAGTCAAGCTGGATTTATACCAGGGAGGAAAATTGCAGACAATATCATATTAGCTCATGAGATGGTTAAGTCTTATATAAGGAAGAACATATCTCCTAGGAGTATGATGAAGATAGACTTGCAGAAAGCTTATGACTCAGTTGAATGGAGTTTTTTAGAACAAGTAATGGGAGGGCTGGGATTCCCAGACATGTTTATTCAATGGGTAATGAAGTGTGTGAAAACAGTGAATTACACTATTGTTGTGAATGGGCAAACCACTCAGAGATTTGATGCAGCAAAAGGGTTGAGACAAGGTGATCCTATGTCACCATTCTTGTTTGCTATAGCAATGGAATATCTCAGTAGATTACTTAGAGGACTCAAAGAAGAAAAAAGGTTCAAGTACCATCCCAAGTGCTCTAAGCTGGATATCACACACTTATGCTTTGCAGATGATCTTCTATTGTTCTCAAGGGGGGATCTGGATTCTATCAAGATACTACAAAAATGCTTTTCAGACTTCTCTCAAGCCTCAGGATTGCAAGCAAATCTTACAAAAAGTTCTATCTACTGTGGAGGAGTGCAAATGGAAGTAAAGCAACAGATTGTGCAGCAGATGGGCTATATAATGGAGGAACTACCTTTCAAATACTTGGGAGTTCCCCTCTCAACAAAGAAATTGAACATAATACAATGTTATCCCCTCATTAACAAGATCATGGCAAGAATTAAGTCATGGACAGCGAAAAAACTGTCATATGCTGGAAGAGCACAACTTATCAAAACTGTCTTGTTTGGAGTTCAATCTTACTGGGCACAATTATTTATCATACCAGCTAAGATAATAAAAGTGATCGAAGGACTATGCAGAAGCTACCTATGGTCAAGGGTTGGAGATGTTACAAAGAAGGCCTTGATAGCATGGGAGAAAGTGTGTTGTCCTAAAAGTGAAGGTGGCATAGGATTGATGAATATGAAAGTATGGAATAGAGTTGCGATTGCTAAATTGTGCTGGGATCTAGCTAACAAGGAGGATAAACTCTGGATCAAATGGGTTCACACTTACTATATAAAGGGACAAAGAGAGTGGCAAAGGAGGAAACAAGCAAGCTGGATGATACAAAAGATCATGAGTCTGTAACAAAGTGTGGAGCAAGTCCAGCAACAACAAAGGAAGAATAAAGGGGTGATTAGACAAATGTATGAACACATGAAAGGGGAACAACAAAAGCCAGAGTGGAATAACCTTATGTTCAACAATGCTGCAAGACCCAAAGCTTACATCACAATGTGGATCATGCTGAACCAAAGGCTGATGACAGTAGATAGGCTAGCTCAGTGGGGAATTGAAGTAGAGAAGATATGTGTGATGTGTAAAAGGGATGAAGAAACTGCAGAGCATATGTTTATCCAATGTAATTATGCAAGAAGAGTGTGGGATAGACTGTTAAGCTCAATAGAGAGACATACTCAGGTGCCAATGACGTGGGAACAATTTGTACAATGGACCATTATGCATGGGAAAGGGAAGAGATCAGCTGCGAAAATGTTCAAGACTGTGCTTGCTGAAGGAGTCTATGGATTGTGGAAGGAGAGAAATAGTAGAATCTTTGAACACAAGAGTAGAAGTGAGGAACAACTAGTTAACGAGATAGTCTACATTACTATTGTTAGAACTAATCATTTGGCAGTTAAGTAGTTAGTAGTGTAGGTAGAGTTGTTGAGTTCTTATTCTTGTTTTGATTAAGTTTGAAGTATGCTGTGATAGCTACTTGGTTTGTAAGGATTGTTCTTGGTAATTAATAAAATGTAGTTACCAAAAATAATAATAATAATAATGATAACAATAACAATAATAATAATAATAATAATAATAATGATGATAACAATAATAATAATAATAATAATAATAATAATAATAATAACAACAATAACAATAACAATAACAATAACAATAACAATAACAATAATAATATTAATAATAAAAATAATAATAATAATAATAATAATAAAAAAAATAAAAATAATAATAATACTAATACTAATACTAATAATAATAATAATAATAATAACAATAACAATAACAATAATAATAACAATACTAATAATACTAATAATAATAATAATAATAATAATAATAATAATAACAACAACAACAATAACAATAACAATAATAATCATAATAGTAATAATAATAATAATAATAATAATAATAATAATAATAATAATAATAATAATAATAAGCCATTTATAAGATATTCTTTCATGATTTATTATATAACAGGGAACTGTTATTCTTATTGTATCTAGTTGTATTGGTAAATCTACCATATTTTTACAACTGAAATTATTACCTTCAAAGGTTTTATATACATATTGTTCTCCTTCGTACACTGTTAATCCATTTATAAGATATTCTTTTATGTGATTAGCAGTTGCTCCTGTTTGTATTAATATATCTTGATTTTCCATTCTAATCCATTGAAAAACAAAAAATGATTTCTCAAAAAATTATCATAACAATGATAAATCAAGGTTTATGCCTAATAGACTACCTACATGAGATATTAGCATACAATTCTTAGATTTAGAATGTAAAAGAAATTCAGAAAATAGTCTAGTTCTTTGGTCTCAAAATATGTTAATGTATTTCCTATTAGGAAAAAGAGATTACACAGATGAAGAAAAATACTTCATAATGATAAATACCTTTACTGGAAAGGTAAATGACTGGTTTTCAAGATTAACAGAAGATGCTGAAAATATAATTAAAAATGATATCTTAGAAGGATTAAAAAATTCTTTGCAAGAAGGTATAAATAACCTTAAGCAATATGTTACGAATGAATTCTTTGGAGGACAAGGAAGTGAAAAAGAAAACAAAGAAATAATAAAAAAAATTAGCAAAAGAAAAATAAGAAAAATTACAAATATGTAAAATGAGTTATATTCGAGAATACACTTGTGAATTCGAAGAATATTATTACAAAATATTTGATAGTGGTAAAGAAATGTTACCTTATTTGGAAAAATACTATCAAAAATTACCAGGCTTTTGGGCCAAATATTTTAGAGAAGAATATGAAAAAGAAAATATGAAAGGAGATACTCTTGGACAGAGAATAAGTTTCCTAAATAATAGATTAGGACAATTATGTATGTCACATAACATACAAAGAAAAGCTAAAAGAATAAATACCCAAATTTATTGTAAAGACACACAGGCATCTACTCAATGGGGATGTGATGATAGACCATATAAAAAGAAAAAACAACCTAAAAAAGGGTTAATTAAAAAGAAAAATTTCACTAAACAAAAATATATACCTAAGAAGAGGTATTATAAAAAGAAAAGAGAATTTACTAAAACTAAAAGTAAATGTAAATGTTACAATTGTGGAGAAGAAGGACACAAAAGTTATGAATGTAATAAAAAGAGAGTAAAAGTCTCAAAAATAGATAGATTAGAAATAGATTCAGACTTAGAATCTATAAAATCAATAAGTAGTGAAGATTTCTTTGAAGAAATCTATGAAGAATATTCAACTAGTTCAGAAGAGTCTGACTAAATGAATAAAGAAATACAAGAAAAGGAAGATTCTGTACAAATAGTGGATACAGAAGAAGATCACCATGGTTATGCTTTAAAAGCAACTTTCGATGGAGAAACATTTAAGAAAATCCAAGGATTAAAATTAAATCTTAAAACAGAAGATAACTTATTAAGCAGAATGCAAAAGATTTTCACAAGAGATAAAATCTCTTATCATGAATATCAAGAAGTTTAAAAGGTAATAGAAATTACCCAAACTACAGGAAAACATAAGTTAAACTTATTAACAAAGCAAATGATAAATCAAATATTAAGAAAAATTCCTGAAAAGAAAAGAAAGAAAATGAATTATGTTCATTTGGGAGGAATTCAAATATTAGTTAAATCAACCTTTAAAGAAGGAATAAATTGTCCAATAGTGATAAATTTATCCGATGAAAGATTTTGAATGCAAGAGAAGGAAATCTTGGTATAGTGGAAGGAAATTTAGCTTATTCTAAGCTTTTATTCACTTATTACCCAAGATATTGTATATCATTAAAAGACGCTGATTTTAATGACGCATTAAGTCTACATTTTGTCACGACCCAAAACCGGGCCGCGACTGGCACCCACACTTGCCCTCCTATGTGAGCGAACCAACCAATCTAAACCTTAACATTTCAATATAATATCAACAGAAAGTAATGCGGAAGACTTAACTCATTAATAAAAACCAACTCAATAACTTCTAAAAACTCAACAACTATTATTATCCCCAAAATCTGGAAGTCATCACCACAAGAACATCTATGATCAAATTACTAAACTAAGAGTATTCTAAGAAGCTAAAACAAATAAAAACTAGTCCATGCCGGAACTTCAAGGCATCAAGACATGAGGAAGAAGATCCAGTCCAAGCTAGAAACATTAGCTCACCCTGAAGATCCGATGTGACGAAGACTGGCTAGAATTGCGGTTGAGTTGAAGACGACGGTACGTTTGCTGCACTCCACAAATAACAAGAAGAAAACAATAAAAGTAGGGGTCAGTACAAAACACGGGTACTGAGTAGATATCATCGGCCAACTCAAAATAGAAAATAGTATATACCAAGTAATATCATAAAATATACTATGATACTCAACATGTAGCAACAACAAGTACTATCTCATTAACAATTACCGTCAAGTTCACACATGAGGACTCAAGCCTCAATACCATACTCATTTGGGAATTAGATTCATTAGATTGAGTACATTAACATCTTTCAAGATTCATTATCTTTATTCCTCTTGTGTCGGTACGTGACACTCCGATCCCCTAATTCTACGTGTCGGTTCGTGACACCCGATCCCCTAAATCTATGTGTCGGTTTGTGACACCCGATCCCTTAATTCTACGTGTCGGTTCGTGACACCCGATCCCCTAAATCTACGTGTCAGTTCGTGACACTCGATCTCCTAAATCTACGTGTCGGTTCGTGACACCCGATCCCTTAAATCTACATGTCAGTTCGTGACACCCGATCCCCTAAATCTACGTGTCGGTTCGTGACACCCGATCCCCTTATCTCATTCTATCAATTCATCAAGCCTTCTCTTATACCAAGGCATCATCAATCTCATTACTTTAGTTCATCAAGCCTTCTTTTATACCAAGGCATCATCAATCTCATTACTTTAGTTCATCAAGCCTTCTTTTATACCAAGGCATCATCATTAACAAGAGATTAGGTTTTTTATCAAGATTTGGGATTCAATAGCTTCATCATGCTTATTTCATCACAACCATATAATCACATTCATGCAAGCATACAATTAAGCATATAGCAGGGTTTACAACACTACCAATACATATCATTCGTTATTAAGAGTTTACTACGAATAACATAAAAACCATAACCTACCTCCACCGAAGATTCGTGATCAAGCAAGCGATTTCCCAAGCTTTGTGTTTTTCCTCTCGTTCGATCCTCTCTCTATCGTTTCTCTTTCCTTCTCTTTGTTCTTTCTATTTTCTTTATTCAAACCCTCTTTCTTTTACCCTAATTAGTATATAATTAAGAATAAAAGATGGCAATAATAACCCACTAATTAACTTAAGGTTACCTCTTTTAACACCCAAGTAATTAGACTTATTAACATTAACCCACTAACTTTATAATTAAAGCAGGAATAGTCAAAAACGTCTCTTAAAACGTATAAGAAATCCGACCCAGATTGGGATTACGCAACCTGTGACGGCCCGTCGTGCCTCCGACGGTCCGTCCTGCAGGTCGTCGCAAGGTTCAGAGACTGGATTTCCACTAAAGACTCTGTGACGGTCCATCACGCCTGTGACGGTCCGTCCTGCCATTCCGTCACGAAGTTCAGAGAGTCGACTTTCAGCATCCAATTTCAGATTTTCTAAGTGTTTTGAAATGAGACCCTGCGACGGTCCGTCGTGCCCATGACGGTCCATCGTGGGGTCCGTCGCCTCAGCCTGTTTTTCCAGAAATAAAATCTGCTGTTCAAAACGACTAAACAGGTCGTTACACATTTCCAGATCAAAAGAAATGATCTATTCAAACCAGGTAATCATATAATGAGTATATATTACCAGGCATTCTACACAGTTACAAATTCAAACTATGGAAATGTGTATAAAAATAAAGAACCAATTGAAATAGATCAAGAATGCGCAGGAATTGCTAGAATTATAGAAGCAGAAATTCAGCAAGCACAAATTCCAGACGAATATGAAATTCGATTTGGAAAAACACAAGAAATAGGTAGTACTAGTAATCCTAAACTTTCATTAGAATATGAAAAAAATACCATTAGAAAAAGTATATCTAATAGGTATTCTATAAAAAATCAATATTCTAATATATTGAAAATAAAAGGAAGAATCTTCAATGGATTAGAATGGAAAAATCAAGATATATTAATACAAACAGGAGCAACTGCTAATCACATAAAAGAATATCTTATAAATGGATTAGCAGTGTACGAAGGAGAACAATATGTATATAAAACCTTTGAAGGTAATAATTTCAGTTGTAAAAATATGGTAGATTTACCAATACAACTAGATACAATAAGAATAACAGTTCCCTGTTATATTATAAATCATGAAAGTAACCAAAAAATAATTTTGAGAAATTTATTTCTAAATAATTTAGAAGACTATAACATCGGAAAAGATGGAATAGAAATGATATATAAAAATGTAACTTGTTTCATACAAAAAATATAAATGCCGAAAGAAACAATCTTTAAAGTTTCGGTTTTTATAGAAATAACTATATATGATACAAAATTGACAACTTGTTGTCAAATAGATAATGGATCAGAAGCAAGTCTAGCAAAGTCTTTTTTAGTAAAAGATTGAGACTTAAATAAAAATAATATCTCCATGATAGGAATTACGGGAGATAAAGAAAAATTAACAAAATCTAAAGAAAAAGTAGAAATAATTTTAGGATAAAAAATTGTTTCTATAAATAAATTGTTTGCTTATGATAAACTGGAAACAGATTTATTATTAGGAAATGATTTCGTACAACAATTTCAAAACTATCAACAAACACTATATATGATAAATTTGAAAACACCTTATGGACATTACATAAAAGTCCCAAGAATACAAAATGTTTATAATCTTGAAAAAGATAAAGATAAATATACAAGAAAATATTTAGATAATTTGAGAAAAGTTACTTGTAAATGTCTTAATTTAGAAAAAATTAAGGAAAATTTACAAAAATCTTATGGAGAAAATCCATTAGAAAAATGGGAAAAAAGCCATGAAAGAGCAATTTTAACACTAAAAGACCCAAACATAATAATTAGGGTAAGACCTATGTTATACAACGAAGAAGATAAATTGGAATTTAAAATCCAAATTAATGAGTTACTTAAACTAAAACTCATAAGAATAAGTAAAAGTCCTCATAGTAGTCGAGCATTCATGGTGAGAAATCATGCTGAATTAAAAAGAGGAAAAGCAAGAATGGTGATAAACTATAAAGAATTAAATAAAAATTGTTTATTTGATGGATACTTTATTCCAAATAAAAGCAATTTAATTAACCTTGCAAAAGGAAAAACTTATTTTTCAAAATTTGACTGTAAAAGCGGATTTTGACAAATAAAATTAGAAGAAAATTCAGTTAAATTAACTGCATTTAGTACTCCTAATGGACATTACGAGTGGTTAGTAATCATGCTGAATTAAAAAGAGGAAAAGCAAGAATGGTGATAAACTATAAAGAATTAAATAAAAATTGTTTATTTGATGGATACTTTATTCCAAATAAAAGCAATTTAATTAACCTTGCAAAAGGAAAAACTTATTTTTCAAAATTTGACTGTAAAAGCGGATTTTGGCAAATAAAATTAGAAGAAAATTCAGTTAAATTAACTGCATTTAATACTCCTAATGGACATTACGAGTGGTTAGTAATGCCTTTTGGACTAAAAAACGCACCACAAATATTCCAAAGAAGAATGGATAAAATCTTCTCAGAAGATAATTACTTAATAGTATACATTGATGATATACTACTAGGTTCCAAAACCTATGAAGACCATTTAAAACATTTAAATTTTTTTTTCAGAAAAATGTCTTAAAAATGGAATAATTCTTAGTCAGAAAAAAGCTGAAATAAACAAAAATGAAATAGAATTCTTAGGAATGATTATTTCAAAAAATGGGATTGAATTACAATCACATATAGGTAAAAAGATTATAGAATTTCCTAACAAACTCACAACAAAACAAGAAATCCAGAGATTTTTGGGTTGTTTAAATTATGCAGGAGAATTTATACAAGATTTAGCAAAAAAGAAAAATATACTTGTAACGACCTGTTTAGTCGTTTTGAGCAGCAGACTTCAATTCTGGAAAAATTGGCAGAAACGACAGACCCCACGACGGACCGTCATGGGCACGACGGACCGTCGAGGGGGTCTCGTTCCAAAATACTTAGAATTCTGAAAAATGGGCTCTGAAATCGACTCTCTGAACTTCGTAACGGAATGGCAGGACGGACCGTCACAGGTGTGACGGACCGTCACAGACTCTTCAGAGAAATTGAGTCTCTGAACTCTGTGACGGAGAACAAGGACGGACCGTCGCAGGAGCGACGGGCCATCACAGGGTGCGTAATCCCAGTCTGAGTCGGATTTCCTTAATTGTTTTAAGGGACGTTTTTGACTATTCCTGCTTTAATTATATAGTTAGTGGGTTAATGTTAATAAGTCTAATTACTTGGGGGTTAAAAGAGGTAACCTTAAGTTAATTAGTGGGTTATTATTGCCATCTTTTATTCTTAATTATATGCTAATTAGGGTAAAAGAAAGAGGGTTTTGAATAAAGAAAATAGAAAGAACAAGAGAAAGAGAGAGAGAGAGTCGAACGAGAAAGAGGAGAAACGAATAGAAACAAAGCTTGGGAAATTGCTTGCTTGATCACCAATCTTCGATGGAGGTAGGTTATGGTTTTATGCTATTCGTAGTAAACTCTTAATAGCGAATGATATGTATTGGTAGTATTGTAAACCCTGCTATATGCTTAATTGTATGCTTGCATGAATGTGATTATATGATTGTGATGAAATAAGCATGATGAAGCTATTGAATCCCAAATCTTGATAAAAACCTAATCTCTTGTTAATGATGATGCCTTAGTATAAAAGAAGGCTTGTTGAACTAAAGTAATGAGATTGATGATGCCTTGGTATAAAAAAAGGCTTGATGAACTAAAGTAATGAGATTGATGATGCCTTGGTATAAGAGAAGGCTTGATGAAGTGATAGAATGAGATTAGGGAATCGGGTGTCACGAACCGACACGTAGACTTAGGAGATCGGGTGTCACGAACTGACACATAGATTTAAGGGATCGGGTGTCACGAACCGACACGTAGACTTAGGGAATCGGGTGTCACGAACCGACACGTAGATTTAGGGTATCGGGTGCCACGAACCGACATGTAGATTTAGAGGATCGGGTGTCACGAACCGACACATAGATTTAGGGGATCGGGTGTCACGAACTGACACGTAGAATTAGGGGATCGAAGTGTCACGTTCTGACACAGGAGGAATAAATATAATGAGGGAGCGGAGTGTCACGTACCGACACAAGAGGAATAAAGATAATGAATCTTGAAAGATGTTAATATACTCAATATAATGAATCTAATTCCCAAATGAGTATGGTATTGAGGCTTGAGTCCTCATGTGTGAACTTGACGGTAATTGTTAATGATATAGTACTTGTTGTTGCTACATGTTGAGTATCATAGTTGATTTTATGATATTACTTCGTATATACTATTTTCTATTTTGAGTTGGCCGATGATATCTACTCAGTACCCGGGTTTTATACTGACCCCTACTTGTGTGTTTCTTTATTTGTTATTTGTGGAGTGCAGCAAACGTACCGTCAAGTTCAACTCAACCGCAACTCTAGCCAGCCTTCATTACACCGGATTTCAGGGTGAGCTAATGCTTCTAGCTTGGAATGGATCTTCTCCTTCATGTCTTGATGCCTTGAAGTTCCGGTATGGACTAGCTTTTTATTTATGTGTAGTTTCTTAGATACTCTTAGTCTTAGTAATTTGAGGATAGATGTTCTTGTGATGATGACTTCCAGATTTTGGGGAATAATAGATGTTGGATTTTAGAAGTTATTGAATTGGTTTTTATTAATGAGTTAAGTCTTCCGCATTACTTTCTGTTGATATTATATTGAAATGTTAAGGTTTAGATTGGTTGGTTCGCTCACATAGGAGGGTAAGTGTGGGTGCCAGTCGCGACCCGATTTGGGTCGTGACAAACTTGGTATCAAAGCATTAGGTTCGTTGGTCTAATCACACAAGAACGAGTCTAGTAGAGTCTTAAGGAACGATAGGGACCTTTACTTTTCTTTAAGAGGCTATAAGACTTTAGGAAAATTCCATTCTTTCTTTCTTTCTTTCGTGCTATTACTCGGGTCCAATTGGTATCTAGGTGATACAAATTGGTATCTGACCATCTTCACTCTATTTCGCAGATGGTTAGAACTAGAGCAATAACTGCGCCAACATCAACATCGGCAAGACAAGAAGCGTCTGAGCCAGCCAGTGGGGCTGTAGCTCGAGGAAGAGTAGCGGCAAGAGGCCGTGGTAGAGGTCGTGGGAGGACGTCCTCTAGAGTAAGAGGACGAGCACCCAGCCCATCTGATACTAGGGCAGTGACTCCTCCACCGACAGAAGAAGTAGTAAGAGAGTGTGAGGAAGGGGAAACTGAACAAGTACAAAATGAGGGATTGCCTCCCCAACCTACCCCAGAGATGATCAATCAGGTTCTTGCTTATCTTAGTGGATTATCTGATCAAGGTCAAACACCTTTAGTGTTTTCTGCACCAGCACCTCAGGGTCGGAGGTACAACATGCGGCTACTGCGGCTCCCCGCATGGATGTTCCATTGGAAATAGGCACGTTTCCTCGTCTGACTACAGGGCCTATAATGACAAATGATCAACATGAACTTTTCAGTAAGTTCTTGAAATTGAAACCTCCAGTCTTCAAGGGTGCTGAATCTGAGGATGCCTATGATTTTCTGGTTGACTGTCATGAGCTACTACACAACATGGGTATAGTAGAACGGTTTGGTGTTGAGTTTGTGACTTATCAGTTTCAAGGGAACGCCAAAATGTGGTGGCGGTCACATGTTGAGTGTCAACCAACAGAGGCACCACCTACGACTTGGGCATCATTCTCTGGCTTGTTTATGGAGAAGTATATTCCCCGGACTTTGAGGGATAGGAAAAGAGATGAATTCTTGAGCCTATAGCAAGGTAGGATGTCGGTTACTGCATATGAGGCTCAGTTTCGTGCACTTTCCAGCTATGCCACTCAGCTTTGTTTCAGTCCACAAGAGCAGATTCACCGTTTTGTGAAGGGGTTGAGGTCAGAATTGCGGATTTCAGCCTTATAGGTAGCGGCTACAGCAAAGTCTTTTCAAGAAGTGGTAGACTTCGTGATAGAGGTAGAGGGAGTGAAGCCAGATGACTTCACCATGGCATCAACATCAAAAAGGTTTCGAAAGGGAGGTGAGTTTAATGGTTCTTACTCTAGAGGACAGGGTTTAGGAGGTTACTCAGTCCGACCAATTCAGTCTTCACTACAGACTGTAGTTGGAGGTCCACCTCAGACCGGTCAACACTTCTCTGACAGACCTATGCTTGACTCCAGAGAGTGTTATGGATGTGGGGAGACTGGACATATTAGGAGGAATTGTCCAAACCAGAGTTATAGACCCCCAATAGCTAGAGGTAGAGGTGGTCATGGCAGAGGCCATTATTTTGGGGGACGTGGTGGCCGAGGTAATGGTGGTCACCAAAACGGCCGGGGTGACGGGCAAACTAGAGCCACTACAGCACCACATGGTAGGGGCAACGGGCAGACAGGTGATAGGGCCCATTGTTACGCTTTCCCTGGGCGGTCAGAAGCGGAGACATCAGATGCTGTTATCACAGGTAATCTTTTGGTTTGTGATTGTATGACTTCTGTATTATTTGACCCTGGCTCTACATTTTCATATGTATCTTCCGAATTTGCTAATGGTCTTAATTTACATTGTGAATTGCTTGACATGCCTATTCATGTTTCTACTCCGATGGGTGAGTCTGTGATAGTTGAAAAGGTGTATAGGTCTTGTCTTGTAACTTTTATGGGGAGCAATACTCATGTAGACTTGGTTATCTTAGAAATGGTTGATTTTGATGTAATTCTGGGTATGACTTGGCTTTCCCCAAATTTTGCAATCTTGGATTGTAATGCTAAAACTGTGACGTTAGCCAAGCCTGGGACAGATCCGTTAGTGTGGGAGGGTGACTACACTTCCAATCTAGTTCGTATCATCTCCTTCCTTCGTGCTAAGAAAATGGTTAGTAATGGGTTGTTTGGCATTCTTTGCACATCTCAGGGATGATACTACCGAAGTACCTCCAATTGAGTCGGTTTCGATAGTCCGCGAGTTTTTGGATGTGTTTCCCGCAGACCTTCCTGGCATGCCACCAGATAGAGATATTGACTTCTGCATCGATCTTGAATCGGGTACTCGCCCCATTTCTATACCCCCTTATAGAATGGCTCCCAAGGAGTTAAGAGAGTTAAAGGCACAACTTCAAGAGTTGCTAAGCAAAGGCTTTATTAGACCAAGTGCATCTCCTTGGGGTGCTCCGGTATTATTTGTGAAGAAAAAGGATGGGAGCTTTCGAATGTGCATAGACTACAGAAAACTAAATAAGGTAACGGTTAAGAACAAGTATCCTCTTCTTCACATTGATGACTTGTTCGATCAATTACAAGGTGCTTGTGTCTTCTCTAAGATTGACTTGAGATCCAGTTATCATCAATTGAAGATATGGGCAACGGATGTGCCAAAGACTGCTTTTCGAACTAGGTATGGGCATTACGAATTTGTAGTAATGTCTTTTGGTCTTACGAATGCCCCTGCTGCTTTCATGAGCTTGATGAACGGGATTTTTAAGCCATATCTGGATCTCTTTGTGATCGTATTCATTGATGATATATTGGTATACTCAAAGAGCAAGAAGGAACATGAAGAGCATCTGAGAATGGTATTGGAAATGTTGAGGGAGAAAAAACTTTATGCCAGATTCTCCAAGTGTGAGTTTTGGCTAGATGTAGTGTCCTTCTTGGGGCATGTGGTTTCGAAGGATGGGGTGATGGTGGATCCTTCTAAGATTGAGACAGTGAAGAATTGGGTAAGACCTACTAATGTGTCAGAAATAAGGAGCTTTGTTGGTTTAGCTAGCTATTACCGTCGATTTGTCAAGGGATTCTCTTCCATTGCTTCCCAATTGACAAACTTGACTAAGCAGAATGTTCCTTTTGTATGGTCGGATGAATGTGAAGAAAGCTTTCAGAAGCTCAAGACTTTGTTAACTACCGCACCAATCCTTACCTTGCCAGTGGAAGGTAATAATTTCATTGTCTATTGTGATGCATCCTATTCGGGTTTGGGTGTAGTACTAATGCAAGAGAAGAATGTAATTGCTTATGCTTCAAGGCAATTAAAGGTGCACGAACGTAATTATCCGACCCATGATTTGGAATTGGCTGCGGTAGTGCTTGCCTTAAAGCAATGGAGACACTATCTATATGGAGTTAAGTGTGAAGTATACACGGATCATCGTAGCCTACAGTATGTATTTACTCAAAAATATTTGAATTTGAGACAGAGGAGATGGATGGAACTACTGAAGGACTACGATATCACTATCTTGTATCATCCGGGAAAGGCTAATGTTGTGGCAGACACCTTAAGTAGAAAGGCAGGGAGCATGGGAAGTTTAGCTCACTTGCAAGTATCCAGACGTCCATTGGCTAGAGAGGTTCAGACTCTAGCTAACGACTTGATGAGATTAGAAGTATACGAGAAGGGAGGATTGCTGGCTTGTGTGGAGGCAAGATCTTCTTTTCTTGACAAGATTAAGGGAAAACAGTTTGATGATGAGAAACTAAGCAGAATCCATGATAAGGTATTGCAAGGAAAGGCTAAGGAAGAACAAATCGATGAGGAAGGTTTTTTGAGAATCAAGGGAAGGGTATGCGTACCCCGAGTTGACGATTTGATCAACACTATTCTGACAGAGGCTCATAGTTCAAGGTATTCTATACATCCTGGTGCAACCAAGATGTATCGTGACCTAAAGCAACACTTCTGGTGGAGTAGAATGAAGCGTGACATTGTTGATTTCATTGCCAAATGTCCAAACTGTCAACAAGTAAAGTATGAACACCAGAGGCCCAGAGGAACACTTCAGAGAATGCCCATTCCTAAATGGAAGTGGGAAAGGATTGCAATGGACTTCGTGGTTGGTTTTCCCAAGACAATGGGTAAGTATGACTCTATTTGGGTGATTGTTGATAGGTTAACTAAGTCTGCTCATTTCATTCCGGTCAAGGTGACTTACAATGCAGAGAAGTTAGCCAAAATCTATATCTCAGAAATTGTTCGGTTGCATGGGGTTCCACTCTCCATCATATCAGATAGAGGTACGCAGTTTACTTCTAAGTTTTGGAAAACATTGCATGCGGAATTGGGTACTAGGTTGGACCTTAGCAGCGTTCCATCCTCAGACCGATGGTCAGTCTGAGAGAACGATTCAAGTGTTGGAGGATATGCTTTGTGCATGCGTGATAGAGTTTGGTGGCCATTGGGATAGCTTCCTACCCTTAGCGGAGTTTTCATACAACAATAGCTATCACTCCAGTATTGATATGGCTCCATTCGAAGCATTGTATGGGAGGAGATGTAGGTCTCCCATTGGTTGGTTTGATGCATTTGAGGTTAGACATTGGGGTACTGACCTTTTGAGGGATTCATTAGATAAAGTGAAATCTATTCAAGAAAATCTTCTAGCGGCGCAAAGTAGGCAAAAAGAATACGCAGATCGAAAGGTTAGAGACTTAGAGTTCATGGAGGGTGAACAAGTCTTGCTGAAGGTTTCACCCATGAAAGGGGTGATGCGTTTTGGAAAAAGGGGTAAACTAAGCCCAAGGTATATTGGTCCCTTCGAGGTTCTGCAGCGCATAGGGGAGGTGGCTTATGAGTTAGGCTTGCCTCTAGGGCTGTCCGGAGTGCATCCGGTATTCCATGTGTCTATGTTGAAAAGATACCATGGGGATGGAAACTATATTATTTGTTGGGATTCAGTCTTGCTTGACAAAAATTTGACTTATGAGGAGGAGCCTGTTGCCATTCTAGATAGAGAAATTCGCAAGTTGAGATCAAGGGAGATTGCATCCATCAAAGTTCAATGGAAGAATCGACCAGTCGAAGAAGCCACTTGGGAGAAAGAGGCTGATATGCGAGAAAGATACCCACACCTATTTACAGATTCAGGTACTCCTTTTCGCCCTTGTTTTCCTTCTTGTGATCATTTGGGGATGAACGATGGGTAAATTAGTATCTATTGTAACGACCTGTTTAGTCGTTTTGAGCAACAGACTTCAATTCTGGAAAAACTGGCAGAAATGACGGACCACACGACGGACCGTCATGGGCACGACGGACCGTCGAGGGGGTCTCATTCCAAAATACTTAGAATTCTGAAAAATGGGCACTGAAATCGACTCTCTGAACTTCGTAACAGAATGGCAGGACGGACCGTCACAGGTGTGACGGACCGTCAAAGACTCTTCAGAGAAATTGAGTCTCTGAACTCTGTGACGGAGCAGCAGGACGGACCGTCGCAGGCGCGATGGGCCATCACAGGCTACGTTATCCCAGTCTGAGTTGGATTTCCTTAATTGTTTTGAGGGACGTTTTTGACTATTCCTGCTTTAATTATATAGTTAGTGGGTTAATGTTAATAAGTCTAATTACTTGGGGGTTAAAAGAGGTAACCTTAAGTTAATTAGTGGGTTATTATTGCCATCTTTTATTCTTAATTATATGCTAATTAAGGTAAAAGAAAGAGGGTTTTGAATAAAGAAAATAGAAAGAACAAGAGAAAGAGAGAGAGAGTCGAATGAGAAAGAGGAGAAATGAAGAGAAACAAAGCTTGGGAAATTGCTTGCTTGATCACTAATCTTCAGTGGAGGTAGGTTATGATTTTATGCTATTCGTAGTAAACTCTTAATAGCGAATGATATGTATTGGTAGTATTGTAAACCCTGCTATATGCTTAATTGTATGCTTGCATGAATGTGATTATATGATTGTGATGAAATAAGCATGATGAAGCTATTGAATCCCAAATCTTGATAAAAACCTAATCTCTTGTTAATGATGATGCCTTGGTATAAAAGAAGGCTTGATGAACTAAAGTAATGAGATTGATGATGCCTTGGTATAAAAGAAGGCTTGATGAACTAAAGTAATGAGATTGATGATGCCTTGGTATAAGAGAAGACTTGATGAAGTGATAAAATGAGATTAGGGGATTGGGTGTCACGAACCGACACGTAGACTTAGGGGATCGTGTGTCACGAACCGACACATAGATTTAGGGGATCAGGTGTCACGAACCGACACGTAGACTTAGGGGATCGGGTGTCACGAACCGACACGTAGATTTAGGGTATCGGGTGCCACGAACCGACATGTAGATTTAGAGGATCGGGTGTCACGAACCGACACGTAGATTTAGGGGATCGGGTGTCACGAACCGACACGTAGAATTAGGGGATCGGAGTGTCACGTTCCGATACAGGAGGAATAAAGATAATGAGGGAGCGGAGTGTCACGTACCGACACAAGAGAAATAAAGATAATGAATCTTGAAAGATGTTAATATACTCAATCTAATGAATCTAATTCCCAAATGAGTATGGTATTGAGGCTTGAGTCCTCATGTGTGAACTTGACGGTAATTGTTAATGATATAGTACTTGTTGTTGCTACATGTTGAGTATCATAGTTGATTTTATGATATTACTTGGTATATACTATTTTCTATTTTTAGTTGGCCGATGATATCTACTCAGTACCCGTGTTTTGTACTGACCCCTACTTGTGTGTTTCTTTCTTTGTTATTTGTGGAGTGCAGCAAACGTACCGTCAAGTTCAACTCCACCGCAACTCTAGCCAGTCTTCATTATACCGGATTTCAAGGTGAGCTAATGCTTCTAGCTTGGACTGGATCTTCTCCTTCATGTCTTGATGCCTTGAAGTTCCGGCATGGACTAGCTTTTTATTTATGTTTAGTTTCTTAGATACTCTTAGTCTTAGTAATTTGAGGATAGATGTTCTTGTGATGATGACTTCCAGATTTTGGGGAATAATAGATGTTGGATTTTAAAAGTTATTGAATTGGTTTTTATTAATGAGTTAAGTCTTCCGCATTACTTTCAGTTGATATTATATTGAAATGTTAAGGTTTAGATTGGTTGGTTCGCTCACATAGGAGGGTAAGTGTGGGTGCCAGTCGCGACCCGATTTGGGTTATTATTACCATCTTTTATTCTTAATTATATGCTAATTATGGTAAAAGAAAGAGGGTTTTGAATAAAGAAAATAGAAAGAACAAGAGAAAGAGAGAGAGAGAGTCGAACGAGAAAGAGGAGAAACGAAGAGAAACAAAGCTTGGGAAATTGCTTGCTTGATCACTAATCTTCGGTGGAGGTAGGTTATGGTTTTATGCTATTCGTAGTAAACTCTTAATAGCGAATGATATGTATTGGTAGTATTGTAAACCCTCCTATATGCTTAATTGTATGCTTGCATGAATGTGATTATATGATTGTGATGAAATAAGCATGATGAAGCTATTGAATCCCAAATCTTGATAAAAACCTAATCTCTTGTTAATGATGATGCCTTGGTATAAAAGAAGGCTTGATGAACTAAAGTAATGAGATTGATGATGCCTTGGTATAAAAGAAGGCTTGATGAACTAAAGTAATGAGATTGATGATGCCTTGGTATAAGAGAAGGCTTGATGAAGTGATAGAATGAGATTAGGGGATCGGGTGTCACGAACCGACACGTAGACTTAGGGGATCGGGTGTCACGAACCGACACATAGATTTAGGGGATCGGGTGTCACGAACTGACACGTAGACTTAGGGGATCGGGTGTCACAAACCGACACGTAGATATAGGGGATCGGGTGTCACGAACCGACACGTAGATTTAGGGGATCGGGTGTTACGAACCGACACGTAGATTTAGGGGATCGGGTGTCACGAACCGACACGTAGAATTAGGGGATCGAAGTGTAACGTTCTGACACAGGAGGAATAAATATAATGAGGGAGCGGAGTGTCACGTACCGACACAAGAGGAATAAAGATAATGAATCTTGAAAGATGTTAATATACTCAATATAATGAATCTAATTCCCAAATGAGTATGGTATTGAGGCTTGAGTCCTCATGTGTGAACTTGACGGTAATTGTTAATGATATAGTACTTGTTGTTGCTACATGTTGAGTATCATAGTTGATTTTATGATATTACTTGGTATATACTGTTTTCTATTTTGAGTTGGCCGATGATATCTACTCAATACCCGTGTTTTGTACTGACCCCTACTTGTGTGTTTCTTTATTTGTTATTTGTGGAGTGCAGCAAATGTACCGTCAAGTTCAACTCAACCGCAACTCTAGCCAGTCTTCATTACACCAGATTTCAGGTTGAGCTAATGCTTCTAGCTTGGACTGGATCTTCTCCTTCATGTCTTGATGCCTTGAAGTTCCGGCATGGACTAGCTTTTTATTTATGTTTAGTTTCTTAGATACTCTTAGTCTTAGTAATTTGAGGATAGATGTTCTTGGGATGATGACTTCCAGATTTTGGGGAATATTAGATGTTGGATTTTAGAAGTTATTGAATTGGTTTTTATTAATGAGTTAAGTCTTCCGCATTACTTTCTGTTGATATTATATTGAAATGTTAAGGTTTAGATTGGTTGGTTCGCTCACATAGGAGGGTAAGTGTGGGTGCCAGTCGCGACCCGATTTGGGTCGTGACAGTACTTCAAAAATTAATAAGAAAAACCAACAGACTAGGTTGGACAGAAGACCACATTAAGTGCGTGAAAAACTTAAAAGAAGAATGTGCAAAATTACCCAAGCTAAGGCTACCGGAAGAAAGTGATAATCTAATTCTACAAACAGATGCTTCAGATTATCATTGGGGTGATATTTTGCAAACAAATCTAAATGAAATCTGCAGGTACACAAGTGGTACATTCAATGATGCAGAAACGAGATATTCTACTAATGAAAAAGAATTATTAGCAACTGTAAAAGGAATTAGAAAGCTTTCTACTTTTCTTTTACCAAAACCATTTATTATTAGAACTGATAACACACAAGTTGCAGGGCTAATAAACAATAGATTGCCTTCTGAACCTCAATGCAGGAGACTTCATAGATGGCAAGTATTATTATCTTTTTATACTTTTTCAATTGAGTATATAAAAGAAAATGACAATTTTCTTGCAGATTTCTTATCAAGAAACGTCCAATATGGACAATCAGACGAAAATCCTGGTTAACAGGATATATGAAAGGATGCAAAAGGTGGATAATTCCATCAATGAAAAAGGACAGAAATTGTTCAAAATAAGAGATGAGCTCTCAAAATTATCTGAACAAGCTCGAATGTTACAATTCGAAATAAATCAACTCAGCACAGACCAAGCTAAAAATATGAGAGAATTCTTACTTCTCTGTGAACACATGGATACACGTCCAATTCAGAATTCAAATCTGAAAGAGATTATCAATCTCAATAAGGTGGCAGGAGATGTCCCACCAGCACCCAGTGCAAAAAACATCTCAATGGTACGCACGGATATGCCATCTTCATCCAAAAAGGATGTAAGAGAAAGTCGAGCAAATGAAGCTTCTAGCTCATCATCAGTGAAAACTGAAAAAACATCTGGAAACCCAGAAAATAAAACTAACCCAGAAACATCTGGAGCAAAATTTTTTTCTTCTTTGCAGGTACATTCGAAAGAGGAAGAATATTTAAAATTTACAAAATACATTTACAATCTCCCCGAACACAGTGGAGAAACCTATGGAGTTTTAGGATCTACCAGTTTATTTCCTAGAATTTCTATATTTTCAAATGGAATTTCGAGCTTTACATCTCAATTATTTGAGTTCGGATTTCTAGATCGTGTTTACACAAGTCCAGATCTCAGCGAATTATCTCAGCTACCCTCCAGATTGTTCAACGCAATCAGAAATTTAAGCCAAGGAGATGGAGGAGTATATTGTAGATGCTATAGTATTGCAATGGAAGGTCAAGATTCTCAGGCCTACTATCCAACTCTCAACTACATATCAGTTGAGAAAATAAAAGATTTTAATGTTAAGGCTACGGGAGTTGATAAAAAACTTCCTTTTCTTAACAGAAAATGGATACAAACCAGAAGGGCATTAGGGATAAAAGCCTTATATGCCATTTTAAATAGACTTTACCAAAATAATTTTACGGTAATTGATCAAGATTCTGACTGGTGTTAATTACTAAAGGAAATTCAAAGTCAGAATTACTTAAAGAAATAATTGTTGATATCGAGCTCCACAGATTAGGGGCATCAGAAGAAACTTGGAAGCTAGCATGCAAAATGTTAGAACATGAGCACAATCGATGAATGAAGATCGATGAAGAAGACAGACGTAAGAACTTACGTAAATAAACAAAAACGTAAGCACTTACGTTTACAAAAGAAGAAAAGGAAAAAATACTTTTCTTTTAAAAAGAAAAAGAAGATGCTTTGTCGGCCAGAAGAAAAAGCAGCCCATGTGAAGAAAGAGAAAGACTTTTGACTCAGACAAGTCTAGAGTGGAATCTTTAAAGGAATACCCTTTAAAGATAAATAATTGTAACATAAGTCCCTCCTGAGGATCTATAAAAGGAGAGAGACATTATTGTAATAGGCAGAGTTCAGAAAAGTGAGAAAAAGAAGTAGAGTAAGAAAGTTGTTCTAAATATGAGTGAGTGAGTTAGCTTCTCCCGCTAGGGAAAAGTATTTTTATTAAATGTTTTACTAAGATAAATACTTATCTTATGTATGTATTATTGTGATATATGAAATAAAAGTTTGTTTATATATCATTTTTCTCAAAATTGATAAAAAGTCGAAGTGGAAGTTGCGATTTCCAGCCTTTAGGTGGAATAGCTAGGAAAGTAGACGTAATTGAGAGAAGAAGGCGAAAAATTCTATTCATGGTCGAAGAGGAGAAATGCTGAGGCATTGATAGGACTGATTATCAACAAGAGGAAGAAGGTAATAAAAACCTAACTTTTATTACGTATTTTACAATATTATATACAAAATATAAGTTATCATCTTAATTAAACGTTAATAAAAATTACTTAGTACCTGTAGGGATTTAAACATATCATGTTTTACAGAATACTTTGCATAAATATATAATGCTAATTGCATTAAAATAAATAAAATGAAACATGCTAATTTCATTTTATTTATTTTAATGAAATTAGCATTATATATTTATGCAAAGCATTCTGTAAAACATGATATGTTTAAATCCCTACAGGTACTAAGTAATTTTTATTAACGTTTAATTAAGATAACAACTAATATTATGTATATAATATTGTAAAATACGTAATAAAAGTTAGGTTTTTATTACCTTCTTCCTCTTGTTGATAATCAGTCCTATCAATGCCTCAGCATTTTTCCTCTTCGGCCATGAATAGCATTTTTCGCCTTCTTCTCTCAATTACGGCTACTTTCCTAGCTATTCCTCCTAAAGGCTGGAAATCTCAACTTCCACTTCGACTTTTTATCAATTTTGAGAAAAATGATATATAAAAAAACTTTTATTTCATATATCACAATAATACATACATAAGATAAGTATTTATCTTAGTAAAACATTTAATAAAAATACTTTTCCCTAGCGGGAAAAGCTAACTCACTCACTCATATTTAGAACAACTTTCTTACTCTACTTCTTTTTCTCACTTTTCTGAACTCTGCCTATTACAATAATGTCTCTCTCCTTTTATAGATCCTCATGAGGGACTTATGTTACAATTATTTATCTTTAAAGGGTATTCCTTTAAAGATTCCATTCTAGACTTGTCTGAGTCAAAAGTCTTTCTCTTTCTTCACATGGGCTGCTTTTTCTTCTGGCCGACAAAGCATCTTCTTTTTCTTTTTAAAAGAAAAGTATTTTTTCCTTTTCTTCTTTTGTAACGTAAGTGCTTACGTTTTTGTTCATTTACGTAAGTGCTTACGTCTGTCTTCTTCATCGATCTTCATTCATCGATTGTGCTCATGTTCTAACATTTTGCATGCTAGCTTACAAGTTTCTTCTGATGCCCCTAATATGTGGAGCTCGATATCAAGAATTATTTCTTTAAGTAATTCTGACTTTGAATTTCCTTTAGTAATTAACACCCAGTCAGAATCTTTATCAATTACCGTAAAATTATTTTGGTAAAGTCTATTTAAAATGGCATATAAGGCTTTTATCCTTAATGCCCTTCTGGTTTGTATCCATTTTCTGTTAAGAAAAGGAAGTTTTTTATCAACTCCCGTAGCCTTAACATTAAAATCTTTTATTTTCTCAACTGATATGTAGTTGAGAGTTGGATAGTAGGCCTGAGAATCTTGACCTTCCATTGCAATACTATAGCATCTACAATATACTCCTCCATCTCCTTGGCTGAAATTTCTGATTGCGTTGAACAATCTGGAGGGTAGCTGAGATAATTCGCTGAGATCTGGACTTGTGTAAACACGATCTAGAAATTCGAACTCAAATAATTGAGCTGTAAAGCTCGAAATTCCATTTGAAAATATAGAAATTCAAGGAAATAAACTAGTAGATCCTAAAACTCCATAGGTTTCTCCACTGTGTTCGGGGAGATTGTAAATGTATTTTGTAAATTTTAAATATTCTTCCTCTTTCGAATGTACCTGCAAAGAAGAAAAAACTTTTGCTCCAGATGTTTCTGGGTTAGTTTTATTTTCTGAGTTTCTAGATGTTTTTTCAGTTTTCACTAATGACGAGCTAGAAGCTTCATTTGCTCGGCTTTCTCTTACATCCTTTTTGGATGAAGATGGCATATCCGTGCGTACCATTGAGATGTTTTTTGCACTGGGTGCTGGTGGGGCATCTCCTGCCACCTTGTTGAGATTGATAATCTCTTTCAGATTTGAATTCTGAATTGGACGTGTATCCAAGTGTTCACAGAGAAGTAAGAATTCTCTCATATTTTCAGCTTGGTCTGTGCTGAGTTGATTTATTTCGAATTGTAACATTCCAGCTTGTTCAGATAATTTTGAGAGCTCATCTCTTATTTTGAACAATTTCTGTCCCTTTTCATTGATGGAATTATCCACCTTTTGCATCCTTTCATATATCCTGTTAACCAGGATTTTCGTCTGATTGTCCATATTGGACGTTTCTTGATAAGAAATCTGCAAGAAAATTGTCATTTCCTTTTATATACTCAATTGAAAAAGTATAAAAAGATAATAATACTTGCCATCTATGAAGTCTCATGTATTGAGGTTCAGAAGGCAATCTATTGTTTATTAGCCCTGCAACTTGTGTGTTATCAGTTCTAATAATAAATTGTTTTGGTAAAAGAAAAGTAGAAAGCTTTCTAATTCCTTTTACAATTGCTAATAATTCTTTTTCATTAGTAGAATATCTCGTTTCTGCATCATTGAATGTACCACTTGTGTACCTGCAGATTTCATTTAGATCTGTTTGCAAAATAGCACCCCAATGATAATCTGAAGCATCTGTTTGTAGAATTAGATTATCACTTTCTTCCGGTAGCCTTAGCTTGGGTAATTTTGCACATTCTTCTTTTAAGTTTTTCACGCACTTAGTGTGGTCTTCTGTCCAACCTAGTTTGTTGGTTTTTCTTATCAATTTTTGAAGTATATTTTTCCTTTTTGCTAAATCTTGTATAAATTCTCCTGCATAATTTAAACAACCCAAAAATCTCTGGATTTCTTGTTTTGTTGTGAGTTTGTCATGAAATTCTATAATCTTTTTAGCTATATGTGATTGTAATTCAATCCCATTTTTTTGAAATAATCATTCCTAAGAATTCTATTTCATTTTTGTTTATTTCAACTTTTTTCTGACTAAGAATTATTCCATTTTTTAAACATTTTTCTGAATTTTTTTTAAATGTCTTAAATGGTCTTCATAGGTTTTGGAACATATTAGTATATCATCAATGTATACTATTAAGTAATTATCTTCTGAGAAGATTTTATCCATTCTTCTTTGGAATATTTGAGGTGCATTTTTTAGTCCAAAAGGCATTACTAACCACTCGTAATGTCCATTAGGAGTACTAAATGCAGTTAATTTAACTGAATTTTCTAATTTTATTTGCCAAAATCCGCTTTTACAGTCAAATTTTGAAAAATAAGTTTTTCCTTTTGCAAGGTTAATTAAATTGCTTTTATTTGGAATAAAGTATCCATCAAATAAACAATTTTTATTTAATTCTTTATAGTTTATCACCATTCTTGCTTTTCCTCTTTTTAATTCAGCATGATTTCTTACCATGAATGCTGGACTACTATGAGGACTTTTACTTATTCTTATGAGTTTTAGTTTAAGTAACTCATTAATTTGGATTTTAAATTCCAATTTATCTTCTTCGTTGTATAACATAGGCTTACCCTAATTATTATGTTTGGGTCTTTTAGTGTTAAAATTGCTCTTTCATGGCTTTTTTCCTATTTTTCTAATGGATTTTCTCCATAAGATTTTTGTAAATTTTCCTTAATTTTTTATAAATTAAGACATTTACAAGTAACTTTTCTCAAATTATCTAAATATTTTCTTTTATATTTATCTTTATATTTTTCAAGATTATAAACATTTTGTATTCTTGGGACTTTTATGTAATGTCCATAAGGTGTTTTCAAATTTATCATATTTAGTGTTTGTTGATAGTTTTGAAATTGTTGTATGAAATCATTTCCTAATAATAAATCTGTTTCCAGTTTATCATAAGCAAACAATTTATTTATAGAAACAATTTTTGATCCTAAAATTATTTCTACTTTTTCTTTAGATTTTGTTAATTTTTCTTTATCTCCTGTAATTCCTATCATGGAGATATTATTTTTATCTAAGTCCCAATCTTTTACTAAAAAAGACTTTGCTAGACTTGCTTCTGATCCATTATCTATTTGACAACAAGTTGTCAATTTTGTATCATATATAGTTATTTCTATAAAAATCGAAACTTTAAAGATTGTTTCTTTCGACATTTATATTTTTGCTATGAAACAAGTTTTATTTTTATATATCATTTCTATTCCATCTTTTCCGATGTTATAGTCTTCTAAATTGTTTAGAAATAAATTTCCCAAAATTATTTCTTGGTTACTTTCATGATTTATAATATAACAGGGAACTGTTATTCTTTTGTATCTAGTTGTATTGGTAAATCTACCATATTTTTACAACTGAAATTATTACCTTCAAAGGTTTTATATACATATTGTCCTCCTTCGTACACTGTTAATCCATTTATAAGATATTCTTTTATGTGATTAGCAGTTGCTCCTGTTTGTATTAATATATCTTGATTTTTCCATTCTAATCCATTGAAGATTCTTCCTTTTATTTTCAATATATTAGAATATTGATTTTTTTATAGAATACCTATTAGATATACTTTTTCTAATGGTATTTTTTCCATATTCTAATGAAAGTCTAGGATTAGTAGTACTACCTATTTCTTGTGTTTTTCCAAATCGAATTTCATATTCGTCTGGAATTTGTGCTTGCTGAATTTCTGCTTCTATAATTCTAGCAATTCCTGCGCATTCTTGATCTATTTCAATTGGTTCTTTATTTTTATACACATTTCCATAGTTTGAATTTTTAACTGTGTATAATGCCTGGTAATATATACTCATTATATGATTACCTGGTTTGAATAGATCATTTCTTTTGATCTGGAAATGTAGACTTAATGCGTTATTAAAATCAGCGTCTTTTAATGATGTACAATATCTTGATTAATAAGTGAATAAAAGCTTAGTATAAGCTAAATTTCCTTCCACTATACCAAGATTTCCTTCTCTTGCATTCATAAATCTTTCATCGGATAAATTTATCACTATTGGACAATTTATTCCTTCTTTAATGGTTGATTTAACTAATATTTGAATTCCTCCCAAATGAACATAATTCATTTTCTTTCTTTTCTTTTCAGGAATTTTTCTTAATATTTGATTTATCATTTGCTTTGTTAATAAGTTTAACTTATGTTTTCCTGTAGTTTGGGTAATTTCTATTACCTTTTCAACTTCTTGATATTCATGATAAGATATTTTATCTCTTGTGAAAATCTTTTGCATTCTGCTTAATAAGTTATCTTCTGTTTTAAGATTTAATTTTAATCCTTGGATTTTCTTAAATGTTTCTCCATCGAAAGTTGCTTTTAAAGCATAACCATGGTGATCTTCTTCTGTATTTACTATTTGTACAGAATCTTCCTTTTCTTGTATTTCTTTATTCATTTAGTCAGACTCTTCTGAACTAGTTGAATATTCTTCAAAGATTTCTTCAAAGAAATCTTCACTACTTATTGATTTTATAGATTATAAGTCTGAATCTATTTCTAATCTATCTATTTTTGAGATTTTTACTCTCTTTTTATTACATTCATAACTTTTGTGTCCTTCTTCTCCACAATTGTACATTAGAATGTACTAAGTATGGTAACATGCAATTAGAACCATGCTAAAAGGACATTTGTATAAAACATGCTCTTTTTGGAGAAAACCTCATAAGACTAGTATAAGAATCACTTACTAGTATAAGAATCACTTAAAAGTCAACATAAACATATAAGTCATATTTCACAATATAGCATCATTATCTCTTTAAAAACCTAAGCATGAGACCCTCCTACCAAAGGTTATCCTAAGACCCACTTGAGTAAGTTATGAAGTGACCACCTATACAATCCCCATCACACACACTTGAGTGATCCTTAAGACTACCTAAGATAATATTATTCCCTTTTCCACATTTAACTCACCACCTAAGGTTACTCTAAGATTCACTTGAGTAAATCATAAAGAGATTGCCCATAATCTCTCCAAGTCTACTTAAGTAACCCTCAAAGCTACCCTAGATTGGGATCCATTTCTTCAACTTACATCAACTTAAGTAATATTCATCCATTAAGTCAATTAAGAGATATTACCTCAAATAAAGACTTCACATAATGGTCTTGGAAAGACCTAGAGAACCTACACCATAGCACCATCAAAGCCTACTCATGCCATGTCTAGATAGTGTCCCATTCCACTACCTAAACATTGTAGAACTTATAAAATACTAGAATGTATCCCACATGATGAGAATAAGAATTAACTGACATAGACCATACTATCTAGTCATGGAATTCGGAGTCTACCCTACTTCAATGGAGGGTGTTCTACTTCCCAAGGGTAGAACTAGGATGCATCCCATGTAGACACATGGTTAAGGAATATCAAGGGATTTTTTACACTACTCTCAGTATAAAGTAGAGCTACTATTACAAACATATTCACTTGGTGCTAGACATGTTCTCATAGAGTAAGTTTATTCACATACACTTAGTCATTACCTAATCATGATAAACCTACCAAAGATGGGTCTTCTAGGGCTGTCACTCAATGGTTAATAAGTATAACTCAATGACTTTCTTAGATATGATTTCATGTCATTCCAGCCAACCTATCCCTAAGTCCACCATTCACACAAAAAGGATACCGTTACAACTTTCAACTTTAAGGATGATCATAACCTTATTTCTAATATTAAATTTTTCACATAATTGACCCTCTTTGAATGTTCAAGGTCCCATATTAGTCATCCTTAGAAGGGCACCATCTTAGGTCTACTAATCCTAGACTTTCATTCAACATTCATCCATACACATACAAGACAAAAGTGCTTTAGCCTACTAAGTCAAGATGTCCATATTCACATACATCTACTATAGGAAAATAGTCTACCACACAAGACACATATATGATAATTATGTCAACTATACAACAATTTTCAAGTATCATGTAGGAACAACCAAGTCTAGCTAGCAAGATACACTAGCAATACAACTAGAGATGTCACCCTAGTCTAGAATGATCACCTATAATCAAGTAGGATAAAATATTCTTTCATTTCATGTCACGACCGGGGAGCACCCCCTAGTAGTAACACGGCGTACTCGACCACTCGGAGGTCTTATACTAGTCTTTAGACATTTTTCATTGCATAATTGTAATAAAAAAGTGGAAAATTTAAAACTTTTTGTAGCACATCATATGATAAAATCATTGCTTCATACACACACACACAAACACACACATACACACACACACACACACGCACGCGCACACACACACACACACACACACACACACACACACACACACATATATATATAGAGAGAGAGAGAGAGTAAGGAAATGACCCTTAAAAACATAAAATATAAGCCTAAACTATTACATCAACTTAAAGAAAAATCTTGACATAGGTAACCCTTGAATCATAAGGTCTCCTTTACTTGAACATGGGAGATCATCCAAGATATACACTTAGGAGACATCCTCTAGCCATTACCACCTACACTTTGTGTAAAAAGATGATGGAAAATGGTATTAGTACAAGAATGCACTAAGTATGAAAACCCTGCAAAACATACATTTAAAGAGGACGTTTCATTTGAAATCATGCAACATGTCTTTTTAGTAAATTTCATGAACATAGACACATTTAAGCACAATATAGTTCACATAAATCATATAGACATGGATACTACTCATAATAGCACATAAAGACATTTATCATAATCAGAGGCATAATTAGTACATACATTACATTACTTCTCTTTTATCTTACTTCTTTCCTTAAGTAACCTCAAGTGTAATTAGTACAATGTATCACCATGAGGTCACATTACAATAGTCTATCATATATATGATTCATAAACATAACAACATACATTCACAAGTCATGAGCACCTCATAGACATAAGCTTTACATAAGGACCATCACCTAAGACAATTCCTAAGTCACAGTAGTTCCATGTGTAGGCAGCATCCAATAATACTTCTTCCACCAAATGTATCTAAAAAGTCACCCTAGACTAGGCTAACATACTCAAAAAGTAATAACACTTTAATTTATAACTAGACATAAGGCCACATACTTCATAGCATCATATCAGGACTCTTTCCTTTACTAAAACCTTATTCATAAATCATTTAGTTCATACCATAAGTAAACCACCCTCATAACCCCTGCACAAGCTTACTTGTGTAATGTACACATGGAGTCCTATATTCCCACATATACTAAGTAAACCTATTTAGAAGCAATAAGTGTAATTCACACATATACACATAATTCATGTCTGCATTCATACTATTCATACATAACATCACATAAGTCTTACTTGCACACATGTACTAATCTTATACTTTCTTGAAATTCACCTGTGCAATGCATGTGCAGGGGCCATAATCTTACCTATATTAAGTAATCATCTCAAGAAGTTGTGATTAGAGTCCATAATCATATCTTAGTTCATTTCTTGCTATGGGAGACTTAGCCATAGTCGACATAGACCATGTGAGCTACATGGAATCTGGTGTTCTCCTTCACACCGAAAAAAGGGTATAACACTTGGATAATGTGTAACAAGTCGTTCATAGATATATAAGTGGTATATAAAACCTATAACCTACGGGGAGACGTAGTTATGGAACATGGAGATTGCTTCTAAAAACCATGACTTACTAACGTAGAGGTTTCCATCTCATAAGACAATATATATGTTGGGAACCCAGACTTTCTAGATGTGAAGGTTTTCTTGTGGGAAGCCGGACTTACTAACGTGAAGCCCCACTCTCATTTGTCATGTTCACTCGGTGCTAGGCTCTAACTCCCATTTTAGATATATTTAAACCTTTAATGTATTAGTTCATAAAGAAGACTTTAGGATCTTGATTTTTCATACATAATATAGCTCAAAGGTTTCTAATATGAGAATGTCCTTTCATCATAGACCTTACTTCATGTGAGAATGTCCTTTACCATATTTATACAATCATAAAATCGTGTGTGCATAGAATGTGATATCTACCTTCACATAAACATCTCTAATCACACATGTTCATAACTTCATTAGTCATATACTTCACATGCATGTAAATAGGTAATGATGCATAGAAGAACTACCCTTTCCTTAGTCATCGTCATTCTATCCTATTCATAGACATGCATGAAGTGTGTGTGTACATTGGTCAACATGATCACGTAATGGCTATAGAATAAACTTGAGAAAGCCACCCTCTAATGATCACAACACATGTACAATATTTCTTAAGTCTCAAGTCATACACACATATAGAGTATTAAGGACTATAGAATACACACACTCACATTACATCATAGGAGACAATAACATATTAAACATTAGAATAGAAGACTCTCAACATACTTTTATCACACATCCATATAGGGTTCATATAAGTAGGGGTCATACTATAAGAGTATTCATCATCATTAGCCATCTTGGACCACATTAACCCTAAAATGATCATCATATATGCATAACATCATCCACACACCTAAATCATGACACTAAAGTGGAAGATTGCTCATATTCTTTACATAATATCAATTCACATAGAACATGATATTATAATCAAGGCTATATCCTTTAACTTCCTAAACATGGAAATCGTCATATCAATTCATATTGCATCTAATGCCTTCAATGCCATGATCATCACATAAAGATATACAAGGATGTAAACACTGCCACAAAAAGTGGACCACACCGATCATCACAATTCAATATACATTCTAAGCTAATAAGAGGAAATAGGTTAACTTACCGATTTCCAAGATAATTATCATCTTTATCAATTCCCAACAATTCATAATCAGTTGACATAAAGGAATATAAAATTAAGCAATTTATCATAATTGAAACATAATCTAATTAGCATCTTATCAAGATCACAAGACCCATAACATGTCATAATTTGAAGGATTAAGGAGATCGTAGGTTCTTCATGGATTTCGACCAAAAATTATGTTTAAACCATACATTAATTATAAAATCATCCTCAGAATGCTTTTGAAATCATTTTAAAAATGAATCCATTGCTAGATTGAAAGATGAGACTTTTGACTTAGAATCATGTTTGAAAAAGTCTTGAAAAGATTCCATAGATGAATGGTTATCTAAGGATGAAGGATTACCATACCTTATAAATTAGAAATACCATGAAAATCTGAGAAGAAATATCCAAGAATCCACCTCCATAGCTTGTTCTTGAGCTTGGTCTCTGATGGAGGTTTGATGGAATTTGGAAGAAGAGAGAGTTCTGGGGATTTTGATTTCTTAATGTGTGTTGGGGTTTTGACTTGGGGAAGGGGTTAAATTGGTCATAAAACAGTTTATAACCGACTCCCAAAGTTACCAAAGCACGCACATACTTATCAGGACTTTTGGACATGTCAAACTTGACTTTAAAATGACGCAACCAAATCTGGAAAGTTCCTGCGCGTCGCGAGGCAGTTTCTAATTTTTCCTCCCATAATTTTTGAGAAATTGATACTAGAGTAGATTGGGTGATGCACATTCAAACCAAGTGCCAAGCACGCGATGCGAGGTTGGCTTCACTTCTTTGTTCTGCATGTTGCCATTTGGCAGCTTCCTTGTCCAATGTTTGGGTCCTTAACGGGGGCCCGTAGGGTGGTCCTCGAGAGTCGTACCCAGAAGTTTTGACCCTTAACATGTCTATTAATATACTTGGGTCAAATACACCATTTTTTAACTCTAAAAAACACATAAAAAAACAAGGTAACCATACAAGGACACACTAATACGTATAAAGACTAACTTTCGAACATCTTGAATGTTTGGACTCCAAACCTCTTCAAATCAATTATACATTCTTTAAAACACTTTATTTACATGTTAATAACCTTTTCCGACACATGTGAGGCTCTAGATACCTTATTTCATTTTGAGGGTCTTGACACTTCATTCATACACATACACCACATACGCCTTCACATTGATCACATATACGATTTATAACATGATAAAATCATGATTCATAAAGTAATGCTGAGAAAGCTACATTTTTCACAATTTATAGCACATAAGCATCGCTTCCATAAGTGGACAATATCAATCAACACAACTCAATACCTATGCTACACAATAAAGAGGAGATTATGTTAACCTACCACCATTCCAACATCAACACCTCCAATCCCTAGTCAATTAAACCAATTCAATCCACAAAGACTCTTATCAATATCCATGATCACGAATTCAAACCAATACTCCAACTATACAATGATCCAACATAATACAGTATGACACTCATCAAATTAAGATAACCTATGTACAATTCTAACATTCTTGTTACATAATTCAATACCCCAAAGTATATACACAATAGATCAATACAATTGAGATATGATCACTTTACCCATAATATAGTCAAAATAAGCATTTCATGATTTGCATGGGTTCATAAGGAATTTGATCTGAAATCATTAAAGTAACATAAATTATATCATAACACATTATTTTAAATCATTTAATGAAAGAACCCATGGCTATAAGTTGAAACACAAGATTTCATGTTTTTAATCATCTTTGAAAACTATTTGAATTTGACTACTTGAATGGAAGAGAATCCAAGGATGAAACTGTAAGACCCCAAAATGAGTTAGGGTGTCTAGAGAGTAACATGTTCATATTAAGTTTATAAGGTCATAAAATGAATTATAATATGGTTTATAGGAATTATGTAATGTTTGAAGTGATTTGGAAGTCGAACGTCAAGGGACGACCAAAAAGTTCGATGACTAGTCGCCTATGTGCCTCATATGTCCATGTGTGTTTATATACTGCGTGTCATGAGCTTATTAAGTCTTAAAAAAGGAGTTACAATGATGTTTAAATATTTCATATTAATTTTCAAGAATTTTGGAGGTCAAACAACCAAGAACATCTAAGGCGTTCAAAAGATAGCCCTTAAGATGCTCAATGTGTGTCTCGATGGGGCCTAGCCTGTTTGGACAAGGTGTTTTTTTAGGTTAAAATTATTTTAAATGTATATAAATTATGAAGGGTTGTATTCACCTTGGAAACTACTTCTAAAGGGCTCCACAAAACGCCCCACAAGAAGAACCCAAGGCAAGTCGAGACACTGCCTTGACAGTGTCAATTGACGGACCAAACAACAGCCAGTTGGTCAACCAACGGCCTGTAAGTGAGGTATATTTGATTGGTACATATCTTGGTCAGGTATCAAGCCAAAATTTGTCCAATTACCAAACGACGGAAGCCAATGCATGGCCCAACAGCCTGTAGACGACTCTGTCGATAGTGACCTGTAAGTTACTGTCCACGTTTTGTTTTAATTAAGGGGTGAATACAAAATTCACCCCACGTCCTAACTGACTCTAATAGGATAATTTATCTATCCTTAGGTTCATATAAGTCATCTAAAAATTGATCAAACCATTCTCAAATCCCTCTACACGATTAAAGCTTTTCTCTCCAAAAATATTTCCCTAGAAACCATCATTGTTGGTGAAGCTCAAGAACTGATTGGATCTTAAATTTCCATGGATGAATCATCAAGTTTTATAGTTTTTCAACTAAACAAATGTATGGTGATCCTTCATATATAGTTATCCTTCCATCTAGATAGTCAATCTCAATGTTTTCAAAAGAGTTTGCATGATCAAAGTTCTCCTTCTTCATCTAAGCATGGGTTCTTTATTAAATTCATTTAAAAATCATAATATGAATTTATTTATGATTATATACTCATTTTTACCAGATTTTCAGTCCTATTGCATGATGAACCCATGCTCTTCCAGAAACTCGATTATAGCCTATGTATGGCTTTATGATCTTGATCTTATGCATGTCGATTAGTGATTCAATTATGTTACTTATTGATACTGTTTATTATGTATATTTATGGTGAATATTTGGTGAATTAATCATGTGAATCAATGTATAAAGATTTGAACATGTTTAGTAGTCTAGTTTTCCATGATTCACTGTAATGTTGGTCTTTTGATGATTTAATGGGGAATTCGATTGTGTAGGGCTCGTTGTATATACTGTACTAATTGGATATTATGGATGAATTGTAAAAAATTAATTTCATGATTGATCAATGTTGGTTAGCCTATGATTCTTTTTCTCTCCATGGATGTCTTAAAGAACATGTTCATTGTAATCTAAAGGTTATAGCAATGATAGTAGGATTTTGTGTAGATTATATTGTTATTATCTAATGCCTTATATTGATGATAATAATGGATTGTGGGTACTTATTATGATGATCAAAGAAAAGTAATCTTGGCATGAATAGATCTAGGTTCTTCTAGCCTACAATTTGAATGTTGTAATGAACATTATGTAATCTTAATTTTAGGGTAGATGAAGCATGATTTAGATTTGATTTATATCTATTTGTATACTGCCATAAATGTATATTATTGGTACATGATGAATGATGAACTAAATTAGGGAGGTTAGTTGATGGCCTAGGACTCTCTACTTCCTAGTACATGTGAGATGCCTTGTATTATGTTATAGTATGATCTTGTAGCGAATTGTACATGGTTTCTTTTATGATTCAAGTACATTTAGATACGGCCCTATATATGAATTTTGATGAACAAGGTGTATTGATCAATGATGATCAAAGGGTGAGAAATTGGTAAGAATGCTTGTCTCTTCTACTTTTCTTATAGTATTGTAGTTGATAAAGCCTTGTATGGCGTTGTGTGGTATGCTACACTTATGGTGTCGGTGTTTAATTTATTTTCAATCTATATATGTGTTGACCATGTCCATGAAGGCAAAATGATGAATATATGAACCTGTGCCTATGATGATACTATGTTAAGCTTATGCCTACTTTCCTATTGTAGTTGTGATTTCTGTTGTATGGCTATTTTATAATCATGTGTATATCCATGTTAGGTTAAGGTATAGGTTATTCCATTGATGAGTTCAAAAATGCTTAATAATCCCTTACCTATGTACCCCTATGTTAATGCATGAATAGCACAAGTTAGTAGTCTTAAGTGTAATATGATGTTGGCTCGTCTCCTATGCTATTATGTTTGTTTTTGATAGACATTATGTGATCATGTTGACCAATATACACGCACACTCACTTTACATGCATATTACAAGTAGTATAGGCCAAGGTGTCTAAATGAAGGGTACATCTCATATTCACTAGTGTCTACTACTATGAATGTTAATATGATGTTTATGAAAGCATGATACGTGTTTCCTTAGCTAGGATGAATTGATCGGTGTACTAGTATGTGCAAGGGTATGGGACTTTGCCTATGCATTGTACAAGTGTACCTTGATAGGATAGTTCTAGTTTTGGTTTCTATATGCATGAATATGTATGTATGAACATGTATGTCTTAATGTGTTATGTGAAAGGTTTTCTCACATATATGTATACACTCAAACATGTATAAAGACCTAGTTAAGAGAGGGGCCTTGAATGGTTTATTCATGTGTACCCTAAACTAGATGATGTTTTACATATGCTATGTTCATGTGAAGGGATTCTTTAGATAATTTCGACTGATGAACTTTCACCTATGACCTCTGAGTTAAGAATATAAGGGGATGACTCTACTAAACCTATGTTTTATAAAGTAAAAATATAATAAAAGTTTTCAATGAAGGGAACTTAGCTTAGAACCGAGTGAACTTGAATATGAGTGTGTGTCCCTTCCTATTGTAGGAAGGTAGGTCACCATAAATCTCATGAGGTGGACAACCACAATGCCTGAATGGGTATAAATAGGGTTTCCATAATTTAATAACTACAATTCCAAATCTTGGAAAAATAGGGTTTTCACATGTATCTCCAAGTTCCATAACTATGTTGACACCATATGATACTAGCTAGTGGATCCACCTAGAAAGATATATACATTTGGTTCTACTTTGGCTGGTAGACCACCTCCTTTTGGTGTGGGGTTCTATGACAGGGGATTCCATGTTTAGCATCACATTGTCTATATCGGATAAGAATATAGTTTCCCTAAAGTAAAATGGACCAAGGAAGTAATTGACTAGGACCCTAACTATAAGGACTTAAGGGAGGTTACTTTGGATTGGTGGAAGTAATGAACCCATCTAGACATTGCACAAGTAGATCCTTAGGAAGTTCTAAGAAGGTGTTCTAATGAATGTCACTATGTATGTGTTCCTTATGCATGACATTTTCATATTTGTATACTTGTTATGAAGATGAGCATGACATGAGTCTTTATGCATGATGTTGATCTTGTTGACTATATGATGAAGGTCTTGACTTAACAATGTCTATGTTGTACTATACTACTATGATAATATGTGTTGTCTTGTGAAAGTAGTATGTATGTTTTCTTGTGGCATTAAGGTGATGCATTGCACCAAGTATCACTAGAGGGTTACTTGGGAAGGTAAATGAATAACAAAAGAAAATAGTTCACTATTAAAGGAATTGAGCTCACTATAAAGTGACTCAAATATGTAATAAGATTGTTAAGTGATATTATGCAATGATTGGCCTTAGTATATGCTTATTTTAAGTATATAAATGATATAAATTCTATTCTTTAAAGGTTTTTATAAAGATTTACTAAATAAGGCAGAATGTATGATTTCAAGAAATGTCCCTTTTACATGCATGTTTTTGCATGGTTGCCATACTTAGTGCATTCTTGTACTAATCCCATTCTTCTCTACTTTTTTACACAAAGTGTAGGTTATGGATGCTTAAAGTATGTCTATATGATTGAGAAGCTTTATATGTGATTTCCAAGCTCAAGGAAAGGAATCCTTAAGTCCAAGGATTTCTTATGTTATGGTTTACTGTAAAGTCTTAATTGTACTTATGTTTATGTTTTAAGGTCGTGTCCCTAATGTATTCTAATGTTGTTGAGTCTAAGATGGAAAAGAGACTTAAAGTCTATATATGTATTATGACTTATATTATATATATATATATATATATATATATATATATATATATATAAAGTGATGTTTCTAGCATATGATGTGCTATGAAAAGTTTTAAATTTTCCGCTAAATTTACTATGTCGATGCGGTGAATGATAACTATGGGCTTGTAAAAGACCTCCGAGAGGTCAAGTACGCCATGTTACTTCTAGGGGGTGCTCCCCAGTTGTGAAAAATGTGGTATCAGCATGAGGTTTTTTAAAGTGGTTTAGGGTCAAAGAAGTCTCATAATGCCACGTCTAGTAGAGTCTTATATCATTGATGGTGAGTCGCGACACATCAAATGGTATGAGAGGATATTGGACGATAGAGTCTCCCTTCTTCATCATTCTCATATTGTGCCATAGAACTTAACTCTATAAGATCTTTCTCTTATGTTTTCTTGTCCGGTGGTTTTTTAGATATGATTGCTTGGATGAGATATTTATCTATGCTTGAGGTAGAAAAGGTGAGTTTAAATGCTTATCTTGGTTTTATGGTTTGAATGAGTATGTGTGAAGGTGAATTTTGGAATGTTTTGATGATGTGATGCCAATTATGTCTATATATGAAGTTTATGTGAAATAGCATGTTATGTTGGAGAATGTGTGTCATAATATGGTTAAAGCGTGCTAGAAGTTGTTATGGTTGACATGAAATTCTTTTGGAATGATGTGTTCCAATATGGTTTTACATGATTGTAGCCTAATACTACGATTTGAACTTGAAATGCTTAGTGACTACCTATGGGAGCATGCTATCCTAAAATTTTGTACTTAAAAGTGTTCAATGTTTCCCTTTGTATCTATGTGGTCAATGATAAGTTGCCTAGTATGTATTGGAGTCCATTGCATAGACTTGATCCTAGATGTGATGATAGTATGCATGCTTTTGTAGGATAAGTTGGTAATGTTTTATATCTCATATTGCCATGCTTTTCCATCAATTGCCTAGATGTTGCATTTTTGGAATTTGAAAGCATGCTCACTATAATGATAAGACATCTTACTGTAACATTTTTGGAAAATCAACTAAATTGTTCTTTGATTATATGTTGTCTAAATGTGTATAGAATTGATGCATATGAACATGATAGTGAATGTAAAAAGAACATTTTCTATTTGGAATGAAGAATGAGAGTCTTATGGAATTATGAGTCTTAGGATTGTTTCTAACTTCTTATTATGTTGTGAGTCCCTTGATCATTGTGGAATTGATGTTTCCCTAGAATTGAGGGTAGTAATCTTATCTTTGTAGGGTGATGCTGTGGGATTTTTTGACCTAGAAGTTACCTTACATTAATGTTGAAGGAAAACAAAGAGTCTTTATGGCTAAGTCTCCTCGTTGTTTCCCCTAATAATGTATGACCTTGTTGTCTATTGTATAGTATGAAAACCTTATGAGGTTGAATGAGATTGACCTAACTTGATAATTGGGGATATATTTCCTAGGAGATGAAGTTTAGAATACCTTGGTGTTCCTATGTTGACTTAATGTAAATTCCTTCTAAATTTGTAATCACTTTTAATTGATGAAAACGAAGGTTGTTTAATTAAGATTAAGTTGGGGTTAAGATTCTCTTAAGTGGGTGTACCCTAAGTGGGGTATGTTGATGGAGTAGTAAGGTTGTAGATATTTTCTACCATTGACATTCTATTTTGGCTTGAACTTGAATCTATTGAATTTTTAGTAAGCTGGTTCATTAATAAGAGTTTTGCATAAAGTATGAATGCATGACCTTATATGTTTGGTATGCATTGATTGAAATTACCTTGAAGATATTATGAATGTTCCAAAGTGCATGAAAGAAATGATAATATCATATTTTCTCATGTTAAATTGCATCTTGATATGCTAGTTGTGCATTTGACTTCATGAGGTAAGATAAGAAACATGGTAGAAGTCACTTCTGAGGTGTAGTGTTTAGCCTTATAATGGAAAGTTGAGTCTCTTTCAAATGAAATGTATTGAGTCTCTTAAAAATTATGTGACTTTTATGATTTGGAATGCATAATTGTAGGCTTATTCTTGAAAAGTGAAAGCATGTTTAGCTAAGTGTTCATGTGTGTGCCTATGATTTGTGTGATTCTTCTCAAAATATGCTCACTGTAAAGGTGAGTACTATGTTAGAAAACGATATTTTGTGAATTTAGTTCCTATTTGTTGTGATGTGCTTGGTGTGACTTACAATTTAGACTCCACTAGGAAGGAATCATGAGCATGTCTTGGTTAAAAGTTGAGAATTTGTCCTTTTTAGAGGAACCGACCTTGTACTTTGCTTAGGTGTGAACTCATGATACATGTAAGTGTGTTGAGGAGAAGGACATTCCTCCATAGACACCACTAAGCATGGTATGGTTGAGTATGACCTTCATGGCACTAGGTCTAACTAATGAAGATCTTTGTTGATTAAATTAACTCAAGTCTATGTGTATTGAAGTATGAGTGCCTGCTTGTTTTGAGTATTTTTGAAAACTCCTATGGTGTGGACTTTCAAGATTATGTCTTAACGAATTAAGGTGTAATAAGCATGTTATGATTAGGAGAAGGATGTTCCTCCTATGAACATGATAAGAGCCTCGGTGTTTGATCCATTAAAAAATGAATAATGGTTTTGCTTGCTTGTGTTCATTGAGTGCTAAAATGATTTGATGTTGTTATAAATTTCATGAACTTTTCTATGATGCATTGAAATCCTTGTTGTGATTAAAGAGCCCTAAGTGTCATTCGAGGACTAATGTTCCTAGGTGGGGAATATTGTAAGACCCCAAAATGAGTTAGGGTGTCTAGATCCTAACATGTTCGTATTAAGGTTATCAGGTCCTAAAATGACTTATAATATGGTTTAGAGGCAGTGTGTAAAGTTTGAAGTGATTTGGAAGTCAAATGTCAAGGGACGACCAAAACGTTTGATTACTAGTCGCCTAAGTGCCTCATGTTTCCATGTGTGTTTATATACTATGTTTCATGATCTTATTAAGTATTAAAATGAGTTATAATGATTTTTAAATATGGTATATGAAGTTTCGAGAATTTTGTAGGTCAAACGACCAAGAACGTCCAAGGCGTTCGAAAGATAGCCCTTAAGACGCTCAACATGTGTCTCAATGGGGTGTAGCATGTTTGGACGCTTTTTTGGTGTTTGTTTTGGGTGAAACTTATTTGGAAGGTCTATAACTTTTAAGGGTTGTATTCATGTTGGAAACATCCGGGTACAACTTCTAAAGGTCCCCGCAAAAGGCCCCAGAAGAAGGACCCAAGGCTTTTCAAGACACTGCCTTGGCAGTGTCAATCGACAGACCAAACGACGGCTAGTTGGTCAACCAAAGGACCATAGGTGAGGTCTCGTCGATTGGTACTTAGATTGGTTAGGTTTAAAGCCAAAATTTTTCCAAGGAACAAATGACAGAAGCCAATGCACGGCCCGCCGATTGGCCAACAGCCAGTAGATGGCTCCGTCAATGGTGGCCTGTAAGTTACTGTCTGCATCTGTTTTAATTAAGGGGTGAATGGTAAATCCACCCCACGTACTAAGGTACTCTAATAGGTTAATTTATATATCCTAGGGTGAATATAAGTCATCTAAATTGTGATCAAACCATTCTCAAATTCCTCTAAACAATTAAAGCCTTTCCCTCCAAAAATATTTCCCCTAGAAACAACCATTGTTGGTGAAGATAAAGAAATGATTGGAGATTGGATTTCCATGTATTAATCATCAAATTTTATAGGCTTTAAAATAAACAAAGGTATGGTGATACTTCATTTCTAGTTATCCTTCCATCTAGAGAGTTAATCTCAATGTTTTCAAAAGAGTTTGCATGATCAAAGTACTTCTTTGTCAACCTAACCATGGGTTCTTTCTTAAATTGATTTGAAAAGCATAATATGAATGTATTGATGATTAATACTGATTTTGATGTGATTTTCAATCCTATTGCATGATGTGCCCATGCTCTTTCACAAACTCGATTATAGCCTATTTATGGCTTTATGATCTTGATCTTATGCATGTCGATTTGTGATTCAATCATGTTAATATGCTTATGTATACTGTTTATAATATATATTGATGGTGAATCATTAATGAATTACCCATGTGAATCGATGTATGAAGATTTGAACATGTTTGGTCTAGTTTTCCATGATTGACTGTAATGTTGGTCTTTTGATGATTTAATGGGGAATTGGGGAATTGTGTAGGGCTGGTTTTATATACTATCTTAATTGGATATTATGGATTAATTGTAAATAAGTGATTTAATGATTGATCAATATTGGTTAGCCTATGATTCTTCTACTCTCGATGGATGTCTTAAACAATATGTTCATTGTAATCTAAAGGTTATAACAATGATAGTAGGATTTCGTGTAGATTATATTATAATTATCTACTGCCTTATATTGATGATATTAATGGATTGTGGGTATGAATTCTTGATCATCAAAGAAAAGGAATCATGACATGAATAGATCTAGGTTCTTCTAGCCTACAATTTGAATGTTGTAATGAACATTATGTGATCTTAATTCTAGGGTAGATGAAGCATGGTTTAGATTTGATTTATGTCTATTTGGTACATGATGAATGATGAACTAAACTGGGGAGATTAGTTGATGACCTAGGACTCTCTACTTCCTAGTACATGTGAGATGCCTTGTATTATGTTATAGTATGATCTTGTGGCGACTTGTACATGGTTTCTTTTATGATTAGAGTACATTTAGATAATTCCCTATATATGAATTGTTGATGGACAAGGTGTATTGGCCAATGATGATCAAAGGGTGAGAAATTGATAAGAATGCTTATCTCTTCTACTTTTCTTATATTATTGTAGTTGATGAAGCCTTGTATGGCATTGTGTGGTATGGTCCACTTATGGTGGAGGTGTTTACTTTATTTTCAATCTATATATGTGTTGATCATATCCATGAAGGCAAATTGATGAATATATGAACATGTGCGTATGATGGTACTATGTGAAGCTTATGCCGACTTTCCTATTGTAGTTGTGATTTCGGTTGTATGACTATTGTGTAAGCATGTGTATATCAATTTTATAAAGTATAGATGCTGCCATTGATGAGTTAAAAAATAGTTAATAATCCCTTACCTATGTACCCGTATGTGAATGCATGAATAACACAAGTTAGGAGTCTTACGTGTAATGTGAAATTGACCTGTCTCCTATGCTATTATGTGTGTTGCGTGGTTTATGCTTGGAGTTCTATTGTGGTCCTAAGAAGGTGGCTGCCTCAATAGGTTGTTAATATCCATTATGTGATCATCTTGACCAATGTACACATACATTCACTTTACATGCATATTAGAAGTAGTATAGGTCACGATGTCTAAATGAAAGGTAGTTCTCATATTCACTAGTGTCTACTACTATGAATGTTAAGATGATGTTTATGAAAGCATGATACATGTTTCCTTAGCTAGGATGACTTGACAGGTGCACTAGTATGGGCAAGGGTATGGGACTTTGCCTATGCATTGTACATGTGTACATTGATAGGATAGTTCTAGTTTTTGTTTAGATATATATGAATATGTATGTATGAACATGAATGTCTTAATGTGTTATGTGAAAGGTTTTCTCACATATATGTATACACTCACATATGTATGAAGACCTAGTAAAGAGAGGGGCCTTGAATGGATACATATTTGATGTTAGCGAGGTAGAGATACGGGATAAACTTTAATGTTACTCTGTCAAGTGTGACAGTTCTGTCCAACACGGAAAAAGAACACGTGTCTCTGCCAGGCGCTAGCGACAGCGACAACAACCTGAACATTAAAAAGGTTAAATTGTTTGATGTTAGTGAGGTAGAGATGAAAGCGTCATTTGTTGAATCTAAATCTTCCATCAGTGGTGCCTCAATTGAACCACCCACGCCAATGAAGAAGCTGTGAAATGTTAGTGAATATGTCGGTGAAGTAAGGCAAATTAGTCGGTTTTTCCCCTTTCCAATAGGTTTTTATTATTCACTTGGCAAGCATTAATATGATCTTACCAAATTTCCAATGCCAATTGTTATACCTAGAAAAGGTCTAAGAACAAACCCAAAGAACAATGAAATATCCTTTTCATATTAGAACACTCGATCAACAGACCCTTGTGTTTTTCATAAGACAAAATATTTACATTATAAAAAATGTGAAGAATAACAAATAACTAATGGATGCTTTAGAGCTTCAGCTACATATTCTTCGATGTGAACCCTTTGATTTACCTTGTTGCACATGCCCAACAATCATTAGTTTGTACATATTATTGATTGAACTGTTGCACACATATTGATATGAAAATATAGAGGTTTGTCTTAGCTGAAGACTAAGAAGTGTATGAGAATAGGAAGCCAGCAGAATTACTGCAATTGGGCAAATTATTTGGTATTGTTTTGACTTTTTTGTAGAATAATGGAACATGTATCGAAGATTCTTCTATTTTCTTGGTGAGCTTTTACTATCAATGTAAGTAGTAAGAGTACCATGAGAATGGACAGTGACAACATAGATGACCACGGAATTCATTTTATGCTCACAATGTCTTCAACCGCCAAATAGTATTTTAACGTTTTCCGCTTGTACATGAAAGTTTACTATGTACTGTCTATATTTCAGTTTTTATGGGCAAGTGTATAAATAAGTCAGGAAGTTCCATTAGGTGGTAACTTCTGTCAGATCAAAATATCAAATGCATTCACTTGTGTACTCTTTATAGCAAGACATTATACATGTTTAACTGCATTTAGTTGTATGTTTACAATTACATGTATGATTGCTTTGATGAATCAATTTGATATATTTACATTTAATTACAGGAAGTATGTTCCTTATTTTGGTACTTTTGGGCTACTAAAAAACAAAAACTTTTCGGATTGTCACTCTGCACAACCTAAGTTGCTATGAAGGTCCTGTTATAAAAAGTTATGGAGAAGGAAGTGACAAAGATGGTACTCAATTTTTTCAACTTTTTGGGTTGCCTCAGGGATTCAGATTTTGCGTCAAGTGGATATGCCACAGTTAGTTGGGTATGTTGTATTGCACCTTCGTCTAAGTAAATGTTCATTATTAACATAACTTCACCATAAAACTATCACCTTTGGTTGTAAATTTGTGGATTACTGTAGTATATGTAGTATCTCTCTCGCTTCCTTTCCAATATATATACCACTTAACTTTTAGGTACTTTGACATCTTGTTGTTCCATAAAAACTGCGACTGGAGAAGCTTGTGTGGACTCCAATTGTGCCATGTTGTTGTTCTGGACTAAGATACCATCATCTTGTAACTAAAAACTTCTAACACTATTTAACTTTTTAGGTTCTATACCACTACTACTGCAACAACTTTACTTTAACTTTTTGGGTTCTATTATCAGTACTACTACAACAACTTTAAGGTCAGTCAGTGTATGTGCACAACACGCTTGTCTGTACTGTAAATATTGTGAACTCTACATGTAATAGTGTCATATCAAGCTTTTATTCAAGTAGTCTTTTTCTCAATCATTTGTTCAAGGTTGTTGGTAAAATTTGATTGTAGTGGCTTTCGTCATTTCTTTCCTCTAGCCTTTTCCTAAAGGAATTAGATTATCAATTTTCTCAAGTTATAGTGTTTGTCGGCAAGCAATGTTAAAGTGATATGATACCAGATATTTGTTACTTTTATCCATCATGATACTGTTGTATTACTTCTCATTGTGTACTTTTCCTGGTAAATTCTCAAGTTATACATGTATATACTTTTGCACACAGATGTGGTTTATTAACTCACTTCGTTAAGATTTTAATATTTGTACAACTTCTTATATTTTCTATCTGCAAGATCATATGTTGTTTTGCTATTGAAATATATGAGCTTTGTTGTGTCTAATGCTTGTGTATGACTACATGCAGTAGAACTAAAAAGGTCCACCAGAAGAAGATTAATCATATGAACTCTTCATACTTTCTATAATTTAATGTTTATTTATTCTTTAGGATGTCTTTCTTAGTGAAGGAGATAGTGATGACTGATGCTGGAGTTATAAGAGTTGTGAGTAAAGGTTGATTTGCTGGTGGTGGGGTTTCACATTTCAAAGTCTAATGCATATGGTTTTATCACCATGGAACCTAATACTCTTTTCATCCCTCAGTATATGATTAAAAAATGAGCAATTTTGTGTACTCATGAGCTGGAAAAGTTATGATTTAGTGTTGGTTGTCAATGTTCTTTGGAAACTATAGGAGTTAATTAGTTATCCATCTAAATTTTTCACATGTTTGAATTCTTGGAAAACACTAGTTAAAGTTTTCAGTGCAAAGAGAATCTGGGTGCGTAGTGGAAATTATGTCAACCATAGCTGAAAAATTGAACTACTTTATCTAATCAAGTATATACAAAGTTATTTACCTATGTTAAGGAATGTTTTACCGAAACTTCTCGATATGAATTCAGACTTAGTTGAACCCTAATGTGACAATCGGATATCCAATGAGAAAAAAATAAAGAAGATACAAAATAATTGTGGAAGTTCAAAACTAAAGTTGTTGCAACTTCTTTTTGAACTAATTAAAGGCGTTTACAGGGAGATTGCAGGAAAATAAAAGACCAGCTAGACAACTTTTTTTCCTACTAAGAAAGTGCAAGCTGTTGGGTTTTATTTGCCCTGATTTCTTACCATAAATAGGTTTTCCTCTAAGGAAAAGGTTTTGGATTGACTAATCCTTTTTTGGTAGGAAAAGGTTTAGGACTCTATAAATAGAGGCACGTTCCTTCTAACTTAATCAGCATTCACAATGTAGTCTTAAGAGCTTTGAGAGTTTAGTTAGAGGGAGAATTTGTGGGTCACAAGCTTGATTTGTTATCACTTGTGTGAACCTCTCATGTATTTCAAGTGAATTGGTTGAGGTTGTTTCTCTCTGTATTTTGTACTCTCATATTTATAGTGGATTGCTCATCTCCTTTGTGGACGTAGGTCGATTGACCGAACCACGTTAAATCTTTGTGTCTTTTGGTATATCTCTTGTCTTCTTACTCGTGGTCTTTTGAGGTTTGCTTTGCTAGCTTCCGCGTTACACCTGGTTATTTTCGGTTCTAACAAGTGGTATCAGAGCCACACTCAATGATGGAGTCAGGTTCAGTGGTTCGATAATCGATGATTGAACCAGGTTAGAAAGAGGTATTCATCTTGGCGGGTGTAGTTTTAGCTGCAACCTTTTTTGACAGTAATGAAGATTCTGTTGGAGAAATTGTTTCAGAGAGGTTTTCTGTGTTAAGACATAAAGTTTGCAAAGGAGATTATGGAGAGGAGAAGCAAGTTGTTGAAGATTAAGTAAAGAAGGTGGACAAATTTATTTTGTCAGAAATTCAGGCCAAGGGGGAGATTTGTTGGGTTTTATTTGACCTGATTTCTTACCATAAATAGGTTTTCCTCTTAGGAAAAGGTTTTGGATTGACTAATCCTTTTTTGGTAGGAAAAGGTTTAGGACTCTATAAATAGAGGCATGTTCCTTCTAACTTACTCAACATTCACAATGTAGTCTTAAGAGCTTTGAGAGTTTTGTTAGAGGGAGAATTTGTGGGTCACAAGCTTGATACGTTATCACTTGAAACAACCTCAACCAATTCACTCAGAATACATGAGAGGTTCACACAAGTGATAACAAATCAAGCTTGTGACCCACAAATTTTCCCTCTAACCAAAACTCTCAAAGCCCTTAAGACTACATTCTGAATGCCGATTAAGTTAGAAGGAACATGCCTCTATTTATAGAGTCCTAAACCTTTTCCTACAAGAAAAGGATTAGTCAATCCAAAACCTTTTCCTACAAGGAAAGCCTATTTATGGTAAGAAATTTAGGGCAAATAAAACCCAACAAATCTCCCTCTTGGCCTGAATTTCTGACAAAATAAATTTGTCCACCTTTTTGACTTAATCTTTAACAACTTGCTTCTCCTCTCCATAATCTCCTTTGCAAAATTTATGTCTCAACACAGAGAACCTCTCTGAAACAATTTCTCCAATAAAATCTTCATTACTGTCAAAAAGGTTATTGCTAGAACTACACTGCCAAGATGAACACATCTTTCTAACCTGGTTCAATTATCGATTATCGAACCACTAAACCTGAATCCGTCATCGAATCTGGCTCTGATACCACTTGTTAGGACCGGAAATAAGCAGGTGTAACGCGGAAGCTAGCAAAGCAAACCTCAAAAGACCACGAGTAAGAAGACAACGAGAAATATACCAAAAGACACAAAAATTTAATGTGGTTCGGTCAATCGACCTACGTCCACAAAGGAGATGAGCAATCCACTATAAATATGAGAGTACAAAATACAGAGACCTCAACCAATTCACTCGGAATACATGAGAGGTTCACACAAGTGATAACAAATCAAGCTTGTGACCCACAAATTCTCCCTCTAACCAAACTCTCAAAGCTCTTAAGACTACATTGTGAATGCTGATTAAGTTAGAAGGAACATACCTCTATTTATAAGGTCCTAAACCTTTTCCTACAAGAAAAGTATTAGTCAATCCAAAACCTTTTCCTACAAGGAAAACTTATTTATGGTAAGAAATTTAGGGCAAATAAAACCCAACACAAGCTAAACTAAGTAAAATCAGCATTTGGCTAGCCTTTTTTTTCCTCCTCAATGCTTCGCTGAGGTTGAGAAACAAAAATTTTGATGGAATATATAGTAATTGTTCATGAACTTTTTAGAATGTAGCCCAAAACTAGACCAATCAAGACAACGATGATGACAAACTGGAACGGTCGAACACCACCACTGCGGCTTTTGTTGATATCGCGCCTCATAATTTCCTATACACACTGTTGCAGAAGTAAGCCATCGTACATAACTAAAAGCTATGTTATTCAGACTCTTCAAAAATGCTATTTGGTGCATGTCGAATCCTCTAAAAGTAATTGAGTTTAGAGGATCTGACACAGAGAGTTTTGAGAGTCCGAGCAACATAAAATATAAAATATATATATATAACTACTCAAAATGAAAAAGTTACAGCAGACTCTTTGTCTTTTTACACAACTTCAGTTGACAATTCTGTTTCTACACAACAATCCTCATAATACAAGTATTGAAGTTCTAAAACCACGAGAATCAATTGAAAAAAGTAATGTAACTTCTTATCAATTCTTGACGAAGACTGTTGCTCTGATGTAGAGCACCAACTTTCTCATCCATTAATCTATAAATAACAAACTTTTCCTAAAATGATACACCTACATTAGCTACGTTGATGTAAAAAAATGTAGCTCCTTGGAAACATAATAAAACCATTAGCTGCAAACATCCTACGTGCGATAATTTAAGAGCAGCTATGCAAATGCATTATGAAAAAGGCTCCAACTTGTTTGAAGACATGAAAATGCCATCACATTTTCATTAGTTCTGGAATCATTTATTAGGTGAAACAAACAACTAATAGAACCAGGAGAGAAATGTGAATCACAACACTCAGATTATATTGAAAAGTAAGCTGTGAGGATCAGAGCTCATAAGTTATAACTTTTGATAGTAAGACAATATTCTGTGACAGCCAGGATTTTGATGGCTACACGGTAATTCCAGTCAGCATTACTTTTCCAGTTCCCATTTATGTTTTGCACAGAAAACTTCAACATTTGTTGGATTCATATTCACCTCTATGGTCAAAGCTCTTGCTTTACAATAATATCTTCGATTGATTTTTTAACCACACAAACAATGTGCTTCACATACCCTTATATGTAGTACAAATGATGAAAATTGCAAGGCGTTTGAACCATTTAACAATCTAAATTCTTCTGCGATTGTGTTAACCAATAGTTTAGGATTATATACAAATTAAAGGGATAATCAAAATCACTTAACAAATATACTGTGCCAATTAAAAGAGTTTAAAAATCAAGTTCTGAGAAAACATCTCAAAACTTTAATCCTCCATTGATATACATTTGTTTCCTCAAATAGCCAATATCACATCTAATTTTCGGTCTCACATTGTTTACAATTTCATTGTCCTTTTGCTTTTAGTTCTCCTCTCCTATTTCATCCTGCAATTTTAGTGTCAACACTAAAATAGTATATTAATTTACCTAAAAAGATTTTAGTGTACAGAGGGATCAAGTTAGTGCATTAAAAATAACCTTAAAGTTTTACTTAGTACTTAAAACTTGATGGTGTCTTCAATTTTGTTAAAAAAATTTCCTTAACGTCAATAAAAGACCTTTAAAGTCAATCAAATTTAATCAGATTGTTTTAATTCGACTTAGTTTTAGTTCTAAGAGTTTTATCATCATGACTTTTTATATTCCTTTTTCTTTTCTGTTTAATATATTGTAGTTAAATGATTGTCTATTGAAATTAAGATTCTCAAATTTAACTCTAACCTCTTCCAGATCCATCTATCGTCGTTTCTTTTTAGCTGTGTTCCTTTAACCTTCTTCTACGGAACAAAAAGGAAAGAGAGAGTTGCCAAAGAAATTTCTCCCAATACTCAGAAATTTAAACCTCAACCTCTTTCAGATCCATCTATCGTCATCTCTTTTTAAGTGAGTTCTTTCTATATTCTTCTACCATTGTCCGATTAATGTCGGAAAACATGGAAATACGAAACACATAAGACCAATCAATTGGTTTGATAATGATGGGTGAAGTACGAACTTCACCGCGATAAATTTCAATTCGAATGTCTAATATTTTCATGTACATCTTTGGGAACTTTTAATAAGGTGCTCATCTACGAGAAATTTCTTGTCTCGTTTTGTTGTTGTTTTATAGCTTAAGGTCATATTAAAACATTAATGAGTGTAAACTGTTCGATAATATGCCAACGAAAATGAACAATTTATCTGCAATATATTATGGTTATTAGATTTTCTTTCTCAATTAACCCAACAAATTTAATAGATTCTTCATTTCAGATACGTCATTCTTTCTTTTACTGAATTTTCCATCAGCAAATGCCAAACTTTTGGGATACAATCTATTACACCTCTTTACCCCCAAATAGAACCCCTTACCCGTATGACTTTATATCTATGAAGGTTTACCAATGTTATGTTTTTATATCCTTATAAGATTTTAGTATGCCTCAAACAAGGAACTGCATGGTTTTCTTCAAAAAATGAAAATTTAATTGCAACAGGATTGTCAACAGGCAATAACTATGTGTTCCAAAATCCTGAAAATATCAAGAAACAACAACGTATACACAGAAATATGCTACATCATACTAGATATTCACAAATGTCGCCTGAAAAAAATAGTTATTTCTATCACAATTACAAGATAAAAGAGCTGAATCAAAAAAGCAGTGCCTCTTGCAACATTCACACAACACAATATCGTCATCACAAGTCGTCAATGAAGAAGGAAACAAAAATATACTTACAATTTCTCATCCTTCACTAGATACAGACAGAGGTTGGAAAAGCTAAATTTACATATAATCTCACTTTTTTAGTATATGTATTCATTTATGCATAAAATTGATTTATCGTCAATTACAGTACTTTATTTTTGACCTATTTTAGGACATGCTTCTGCGAGTATCGACACTTCTGGTTGTTTCTCTACATTTGAAATAGGTAATTCAGCGCAAATTAACATAAGTTCGATGTTTATAAATATAGCACTTTGCAATATTAGGATCAACATCACACATATATAATGAAGAAAACAAGATATCATCCCCATTGGTTACTTCAAACATCAGTACGTCTTTTTCTACTGAGCTAATATTGTATTGAACTTTTGCCTCTAATAGTATTATAATTTACCATGTACAGGTAATAAAGGATTAGAAATCAATTTACAAAACAACAATTTGTTGTCAAAACATTATGTGCAGGTAAAAAAGGTCCATGATTGTAAATTTTGTGCGGCAAAAAGATAAGAATATGAATCACCCAATTTTTGTTGTGATAATGGATCAACTAAACTGATTTCTCATCAAATGCCGACAGAATTAAGCAATCTGTTTCTGGGCAATATTGAACAATCCAATCATTTCGTACCTACAGTAGAACATACAATAATATGTTTGCATTCACCTCTCTTAGGGTAACTTATAATAGAACTTTAGCATAGAGAAATCGCGGCATATATACATTTAGAGTTCAGGGACAAATGTATCACTTTATAGATGATTTAATTACTGCTGATGAAAGACCCTGAAATTTACAACTATATATATATATATATATATATATATATATATGATAATGAAGTTGAGATACCTAATCGAATCACTTTACCACTTAATCTTAGTGAATCTATTATGATAAAGTTGATGAATATATTAAAAGCTTATCCATATACTATCTTTCTAAAATCACTAACAGATGTTACAAATCTATCTGAATTTTATACTGCGCTTAAATCAAATTATGGTTTAGACCAAAAGAACATATATTTTTCCAACCGCCTCTCAAGTGGGGGCAATTTGAGTATAACAACAACCACAGGACAAATTTTCAACACCTCATATTCGAATATACACCCACAATGAAAAATCACAATTGGTAAATTACTATTACGGATGTTATGATCCATTAGCGTATCCATTGTTGTTTCCTCACGGTGAAAATAGATGGTATTGTGGTATCAAGAAAGTCAAACAAACATATAAAATGTCTAACTATCAGATTTACTGTGAAAGTGAACAATTACCAAGTGTAATGAACATGGCTTCAATTGAAGGTCTACTTGACATGGAATATAAAGTTCTATCAAAGGGAAATAAGAAAAGACAAACCGTTTCTTGTCATGAATATTATTGTTATAAAATTCAAATAAGACAAAAAAGAACCAAAAAAAACATTACATTCTTAAAAATTATTCCAACAATGTATAGTTGACCAATACATAAAACTTGAGACACAACGATTAGATTTCTTCTCATTTAATTAAAATTTATTTAGAGTTGAAGTGTTCCAAGGAATTATTGATATACTAAGACATGGTGAAATAGATGCTTCAAATATTGGAAAAGGACGAATACTACCCACAACCTTTATTGGAGGTCCAAGAGATATGTGTCGTTGATATATGGATGCTATTGCATTAGTACAACATTTTGGAAAGCCAGATAAATTTTTGACAATGACTTGCAATCCTTCATGTCCGGAAATGCAAGAACATTTAGTGCCAACTGATGAAGTTCAAAATAGACCTGATTTAGTAAGTCGAGTGTTTAGAGCAAAAGTAGAAGAACTCAAAAAAGATATACTAAAAAAGAATATATTTGGAAAAGTTGCAGCTTTAATGTATACAATAGAATTTCAAAAGCGTGGACTACCGCACACACATTTTCTTATTATTCTTACAGAGAAATACAAATTATTAACACCGGAAGATTATAATAAAATTGTTTGCGCAGAATTACCTGATTGTACAGATCACTCTTTATTAACTCTTGTAACTAAACACATGATTGATGGACTTTGCAGCTATCTAAATCCAACATTTCATTGTATAAAAAAAATTCATTGCAAATGCAAATATCCTAAACAACTCTCAAAACAAACCACAAAGGGAAAAAATTCTTATCCTATTTATAGAAGACGAAAAATGGAAACAGATGTACAATTCAAAAGATACAATATTGTTAATATTTGGGTAGTCCCATATAATCCCTACTTGCTTGGTAGATTCCATTGTCATATTAACGTTGACGTATGATCAGACACTAAGGCAGTAAAATACATCTACAAATATATTTTGAAAGGACATGACAAAATTGCATTTTCTATATATAATAGTGACTCAAATGTTGAAATAGATGAAATAAAAGAATATCAAGCTGCTAGATGGATCTCTCCCCTAGAAGTTTCATGGCATCTATTTGCTTTTCTAATCAGTGAAATGACTCCAAATGTGTACCAACTTCAACTACATCTAAATGGACACCAATATGTATCCTTTAAAAGTAATCAAACTGTTGATGAAATTCTAAGTAATCAATGATAAGAAGAACAATGTTAACTGAATTTTTTGAAATGAATAGAATCAATAAATATGCTATAGAACTCAATTTGTTATATGAAGACTTTCCAAAGTATTTTGTTGTTTGTAGAATTGTCGCATGTCATCCAAATTAAAGGGAAGATACCATCTTAGATTACTTTTAACAAATGTAAAAGGACCTAAAATCGTATGAAATCTTCGCACAGTTAAAAGAATATGTTATGACACATTTAGAGAAACTGCAAAAAAAAGATTCTTATTACATTCTGATAAAAGTTTACAAGAGTGTATGTATGAAGTTGTCGCTTATCAAATTCATTATAGATTAAGGCGTCTATTCGCTGCAATCCTGTTAATCCTAAAGAATGATAGGAAATATTTGAAGATCCATTGTCTGAAGATTTCAAAAACTTCCTAGTTTAGAAACAAAATCTATTCAACAGTCAGTTATAAATCACATCAATGAATTGTTACATTTAATGGGACACAATATGAAGGAATACAATTTTGTTTTCGAAAACCTTACACCTTCTACAATAACTAAAGAATCAAAAATGTTCACTTCGAAAGAAATATAATAGTAAATGAAGAAGATATGCTATTACAAACAATGTAAAATCCTGATAAAAAAGGGCATTTAATACAATACTTGATAGGGCTATTCAAATAAATCATGTGCTTATTTCATTGACGGTCCAGGAGGAACTGGAAAAATATTTTTATATAGACCTTTATTAGCAAATGTAATGTCCAAACGCATTATAGTTTTAGCAATGTCACATCCGGGGAGCACACCCTAAAAGTAACATGGCGTAATTGACCTCTCAAAAGTCTTATACAATCCCATAGTTATCATTCATTGCATAGACATAGTAAATTTAGCGGAAAATTTAAAACTTTTCATAGCGCATCATATGCTAGAAACATCACTTTGTATATATATATATATATATATATATATATATATATATAATATTACTCATAATACATATTTAGACCCTAAGTCTCTTTTCTATCTTAGACTCAACAACCTTAGAATACATTAGGGACACGACCCTTAAAACATAAGACATAACTATATAACTTTTAAGACATGAGTAGGGAATCCTTGGAACATAAGGACCCCTTTCCTTGAGCTTGGGAATCACATATCAAGATCCTCAATCATAGATATCCTTTAAGCATCCATAACTTACACTTTGTGTAAAAAGTAGGGAATGATAGGTTTAATACAAGAATGCACTAAGTATGACAACCATGCATTTAAAATGGGTCATTTTCTTGAAATCATACTTCATGCCTTTTTGAGTAAATACTTATCAAATCTTTAGACAATAGCCTTTATATCTTTAACGTACTTCATATAAACATATTCAAAGGCCAAACATCACATAATATCACATATAGAATTTATTTCATTTTAAAGCACATTACCATAAGCTACATCAATTCACACACATATTTACTTCTTTGCATATACATCATTATTAGACCTTGTTCATGACCCCAATCTTAGTATACTAGTGCAATGCACATGTGAAGCCTTATAACCCCACACATGCTTAGTAGACCCTTCAATCGGACCACAAACCTTAGCATTCAATTCATACATCAACAAGTAAGTGGAGACAACTTCATTCATGTCAATACAAGACCTTTATCATATAGTCATTTAGACCAACATAGTGCATATAAGGATATGCACATCTCATAGATTCATACCATGCACATCTTTATAACAAATAGACCAATACTACAAATTCATGCATATGGACATAAACATAATCATACATATTAGGTCACCTTCCTAGGACTTCCTAAGGAGCTACTTGTGTAATGTATAGATGGGTTCATTACTTCCACCTATCTTAAGTAAGTTACCTTAAGTCCTCCTAGTTAGGATCCCATTCATTTACTTCTATTGTCCATTTTACTTTAGGGATACAATAGCCTTAACCGACACTAAGACCATGGGTGTTAAACATGAAATTTGGTGTTTTAGAGCCTTACACCAATGAAAGGTGTTCTTACCTAGACAAGGTAGAACATTAACACATACGAGCATATTAAGTGACATCCTATTGCTAGATCCTATGTGGCAACATAGTTATGGAACTTGGAGGTACATGTGAAAACCCTCTTTAAGCCAAGATTAGGCATTGTAGTTATTCACTTATGGAAACCATATTTATGCCTATTCCACCTCATCAGATTGATGGTGACCTACCTCCACACATTTAGGAAGGGACACACACTCATATTCAAGTTCACTCGGTTCTAAGCTAAGTTTTCTTTATTAAAAACCTTCATTAACATTACTTTATAAAATGTAGGCTTAGGAAGTACTTAGGATATTCACTACCCATATGCTTAGCTCATAGGTTATAGATGAAATTTCATCAACCTAAATCATGTGAGAAGATCCTTTCACATGGACATAGCATATGTATTAGCACTATCTAGTTTAGGATACACTTGAGCACACCTTTCAAGGATCCTCTATTGACTAGATCATCATTCATGTTTGTGTGTATACATACACGCGAGCAAGCCTTTCACATAACACCTAAGTCACACATGTTCATTCATCAATGCATAAGTCTATGAGTGTGAGCGTATGAGCATTCCTTTCATATTAATACATTAAAACACTATGCACATTCATACATAATCATATCATATAATTAGCATCACAACATAGAAGACATATTCATGACATGCCTATTCATTCATTTTCATGTACATAGAAACCAAACCTTAGGAACTATCCTATCAAGGTACACATGTGCAATGCATAGGCAAAGTCCCATACCCTTGCGCATACTAGTACACCTATCAAGTCAATATAGTTAAGGAATACATAACATACTTCACATATATATATGCATAAGTAGTAGACACTAGTGAATATGAGAACTACCTTCATTTAGACACCATGACCTATACTACTTGTAGCATGCATGTAAGGTGAGTGTTTGTGTACATTGGTCAACATGATCACCTAATGTCTATCAACAACACATTGAGGAAGCCATCCTGTTAGACCATAATACTCTTTCATGCATAATCCACACAACACACAATAGCATAGGAGACAAGTCAACTTCATATTACACTTAAGAATCCAAACTTGTGCTATTCATGCATTCACATAGGGGTACACAGGTAAAGGATTATTAACCATATTGAATCATAAATGGAAGCACCTATAACCATATTAACTCATCAATAGAAGCACCTATACTTTACCCTAAAATGGATATACTCATGCTTATACAATAGCCATACAACCTAAATCACAACTAGAATAGGAAAGTAGGCATAACCTTCACATAGTATCATCATAAACACATGTACATATATTCATCAATTTTCCTTCATGGAAATGGTAAACACATATCTAGATTGATAATAAAGTAAACACCACCACCATAAGTGTATCATAGCACATAATGCCATACTAGGCTATGTCAATATTACTATAGAGAAATAGAGAAGTAGAAGAGTAAAGGAATTCTTACCAATCCTTTAGCCTTTGGTCATTATTGACCATTAATACTATTTTATCAACAAATCAAGTATAGGGCAGTATCTTAAGGTACCATAATCATACATAAAGTTAAACATAAGCGACTACAAGGCCATGCTACAACTAGTACAACATATCATTAACATGCTAGAATGTAGAAGACATAGACCATAAACCAACTTCACTTGAATGGATTATAGATAAAATTTCATCAATAATATCAATCCAAGGTATTAGCTAATCATACACTTAATTATGTCGAAATCGTGCTTAAAGATCTTCAAGATCAAACTATTATCGTAGGCATTAAACTATCAATTCAATGTAGAGTAGAGAGAATAGGCCATCTTATTAATTTTCCCAAAGTATTAATAATCAATCATATTTTACAGATAAAGTACATACTATCCAGTAGCTAATGAAATCATAGTCTAGATGAGACACTAAAACAATTGCCAATAAGGTCGAATTCACTATAAGCATGCTTCATATTAGAAAATCATGGAAGGTAAATTACATAGGTTAATCCTATTCAAACTATCATGAATTGACCCATATTGGATCCACTACATATAATTCATACTCTCACAACGTTATAGTTAGCATCTATAGATAATTAACCATGATCAATTCATATAACAACTACCTAATGTCAAGATCACAAGTTACTACTTTATAGACTAGGAGAATCTAGATCAATTCAACTCAAGCCTTATTTACTTTGATCATACAAGATTTATATCCACAATTCAATCATGGTATTAACCTAAAACAGTAGCTACAAGAACCACAACATAATCGAAATCCTTCTTACAATCAATTGAGGACCCACATTACAATGATCATAATGAAGACTAGGTTAGGCATGTTCAAACCTTCATGCATTGATTCACATGGGTAATTCATCAATGATTCACCATCAGTATACATACTATACAGTAGACATATCCATATTAACATAATTGAATAACAAATTGATATGCATAAGATCAAGAATATAAAGCCATACATAGGCTAAAATCGAGTTAGTGAAAGAGCATAGATTCATCATGCAATAGGATTGAAAATAACGTCCAAATCAGTAGACAATCATCAATACATTTATGTTATGCTTTTGAAATAAATTTAAGAAAGAACCCATGGCTAGAATGAAGAAGAAGAACTTGATCATATTTTTCACTTTGAAAACTTTAAGATTAACTCTCTAGATTGAAGGATAACTAGATATTAAGGATCACCATCTATATACATAAAAATATATAAAACTCTATGATTCATCCATGGAATTCAAAGCTCCAAGCTGTTCTTGAGCTTCACCAACAATGGAGGTTATCGAGAGAATATTTTTGGAGGGAAAAGTCTAATTTGGTGAATTGTATTGGGAGTGGGGTTGATCATGTTTTTAATCCCTTATAAACACCCAAAATTAGATAAATAATCTTATTAGAATCAGGTTAGGACGTGGGATGAATTTCCCATTCACCCATTAAATAAAACAGACGCAGGCACCAGTTTATAGGGCACCATCGACGGAGCAATCGACTGATCGTAGGTCAATCTACGGGCCGTCCTTTAGCTTCTATCATTGTACTTGGACAATTTTCGGGTTGAGACCTAACCAAACTCAGTAACAATCGACAATACCTCACCTACAGGCCGTTGGTTGACCAACTGGATTTTGTTTGGTCCGTCGATTAACACTTCCAAGGCAGTGTCTCGACCAGCCTTGGGTCCTTCTTGTGGGGCCTTTTGCGGGGGCCTTTAGAAGTCGTACCCGGAAGTTTCCAACATAAATACAAACCTTAACAAGTTTTTTGACCTTCCACATAAGTTTCACCCAAAACAAACACCTGCAACTCGACAGGCTAGGCCCCATCAAGACACACATTGAGCGTCTTAAGCGCTATCTTTAGAACGCCTTGGACGTTCTTGGCCGTTTGACCTCCAAACTTCTAGAAACTCCACATACCATATTTAAAAGTAATTATAAATCATTTGAAGACTTCATAAACTCATATCATATAGTATATAAACACGCATGGACACATGAGACACATAGGTGACTAGTCTTCAAACGTATTGGTCGTCCCTTGACGTTCGACTTCCAAATCACTTTTTTTCAAACTTTACACACTCTATCTAAACCATATTATAAGTTATTTTAGGACCTTGTAACCTTAATAATAACATTTTAGGCTGTATACACCCTAACTCATTTTGGGGTCTTACAAGTAACAACAAATTCTGGTGTTCCAGCTTCAATTCTCCCTGGAAGTCCAACTGCACATTCCCGCTTTAAAATTCCAATTGATATTGACAATAACTTTACTTGAAACTTTAGTAAACAAAGCTCATTAGCATCTCTAATTAGAGATTCAAACTTAATTGTTTGGGATGAAGTCTCAATGGCCAAACATAAAATGATACAGGCTTTAGATACTCTTTTAAAGGACCGTAATAGTGAACCAAATTTATTTGGTGGAAAAGTTTAGTATTTGGAGGGGACTTTAGACAAACATCGCCTGTTGTTCGCAATGGAAAAAGAGAAGATTTTGTATCTAAGAGCTTATTATATTTCAATAAATGGAGTCAACTTGAAAAGTTGTGCTTATCCGAAAATATGCGAGCAAAAGAAGATCCTAATTATTCTGAATATTTAATGCGAGTTTGAAATGGACAAGAAATAACTAACGACAACACAAAATTGAAATTCCACATAATTTTATTATTCCTCATACAAATGAAATAGATTCCCTAAATCAACTGTTCATAACAACTTATATCGATATAAACACATTCTTTTTCAGACCCATTGTCTATAACATCCCGAGTTCTTTTGACTACAAAAAATGAATTTGTTAGTGCAATTAATGATATGCTTATACATCAACTACCAAATGACGGTAAAATTTATACTGTAGTTGATGAAACTCTAGAACCAGGTGATCAATGTAAATTTGAAGATTTCTTACACACTTGAAATGCGGCAATTTCCCCCCATACAATTTGACTTTGAAAAGCGATTATCCGGTTATATTATTGCAAAACTTAAATCATTATGAGGAATTATGTAATGGAACACGATTAATATGTCATCATTTTAACAAACATGTTATAAGTGCTACTATTTCCAGTTGTGACTATAAAAACACACATCATCAGATGAAAAATTACATATTGTCTTTGAAAGAACACAGTTTCCAATTTGACCATGTTTTGCAATGACAATAAGCAAATCTCAAGGACAAACATTAGATTTTGTAGGAATTTATTTATGCAAACCAGTTATTTCACATGGACAACTTTATGTTGCTTTATCCAAAGCTCAAACTTCCAAAAATGTCAAAATACTAATACTTCTGCCTACAATTGAAATTACAAATGACCATTCAATGTAAAATATAGTGTACGAAGAAATCATTCAAAAAGCATTGACCTAAATTCCTAAATAATCTATCCTTCGTAAGCCATATCTATTGTTGCAAGGTTCATAGATCAAGCAATGCCAAGGATATTCATGGTTGGTGAAACTTTTCTAATTCAATAGAGATTTCTTAATGCAACTCATACAAATATTTTCAGAAATTCTAACCAATTGTTGATCAACCCTTTTATTTTAATGTCTTGGTAAAATGGAGAAAGTTGCAATTTAGGTGATGCAAGGCAAAGAGGTGTAGAAGATCCTGTTGATAAATTGAAATCTCGAAACTGAGAGGTTGCATTACATACTTCGTCTTTAATGACTGATGTCATTTTCCAGGTTAATTATCGCATCATTTTATTATGAGATTTGCTTTATTTTGTTTTCCACCAATCTCTAATTGTTTTAGTTGCAAATTCACATTATGGCAACAAAGACGCCTGCCTCACCCGCAACAACCTTTTTGGCATTTCATCCTCAAGATAACCCTCTTATAGCCATAGGAATGGATGATCCCTCCATTTTAATTCTGTGATTTTCAGAATATTACTAATTAAGTATTTTTTTTTAATTTTTAACATCAATTATGATCCCTTTGTGTAGGTACAATAAGTGGGCTTACTTTTTTGAATTCTGTCAACATGCTTATATGTGAAAGACCAGATTCTCAAGTGAATTAATTTGACATAAATGTATTTCGATAGATACCTTACTTAATTGAAATATATAGATGTTTTGTTTTCGCTGAATTTTTGGCTTCATATTGTTGATAATAGTTGCTTCCTTTGATAATTAATTTCAGCACTTTGACCTTTTTTCACCTACATTCTGACTTCTCATAAAATTCAAACAGATACTAATCACATCTCATTGTCTAATCTTTATTCGACCTGGCCAAACTGCTAAATGTTTCCTTATCGTGTTTTATCGATTTGTGATTGAGCTTTTTCAATTTGGCAAAAAACATAACGCAACCTACCTATGATAAAAAATGTCCATTGTATATTGCTTTACACATGCAATAATCGTCATTTAGGTGATGCAAGTCCAACAGCTAGAGAAGAGCATGTTGATAAATATGAAAACTCAAAATTACCTGAAATTTAGTTTACATTTGTTCACCTCAGATATAATCCCTCTGTGTACGTACAACAACTGCGCTTGTTTTTTCGAATACTCCCAACGAGCTTGTATCTGCAACATAAGATTCTCAACTTAATTAATTTTATATAAATGTATTTTGACAGATACCTTACTTAAAAGAAATATATAGCAGTTGTGTTTTGGCTGAATTCCTTGCTTCATATTGTCGATAATAGTTGCTTTTGCTTTAGCTGAATCTGAAGCAATTTTTCATGCTGGTGGTGATACATATCAATCCATTAGAAGGGCACTAAAGGTTTTGCTAAGTATGCAACTCTTTTAAGCCCATATAAGTTTCAAACAGACCAGACATTGAACGTCACAAACCACAGGCTTCGAAGAGGATATCATACAATTTAACTGTTTGTTGACAATACCCAACAAACAAGAAATGAAGTAATTCAAACTTTGTAAGTCACTGGGCTATGCCATTCTGTCTGTTTTTATGGTTACTATCAATTTTTTATCCTCCTTGAAAATACACTATGTTTTGTTGCAGGTATGTTGCAAATATTGTCGTTGTCACTGTCAATGTATTGCTTTTGGCTAGAACATTAGGTGAGATTTTTCAAACAATGCATCATTATATTTTAGAAAGGAAGATAAAATGTACTTCCATGTATAGGTGTAAAACTAGAGATTTTGTGAATTGTGATAATCTTGTGTGAGTTATACGCTATTACACAATTTCTACTTTTGCTAGTTGTTGTCTTGCTTTTTCATTTTTCTGTGTAGTCAGTTCCTTCTGATGTATGTATAAATATCATCAATGACGTAGTTAGACTACTGGAATGCTGCTTTGGCTCACTTTTGAAAGCTTGGCACTGGCCTCTTGGATTTATAATGTAAGTAAGATTTTGATACTTATGTTTGACACAAAATCACCTTTATATTCTCAAAAGCCTAATTAAACATCTCTTATAAATTACTAGAATAATCTTCTGCTGCTGGATTTTGACAACTCTGAGTTTGATGTTACGACTTTGATTTCTTCTTCCATACGTAAGCACAAATCCTTCTCTTCCTCTCAATACTGAAGCTGAACTTTTCATTTTATACACTGTAACTCTAGTAAATATTGATATAGCTTTGCAGATGACGCAGGCTCAACTTTGAAGGACTTTCAACAGAATCCTCAAAATAATATATTACAAATTATACTTCCCTATGAAAAACCAGAAATTTCTAACAAAACATTGGAGCAGATTGGCGACACATTTCATAATTTTATTACTCAGGTATTGTCATCTATAATATACAAGAAACAAGGATTGGAGCATACATATATTCTCTTAGCATTGCTAGGACACTTTTATTTTTTCCGTGTTTTCAATTTGCAGCCAAATTCTAAGTTGACAGAGGTACAAGGATTAAGATGAAATTATACGAGGGAAAAAAGCATAGGAACATTTGTGACCCCTTCTCTGGTGCTCCTAATTACAACTTCACACCTGATCTCTGCCCAAAGGATACTATTCCAATTGAAGAACTAAAATATGTAAATTACAAGCTTCAACTTACTCAACATGAATAAGGATCTGTAGGTCTCATTTCCAGTGAATGTTTGGACTTTGGTTTTTCTTGTGTTTTCCTATAGGTTCTGTCAAGAGTCACATCTTATGAAGGAAATTCTTCAGTCAATTGTCAGATGCAGGTAAAGGAAGACTCATTCGACAGGCCTGATAGAAATGTTCCCTGATTTACTCAGCCTAAGTGAGCACTCCTAAGTAAAAAAAGCATTCACCAACATTTTACAGTACCAGTGCAGGCCATTTAGACGTTCAGAACAAATATTATCGTCATCTATGTTGTCATTGTCCATTCTCCTGGTACACCTAGTACTTACATAGATATATAGATATATTGATATAGATATAGATATAGATATAGATATAGATATAGATATACATACATACATACATATATATATATGTATATACATATACATATACATATACATATACATATATATATATATATGTATATACATATACATATACATATATATATATATATATATGTATGTATATCTATATCTATATCTATATCTATATCTATATCGTCATCTATGTTGTCATTCTCCGTTCTCATGGTACTTTCAGTACTTACATACATATATATATATATATAGAGAGAGAGAGAGAGAGATGTATGTATGTATGTATATATGTATGTATCTGTGTGTGTGAATTCATTATTAATAAATCAAATCATTAGTTGATGGATGGATGTATCTTAATCTTTGGGCTTTAGGAAGATATATATAGTAGAAGACTGGAATTTTGTTGATAATTGTATCTCTTTACTAGATACAACTTTCATTCCCATAAGTCTCCAAGATTATTCTAAATGCTTGATCAATTAATACATACCAAGTTTATAATGTTTGTCAACATCTGCATCTCAAAGTTTCCTCATGTTTTCAAGTCCCACAATCTTTGTTTTGTTTTGAAAGGTATTACTGAAAAATTAAAAATTGTTGTTTTCGACAAATTTTAAATTGGTAGAATGTAAATTGCAATCTCAAATAAAATCTAAATAAACATAACTTTATTGATAAATATATAGGTACAATTTTTTTCTCCCTTGATTCATCCATCTAGATATTTATCCATGTTTCGAGAGTCCTTAGTGGCGTATCAATCAAACAAGGATGATTGATTTTGATCTCTCTATGAATTTGTAGACAGTAAAATTTGCGTCAAGAAAAAAGTAGTAAGACTAAGAATACTAGTATCGCAAAAATCATTTTTATTGATTCCAAATTGCGTGTGTTACAATATATATGATTCCTCTTATTGTCTTTTCATATATAATTTAAAGGGATCTTGAGCATAATCTTGAACTTCTCTTGAAATTGATCTATCAAGAGTTTTGGAGATTGTTCTTGAATCTTCGATGAACTTGAACTTTATCTTGATCTTGACTTTTATTTAAACATCCCCGCCTTGACATCACTAAGTTGAGGATTTACAAGATTACGAATACGAAGGTGTTAACGAATGTGTATGACATCCCTCCTTGATATCACTAACTTGAGTCTTCATAAAATATTGAATTCCTTACCATAAAGTGTGAAGGGATGTAGTTAGTGTCCGCTCCTTAAGATCACTAACTTGAGGGTTTACAAGATCCTGAATACTTAAGCATAAGGTGTGATGGTATGTGTTTAACGTCCCTGCCTTGAGATTAGTAACTTGAGGACTTACAAGATCCCGAATACTTAAGCATAAGGTGTGAAGGAATGTGCTTAACATCCAATCCTTTAGATCAATAACTTGAGGCTTTATAAGATACTGAATACTTAAGCATAAGGTGTGAAGGTATTTTCCTAACATTCCTCTCCTTGAGATAGATAATTTAAGGTTTTACAAGATCACGAAAACTTGAGCACTAGGTGTGAAGGAATGTGTTTAACCTCTCTGCCTTGAGATCACTAACTTGTGGACTTACAAGTCCTTGAATACTTAAGCACAAGGTGTGAAGGGATGGGTTTAGTGCTCCTGCCTTTGATCATTAATTTGAGTCCTTACAAGATTCGGAATACTTGAGCATAAGGTTTGAAGGGATGTGTTTAACGTCCTCGACTTAAAATCACTAACTTGAGGCTTCACAAGATCATGAATGCGTAAGGTGTGAAGGGATACTTTTAAAGTCTCCGCCTTGAGATCACTAACTTTTGAGGTTTCACAAGATCATGAAAATTTCAGCATAAAGCATGAAAGGATGTGTTTCACATATCCGCCTTGAAATCACTAATTCTAAGATTTTAAGGTCCCGAATGCTTAAGCATAAGGCGTGGAAGGAAAAAAAAATTCCACCTTAATGTTGTTAGGTAGTGGAGCCTGATTAATTTTAGGTTTTTCTATTTATTCTCTATTTTAGGTTTTCTTATTTATTCTCTATTTTAGGTTTTCCTATTTATTCTCTATTTTAGGCTTTCCTATTTATTCTCAATTTATTCTCTGTAACCAAAAATACTCCGATTTATTAATATAAATATACCTCACCGCCGTGGAAGTTTACTCACGGGGTTTTACAATGAAATATTGGGTTTTCTGTCTCTATCTCTAGATTTCTCATCTCTTTCTCTTGAAAGTTCTTGTGTTCTTCATTCATCTAGTGTGTGTGCGTGAATTCGATCCTAACAACTGGTATCAGAGCTAAGGAGATTCAACACGATCACTGAAGATGGATAGTTGAAAGCTTGGAATCGAGAAGTTTGATGGATCCGATTTCAGATTCTGGAAGATGCAGATCGATGATTATCTGTACCGAAAAGATCTTCACGAATCGTTGACCGGGGCGAAGCCGGAATCCATGACGGAGGAGAAGTGGAATTGGACTCAAGGATCGCCAGGCTCTAGGGCTGATCCAGTTGACTTTGTCAAGAAACGTGGCGTTCAACATCGTGAAGGATAAGACTACGTCCAGTCTGTTGAAGGCACTATCAAACATGTATGAAAAACCATCGGCTATGAACAAGGTATATTTAATGTGTAGATTGTTCAATTTACAGATGTCTGAGAATGGATCCGTTTCTGATCATATAAAAGAGTTCAATATGATTGTGAGTCAACTCAGTTCTGTGGATATTAATTTCGAAGATGAAACTAAGGTGTTGATTTTGATGTCATCTCTGCCCGAGTCTTGGGATACTTTTGTTGCTGCGATTAGCAGTTCCCGTGGATCTGAGAAATTGAAGTTTGATGAAATTCGTGATGTTGTTCTTAGCGAAAGTATTCGTAAACGAGAAGTGGGAGATTCATCGGGAAGTGCTCTCAGCGTTGATCGAAGGGGGAGAAGTAAGACAAAAGGACAAAATCAACAGGGTCGATCAAAATCAAAGAATCAAGGAAAATCACTGAACAGATCAAACGTGACTTGTTGGAACTGTGGAGAAAAAGGACACTTTCAAACGAACTGTACAAAGCCAAAGAAGAAACAGAATCAGAAATTTGGAGATGACAATGATTCTGTAAATTCAGCAGAGGACATTGGGGATGCTCTAATCCTTAGTGTGAACAGCCCGGTTGAATCATGGATTTTGGATTCTTGTGCATCTTTCCATTCGTCTCCAAGCAACGAGTTGTTCCAAAATTTTTAATCTGGAAATTTTGGAAAAGTATATTTTGCTGAAAATAAAGCCTTAGAGATTGAAGGAAAGGGTGAGATTTTCATAAAGACCACCTCGGGAAACCAGTGGACATTGGAGGATGTCAGATATATTCCTGGGATCAAGAACAATCTGATCTCTGTCGGTCAGTTGGATAACACGGGATATGCAGCAGAGTTTGGGAAGGTTCGTGGAAGATCGTGAAAGGTACTATGGTAGTAGCTCGTGGCACCAAATCTGGAACCTTGTACACCACTGCAGGGTGTATAAACATGGCCGCTGTTGCTGAAGGTGCTTCCGATTCATGTCTGTGGCATAACAGACTTGGACACATGAGTACTAAAGGAATGAAGATGCTGGTTGCAAAAGGAGCATTAGAGGGTCTGAAGTCTTTTGATATGGGTCTTTGTGAGAGCTGTGTTATGGGCAAACAGAAAAGAGTAAGCTTCACAAAGACTCCTAGAGAGCCAAAAAAAGTGCTGTTGGAAATGGTCCATACAGATGTTTGGGGACCATCTCCAGTATCATCACTTGGAGGATCCAGATTCTATGTTACCTTCATTGATGATTTCAGTAGGAAGGTATGTGTTTACTTCTTGAAGCATAAGTCAAATGTGTTTGCAACTTTCAAGAAGTGGAAAGCTGAAGTTGAGAATCAGACCGGTTTGAAAGTCAAATGCCTAAGGTCTGATAATGGAGGAGAGTATGACAAATCAGAGTTCAAGGCATTCTGTGCAGCTGAGGGAATCAGATTGATGAGAACAGTTCCTGGTAAGGCAAGGCCAAATGGAATTGCTGAAAGGATGAACAGAACATTGAATACGAGTGCAAGGAGTATGAGGATACACTATGGGTTGCCCAAAACACTTTTGGAGGATGCTGTGAGAAAAACTACATACTTGATCAACAGGGGACCATCAGTTCCTTTAGGGTTCAAGATTCCAGAGGAGGTGTGGACAGGAAAAGAACTCAAGTACTCTCACTTGAGGACTTTTGGTTACACTACTTATGTTCATGTTGATCCAGAAAAGAGAGACAAGCTTGACGCCAAGGCTATGAAGTGTTACTTCATAGGATATAGTTCTGATTTGTTTGGTTACAGGTTTTGGAATGACAAGATTAGAAAGATCCCGAGACATTGTGACGTGACATTTGATGAGTCTGTCCCGTACAAGGACAGAGAGCAGAAGGTTCTAGAGATTACAAAGCAAGTGGGAGTTGAGGTTGATTTGGAGAAGAGTAAACCCAGAGATGTCGAAGCAGATACTCAACCAACTCCTACTGAAGAATCTGAAGTGGAGCAAGTTACACCTGAGCAGGTGTTAAGGAGATCATGAAGATCCATCAGGGCACCATATAGGTATTCACCTTCATTACACTATCTATTGCTGACTGATGAGGGGGAACCAGAGTATTTTGATGAGGCCTTACAGGTGGAAGATTTGATCAAGTGGGAGAAAGCCATGGATGATGAGATGAGGTAACTTGAGAAGAACGACACGTGGGTGTTTACTGAGCTACCTGCAGGGAAGAGAGCTTTGCTGAACAAGTGGGTGTTCAGAATCAAGACTGAACCAGATGGCAAAAGAAGGTTCAAGGCTCGTTTAGTGGTTAAAGGATACTCGCAAAGGAAAGGTATTGATTATGCTGAAATATTCTCTCCTGTTCTGAAGTTAACCTCTATTCGAATTCTGTTGAGTATTGTTGCATCGGAAATTTTGCATTTAGAGCAAATAGATGTAAAAACAACGTTTTTACATGGAGATCTGGACAAAGAGATCTATATGCAGCAACCAGAAGGATTTGTGGTTCCAGGCAAGGAACACATGGTGGGCAAGCTCACCAGGAGCTTGTATGGACTAAAGCAAGCACCAAGGCAGTGGTACAAGAAGTTTGACTCCTTCATGACCAAGAGTGGATTCTGTAAAGCTGAAAAGGATCCTTGTTGTTACTACAAGATATACACTGATTCATGTCTTTCTACTCTTGTATGTGGATGATATGTTGATTGCAGGATCTAGTATGAGGGAGATTAACAATCTAAAGACAAGGTTGTCGGCAACATTTGAGATGAAAGATTTGGGTCCAGCAAAACAAATTTTGGGGATAAAGATTTCTCGGGATAGATCTGCTGGCACTTTAAATCTATCTCAGGAGTTGTACATTGAGAAGGTGCTGAGCAGATTCAGGGTTAATGATGCTAAATCCAGGACTACTCCATTGGCAAATCACTTTAAATTGTCAAAGGAGCAGTCACCCAAGACTGCCGAGGAGCGTGATCACATAACACTTGTTCCATATGCTTTAGCAGTTGGTAGTTTGATGTATGCTAGTCTGCACTAGACCTGATATAGCACATGCAGTGGGAGTTGTTAGTAGGTACATGGCGAACCCTGAGAAAGTGCATTGAGACTGTGAAGTAGCTCCAGTACTTCACTTTGTTTTGGCAAAGGCAAGGTGACTCTACAGGGTTTTATGGATGCTGATATTGGTGGGGATGTTCACTCGAGCAAGAGTACATCCGGGTACATTTACACCATAGGTGGAACAACAGTGAGTTGGATGTCCAGGCTTCAAAAGTGTGTTTATCTTTCATCTACTGAAGCTGAGTATGTTGCAATAGCTGAAGCTGGGAAAAAGATGATATGGCTGGTAGATTATCTTGAGGAATTGGGCAAGAAGCAGAGCGAGAAGATTCTTTACTCAGATAGCCAGAGTGCCATACAGTTGGTGAAAAATCCAGTATATCATTTGAAGATAAAGCACATAAGAAGGCGATGCCATTTCACTCGCAGGGAAGTGGAGGATGGTGATATGTGCTTGGAGATGATAGAGGGTGCAAAGAACCCGACAGACATATTGACGAAATGTGTTGATGTTGGGAAAATGAGATTATGTAAAACCTCAGTTGGTCTTCTGTAGTTGTTGCTACAGATGTTGCGGTGCGGTAAAGATGTTGATGATGAAGAGATTTTTTTTGAGAATGTATTTTTTGGATGACTGAGTCAGTCTCCAAGTAGGAGAATTGTTAGGTAGTGGAGGTTAATCTAACCAAGGCAAGTGAGCAACCACAAGGAGGTAACTATGTTAAACCTAAATTTCCTCGACCCTCTACAATTCAATACTTTAGATGTCAAGGGATGGTACTATAACACCCCTCAAATGACTTAGGTGAAGCTAGAACCTAACATGTTTGTCATGAGGGTATAAGTTCCTAAATATATAATGTGTTATTGAGGTAGTGTCTAGAGTATTAGGTGATTTGGAAGTGAAATAATAAGGGACGACATAGACGTTCGATGACTAAGTCACCTATGTGCCTCATGTGTGGTTATGTGCTTATACATGTGTTTTTATGAATTAATAAGGTCATTATATGATTAAATATAGTGTTTATAGGCAGTGTTTCAAGTTTCATGAAGTTTGGAGGTCAAACATCCAAGAACATTCGAAAGGTTTGCCTTGAAACGACCTCGTGTCTCTTGGCATGTTTCGTCGAGTTTTACATGTTATTTTTGGATGAAATTAATGTGAGAGGTACTAAAACTTATACAAGCATATTCAGGTTAGAAACTTCTGGTTAAAATTCCCCAAGGACAAGCCAAGGGACCTTGAGGAAGGACCCTTTCCTTGAAGCCAAGACTGCCAAGACAACCCCAAATGACGGAGGAAGTAGACGGCTTGTGGGACATTCGACGCCACGTCGATGGGTTTCGTGGGTCATACTTAGGAGTGGGAAAATTCCAAGACAAGTAACACCCTCATTCCCAAACCATGGACCAACACAACAGTCCGTTGGTTGGTAGACAATCCACTGCTGGGCATCCGTCTATGAGGCTGTCTCCTAAGCGCAGTTCATTGTAATGTTTAGGGGTGAATTGGTAAATGAACCCCACTTACATATAAGACTTTTGGAGGTTACTAAATGGTATTTTGGGTATTTTAAACATGTTTATAAACCTTTAACACTTGGAATAATTAATTATTCAAAAATCAAAACCCAAAATCACTTAGAAATTTTCTAGAACTCTATTGGAGCCAAAACTCAAGGAACGGATCGTATTAGAGATTTGAATGGTGATTCTTCATAAAATTAAGGGATTAAAATCATTTAGGTATGGTTTTTTATCATTAAAACACTATTAATCAAAGAGTCCAATATACAAAGAGTTCTCTAAAGTTTTCAAAGATGAACTTGTCCAATTTCATGATCTATCCATGAGTTCTTGCATTAAAGGTTTTAAAGCATTGTATATTGATTAAATTTTTGTTATTTAGGTTATTTTAATTCAATAACCTATGAACCCATGTAATTGATGAACCCTAGTTTTTGACTTCTTTATGGGTTAAGTGATATTGACTTAATGCTTATGAATTCTAATGTAGTTTTCCATGGGCTATTGTATGATGTAAGAATTGTATTGAATTGATAACTAATTGATATTATATTGATAAATATATATTGAATTGACCTATATTCATTGAGTATTATAGTAATTATATTGAATGGATGTTCATGGCTATGTGTAAGGGCCTTATGATATCGAATTGGATGATTTTAGCTATAGATTGAAGTGGTGAGAATGTATTGGTGGTATGCTTCCATAATTATCTTTATTCTATGTTAATTAGACTTCATTCATGTTTTGATTGATATGGTCCACTTATGGTGGCAGTGCTATTTGCTTTACTTGCAATTGATATGGCCTCATCGAGGTTACTTTATGTATTATGATTATCATGGCCTTGTCAAAAAACTACTTGAAATATTATGATGATTCGTGTAGTTGATTTATTTGAAGTATGAGCATATCTATATATATATATGATTAAGTAAAAGTATGAGTTCTTCTATTGTTGGTAGGTGATCATGTTAGACTATGACTATGACTTATGTGAGTATCTTAGAGTTGATGCGTAATTATTCGTAATTGACTATATGATTCTATAATGGTTATATTGATGATGATATAGTAATGTATAGGATGACACAAAGATGATAAGGGTCATTCCTAAGTGCTTTAAAGAATGATATGCTATATGTCATAAAGTAAAGTATGTTGTGTCTTGTTTTTATAGATTGTTCCCTTACTTGATACATGTATGAATGGTATATGAATATGAAATGTCTTTACTATGTAATCATAGTGCAACATTTTCATGTATGAATGAATGATATGTCATACCTTAAATGATGTTACGAAGGTCGTGTACGTGGAACCTTAAATCAAGTGGTAAGGTTATGAACCTTGATGTCGAGAGTCGTAATGGTATCCTTCTTGTAGTGAATGATGTACTTAGGGTTGATTGGCTTGAACGACATCATATCATCCTTGGGAAAGTCATGATGAGCTATCTTAGTCGCCATTGAAAGGTATCCCTAGTGGACCTCTTTGGTAGGGTGAATATGATTGGGTTAGGAACTATATAAGGAACCTCTTCATGTGATCCTCTAATGTCAATTACTCTATGAGAACAAAGGCTTGCACCGAGTGATTATGTTATGGCAAGTATCTCTAGTTGAGACGGAGACTAGAGTACAATGCATCTCTACTTGAGAATGAGAATAGAGTACATAAAATTTCTTCATATTTCCTTAACCATGTGCCTACATGGGATATGTCCTAGTTCTACCCTTGGAAAGTAAAACACCCACATCGGAGTAGGTTAGAACTCCAGATTCATGTTTAGCTATCATGGTATTTGTCGGTTATTGACTATTCTCATCATGTGGGATACCTACTAGCATTAAAGGAGTTCTATGAAGTTTAGGTGGTGGTATGGGACGCTATCTAGACATTGCTTAATAGGCTTTAGTTAGAGTTCCTAGGTATTGTCCAAGACCATTACTTGACTGTCTGTGTTTATGTGATGAATGTCTCTTGAATTAAATAATGAATGTAATGAATTACGTTAAGAAAGCATGTTAGATGAACAAGTACTTATCTAGAGTAGTTAAGGATTGTCTAGTTAAGGTGTGAAGGGGGGAATAGGAATGGTCACTTCCTATCTTACCTAGATAAAACATAAGAATGAGTATAGTTAGGGAAGATGGTTGATTATGTAGACATGATCTAAGCCTTAGGTAGTCTTAAGGATTATTTTGGTAATCTTGATGAGGTCATTCATGGATGTTATCTTCTTGATTTACTTAAGTAAGTCTTTTGATAGCCTCTAGAGGGAGAATATCATATCATCTATATGTTGTTGTATTAAGTGACAAGGATTCTATGTTGGGTATTCTATAGGATCTCTTCAGTGTGCGTAAGGGATTGTATGATCGGTCGCTTCAAAACTCACTCAAGGGATACTTAGAATCACCTTTGGTAGAAGAATCTCATGTTCATATGTTTGGTGTCTTGTATGTGTGTGTTGATCTCATTATAGGTGGTCTTAAGGATCATTTATGTGTGCCTAGAGAGTTTGTATGGGTGGTATATATTTTTATTAATTAAGTGATTTTTAGGATAACCTTTAGTGAAAGGATTACATGCTATAAGGTGTCTAAAGTGAAGTTAAGAAACTTCACTGTAACTGTGAACGAGTTCAGTGTATAGTGAAGTAGTTCACTGGAAAGTTGTTCTTAAAAATGTCATAAATTTAAGTGATTTCTTATGTGTTTCTAAGGTGTTAAATTTGTTATTATGATATATTATGATATTTAAATAGATGCATATTTCTAATTAATGTCTATGTTCATGATTTTATGCATTATGCCATACTTAGTACTTATGTTTGTACTAATTCCATGCTTTTATCTATCTCTAAAGTGATTCAAAGGTGAAGGTGCTTTTTGATATCTAAGCTTGGATAGAAGATCATTCAAGCAAGTTGAAGTATGTACTCATTTGACTCGAGGGCATAGATGTCTTTTATCTCCTTTAAAGAAGTATTGTAATAGACTTAGTAGTACTTATTTCTATTAAGTATGGGTCGTGTCCCAAAGTAATCTTGTGCCTACGATTTGATGAAATGAGACTTAGTATTTCCTATGAGTTTTATATGAAAGATGTTTTAAATACTTATAAAAGTTTTAATTTTGCACTACTTTTCATATTTATATACAATGAACAATATGGAAGGGCTTGTAAAAGAACTCCCAGAGGTCAAGTACACCGGTTGCACTCCGAGAGTGTCATATCTTCTAGGGTGTGATCTCGAGATGTTACTGGTACATGTTGCTATTGAATGTCCAAATAGGAGAACAATTGTTGATCTTCTTGATGGATATAAAATTGAATATGAATATGAGAGAGAGGAAAAAAATGAGAGAGAGGGAGAGAGGGGTAAAGGAGAGAAAGGTGCTTCAGGGGATGAAGAAAAAAGATTGGACGAGAGGGTGAATTTTGCTTTCTTCATGGAGAAGAAAAAGTCTTTGCTTGATGATGAAGACTTGAACATGAATGTAAATATTTCATGTGTTATGAGAAGAATTGTGGGAGACCTTTTATAAGAAGAACTTGACCAAAGGGAGGATTATTTCATGCTAGATGCAAAATGCAAGATAAAGTGTGCTCCTTAATCATTTATAATGGAAGTTGCACTAATGTGGTGAGTAGTTCCTTGGTGGAGCGTATGAAAATACAAACCAGCAAGCATCCCGATCCTTATAAACTACAAGGGCTCAATGAGAGTGGAGCGACAAATGTCCTCAAACAAGCAAACATTCATTTAGTGTGGGAAAGTACAATAAGATATTGGTTTGTGATGTGGTTCCCATTTTGGCATGTCCATTGTTGGCGAGGACGTGGCAATTTGATAGAGATGATGTGCACCAAGGGAGATCCAAAAAATACACTTTCGTGATTGAAGGTAAAAAGTATGTTGTTGCACCTCTCACTGTATATGAAGTGAGTAAGGACTATCGGGCTATGGAGGATCTTGGAGAAAGAATAAACACCAAGGAGGAAAAAGGTGAAGGTGAAAATTCCACATCATTCCAAAAGGAGGGGAGTGCCTTGGCTAAAAATAAGAACATGTGCATGATAGAAAAGCCAAACAAGTGTTCAAAGGGTGTGGATTAGGGATGCTTTCTAGTGTGCCATGTCAACACAAACCTTTTGTTACATGCTAACCAAGATACTAGCGTTTTACCTAGTATTATTTTTTTAGTTTTTGCAAGATTATGATGAGCTATTTCCATATGAGATGATCGCTGGATTACCACTCTTGAGGGGAATCGAGCACCGAATAGATATTATACCAAATTCACAAATCCCCATTGTACAACTTATAGAAGTAACCTAGCGATAACCAAAGAGATATCAAAGAAAGTGGAAGAGCTTCTTGAGAAATGGTTGATCAAAGAAAGCCTAAGTCCTTATGCCATAACAGTAATTCTTGTTCCCAAAAAAGATGGCACTTGGAGAATGTGTATTGATTATAGTGTCATAAATAAGATCACGGTGAGCTATAAACATCTCACTCCTTGACTTGATGATATGCCTGGAGCTATGTGGTTCTATTGTTTTCTCCAAGACTGACCTTCGAATTTGATGTCATCAAATTCGTATGGAACCAGGTGATGAGTGGAATACAACTTTCAAGACAAAGTTTAGATTGTATAAATGGCTTGTGATTGCATTTGGATTGAAAAATGCCCCAAACACTTTCATGAGATCGATGAACAATGTTCTCAAACCTTTCATCAACAAGTTTGTTCTGGTGTATTTTGATGACATACTTGTGTATAGTAAGACAATGGAGGAACTTATATCCCATTTGAAACAAGTGTTTGATGTTCTACTACAAGAGAGTCTCTTTGCTAACTTCAAGAAATGTTCATTTGGTGTTGATAAAGTTGTGTTTTTGGATTTTGTGGTTAGTGCAAATGGTATTGAGGTCAATTAAGAGAAGGTGGAGTCCATCAAAACTTGGACAATCCCAACCAGTACAACCAAAGTAATATGTATGGGTTAGCAAGTATTAATCGGCGATTTTGTGAAGGCCTTTCGTTCAATTGCTGCTCATTTGACCAAACTGATCAAGAAATATGTACCATTTGTATGGGGTGAGGATCAAGAGAAGTCTTTTAAAGCCTTGAAATTGATGTTATGTTTTGCACCTTTGCTCAAACTACCCAACTTTGATAAGGCCTTCGATATTGAATGTGATGTTTCAGGTGTTGGTGTAGGTGGTTTGTTGATGCAAGAAGGAAAACCATTAGATTTCTTTAGTGAAAATTTAAAAGGAGCTACTCTCAAGTACTCAACTTATGACAAGGAATTGTATGCACTTGTGTAAGTGTTGGCTCATTGGTAGCACTACTTGTGGCATAAAGAGTTTGTGATAAGGACCGATCATGAGTCCTTGAAGCATCGTAAGGGGAAATATAAGTTGAACCACTGACATGGTAAGTGGGTTGAATTCATTAAAACTTTCCATATGTGAGCAACTACAAACAAGAAAAGGAGAATGTGGTAGTGGATGCTCTATCAAGAAGGTTTTTATTGGTCAATATGTTGGTATCTAGAATGATGGGGTTTGAAAGCTTAAAAGGATTATATTCTATGGATCCGACTTTAATGAAACCTTTGATGACCTTAGTCAAGGGAACGAGTTTATAGGTAACAATTTGTTGATGGTTTTTAGTTCAAAGATTGCCGAGCATGTGCGCCCATGAGCTCATAGAGAGAGTTATTTGTCAAAGAGGTTTATAGTGGTAGTTTGATGGGACACTATGGGGCACCAAAAACACTTGATATTCTTAAGGAGCAGTTCTTTTGTCCCAAAACGAAGCATGATGTTGAGCGGATTTGTAGTCAATGTCTATAATACAAGAAAGACAAATCCAAGACTTAGCTCCAAGGTGATCCTATGGATTCAAGGAAGAATCAATTTCAAGAAGGGGAGGATGATAACATGGGAAACTTGGATGACACTAACATGAGTGACATGTACCCCTCAAGACCATTCACGCGGATTCAAGCAAAGGATCTCCAAGGCCTAAAACTAATGTTCATGAAAAGGGAAGCATTATAGGAGATTGAAGATCACCAAATAAGGACATACAATGCGCTTACATTATATCAAAATGAGAATGAAGAAGGAAAGAGGTCATGTGTGCAAATGGCCATTTCATGAATTCAAGAATTCATGAAAGTAGGCAACCAAACAAGTCCCTTATCTCATTAAGGGCAAAATTGTCAAAGAAGTGTCTATGAATTCAAGAATTCACAAATGAAGACAACCAAACAAGGCCCTTACCTGATTAAGGGTAAAATTGTCAAAGAAGTGTCTTCTTTATTTCCTTAGTATAAATATTAGTTTTTTAAAATCATTTTGCGAGACTGAGACTATGTTGAATATTGAATCTAAATTGTAGTATATTATTAGTGAGTAATTACGGTGAACTCTTTGGATTGCCAATTCACTTCTTGAGTTTGATTAATCGAAGTGTTACCCCTCTGTGATTATTGGTTTCATTTGATTATTTATGCTTGGTTTGAATTTAGGGTTTGAAGTGAATTGGAAGGTGAGGATTTTAGTCCCTTAAATATATCATGGTTTCACATTACGTTTAATATTTTTTCCTTAAGATTGGTGTGTGTCTAGAGCCTTTTTGTACTAATTTTAATATGTTCTTTTCTTTGTTTTGCAGGAAAGTTGTTCAAGATTTAAATGCATAAGGTTGTGGAAATCAAGTGCAGAAGTGACCCACGAAGCCACCGATGGCCCATCGTCCCATTGACGGACCGTAAGTGGTGACCGTCGATTGGAGGTTCAGGCATCTGGAAGTAACTCGGGTAATTTTGACTAAGTGTGGGGCTACAGAAGGATCGACGAGCCGTCCTGGAAAATCATCGACGTGATCAGAGAATGTCCCAGTACCCGGTGTTGAAGAAAAATCTAAGTATGGAATAACAAGAAGCATCGGCAAACCATGCTATTGTTCCATCGATTAGATCATAGATGATGCGAAGTGCATGCTTTATGCAGGCTTTGAAAAGATTCTAAGTATGGACCGACGGAGGCAGTAGACGGTCCATCAAATAATCGACGTACCGTCTATGGGGGTCATTGATTAAAGCCATGATTTGGACAAACTTTACTTATTTGAACTCCTTTTTAATTTAGGAGTCTTTTTATTATAAATATGGTGAAAACCTCGTTTTTGGAGTTGGATTCTTTTACTAATTTTGTACTTTTGTTCTTGGAGATTTGTTTTGCCATTAATTCAATTTTCCAAATTAGGTTTTCACAAGTTGAATTTCTGAATTTTCTTCGAATTTGTCAAAGTAACTTCATAATTTATTATTATCAAGTATGAATTGTGTTCTTCTAAGAATGGGTAACTAAATCCACAACTAGGGTTGTGGGAACCATGAATTATTAACAAAATAAACCTAGCTAAATAACAATTCTAAAATTGGTTATTGCATGCATTGATAATTCTTTCGTCTAGAAGTCTTTTTAACCAGTGCACGCATTAGAACTCGCCTTATTTCAACTTGATGAACCAAGGGGGTCGTTAATAGGAAAATAATTATCAACATAAATTTAGTGGATACTATCTAATAGGCTAGTTTCGATTGGTCCAAAAAAATAACTAAGCCAAACAACGAATATGATGCTTAATATGAAGTTAAGGAAAGGGTTAGTAACTTAGACACATGTAGCTGGACCAAGGCACAGGGTGAAATTCTATAAATGTCGGACCAAGGATTTAGAGATACATAACTTATGACTTTGCATGCAATCCACTAGGAAAGAGTTGTTATAGCTAGGATTATGGCCTTATGAACCTATGGGGAAAAATTATACCCTAGTTTCTCTCACTATTTGATAAACACAAATAATTTAGTTTTGATACTTATTTAATTTCACAACATTGCAACGCTTTTGTTTTAACAAACTCCCCCTTTAATTACTAGTTTTCAAAAATGACTTGACTAAATAGAGGTAATTGTACATTAAAGTTAAGTCTAAACCATTTTCCTCGTGGGATCGACCCCAATCTAATAGTTGAGTTCTTTACTTGATACGACCTCTTATACTTCTTTAGGGAAAATATAATTTGAGTGTATCAAATTTTGACGCCGCTGCTTGGGAAAATGTCTTTTAGATTAACTTTAATATCAATTACTGAATTTTAGTCAACAATTTCCTAATTTTAATTTTTTTTCATTATTTTTGTGTCATTCAGATTTAGCTCTAGTTTATGCAAAGTACACGGAGTCGGAAGAATCCCGCAAATCTTGGTTATGGGATAAACCATCAACTTCCCCTGCCGGTTGATCCTCACAACCAAGTGATTGTGGAAAACCCTGGTGATGGTGATTTGAGGAGGCAACCTCCTGCCCCACGCCCTCAAGAGTTTTATAGGGGCAATGTTAGCATCACCGATTCTAATGGGCCTCTTATCCTACCTCCTCTACCACAGGGTCATACATTAGTGGTTACTAGTAGTTTGATGCATATGCTCACCGCTAGAGGTTTGTTTTCAGGGTTACCATATGAGGATCCATATGCTCACATCGCCAAACAGAGGTCGGTGTGTAAGAGTTGTGTATGAAGGACAGACTTTGACATGGACGTCATTGGGTTAAGAGTGTTCCCTCTCTTACTAATGGGAGAGGCCGTAATTTGGTTTACTGAGTTTTCCTATAATTTGATCTATACGTGGGAGCAGTTGATGGATGTGATCCTAGAACGGTATTACCCGGTGTCAAAAAAGATCAACCAAAAAGATAGAGTGAAAAACTTTGTGGCATTACCTGGGAGTCAGTGAGTAGCTCTTGGGATAGGTTCACCTCATTTGTGAGAAGTGTCCCAAACCACAATTGATGTTGAGTTGTTGAAGGAGTACTTTTATTACGGGAAAGATGATAATAATAAATAAGTACTTGATACTATTGCGGGTGGTTCTTATGGTGCGTGCACATATGTAAAGATTGCAGACAAGTTGGAGAAAATCTCTCGCAACAATAAGGCTTGGAGAACTAGATAGTCAGACACTGGGAGAAACACCTTTGCAGTGCAAGCTTCACACAACCCGGCCTCAGATGAGATTCGTGAAGAGATGGCTCAAATGAGAATTGAGCTCGGGTTGGTATTGAAACATATCGGTGGAGGTGCAGAAAAAGTAAATGCGGTGAATTATTTGACTAAACCACCACCGCCAGCAGATGACTACTACTATGAAGAAGATTCTTATGTAGTGAATGAACAGACGGGGGGTTTCTTACCGAAGGCCCAATGTTGCAATAAGGAAAATTGGCGCAAAGGTCAAGGAAATCAAGGTTGGAACTATAGGAATTACAACAGAGAGGGTCATTATATTCGAGATGGAAACTACAACCGCGACAACAACTTCAACTGGGTAACTATGGTAACAAAAACGACTGAAGTGGGCCCTATGTTCCTTTCTCAAAATTGGGAAGTTGCTCCTAGGGATGGTGGAGTTAGTATGGCGCAAGTTGAAGATATGTTGCAAAAGCTTATGAAAAGGTTTGATGCTAGTAATGAGCATGCCAAGGAGTTGAGACGTGATTTGGACAATATTGGGAAAAAGGTGGATGCACATGCAGTCTCAATAAAGCACCTCGAGTTGAAATGTCTCAATTGTCTACAACTTTAAACCTTCGTCAACTGGGTACTCTTTCTAGCACTACCATTCAAGGAGGTAAGCAAACCATTGATCCACCTATGTCGTGTATAGTTGAAAATGAGGTTTGAAAAGATGATGTAGTGGAAGATAATGGTGATTTGGTAGATAAATAGTTGAAAGAATCAGAGATACCTCAAAGGTGATCCCCATTCCTCGACCACCACCACCATTCCCCCAAATATTGATGAAGAAGACTGAGGATGGTGAATACCGGCGTTTATTTAGTATGTTGAAACAGTTTTCTATCAATGTCCCTTTGATAGAAGCTCTTGAACAAATGCCCGATTATGCTAATTTTATGAAAGATATGGTTAATAAGAAGAGATTGGTAAGTTTTGAGGATGATGACAAAATGCAACATTGTAGTGGTATTGCTACAAGATCTCTTGTGCAAAAGAAAGAAGATCCGGGCGCTTTCACTATTCCATGTACCATCGGGTTGTTACACTTTGCTAGAGCACTATGTGATCTTGGTGCAAGCATAAATCTCATGGCACTCTATGCTAGTGAAGGTGGAGTCATTTATATTTCAGGCAAATTTTGTGATTCCTTATTGTGAGTTGTATTTCGAGGTTCCTATTATTCTTGGGAGATCGTTCCTTGCTACCGATCGCGCCTTGGTTGACATGGAAAAGGGCAGATAAAGTTTTGGTTAAATAATGAAGAAGCAACTTTCAACATTTGTAGGTCCATGAAGCAGAGTGGTGAGTTCCAAACGGTATCTGCTATATCCTACAAGGTTGAGAGTACGTATGAGGTACAAATCAAAGAGCGTCTTGGTGTTGAGTCACTAGCGACAATGATTGTGAATTTTTAAAGTGATGGTGTTGAATAGTATGGGTCGCTGGTTGCAGAACTTGATCGAGGTGAATTTTTGTTCAAACCAAAGATATTGAAGCTATATATGAAGCATCGTGAGTCTCCACTTGAGAAACCATCTATTAAGGATGACAAAATTTAGAGCATAAGGCTCTACCACCTCATCTGAGGTGTGTGTTCTTGGGAAGAGATGACACTTTTCCGGTAATCATTGCTTTAGATTTGAATGTGGAACATGTAGATTGTCTGATAGAAGTGTTAAAGAGTTTCAAACGAGCCATTGGTTGGACTATTGCATACATTATTGGGATCCACCCAGGTATTTGTTCACACAAAATCCAACTCATGCCCTATTACAAGCAATGTATTGAGCACCAGAGACATTTGTATCCACTATGCAAGAGGAAGTAAAAAAGGAGATTATTAAGTTGTTGGATGCCGGAGTCATATATCCTATCGCAGATAGTAGTTGGGTATCCCATGTTCAATGTTTTCCCAAAAGGGGGGGGGATGACAGTGGTCCCTAATAAGAAGAATGAGCTTGTTCCAAGGAGGCTGGTGACCGGATGGAGAGTTTGTATGGATTACCGGAAATTTGAATGCATGAACTAAGAAGGACCATTTTCCTGTTCCCTTCATGGATCAGATGTTAGATCGGCTTGCAGGAAAAGGGTCATACTATTTTCTTAATGATTATTCGAGTTACAATCAAATCTCTATTGCACCAGACGATCAACATAAAACCACATTTACTTGACCTTATGGGACATTTGCATTCAAGAGGATGCCTTTTGGGTTTTGTAATGCACCTGCTACTTTTCAGAGATGTATGATATCGATATTCTCCGATATTATGGAGGACACTAATGAGGTGTTTATAGATAACTTTTCAGTTGTTTGCGACTCTTTTAATCGTTGTTTGAGTCACTTGGATGAGGTTCTCAAAAGATGTGAAGATTGAAACCTTTTGTTAAATTGGGAAAAATGTAACTTCATGGTGAAATAAGGTATTTTATTGGGCCATCACATCTCACAGAAGGGGATAGAGGTTGATCCAACCAAATTTGAGGTTATAGAGAGACTTTCTCCACCCATCTCTGTAAAAGGAGTGAGAAATTTTCTTGGGCATGCGGGCTTCTCTCGGAGGTTTATTAAGGATTTATCAAAAATTGCACATCCTCTGTGCAAGTTACCTGAGAAGGAATGTAAGTTCGATTTTGATGAATCCTGTCTGAAGGCATTTGGAGAGTTGAAGGAGAAGTTGGTGTCTGGGCCCATAATTATTTCCCCACATTGGAGTAAGCCATTTGAGGTGATGTGTGATGCTAGTGGGGTTGCTCTTGGTGTGGTATTGAATGGATAAAATCCTTCATCCCATATATTATGCTAGTAAGGACCTAAATGAAGCACAAAAGAACTACACTATGACTGAACAAGAGCTCCTTGCGGTGGTATTTGCTTTTGAAAAAATTCGCTCTTATTTGCTTGGCACAAGAGTTATAGTACATACTGACCACTCCACTTTGAGGTATTTGATGGCAAAAAAGGATGCAAAACCAAGGTTGATTAGATGGTTGCTACTATTGCAAGAGTTTAATTTTGAAGTGAAAAATAAAAAAGGGACCGAAAATCAAATTGTCAATCACTTATCCAGATTAGAGGATAAATTTATGCGAGAGTTGGGTAAAAAGGTTGAAATTGATGATACCTTCCCTAATGAGCATGTATTGGCTGCTTCTCATGACTTGATTTCATGGTTCTCTGATTTTGCGAATTATCTGGCTAATGATATAGTCCCATCAGACTTGTCCTTTCATCAGAGAAAATCATGCATGATGTGAAAAAGTTCTTCTGGGATGAGCCTTAGTTATACCGGAGTTGTGCTGATGGGCTTATTTGCCGTTGTGTACTAGAAGTTGAGATGCTAACTGTTTTGGAGGCATGTTATTCCTCTCCTATGAGTGGGCATAATATGGGTATCCGGAATGCCCATAAGATTTTGAAGTGTGGTTAATATTGGTCAACCATACACCAAGATGCTCATGAGTTCGCCAAGTCATGTTATAGGTGCCAACGAGATGGAGGTATTTCTAGGAGGCAAGAGTTCCCTTTGATCCCATTCTAGTAATTTAATTGTTTGATGTATGGGGCATTGATTTTATGGGCCTATTTGAGAGTTCTCATGGGATGAAATTTATTATTGTGGCGGTGGACTATGTGTCAAAATGGGTGGAAGCCATAACACTTGCCAACAATGAAGGGAAGAGTGTCAATGCGTTCTTGAAAAAGAACATCTTTTCCAGGTTTGACATACCTACGACCATTATTAGTGATGGGGGGCCCACTTTCGCAACAAGTTGTTCAAAGGGATATTGGAGAAATATGGGGTTCGCCACAATGTAGCCATTCCCTACCATCCACAAACTAGTGGGCAAGTTGATGTGTCCAACAAAGAAATGAAGCAGATCCTGTCGAAAACGATGAATGCTAGTAGAACGGATTGGTCAAGGAGACTTGATGATTCTCTTTGGGGTTATCAGACTGCATCCAAGACCCCTATAGGTACGTCTCCATACCTACTTGTATACGGGAAGACTTGTCACTTTCCTGTTGACCTAAAGCACAAGGCCCTGTTGGCAATGAAAAAACTAAAAATGGATCGGAATGAAGCAGTGGAACAGAGAATTAATGGGTTGAATGAGCTTGATGAGTTTTGCCTAAAAGAACATGAAAGTTTAGCCCTCTACAAAGATAATATGAAAAAGTACCATGACCAAAAGATTGAGAAGCGCGAATTTGTGGTTGGGGACTTGGTGCTTCTATTTGACTCTAGGTTGTGCTTGTTTCCGGGCAAACTCAAGTCCAAATGGACTGGTCCATTCTTGATCACTAAATTATTCCAACATGGCGGTCGAATTGGAGAACAAGGAGGGTGCAAGGTTCACGGTAAATGGGTAAAGAATCAAGATCTACCTAGGGCATGCAGAGAGTGACCATGAAGTGGTTGAGTCATATCACCTTGATGAAATCTGAGTAATCAAGGATTTGTGTCATGTGGTGAAGTTAAATCAAATGCTTTTTAGGAGGAAGCCCAGTGTGTATCCTCTAGCCAGCAATAGATTTTTCTCTTCTTTGTAGGAATATTTGCATTCTTTTGTTTCGTTCTGTTTTACTAAATTTTATGTGTTAATTCTCGTGTAATATTTTAGTATGTTGGCTAGAGAATAGTTTAGGTTCTGTGTCTAAAAAGTATCCAAAAAACACAAAAAGAATGTCTTAATAGGTGTTCAATGTACAGGAACCATACCACAAGAATTCTGTAGAAATTAGTCTTGTGCACAAATCTACGGACCAACCGACGGACCTTCATTTCATCAACGAACCGTCTATGGTGTCCGTAGGTCCCAGGTATGTTTTAAAAAAATTTCTAAGATTGGGCACAATCGATGAACCAGTCTACGAACTGTCGACTCACTTACAGACCGTCGATGGGGTACAACCAGTTCATAAAAACAAGTGACCCGATCCGACCCGACCGATTATATTAAGAAATAACCATTCAGTTACCCTTCCACACCTTTTAAAATTCTACCAACCGTTTCCCTCCCTTTATTCCCCTCTTTCTCCGTTAACCCCCAAACTCAATTCACTCCATTCTCCTCCAAAAATATCAAACTCTCCCAAATTTTCAGAAGCCCCAAAACCCGAATCCCCTATTTTCTACTCCAAACTTCATCATTTCTCCTGTCGGTGTTCGTCGGCAGGAACGTAGCTTGGTGTTACAAGACAACCATTAATTCACTCCACTGTAAATTACATGTATTTCATTCTCCATTCCACAATGAATTCTCATTCATTTACTTATGGAAATATACATATTGTATGTTGGTCTTGACTTGGGGACAAATTTACATGTTAAACTTGTTAAAATTCGGTTCTATGTCCCTTAAAATGATAGAAAATGGATGAGTTAGGACCTATTCGAGGTCGAGGTCGAGGTCGAGATTCTAAGGATCATGGCGGTCCTTGATCCAATGGGGCATTGGATGGAATGGGGAGCATTAGTATAAATTCACTTTCCGTGTTGTTTTTTCAGACTTAGGTCTTGATAGTCTATTAGGATCCATGGTCGAAATTTGCAAAATTGAAACACTAAGGATGACGAATTGGTGTTTTTCTTGTTATTGCATGATTGGGTGAACTGGTGTTACATTTGAAATTGTCCATTTGTGGGTTTAAACTATGTCTTAAAAAACCTCTCTCTGACCAACAGAATAGTACCCCATCTACGGATCATGATGGGGTCCATCGATGACTAACCTTCGATTTTGTTAAAATGTCTAACGACGGAAGTGGACTATGGTCCATCGATTGATCGATGAGTTTTCCTGCACGTCCGTCGTTTCTAACTGAAACTGTGATTCCTAATATTTACTGAATTTTCTTAAGTGTCTCACAATGGAATTAGACTACGGTCCGTCAATGATAGACGAGCCGTCCTGCACGTTTGTCATTTCTAACAGAGATTTTTATCGAATGTAGCTCCTAAATTCTACTAAGTGTCCACCGACGGACCGTCAATTCATCGATGGGCCATCGATAGTGTTCGTCTACCAATTCTGCAATCTTGAAATGAATTGTGTCTAGTGTTTCCAGATTCTATCTTGATTATGTTGCTTGTGTAGATTGATTACACTATAACTAACAACTTCGTTTTTAGGTATTTATGGACACAAAACCAGACATCGTCTACCAAATAGGGAGGTCCAAGTCTGTGGCACCATCCCATCAGCGGATTGGCCAGTCCGACGACGAGCGGGATCTTGAATATGTGCCTCCTGGCACTCGGACCCCTACACCATCTATTAGAGACACTCGGGGTACCCCAGAAGGTGACACCCAGCATAGCCACTGCCTCCCATTCTAATAAGGAGCGCACACTATATGCCTTGGGTTTTGAGGAAGCATCTGACTCTAAGGAGGCTTCAAATAAATAGTTGGCCCACTCTACCGGATCAAATGAGGCCACAGTCTCCAGTTCCGGATCACAGGGAGACACTCTCCCAGTCGGGCCTGCCTTCAATGCCTAGTTTAATGAGGCCCAGAGACGGAGTCTGCTCCGGCACCCTCGCATGAGATCGCTGCATCGATTGCTGATGAGCCCAACCGGTGGTGCATCAATGGCCAGTACCAGTAAACCAGATGTAAAGTTGCTGAATGATAACAGGATGAAGACTCTCACATTGACAGTTGAGCGGCGGGTTCTTACAGAGAGCTTACACATAGTCCCTGCAGTTCATGATTTCTTTACCCGCCACCAACTCGAGCGAATGGTGAGAAGTGTGGGGTCCTACCACAAGGATATTGTGCGAGAGTTTTATGCCTCCTGCGTAGCATCTCTCCAAGGTTCTTTGGATAGGAGGGCAAACCCCGCCAAACACGCCCCCTCACAGATGTTCTAGTGGGAGGCTGCCGAATAGATATTTCTTCTCCTGCCATCCGCCGCTTCCTATATGGTGGGTCCATAATTATGATAGGGTTCCCCTCACCCCAAAAGTTTGACTACAGGTGGGACGTGGTCAAGAGTGTTCACTTTCAGCGGAGTAGAGAATTTAAAGAGTCCACCAAGATATAGATTGCACAGTGGCTCTCCATTGATGGTGAGGGAGAGGACTGGGTGTTGGACCCTAAAGGCCTTATCTAGAAGGCCAACCTCTCTTTTACGGCCAAGTTCTTTTGGCTGTTAGTCTGCCACGTCCTATCCCACACAATTGCGGATAATACACTCACTTGGGATAGAGCAGTCTTGGTTTCAGCTCTAGCAATCGGGTTGGAGATCGAGGTTGCGAAGTTATTTATCTCCGTCATCCATGATAGGGATTTTAAGTCCTCTACCACTTAACTGTTTGCATGTATGATTTTTCAGCTACGCTAGGATGCTGGAATCCCCATTTAGCACAGAGATTTCTTTCGTACTCCTATAAAAAAAAGTGGATATCGGTTTCATCAGGGATGAGTCCAATAAGATGGCACAACAACGTGGGCCTAGAGTTGATGTGCACCCGCTAGTTGAGAACTTCACAGATATGGTAGAGAAAGACCAAGGGGATGATCACGCCACTTTAGAGCCTACCAATACAATCCCGGCCTAGTGTGCCCCTGGCACTAGTAGGGCGCCTCATTCCTCCCGGTCCACCCTACCATCAGCAGCAGTAGTCTCGCTTGCTAGGTTCCAGAAGCTAGAGGCCTAGATGGACACCTTGTTGCACCATATCTAGCCTTGGATACAAAAATCTACTGCTGAGGCTGAGGACCAGATTGAGAAGAAGGTGACGCAGCGTACTGTGTAAAGATTTGGGCATTCCACCATCACCTAGATGCATTCGAGCTCTGAGTTATAGACCACCCAACCACCACCATTGATCTGAATACTCTTCAGGAGGTTGTGGTGAGTTTGCGGGCTGATATGGACAACATTCTTTAGATGAAGGAATCTGTGTTAGACAATTAGGAAAGGATCATTGGCCCTTGTTAAAATTAGCAAACATCTAGCCTAAAGTTAAGTGATCCGAATGAAATTGTTATCCCTTTTTTATTCAAATAGTTTAGCCTATAATAGACTTTTCTTTTCTTCACCAACTCAACTTCCCTGGGTATAATGTTTTGGACCTGGTCCCTCCTTGGACATGTGTACCTCAACATAGGACAAAAGCATAAGTTGAGGGTGGCTAATGCAGAAACTGACCTCGTCTTGTCCCTTACCCAACCTTGGGTAATGTGTATGTCTACTCATGACAAAGACATAAGCTGAGGGTGGATATTATGAGTGATTGCCCAAAAGTGGGTATGACAAAGAGTTATGTGGAAGAGAATAAGTACAATGAACAAGAAAAGTGACTCAGTCAAAATTGTGAGTTGAATAAAAAAAAAGGGAAAAAGAGTGTTGAACAAAAAAAATAAGTCACTTCCACAAAAGAGAAAGAAAGGAGAAAATAAGGAAAAGATGACAAGAAAAGTAGGACATAATAAATAATGAAAGAGGTGGGACACTTATCTGTAATGTCAAAAAGGTCAACAAGTCACTAAATTGAAACCATATGCACCATACCTTACCCTGAGACTATGTTAAAAGCCAAGAAAGTCCTATCGTAATCCTAAGAGTCTAATATGGTGAACTTATGCAGTGAAAATAAGGGTAAGCCTATGGCGACAAGTACCAACTATGTGTGAAATTGTTTTGAGTGTGAGTGTTGAAAATTGATCCTTATACTCAAAGTTAAAATCACTGTGTGAAAAAAGAAGGATATCTTTTGAAGTGAGGGAACTAGTTGCAATATCATAAAATTAGTAACTTGGCGAGAGACAATAAGAGTAGAGGTGTCAGAGCATAGTGAGTCTGTCTCATGGTCTGATCCACAAGAGTAAGATCATCAAGACTAAGAGAAAAAACATGAACTAAAGTAATGAAAAAGTTGGGATTCATAGCCATATGATGGCAGAAGCTTAAAAAAGGGATACATGTGTGCAAAGTGTTGTATTGAGTCATAGTGCGTCTTTTGAGGACAAACAACGTATTTAAGTTGAGGGTGTTGATGTACCGTAGTTTCATGGTACTTTCTTTCAATGATTTTTCCTTAAAATTATTGTGTGTCTAGAGTCTTTTTCTAGTAATTTTAATATATTTTTGTCTTTGTTTTGCAGGAAAGTTGTCCAAGATTGAAATGCATAAGGTTATGAAATCAAGTGCAGAAGTGACCCACGAAGCCATTGACGGACCGAAAGTGTTGAGCGTTGAATGAAGGTTAAGGAATTTAGAAGCAACTCAGGTAATTCTGACTAAGTGTAGGTCTACGGAAGGATTGACGGTCTGTCGATTGATCAAAGGACCTCCTGGAAAATCATCGACGTTATCAGAGAATGTCCCAGTACCCGGTGTTGAAGAAAAATCTAAGTATGGAACGATGAGAAGCATCGACAGACCGTGCTGTTTGTCCTTCAATTTGTCAGAGATGATGCAAAATGCAAATTTTGAAAAGATGCTAAGCATGGATCGACGGAGGCAGTCGACGGTCCGTCATTTCATCAATGAACCGTTTGTGGGGTCGTCAATTAAAGCCGCGTTTCGGACAAACTTTCCTTATTTGAACTTCTTTTTAGTTTAGTACTCTTTTTATTATAAATAGGGTGAAAAACCTAGTTTTTGGGGTTGGATTCTTTTACTAATTTCATACTTTTTTTCTTGGAGATATGTTTTTCCATTAATTCAAATTTCCGGATTTGGTTTTCAACATAATTGTGTTATTCCAAGTTGAATTTCTGGATTTTCTTCGAATTTGTCAAAGTAACTTCATGATTTGTTATATATCAAGTATAAATTGTTTTCTTCTGAGCATGGGTAACTCAATCCACAACTAGTGTTGTGGGAAGAATGAGTGATTAACAAAAAAAACCTATCTAAATAACAATTCTTTCGTCTAGAAGTTTTTTTAACGAGTGCACGCGTTAGAATTCGCCTTAGTGCTACTTGCTGAACCAAGGGGGTAGTTAATATGAAAAGAATCATCGACTTAGATTTAGTCGATACTATCTAATAAGCTAGCTTTGATTGGTGTGAAGTAATAACTAATCCAAACATCGAATATGATGCCTAATATGAAGTAAAGGAAAGAGTTAGTAATTTAGACACGTAGTCGGACCAAGGTATGGGGTGAAATTCTCTAAATGCCAGACCAAGGATTTAGAAATACATAACTTATCACTTTGCATGCAAAAAACTAGGAAAAAGTTTTTATAGCTAGGATAATGGAGTTATGAATCTATGGGGACACTTATACTCTAGTTTCTCTCACAACTTGATAAACACAAATAATTTAATTTTGCTACTTGTTTAATTTCACAAAATTGCAATGCTTTTGTTTTACGAAACCCTCCCTTTAATTACTAGTTTTCGGAAATGACCTAAATAGAGGTAATCGTACATTTAATTTAAGTCTAAATCATTTTCCTCGTGGGATCAATCCCAACCTAATTGTTTGGTTGTTTACTTGATACGACCGCTTATACTTCTTTAGGGAAGTGTAATTTGAGTGTGTCACCCTTGTTGCCCATAATTTCAATAGCTTGAGTATTAATCCACATTTCCTTCTTTTCTTTGTTTCTTTCTTTTCGTTTTATCTTTATCAAGCAATGAATGTGTTTGTTCATAAAATGGTTTGAATGCTTCTTTTAAGACATATATTTTAAGAAAGTTGTGTATTTTGGGAAAAATAGCGCATTTTCCGAAGGAAGAACTCCATTCATAATGACTGTATTGTTAGAAGCGAATTTCAAATAATGCTTTCACGCAAAATTATTTATGTTTATTAATTAACATTATGAATTAACTTATAAGAGAAAGGAAATTAATTAATGAGATTGATTAAATAATTTTTTTTTAAATTATTATCAATCAATCACATCATTTGTCAAATCGAAAGTCAAAGCCGAAGTCGAGCGAGAGAAAATGATGGCGTGAGGGGGCACCTTTTTCTTATCTTTTTCAGAACTAAAGGTTCCTAATAGAAGAACTACAATTTTCCTTTGTTCTATCAATATTGGAGAAATGACTTTTCATTTTCAAAGACTTTTCATTTGGAATGACTTTTCATTTCCCTCCAAAAATTGGTTCCCCCATATTTTTCATTTTTCTCTTTTTATTCCCATTCACACCTTGCTAAAACCCAACAAACACCACATGAATGGGGAATGACTATTATTATAACATATGCATGAACATATTTTGTGTCTTGTATGTAAGGGTAAATCACAGTAGTACAAGTAGGTTTCCTTTTAAACTTTCATAGTGAACATATATTAGATATATTCGGTCAATTGGTAGATTTGATATCTTTAAACTGTCGAGCTTTGGTATATACCTAGAACACATTAGTCACACAATCAACCCTTGAACTGGTTTTGGTTCTCATTGTTTTGTTCATTTTTAACCATGAACACATCTTTGTTAATAAGTTCTTAGGGAACTAGCCTTACTGGATTCTCATTGAAGAGGCATACACTTCACACTTATGTAGGTGGTTTCTAAGTGTGTTATCTCGTAGATACACTATTCTATATACCCTTGTTTCAAGAATAGAAACCATTAAAAAGTCCTTATGCCTTTATCCTGGTTACTGAACATTGTCTCATCATGAGTATGGACCACAAATAAATTCTAATAGTGTTAAATCATCATCTTTGAATTTTTTTTATCTCCTTGAACCTAGATCTTGGGATCTACAATATTCTAGGCAAAGTTACCACCACGATGACTTGTTCTCGATCATAGTCCCACTCCCATCTATGATCGCTCAACTCCCTCTCTAGTTAAACCTTTTGTAAGTGGATCGGATCCATTATCCTTTGACTTTACATAGTCAATTGTGATAATTCCACAAGAGAGAATTTGTCTAACAGAGTTGTGTCATCATCATATCTGAATATACTTCATGTTATACATAACATTTTCAGCCCTTCATATTGCAACTTGACTATTGTAGTGTATGCATATGGAGGCCATTGGTTTGGGACAAAAAGGAACATCTTCTAAGAAATTTTAAAGTCATTCAAATTTTTCACCTGCCTTGTCTAAGATGATGAATTCAAATCCCTTTGTAGAGTGAGCTATACCTATTTGTTTGGATGATTTCCAAGATATTGATCCTCCACCAATAGTGAAAACATATCCACTCGTGGATTTCATTTCAGTTGAATGAGTAATACAATTTGCATCACTATATCCTTCAACAACTATTGGGTATTCGTTGTAATATAAAGCATGGTTTTAAGTGTCATCTAAGTACCCCAAAACTCTCTGGATTGACATCCAATACTTTATATCGACCCCGCTTGCTTGTATGCAGTCTATGTTTGGTATACATTTAATTTCTTTATACTCTGGCGTTATCCAATTGAGACTGTCTTTCACCTTTATTCTTAGCAAGAGTAAGGTTCACATAAATTGGGGCCTTTGCCTTTTTTAAATTCAAATACTTGAACTTTTCAAATATCATTTAAATATAATGAGATTGAGATAATGCTAGACTATTAGGAGTTCTATGAATCTTGATACCCAATATCAAATTAACAAATCCTAGATCTTTCATATTAAACTTACTGATGAGCATACGCTTAGTATCTTTTACATTATCCTTGCTCATTATCAACATGTCATCCACATATAGACAGGCAATGACTTCCTGATTTGGAACGTATTTAATATAGATACATTTATAACATTCATCGATCTTAAATCCATTTTCAAACATGGTTTGATCAAACTCTGCATCCTGTTGTTTCAGTGCTTGTTTTAGTCCATAAAGTGACTTAACAAGCTTACATACTTTCTTTTCTTTACCGGTACTACGAAACCCTCAAGTTGTTCCATGTAAATTTTTCTTCCAGATCTCCATTTAAGAAGGCGGTTATAATATCCATTCGATGGATTTCAAGATCATATAATGCATCTATGACAATTAACATTCGAGTGATGTAATCCTAGTTACTTGCGATTATTTATCAAAATAGTCAATACCTTTTTTCTGTATTAAGTCTTTGACAAATAGTCTTGATTTATATTTTCAATATTTTTATCATCTTCGATCTTCCTTTCGAAAATCCGTTTCGAACCCAAGGGCTTGTTTCCTGGAGAAAGATCAATCAACTCTCAAGTATGATTTCTTAACATTGATTCAGTCTCACTTTGATAACCTCCTTCCAAGAGGTTTAGTAGCTAGACAACATTGCTTCCTTGAACGTTTGAGGCTCACTTTCAAGAAGAAATGTTACAGAGTTAGATCCAAATGAAGTAGTTGTCCTTTGACGTTTACTGCACCTTTGACTCTCTTCATTAGGTACATTCTATTTTGGTTCTTCTTGAGGTCGTTTAGACCCCCACTAGATGACTCATGTCTAGTTTAATACGTATAGATATGTTAAAAGAATTCAACATTACCTAACTTCATTACTATATTGTCATGAATATCAAGATGTTCAGACTTATGAACCAAAAATTGATGTCTTGCTATATGTGGCATATACAATGAATAGACAATCCACAATCTTATGTCCTATTTTCACCCTCCTAGGTATAAGAACCTGGACTTTGGCTAGACACCCAACACTTTGAAATATTTTAAGTTTGGTTTTCTGCATTTTTTATTTCTCATATGGAATAAAATGTTTCTTGCTGTGAGACACTCTATTAATATTCAATTTTTTGTAAGGATAGCTTCCCCCATAAGTTTTGTGGTAAGCTTGAATTATAAGTAGGGCATTCATCATTTTCTTTTAAGTTTGATTTTTTGTTTCCACAATTCCATTAGATTGAGGAGAATGATGAGCAACAGTTTGATGGATTATTCCATTTTCGAAACATATTTTAACAAATGGATATTGATATTCTCCATCTCTATCACTTTTGATCATTTTGATTTTTTTTATCCAATTGATTTTCAACTTCAGTTTTATATTGCATAAATGCATCTATTGCTTCAGGTTTACCATTTATAAATAGATGTAACAATATCTAGTGCACCCGTCAATAAAAGTTATGAAATACTTTTTTCACCATGTGATGGTGTTGACTTTATGTCACAAATGATAGTGTGAATCAGTTCTAATGGCTATGAATTCCTTTCAACAGATTTATAGGATGCTTAGCATACTTACATATAACACAAACTTGAGATTTTGATTTCTTTTACTCAAATTTAGACAAAACATTTAAGGTAATGAATTTTTACACAAAAAAATTGAATACATCCATGCTTCTGTTACCAAGAAGCATTCTTCGTTCGGAGTTTATCCGATAAAATGGGAACATTCTGTATAATGAACCTCTGCTCACTGAACGTAGTCCAATAGAAGAACTTCTTCTTCCATCTTTTGAAGTCGACCCCAAAAGACTTTGCTGGTTCCTCAGCAAGTGTAAGATAACATTTGAACAATTGTATGCAACAAATATTGTTGCAGCACTCATTGTTCCAATATTTACTTGACTTGAATTTTTCATTTTTTGTCACAAATAACAAACAATTTTAGCATGTGAAATATTAACAGTAAAGAATAAATCTTTACATAGCCTGTTTCTATTTATGATAATGTTTTTATGTTTCTTTATCATTAATCGAATAAATTTTAAAATTTGAACAGAGTAAAAAATCATAAAGGTTTTAATTTCCAAAAAACTCAAACATAGAAACCAAAATAAATTTCTTGAGCTTGTTATCTCTTTTATTTCGTTTAGAGAAAAAAGAAATAGAAAAAAGATGAAACATAAAGAAAATAATCATCCAAGTTCACAAACCCACTGTGTTTTCCTTAGTAAATTTAATCTCCTAAAGTACCTGAGGTTACAAATTAATTCCTCCCAAGATAAAATGAATTAACTATAAGAGAAGTAGCGATACCTTAAACTTCACTTAATTGAGCGAACGGAAGAACAACAACGAGAGCACACAATCTCAGTCAATCGACAATTTTGTTCTTGTAAGAAAATGCATGCAACTTCAATGTTGAAAAACAAAATATATATATATATATATATATATCTATTTATAGCCACTTGCAGTAAGAAATGCATCCGTTTGCACAATAGTGTGAACGCATCTATTCAGACATTTCTTTTCGTAACGTTGTACTTTTTTGAAAAAAATAACAGAACAAGTCCCTTCAGAACGACTTTACCGTTGCGCTTGAATCTCAAATAATTCTGTTACACAAAATTAATTCTGCTAAATAGTTAACATTTTCAATTAGTTTATAAGAGAAAGGGAAATCAACTATGATATTGATTAAATCATTTTTTTCCAAAAATATTTTTAATCAATTACATCATTTCCCGAATCAAAAGTTGAAGCCGAGTGAGCGACGACAGTCCGAGGTGGCACCATCTTCTGAACTCATTATGAACTGAAGGAAGTATTTGCTAATATAAGGACAACAATTTTGCTTTCTTTCACCAAGCACATTCGTGTAGAATATAACGTGAGCAACCTATGAGGTAGGAGCATGTCTAAGATGAGATGCTTGTCATTCCAGATAGTCCTTTAAGGCTTGAAAAATTTAGACAATAACCTTCTGAGGCTAAAAAGGGTAAGGAACATGTTTCATAAGAAACAAATGACTATCATGATTTGCACATGTGACATATATATTCTCAATCTGAATCTTCGTTCATTTACTATATATAGATTGAATTCATGCAATGTTGTTCGGCCACCAATTCTTGTCTCCACTAACAAATTAAAAGACATCTGTATTTAACTAATTTGATCAACTGATTATAGGCTTAATTCACTAAGATAACCACATCACTTTTTATTATATGGTTACGTTCCTTAACTTCATATATAGCTTCTACAACCTTTTGCTTATTAAAAAATCTGCTTTGACATAGGATCATACAAGTATTATATATTATATTGTTGCTGCTAGCAATTGTTGGCTTGCTGCTACTAACAGATAGCAAGTGTAGATTTAAGTGTTTAGATTCTGCTCTATAATGATGTGATTAATACAAATCTTCTTTTGTTAGTTAAAAAATTAGTTGGTCTGCGTCTTGCGTTGTCAACTGCTGCTTGATTAAAAAAAGCATTCCCAGAGTGCTCTTCTTTGAGTTTATTTAAATTATGTTTTGTTGGTGGTGGTGTTACTAACTAATCAAGCACTGAGGGGTGAAGGAGTTCTTTTTAAATGTTTTTCCAAGACTAAGGTTTTATTTTTCCTTAATAGTGTCTTGTTAAATTTCAAATTTGTTGAAGTTTCCTGAAACACATGATAAATATAAGAATTTGGTTTACTAATGAGATGATGATAGGTGTTAGTTCCTTATGATAAAATGATAAGAATTACTACAAATTAAGGGCCTAAATAAAAGTAATCTATAAATATTTAAGAGTATATATTTAAGGTGAAGTTAGTAAAGCAAGAAAATCTCTTGAAAGAAATAATTTTTGAGATCCTTAAATGTTATACCTGCATATATCCACTGAATACCTTTACCTGCGCTTAGACTCATCTGATCATGAGCTTACTTCGGAAACTAAAATTACTATTTATATAACATAAAATTACTATTTATATAGCAGAAAAATCCTCACACTTTAATTCGTCTCAGAAACAGATACTAGCACAAAAAATCATGGGAACATGTCTACAATATGCATCAATGTTTAGTCTTCCAAAATTTTCTCTTAGTTTTTCAAGAAGTCTTTTTAGAATTTTGTAGTACATGTATCTAGTAAATTGTGATACATGTATTTAGTTATTTGTGCAAGACTTTTTGTTTTCTACTTTGAGTAGTATAAATAGTAATGTAGTTGATGATTGTAATTATCTCAAGTGGACTTAAGTAGCCTATAATAAACTTGACCATTTTCTAAAGATATTATTTTTCCTTCAATATTTCCCACAAATTGGTATCAAGAGCAGGTTTTCGTTTTTAATATGAGGTTAGGTGAAGAAGAAAATATGGATCTAAAACAAATGAAGGTGCTGATTCTTCAGTTGTTCTTACTCAATTTTTTGATGAAACTGATTTTGAATACTATAAGATAAGAATGAGAACACATTTGAAAGCTGAAGGTTTGTGGACTATTGTTGCAAATGGCTTTGAAGAGCTAGACAACGATGGTGATCTTACAGCAGCAAAGAAGAAAAATCTTGAGGCTAAGTATAGTCAAAATGCAAAGGCCTTGAGAAAAATCCAAATGGGAGTCTCAAGAGCATATTTTGCAAAAATTGCTACTTGTAAGACTGCAAAGGAAGCTTGGGATTTTCTGGAAACTGAGATGTATGGTGACGAAAAGGTACTCACTATAAATCTTCAAACACTAAGAAGAGAGTTTCAAAATTTAAAGATGATAGAATCTGAAAAAATTGATGAATATTGCACAAGAGTCATGAATATAGTTAATGAAATGAGAAATCACAGTGATACAATTTCTGACCAACAAGTTATGGAAAAGATTCTAATTAGTGTCACAGAAAAGTATGAGACATCGCTGCTAGCACTGAGGAGTCGGAAGATCTTTCTAAGATTTCCATCAAAGAGCTAGTTGGATCATTTCGTGCACACGAGAAGCGAAGATTTTTTCGTGAAGATCAACCCAAAGAGATGGCTTTCTAATCTAAAACAAATGAGAATTCTCAAAATTTCTCAAAAAATCATCAGCAGAAAAATCACAAGCCAAAAAAGAAGTAGGATCATGATGGTTCTTCCAAGAAGGTTGAAGAAAAATGTGAGAAAAACTCTAGTCTTTTTTTGTAAAGTGTACAAAAAGACTAATCACAATGCAGAAAATTGTTGGCACAAAGACAAGCCCAAGTGTAACTTTTGTAAAAAATTTTGGCCACGTTAAAAAGGAATGTTTGCACAAGAAATGGGAGCAAGCAAACTTTTGTGAAAAATAGGAAGAAAACCTTTTCTTTGTTTCTAAATTTGATGCTTCAACAAAAAGCAATGAATGGTATGTTAATAGTGGTTGTAGTAATAACATGACTTGAGATGAAAAGGCTTTCCTCTCAATTAATAATAGCATCACTACTAAAGTGAAGATGGAGAATGGAGCCTTAATTGATGCAAAAGGTAAAGGTACTATTTCGATCAACATGAAAGGATAAGGTAAGTAAATTCATGATGTTCTTTATGTTCCTGACTTGGAAGAAATTTTTTTTAGTGTTGGTCAACTCATGGAAAATGGTTATTCTCTTGTGTTTGGAAATAATTATTGCAGGATTTATGATAAAATTGAGCAAACTCAAGTCATTGTTGAAGTAAAGACGATAAAAAGAAACTTCCCTTTGCAATTTTATTATAAAGCATTAGAAAATGAAATTGTAGATGATTCATGGCTTTGGCACAAAAGATTTTGTCACTTGAATTTTCATGGTTTAAATCTTCTAAAGCAAAAGGACATCGTGCAAGGCCTTCTTGAGATACACTTTGAGGTGGATACATGTGAAAGTTGTATAATGGGAGAGCAACACAGAAAGTATTTTTCAAAGGGGTATCTTGGAGAGCAAGTGTACTTTTGGAACTAATTCATACCGACATTTGTGGACCAATGAAGACTACATCTCTTGGAAGTCAAAGATATTTTCTAATCTTTATTGATGATTTCTCAAGAATGACTTGGGTTTATTTCTTGAAACAAAAGTCAGAAGCATTTGCTACATTCAAGAAATTTAAAGCCCTTGTTCAGAAGCAAAATGGTTGCAGCATCAAAACCATTCACAGTAATTGAGGAGGTGAGTACACAAGTCGAGAATTTAAAGAATATGGAAAAAATGAAGGCATTCAGAAGCAACTTACAGCAGGATACACTCCTCAAAAAAATGGTGTATCTGAAAGAAGAAATAGAACAATTGTTGAAATGACCAGAACTATGATGAATGAGAGAGCTGCCAAAATATTTTTAGGCAGAAGCAGTGCATACACCAGTTCACATTCTTAACAGGTGTCCAACAAAGGCACTAGAGGACAAGACACCAGTTGAATCTTGGAGTGGAATTAAATCTTCTGTAAGTCATTTTAAAAATTTTGGGTGTATTTGTTATGCTCATGTACCTACTGAGAAAAGAACAAAATTGAATGAAAAGAGTCAAAAATGTGTCTTTCTTGGTTATAGTGATGTGACAAAAGGATATAGGCTTCTCGATGTCAAAACTAACAAACTGGTTGTTAGTAGAAATGTCATTTTTGATGAAAAAACAACATGGAATTGGGAGGATAAAAAGATAGAGAATACGGCTATCATATCTTCAAATGAAGAAGAGGTTGATAAAGATAAAGATGTCTCTCATGGGGGAGAATTCCCATATTCAGATAATAAAGAACCGCCTCAAAAAGAAACAAAAATGTTGAGTGACATTTATCAAAGATGTAATTTTGTCGGTGTTGAGCCAGAAAATTAGGAAGAAGTAATAAAGCATGATGTTAGGAAGAAAGCCATGGAAGAAGAAATTCGAATGATTGAAAAAAATAATACTTGGGAGCTTCTGGCTATTCCTAGAGAAAGACAAGTTGTAGGTCTAAAATGGATTTACAAAATCAAACTCAATGAGGAAGGAGATATTCAAAAGCACAAAGCAGGATTGGTTGCTAGAGGCTTCACGCAAAAATCAGGTATTGATTTTTATGAAACTCTCTCTATTTGCTCATCTTGAGTCAAATAGAATTGTAATTGTTGTTGCTGCACAAAAGAAATGGAAGATATTTCAACTTGATGTTAAATCAACATTTCTGATTGGAAAACTTGATGAAAAGATTTATGTTGAGCAACCTCAAGGATTTTTTGTTCAAGAGGGATAAGAAAAGGTGTATAGACTAAAAAAAGCTCTTTACGGGCTGAAGTAAGCTCCAAGAGTCTGGTACACTAAAATTGGTACATACTTTTTGAAAATTAATTTTCAGAGAAGTAAAAGTGAAGACACTTTGTATGTGAAGAAAGAACATGACAGCATTATCATTATTTGTCTCTAAGTGGATGATTTGCTCTTTACATGAAGTGATGTAAAGATGATACAAAATTTCAAACAAGATATAATACAAGCTTATGAAATGAGTGATCTTGGGTTGCTAAATTATTTCTTGGGTATTGAAGTTTCTTAAGTGAAAGAAGGAATTTTCATTTCTCAGAAGAAATATACTAAAAGTATTCTTCAAGAATTCAAAATGACAGATTGCAGGTTTGTGGCCATACCATTAGCAGCAAATGAGAAGTTTAGAAAAGATGATGGAGAAAAAAAAGTTAATAGCTCACTTTTTAGGAGTTTGATGGAAGTTTTCTATATCTTAATTCAACAAGGCTAGATATTATGTTTGCTTCTAGTTTATTATCCAGATTCATACAGGAACAAAGCCGATTGCATTTTGGAGCTGCAAATCGTGTTCTATGCTACTTGCAAGGAATAATGGATTATTGAATACTGTACAAATTTGGTGGAGATTTGAACTTAATTGGTTATTCTGATAGTGGTTAGGATGGAAGTAAATATGACATGAAGAGTACTTATTGTTATTCTTTCTTATTTGGATCAAGTATTTGTTCTTGGTTATCAAAAAAGTAAAGTGTTGTTGCTCAATCCACTTCCGAAGCAAAATATGTTTCATCATCCAGGGCTACTTCTCAAGCTATTTGGTTTAGGAGAATATTTGAAGACATTGGTGAAAAACAATAAAAAGGGACTGTTCTGTATTGTGATAACAAATCAGCAATTGCAATTGCAAAGAATCCAGTCAGCCATGAAAGATCAAATCATATCTCCATCAAGTATCATTTCATCCGAGAAGCACAAGAGAAAGGCGAAATTTAGTTGCATTATTGTCAGACAGGAGAACAACTTGCTGACATCTTAACCAAAGCACTTCCTAAAGAAAAAATTTTTCTATCTTCAAGAAAGCATTGGAGTTATCGTGCAAATGCATTAAGGGGGAGTATTGGAATTAATGCATCAATGTTTATTCTTTCGAAATTATCTCTTAGTTTTTCAAAAAGTCTCTTTAGAATTTCGTAGTACATATATCCAGTAAATTTAGATACATGCATGTATTTAGTTATTTGTGCAAGACTTTTTGTTTTCTATTTTGAGTAGTATAAATAGTGATGTAGTTGATAATTGTAATCATCTCAAGTAGCCTTAAGTAGTCTATAATAAACTTTATAATTTTCTAAAGATATTATTTTTCCTTTCATATTTTCTGCAGCCCATACACTCTTGGTTGCTGGGTCGGTGTCATACAGTGGACACTCATGCCTTACTTTCATACCACCTCAATTATCAATCAGTTTCTTGTATATAGTTTCCCATGTAGTGCTAGGAAAATAATGAAGAGTCATTTAGGAGATCCAACATTGTTACATATCAATTTCCTCCACGGTAGTGTAGCTTATAATGTGTTCTTTTGACAGTAAATGTGGTCATTTGAATCAGGTCTAATTCACTCATCCCCATCTTCTCAATATACTGTTGTATCTTTTATATAATCCATTCACTCATTCCCATCTTCTCTATATACTGTTGTATCTTCTATATAATCCATGTAGCTTGTCGATGAGCTTCCCCTACCATAATTAATGTGAATCAACAGAATCCTTTTTTTCTACTTTAAATATAAATAATAGCTGTGCTAGCTCCTGGATTACGCATAATTCTGTGGCGTCATTGAAAGAGACGATAGATTTGGTTGCACTCCGATCCATACATAGATTAAATCATGGTTTAGGTATTATAATGCATTAATAAGTTTATAACTTCCTCTTGAAAAAAGTGTGTGGTTGTTAGGTTGAAGTCCGGTTCTCTATTTCTTGAGAATTCGTTTCCAGTCACCAAAAGAATTATGGTCTCATGAATTGTCAGGGCAAATTTGAAGAGTCCAGCTACTATTTGCAACAACAGTTCCAAAAGCAATGAAAGCACAAATTTTCCACTTTTATAATCGAAGATTAACCTTTAAACCTCTATTAATCAATGTCTTGGAACCTCAGACAAATTGTTCTGGAAAAAAATAGCACTTTGGAACCATGTTACAAACAATATATCTATACCCTTTAAAAACTAAAACACCTATGTGAATCAGCTTCATGAATTATGAAATCATACTCCACTTCGCAGAAAGTAACACTATATCCTAATTAGTACTATGTGACAACATCATATTACACTCTAGAGAGAATTATAAGAATATAAACAAGTAACAGAAAAGATGCTTAATTCTATCATACTAAAAGTTATTATTCACACATTTTCTTTTTAGGAACTTCAATCTTTGTATTCTTTTTACTAAATCGATTGAGGTTTTCTGTTTATTCTTTGAGTTTGTTTTCTTTTAAACTGACATAAACTTTTTTTTAGCTCAAGAATTTTCAATATGAAGAATCTATGATTAAAAAAAGTACAGAGCAAGTTGATAGTTCTTTTACTTTGATTATTTATATATGCTGAACTTTTTCTCTCAGGAGTTGATAGTTAAATCTGTGCCATACAAAATTGAATATGATATATCTTTAATTAGTTTTTTGTATTAACAATGAGGATTTATTAATTTAATTATTAAGAATACTGTTTGGTATTTCTGTGTATGAAATAATCAACATTTTACTATATAAACTTTGTATACAAGCAAATAAAAATGGGATATTTAAAATTCATTTACAAATGACCTATCAAATATTGAAACGACCATTAGCGACGTTAAACTTGGTTTTTTAACATATTGGTATTAAAACTAACATACCATTAACGAAAGGAATTTCAGTCACTAAAGTATCTATACTAAAGGGAGATTCAGTCCCTAAAAAAGACTTATGATGAGCAGAATTTGTATGGTCGTTAAATGTAATTTTAACGATCGAATTGAAATTTAATCGTTGACTTAACGACCAGTGATGACCAGATTTTTTTTGGTAATTATTGACATATAGAGACTGGATTTAGACTTTTAACGACCAAATTATCGCTCACTAATGACTCTTTTCTTGTAGTGCTGGGAGAGTGTTTTTTTTTTTGGTGCGCCGTACACAATTTATACTCTCGAGGAATAGAAATGACATATGGATAAGTCCAGTACATTAAGGAGCATAATCTTACTTCAAGGGTAGTGTCTCTTCAGGACTTTTGTATTAATAGGACCAATCCTCACACCTTCTGCATCAACAAGCTTGTAAGGGTCATTTGAATACGCTTCTGGTATGACATATGGTCCATTTCACTTTGAGGTAAATTTTTTTCTAGACTTATGGGAAATAATGATTAGTCTTCTTATTGCAAGGACTTGGTTACGAACTTGGAAGTACCTTGCGGGAACCTTCTTATTGAAAGCACGAGTTTGATGAGCTTAATAACATTCAAAATTTTGTTGAGCTTCTAGCCTTTTTATATTAAGTCCTTCTAACTCATCAAGACTTAGTTGATCATTTCCTTTTTTAGTGAGCCCTTCTTGAATAACAAGGATTAAGGAAGGTAATTGACGCTAAAGTGGTAGGATTGGTTCAACTCCAAAAGCAAGTGAATACCTTTCATGAATCGTTGCTCAATATGCCGTCCTATATGCCCACCAATCTTTTTCCGTTATTTAATGAAAATCTTGTTTTCTTTAAAGTAAAAGAGAATGATAGAATGTCTTTTTTTTTGAAGTGACGAACACCACGCCAACGCTAGTGCCAGCTCTGCCACAATGTGCAGCCCCGTCAAAGTACATTTTCCAATGAGGTTGAATTTCAATAGAAATCACATCTTCATCAGGAAGCTCATAAGTTAACTATCAATTATGTAATATCGGATGGTCTGCGAAGAATTCCACTAATGCTTGTCTGTTCAGTACTTTCTGTGGGATGTACACAATATCAAACTGTTGGCACTGGAATACTATATTTTTAGTGCAAATCTAATGGGATTTTCTCTAGAAAAGAGGCGGATAACATGAGCTTGAAAATAATGTTTCATCTTTTGAATTGAGAAGTACAACTCTTCGATTGGAAAATACACCTCATTTGGTGTCATCGTTCTACCTAAGTAGTAAAGAGATTTTTCATTGCCTTCCTTATTATCTCGATTTGTCATGGCTCCTACAGACCTTTCTTATGCCACAATGTAGAGTATCAATCGCTATCCAGGCATAGAGGTTTCTAGAATGGAAAGCTTTGCTAGATATAGTTTGATAATATAAAAGGCACTACTACATGTTCGATCCCAATTAAAAGGAACACCTTTCTTTATGAGATGGCCAAATGGTTGACATCTTCCCGCTAGATTCGAGATGAACTTTCTCAAGAATTCTAGCTTTCGTTGGAGACTTTTTACATCAAGGCTCATGTATCTTCAAAATTGGATGAACTTTGGCTTAATCAATTTCAATTACTCGATGTCTCACAATGAAACTGAGGAATTTTCAAAGAGTAACTCCAAAGGAACATTTCAACGGATTCATCCTTAGTTGATATCTTTGGAGAAACTCTAACACCATTCTTAAGTCTTCAAATGCACACCCCTTTTTATCTACTCTACCACCAAGTCATCAAGATAACATTTGAAATTTTTATAGATAAAGTTATAAACTATATTTGTCATAACGCATTTGATATGTGGCACCAACATTTTTAAAAACCAAATGACATCACCTTGTAGAATAAATATCTTTAGGTGTGCGAAATGTAGTAAATGTAGTGAGTTCTGTATTTTTTGGTTCCATGCAAGTTTGATTATAGCTGGAAGAATCATTCATGAACAACATTGACTCATAAATAGTGATGACATCATTAGCTTCGGAATGTGTCACGACCCAAGGGGCACTCCCTAGATATAACAAGGCGTAGAAGAACTGAATAGGCCTCATAAAATCCCCTTAGCATACCATAACATAAGCTAGTATAAAAGTGTGGAAATTTAAAATATTTTCCAATACAATCAAAGTCTCACAAAACAAAGCAAAAGTTTTTAACACTGTCTCAAAGCATCTAATACATGAGAGTTTTAGGGACACGACCCATACAAAATTTTAAACATAAATAAAGACATAAAAAGTAAAGGGTGATCAAGTCTCGATGGTATGAGGAGTCACCAAATGTTCACTTTCTCTACTATGCACTAAGCCACAAGAATAGAAGTCAATATCATTGGACCCTAGATTTTATAAGAATGTAGGAAACAATATGAGTTAGTGCAATAAAGTATTAAATATGATGACTAGCATAAATTATCAACATAAGCATATAAAAGGCATCATTCAAAATAAGAAATGTACCATAATCATAAGGCGTAGGCTATAGGCGTAAGAGATAATAATCATAACTTGTGACAATAAGAGATAAAAACATATTCATATGCATAATCAATAAATCTAGATCATCATAACATAAGAGAAACACTTCATAAGTAACCTCAAGGCATGCTTGTGCAATGCAAGAATAAGACTCCATAATCTCACCCATGCTAAGGAAAATACTTAGGTTCTCATTCATATTCATCATATTTTAATCTTATCCTTAGTTTACCTTTTATAAACAAGGGAATTCACCTCTAGTCATATATGTATTGGAAGGGCCTTTTAATATACGGTCAAACTAGTCATTCTTAAATTTTGTAGTTCACATTATTGTTAATTTATCCTCAAGACATGGGGACTCACCTCTTTATGTCTATTATGTAGGATAATGGTTTTCACTTTTATCCTTACATGTATAGCCATAGGTATTCGCCTCCATGACCATTAGGGACAACTTTCGTGTAGTTTGTGATTTGATGTAACTGTTAAGATTTTCTCTAGAATAAATCTTTCTCTTAATAGATCTCTTCTTGTTCCTCAATCTTCCGAGAATATGACGTTGTACTATTGTATGTTCTATGTTCCAAACATTTCCTGAAAGTAGACGACAAGTTTTAAATCTTTAAGGAATTATACTATTTGCCTTTATGACCATTTTCGGGAATCATAGGTATTCTCCTCTATGCCCCATCATGTTATGATATAGGTATTTGCCTTCACATCATTTTACAAGTATCATAGGTATTCACGGCCATGTCCATCATTATATTATATAGGTATTCGCCTCCAGATAATTTAACAAGGATCATAGGTATTCACCTCCATATCCATCATTATATGATATAGGTATTCTCCACAACATCATTTTGCAAGGATCATAGGTATTCGCCTTCATGATTATCAATAAAGCCTAATGAGTAATCATCTCTTGCCTTGCTTTAGGAGTTATCGACTAAGGGTAGTCACCTAAAACACCTCTTCAAGTGACAAGGGTAATCCCTTCTTGTTTATCATCTCATACTTACCAATTAAGGAATATGGAAACTTACCTCATATGCTACTCATATGAAGGTCTTGGGAAATCACCTCTAACCTCATGTTATTTTATAGTCCTTTCACTTAGATTCATTTTAGGTGAAAAAACCTTTCAACCTAAAATCACTCTATCTGAGAAAGCCTTTCAGAACTTGTTCATTATGTTTTCATGAGAATATCCTTTCAATCAACACAAGATCATAGTCATTAACCCTTCACTCTCAAAGTATTTGTAAAGCATTTACTTTATATTATATAAGGACATGCATAATCTCAATATTAATAATATAGGTCAATGTGGGTAAACCATCCGCAACAATACGATATACAAATGTACCTTCACGATGTAGTTTTCCTCTGAAAGCCTTAGTAGTCTTAAATCATCTGGTTAGATTTACTCTCAAGGCCTACTAGTCATAATCCAATTATATAAGCTTAATTCTAAGCAATAACAATAATCATTCATACCTTAGTCTCACGATAATCTCAATCCCAAGCCTTACAATTTAAAATTCATCATACATACTTGATCTTAGTCAATTCATTTCAAAAATCTTCACTCTTTCGAGATTCATATCTACTTACTTTAATTTAAAGTAATATATATTGTGATTCATCAATTTTAGAAAGCCCTCAATTTCTCCTTTCATTGCATGAAACCCAACTACATCAAATTCACTCTAAAATCATAGGTTACTCATAAATAAATGTATAATCATACTTAAAACATGTAATTACATCATAAATAGCCATAAACAATCATAAGCAATCATATCCACTCTATTGGATCATAACCCATCACACTAGAAAGAAACCCTAGTTTGACTTGGAGAATTCTGTTTCTAAATTAGGGAAAACATGAGAGGTTTATGGATGAAAGGAAATCCATGAATTAATGAGACATCATACCTTGATAAAAAGTCTATAAATCTTGAAATAATGTATTCTTGACATGACCTAGCTTTACCCTCTTCTTCTTCTTTCTAGAGAGGCTTTTTAGAGAGAATTAGGTTTCTTTTGGTGGCTTAGAAGTAATTAATTGGAATGACTTAATTAAGGGTCTAAAGTATTTATATAGATGATCTAAACTAGGGTAAAATGACACCACTTAATTCTTTATTAAAATCTGAAAGACTAATTAGTCCCCAACTAACCGACCTGTTCCCCCATCCACGAGACCCAACCACGGGGCGTGTGTGGACCCACGACCCATACTGGTTGGGTGTTTCTAAGGATCTGCAAGTGGTTAATCAAGGCATGAGACCTACGACCTTTTCAAGGAGGCGTGGACCCATCCACGAGGCATGGGTCCTGCCACTGGACATTGCCTGAGACAAATTCAGTGGGTATCTCACTCAAGCTACCCACCTACGAGGCATGCGTGTCCTCGTGTGTGGCACTTCAAACTCCTAAATCAGGTTAAACCTCCCACTCAAGACTACGGGGTGTTACAATATCTCCTCTTTAGGACTGTTCTTATTACATTCTAGGAACATTTTAAGGTTAAAATTCTAAACTAGCAACACATCATTCATGCAACACTTCTAAATGCACACAACCAAAGAGGAACACTGTAACTCAAAGATAAACATACTCTATGCAACACAAGGAAGTAGGAACTACATCTAACAACCCAAAATTTATTATTCCACATCTACATATGTTTAAGGAGGAACTACCATCTGCAAGCTAAAATCATGCTCAACACAATCGTATGGAGCCTATATGCAATCTATACTCATAACATATATCCAAGGAGAAACCTCTCAACTACAAGCTAGGATATGCTCATCAATTTATCTCATGAAGTCTATAATAAACTTTACTCAATGCACTTTAACATAAGGAAAATTAATCATGCAACTTCATTTTCTTTCAAAACCCAAGTCTTCATGACCATGCACCATAAAAGGAAATGATGGAAACATCTAAAACACAAATGAATTGTCATAAGGAAAAAAACCATGAGGAACTCATCATCTCAATGCTAAATTAGTAATAGAAGTAAAATGATGAGGATATAGGTACATCGTGTTTTCCCTTGGCCTCCCAAGTAGCACCCTTACCAAAAACCCTCACTAAAAGATCACTATTTAACACTTTCGTGGAAGCAACTTCCATGCTCTTCTATCTCTTAAATTTGTCATTATAAAATCGCATAAGGTCTTTAAAAACTAGAGACGAGACTTTCCCAAACCAAAATTTTTAACATTAAGAATACTCATTGACCTTGCTAATCTAAGCACACCATCTCCCCATTGGGAGTAAGCCTAGGTCGACTTTCTAAGCACCATCCCATTCAATTCTAAGGTATGAATAAGTTGTCACTAAGCTTTAACATCTATCACACAAAATGGTTCTAAACCATGGTGAATTACAATACTACCCTTTTTTAAGGAGTCTACTCATTCAACATATCTACACATTACTTAAGCATCTTATTCATCAACTTTATCAACATACCCCATAACTCATCATGACTAAATCAGGTTCTACAAAAACTAAACATATCAATAATGCAGACCATTCATACTTAAGACAATATCAAAGTCTATCAATTCATAGAAGACAAGAAACATCGGAATATAAATATAGCATAAAGCACATACCTGGAGCAACATTCGGAGGACACTCTTGTCTACCTCTAGCTTGAAGATCATAATACCTGTTCTTCTTTGGAGCAGCCCACCCGAACCAATTGAACCAGATGAAGGTAGGGTTGATACTTATGATGATTATCCCCTTCATTTCTAGCAACTTTAGGTTAAGGCCTTATATTGTGGCCCAACATACCACATCCAAAACAAACGTTATAACCCTTTAGGCATTCACCCACATGACTTCTAACACATTGAGTAAACCTTGGGAAAAGAACCCCACTATTATCACCTTAAGACTTAGGGTTAGACACCCTTTCTTGGTTTAACTTAGGCATTTTTTTAGGAACCTTTCCTAGGGAACCTTTTTCTAAATCTAAGGTAACCTTGTCCATCATTCCTTGCTTAAGAGGGATCATCATCCTCTATGCTAGACTTCTTTTTCTCCTTATATTCTTCATTGAGTTTCCCCTCCTCAATTTGTTGATCATACACTATAAGACATGAGATATCCATATCATGGAGGAGCATCGTTGTACAATATTCTTTTTCTATCATGTCGAACATGCTCGACAAAAACCTACTAATCTTAGTCCTTGAGTCCACAACCATAAATGGAGCATACTTGGAGAGTTAGGTGAACTTTAGAGAATACTCTTTAACACTTATACTTCCTTGATGAAGGTTCATGAACTGTTGCAACATTCATATACATACATGCATTACAATGAAGCTAACATATTTCTCACAAACATGAAATCAAACCATCACCTACCTCGAAACCAAGCTTGAATCTTCCTAAAAAATTTGATTCTTCCCTTTCTGAATTCTTTCCACTTGTTCTAGGTCTACAAACAAGTAATATAACACAAGGATCGATAATTAAGGTCTAATTTACCCAGATTATATCAAACCCAATATCCCAAGACCAAATCCATGATCCTAACATGAAACTAGGGATTTTTCCCACCATCCAATTTATTCCAAAAAAACTCCCCCAACAACAATTAACCAAGAATCCAAGTTTCACTGATCAAAAATTGGATTATGGGAGTAAAATCCTTACCTTTAGTGTTAGAAGAAGTGAAACACTGTCAAGAACTTGCAATGGACCGTTTCTTATGTCACGACCGAGGAACACCCTCTAGAAGTAACTAGTGTCTTCGTCCTCGAAGAGGACTTATCTATCCCTTAGCATACATCCTCACATATAATAGGTTGAAAAAATGCAGAAAATTTTAAAATTTTACATAGTGAAGTGTACTTAGACTTCTCACTTCTCATATATGGAGTTTACATAGACTCCTTGCTTATTAAGTGTACATAGACTTCTCATTTATTAATATAACCAATTCATATGAAATAGTCCAATAATTGTCTTACATATAAACCAACTATCATAGAAGTATAAGAATTTGTGCATAGTCCTTACACTAGTACAATATGCCACATATAGACTTACAACAAAGTCTCCAGAAGATTAGGAAAGAAACAATTGTCTCAGACATATCCAATACTAATAAAGCTATAAAAGTTGCACCATCCTCGAACTTGAGGCTCACTTAAACCTTGGGAAAGGATCTAAGTCTTCCTTACAAATGGCCTAGAAGCTCTTAAATGACCGGAACCTACAATGTTGGGGAAAAGGGATGAAATATGGGTTAGTACAAACCACATGTACTAAGTATGACTCCTGTGCATAAAAATCATCAATGCATGAGAAAAGAAACAATTTAATCAAAATCATGCTTAGTATCAAATAAACATAACATGCACATATAATGAAATATCATAAATCAACCCAACATGATATTTTCCCAACATATAAGCAACTTAAAGCACTACTTGTGCAATGCAAATAATAGCAGCCCATAACCCAATCAAAAGCTAAGTACCACATTAGGTCACCTACTTCTACATATAACATAACCTCATATTTCATTACGACATGCTTTATTTAATAAAGAGCATATATAACTTGACATATAATATATAATCAACTCAATCATAAAAAAAAATACTAGAACCATCACTTATGATCCCACAAGTACAATGTGTTATAGAAGTCCCATACCCTTCCTCACACTATGTAAAATCCCTTAAGAAAAGCCCTAATAAGATTTCATATACTTAACTTGTTCATTTACTTTTACATTAGGAAAAGAGTTGCAATAACCAACATTAGACTATGTGAGCTACATTAATCCAGTGTTCTACTCCCACACCGAAAAGAGAGGGTTAACACTTGCCTAAGGTGTAACCTTTCGTACATAGCTATCTAGGTTGATCACTAAACTAGAGACCTATATGGGCACATAGTTAAGGGTCAAGGAAATTGTTACTAGAAACCTTGACTTTCTAGACGTGGAGGTTTCCATCTCATGAGACAATACATAACTTGGGAATTCTGACTTGCTAAACGTGAGGAAACCCATGTAGGGAGTCTAACGTACTAAACATGAGACTCTCATCTCTTTTACATGACCTTTCGGTGCTAAGCATTTATTCCCTTTAATAATTATCTTTACTCATCATACAAATTCACATTAGTCCCCAGTAGACTCTTTTGTAAACATCTCATCATAATAGCTCATAGGTAACCATATGTGAGAACTACCCTTTCACTTTAGAAATCTCACACTAGTGAGTAAAACTTTCACTTAACACTTTATTATAATCATGAGAACTACTTTCAATCATATAATAATCATATAATACCATGCATACATACTTCATAACAAATTCAAGTGTCTAGGGTTAAGTATGAGGAATTCTTATCATCAACATCACAACCACACATTATACGTAGGAACACTACTATCAAAGTAACTCGTCTATCATAGTTGAATCCAAAAGAGAGCTAACCAACATACCTTCTTGACCTTTCATGACCTTCAAACTTCCATTGCCACATAATACATAACCAATACATAACCAAGGAAAACTCAAGAAGTAATACATAGAAATTATCATTCTACATAATTCATATACTCAACATCTTCCACAATTTCTATAGAATTTCAAGATATAATAAGTTTAGGGAAGAACAACGATTCAAGGGAAGATCTCGTATGATTACAAATAATTTGACATAATTACATATTTAATCAACAATAAAAGATGATAATTCATCACAATTGAATAACAATTTCGTTTTGAAAAAAGAACCCATGTATAGATTGAAACCCTAGTCTTGGGAAAGTTTGGAAACCATCTTTGAAAGAGACTCTTGGGGAAAAGGATGCCAAAAGTGAAAGAAATCATACCTCAAGGGTGATATTCCACAAATTTGGGTTTGATTCCTTGGTGAATTCATCCTCTTCTTGAAGATCTGGTGTTTCTTCAATGGAGGTTTGAGTTTGAAGAGAGAGAAACTAGAGAGCTGTTGGAGATAAGTGGGTTTTCCGAATTTAGAGGAGTTAGGTTAGATTAATGAGTTGGAATCCTTTTTACAGTCCCCAACTAACTAATTTAACAACCACTTATACCCTAATTAATTAAATAACTAATTTACTAAAATCCCTCACCTTAGCTGATTTAACATAGTGCACCAGGGCCTCAATCAACGACTGCACGCAAACGGGCCGTCAACCAGACCACGGGTCATGCTGGTCATCCATGGTTTTGGAGAGAGACTCCTTTTTGGAGACTTTTGGTGCTTTGTCTAAGTTTCAACCAATGACACCATCGATGGAGCGTAGACCTAACGACGACTCATCGTTTGGTCTCATGGTTGCACAATGCTAGAAGATAGTTTTCAAGGGTCAAATGTAGGGTCCTTCTCAAGGACCCTTGTGTGTTCCTTGGGGAGTCGTATAATCTAAACTTTTTTTACTGAATTTGACTCAATTCTGACTCTTTAAGACCCTTAAAAAGCACCAAGGCATGCTATCTCATGTTTCACAAATCTTCAAATGTCGTAATCATTTCTTGACGTTTTGGCTCTAACACTTCCTGATTAAGTTTATTACTTTTTTTAGGCTTAGAAACACTGTTCGAAGGCTTATTTCATCAAGTGAGGCTCTATACTAAGTCATGGAACTTCCGTAGTTTTACATTATCCCACCTTAGGAACATTCGTCTCCATATGACATCTAAATCATTTTATTAGGAGAGGAAAAACTCAATGCTAGCAGCCCAACCAACAACAACATCAAATCATAATAAATCAAAAGTCATATGAGTATTTCTCAACTCCATTCAACACACGACCATGAAATTACACATAGCAACTCAATTCACAATTTATCACATATAAGAGCTCAACATTTGACATCACATAATGAGGAACTACCTTCTCAATATCAACATGAGATCAACATGAACATCAAGAGTTACCATGCAATTAACATGCTCGCTACGCAATTCTCCTGAAATGAAATATACAAATACATATAAGTGCAAGTAAAACAAGAGAGCATTTTTCATAAAAACTCATTTTAGAATGAACCTTTACTTAAAATATGCACATATTTTGAAAAACAAGTCAAATTCATACTATTCATTATTTTTAGTTTTTAAGAGGAACTACTCACCTCAACTTTGATTAGGAGTAAGAGGAAATATATGAGGGTAGGGGAACTTTATGTTGACCTCAGCCTCCCATGTTGCACCCTTAACTAGATGGTTTATTCATAGAACTTTTACGGAGGTCACCTCTTTGTTCCTCAACCTCTTGAGTTGACGATTGAGGATCTCAACCAAAACCTCTTGATAGGAAAGGTTCTCATTAACCTCTAATCCTTTAATAAGGAGAATAGACACCGGGTCAACTATACATTTCGTAAGAATAGAGAAATGAAATACTGGGTGAACCAGGGCTAATCCACTTGGAGACTTCCAATCATTAGAAACTTTTTTTACCTGTTTCTGAATCTCATAACGAGTACTAAGCTTCCCCTTTACCATATATCATCATCCCTTTCATGGTGGAGATCTTGAAGTAGACCCAATCACCTACTTCGAATTCAAGGTCTCTTCTTCTATTGTTGGAATAAGATTTTGCTGACTATAGGCTGTTTTCAACCTATCCCTTATCATCCAAAGATTCTCTATAGCCTCATAGATAATCTTGAGACCAAGGAGTGAAGACTCACAACCTCAAACCACCCAATAAGAGACCTACATCTCCTACCATAGAGTGCTTCAAATGGTGCCATGGAAATACTCAAAAGGTAGCTATTATTGTAGGAGAACTCTATGAATGGTAGGTGTCCATCCCAAATACCCTTGAAGCAAATATTACTAGACCTTAACATTTTTCTTAGGGTTTGGATGGTACTCTTCGTTTGACCATCAGTTTGACTGGAGTACATAGCCCCTTTTGAAAAGAACTGCAAAAACTAAAAGTCAATTGGGCACCTCTATACAAGACGATGGACAAAGGATCCATGGAATCTCATAATATCATTTAAGTACAACCTAGCATATTCCTCTGCCGAATAAGTAGATTTGACGGGGATAAACTAGGCAGATTTCGTCAATCTATCAACAATCACCCATATAAAATCATTTTGCCTACGTGTACATGGCAAACCTATAACAAAATCCATATTGATATCTTTCCACTTCCAAGTAGGAACATCCATCACTTGAGTTAGACCCCCAGTCTTTGATGTTCGGCCTTAACTTATTGATAATTAAGACACCTAGCCATGAACTACGCTATATCACTCTTCAAACCGTCCCACCAATAGACCTCTTGAAGATCATGATATGTGTTGGTGGCACCCGGATGAATGGAATATCTGGAACCATGTGCTTCTTTCAAAATTTGTTTTCTTAGGTCATCAACATCCGACACACACAATCTACCTTGGTACCTAAGTATCCCATCTTTCCTTGGGAGAATGACTCATTGAACTTTCTAAAAATCATTCTTAGGGTATCAAGATATTGCTTAGACTTCAACTCGACCACTAAAGATAACTCAGAATTATGATCAACCATATAACCCCCGTTTGGAGAATTTTCCAACCGAAAACCCAATTGAGCCAATATATGTACCGCTTTTGCTAAATCTTTCTTACCTTTGGGAACATGGGCTACACTACCCATTGACATTCAATTTAGAGTGTCCGCAACCACATTGGCCTTGCCGGTATGGTAGAGAACACTAATGTCGTAATCCTTCAAAATTTCCAACAACTTCTTTATCACAAATTTAACTCCTTTTGAGTGAATACATATTGAAGACTCTTTTGGTCCATAAACACATCCATATGTACCACATAGAGATAACGTCTCCATATATTCAAATCAAATACTACGACTGCTAGTTCAAGATCATGAGTCGGATAATTCTTCTCATGCACCTTGAGTTGTCTAGAAGCATATGTTATCACCTTACAATGTTGCATAAGGACACAACCCAAACCTACTCAAGAAGCGTCACAATACATCACAAACCTCTTTGTACCCTCCGGTAAGGTAAACAACGGAGCGGAGCTTAGCTTATCTTTCAATTCTTGAAAGCTTCTTTTGCAAGTTTCACACCAAATTAACTTTCTTTTGGGTTAAGGTTGATAAAGTATAAACAATAAATGCAAACCCAACAAAAAATCTCCTATAATACCCAACTAAACCAATGAAACTTTGAATATCAATTGGAGTCAAAGGTCTAGGCCAATTCTTAAACACTTCTGTTTTCCTCGGATCGACTTCTATGCCCTTACTTGAAATAATGTGACCATGAAAAGCAACCGATCTCAAGTAAATTCACACTTACTATATTTAGCAAAGAGTTGATGTTCCTTGAGGACTAGCAATACAACCCTCAAATGGCCCATATGATCATCCTTACTTTAAGAATATTCCAAGATATCATCAATGAAGACAATTACAAAGGAGTCGAGGTAATCTCGGAACATTCTATTCATAAGGTCCATCAAAATTATTAGCTCATTAGTTATATAAAAAGACAGCCAGGAACTCATTATGACCATACCTAGTTTTGAAAGTAATTTTAGATATGTCTTCACCTCTCACCCTAAGTTAGTGATACCCTGACCTCAAATCAATTTTACAAAAGTAGATGGCCCCTTGGAGTTGATCAAACAAATCGCCGTTCCTAGGGAGATGATACTTGTTCTTTATGGTGACCTTATTTAGTTGACGTAATCAATGCACATCCTAAGGGACCCATCCTTCTTCTTTACAAACAACACCGGAGATCCTCATGGGGAAATACGTGGTCTTATGAACCCTTTGTCTAGTAAATCTTTGAGTTGAAGTTTTAGTTCTTGCAACTCGGTCGGAGTCATTCGATAAGGACGGATTGAAATAGGCTTTGCATCTGGTAAGAAGTCTATGTTGAAGTTTATTTCCCATTCAGGAGAAATTCCAGGCATGTCATCAGGGAAGAGTTCATGAAAATCCCTCACTACAGGTACTCACTCTAATGGATGAATCGTGGACTCAAGGTCCTTGACCCTTACAACATGGTAGAGCCATCCCTTGGAAATCATCTTACAAGATTTTAGACAAGAAATGATTCTACCTCTACGGATTGAGTTTCCACCCTTCCATTCTAAGACGAGTTCATTACAAAATTGGAACTTCACTACCTTTGTTCTACAATCAATGGAGGCAAAACAAGCATGTAATAATTCATCCCCAATATGACATCAAATTCCAATATATCAAGTTCTACCAAATAAACCAATGTAATTCTATTGGTCAATAATATGGGACAACTCCTATAGACTCTTTTAGCAACAATAGAGTCACTCACTGGGGTAATAAGTGAAAAAGGTTCAATTAAAACATCAGGTAACACATTAAACTTCATGAACACTAAAGGAGTTAATAAAGATAAGGTAGCACCGGGGTATAGTAAACCATAAATATTAATGAAGAATATTTTTAACATACTGGTGACACCATCAAGAGACTTCTCTTGATCACCCCTAGAGTAGAGAGCATAGACGCGATTCTTGGTAGGAGCATGGGGATTTGGAGCACTTGATTGTGCTTGAGCTTTCCATTAATTGGGCCTTAATAATGGATCAATCCTTCTTCATATGGACACTCTTACACAACTATAGAAATTAACCGTGACAACTAGACACTTGCCTTTATGTTTTTTACCACACTTAGCACAAATAGGCTTCTCAATATAGGGACCACTATTTTTCCTCTATTGAGGCTTGGGTATAGACCCTTTAACTTCGTTGACCCTTGGGGTGTTAGAAGATCCTTGGTTGGAAAACCTCTTCTTGAACCTTTGCTTCTCTTGAACCTCAAATCCAGTTTTAGGAAGAATTTCCATCTTCGCACTTGTCCTCTTTAATTCCTTACCAACTTGCTTAAGCTTTTTCTCCTCAATTTGTTCAACATGAACCATAATACGAGATATGTCCATTGTAGGAATCAACATAGACGACCTACATTCATTAACCACACCATCGGATATCCCCATAACAAATTTGTTCATCTTAGCCCTAGAATTCGCCACCATAGTAGGAGCATGCTTGGATAATTGAGTGAAATTGATGCTATACTCCTTCAAACTCATATCCCCTTTGTGAAGGTGGATGCATTCTTGCATTTTCCTTTCCCTTAAATCCAAAGGAAAGAACCTGATAAGGAAAGTTATCTTGAAATCCCCCCATGTAATCCGACCTTCTCTAAATGACCTCTCATCCTTTCATTGCTTATACTAAACGTGAGACACATATTTGAATTGATAGGCGGATAGCTCCGCCTTTTCTTGAGAAGACACTCCCGTAGAATCTAGAACCTTGAACACTTCATCAATGAACCCTTGTGTGTCCTCTCCCACTTTGGAGACAAATGAAGTATGGAGATTCATCCTTATGAAATCCCTTATCCTTGATGAGGTGGTGCTAGCATTGGGGTTCACTTGTACCCCAGCATCCCTAGTAACTTGAGTAGCCAAAACTTGAGTCAAGCTTTGAATGGACGCCCTTATCTCAACATTAGACATAACCCCTTCTTCTATAGGAACTTGAGGGTTTTGAGGATCTTTAGGAGGAACCACCTCATTCACATTTCGCTCTTCGGCCATTCGAGCGTTGTTCTTTCTTTTATTTATTGCCTATAAGCACAAGAAAGAGATTAGAAGAAAAGGACACATTGAGTCAAGACTCTAGAGGCAAACCTTCAAGAATACCAAAGATATGAGAATTTCCTAAGCATCACATAGCCTCTTATTCATAAGTGTGGTGCGCTTCACAATTATGAACAAGACTCTACATTGACGTGACTTAGTGAGAAATCAATCCTAAGATTACTCAACCTCATGCTCTGATACCATTTTTGTCATGACTGGGAAGCACCCCCTAGATGTAAATGATGTGATCGTCCTCGAAGAGGACTTAGACTAGCTCTTAGCATACATCATCACATATCATAGGCAGAGGAAGTGCGGAAAATTTAAAACTTTTACATAGTGAAGTATACTTAGATTTTCCACTTATCATATATGGATTTTACATAGACTCCTCGCTTATGAAGTGTACAAACTTCTCGTTTATGCATTATAACCAATTCATAATAAATAGTCTAATAATTGTCTCACATATAAACCATCTATCATAGAAGCATACAAATTTGGGCATAACCCTTACACTAGTACAATATGCCACATATAGGCTAACAACAATGTCTCCAAAAGATAAGGAAAAAATAATTGTCTTAGACATATCCAATACTAATAAAGCTAGAAAAGTGGCTCCATCCTCGAACTTGAGGAATCACCAACAACTTAAGAAAGGATCCAAGTCTTCCTTATAAATATCCTATAAGCTCTTCACCTTAGCCGATTTAAGATAGTGCACCAGAGCCTCAATAGACGAATGCACGTCGATGGTTCGTTGACTAGACTACGGATCGTGTTGGTCATTCGCTGTTCTGGTCAGAGACTCATTTTTGGAGCATTTTGGTGTTATGTCTACGTGTCAACCAATGACACCATTGAGACAGAGTGTCAACCTAACTAGGGCTTGTCGTCTGGTCTCGTGATTTCACATTTGGTCAAATGTAGGGTCCTCCTCAAGGGCTCTTAGAGTGGTCCTTAGGGAGTCGTACCCGACCATTTTGACCCTCAACACACTCTAGCATATATTATAAACCTTTTTGCTAATTTTGACTCAATTATAACTCTTTAAGCCCCTTGAAACACACCAAGGCGTGCTTCTCATCTTTCATAAATCTCCCCACATTGTGGTCTTTCTTGACGTTTTGACTCTAACACTTCCTAATTGAGTTTATTACTTTTGTTTAGGCTTACATACATTGTTTTAAGGCTTAGTTCATAAAGTAAATCTCTAGACTAAGTCATGGAACTGCCGGAGTGTTACATCATTGCTCTCAAGAATGAAAATTGTAGAATAATAATGATTTTGGGATTTAATTTTGACTTATGTCGGGATTGGCCCACCGTAGAGGGACCTAACCTGCCACGGCGGCCCCGCCCTGAGGCTTGCACGAAAATAGAGAGTCTAAAGTGGAGTTTCAAACCCCTACTTCACAACACAACTTCCACCCATGACACTTAGAAACTATCCGTTCATGCTGAAATTAATTTTGGAAGTTCTAATCGCTCGTATTAAATGTTGTAAAGTCGTATGGTTTCCTTAGAGTCAGAGCACTCAATAATGAAATTTAATATAAAACTTGTCACTCATTACCAAATTTTTCTAGACAAACATGACTCTGATTTCATCCAAATCTTTAGCTTTTCTATAACGACGGGAGCAAGACGTTACATTTTATTACAATTTATCATTGTTAGAAAGTTGAAATTCATAAATAATTTTCAACCTTTTAAAATTGCACCTAACAATGATAAATCAAACATAAGTAATAATATACACAATATTAAAAGGAATATGAATATATAATAAATCAACCCAAAAAAAAAGAGAGTTTGAATGAAGCGGCTCCATAAAGAACACAAGCTCCAAATTTATGTAAGGATTGTCAAATTAAATACTTTAAAATTTTAGTAAAATAATTTATAATATATATTTACTTATTTAAAAATTAGTATAATGATACTTTCCTCCAATTAAATTCATTGTTTTATTCATCTTCCCAACTATACCAATTATTTTCATATTTAATATATTATGGAATTATTAATATAGTTCTTCATGTTCTACAATTTAATGCTCTATTTATTATCTTTTTTGTTAATCATGTCAAGACTTGAGAATAATAATTTTAAGTTGTTTATGTTTTGTTACCAAGGATTTAACGGAGAATAAAAAAGGATAATCTCTTACATTTTATTTAAAATAATGTGGAAAAGATCTAGAAATATTTCATTTTTCGCCGAAATTGTTGTTACGATACCAAAATTTATGGAGGACCTTTTATCCCATGCACTTTTTAAATTAGTACATTTTCAAAGTATGTATGAGCACAAGTGGACACGTTACTATATATCATGATGCGATATTTATAATATCCACATAGGTACATATATACCTTTAAAATACACTATTAAATAGTGCATTGGGTAAAAGGTTTTTTTAAATGTTCGATATTATTACAACAATTTTGATCAAAGTTCAAATATATTTTCACACATTTTTATAAAAAATAAAACACCGCATAAGTAAGAAATAAAAAGGTTTTGGATCAAGTTTTCTTCAGTTGTTGATTTATATCATGTTAGTTCAAAAAAATTTAAAAATTAATTAATCAACGTTTCATCTCTCACTACAATTGTGTTCTTTATTAGATATCTTAATATGCATTTGTGTGTTCTTCCACCTCTAACCTTCATAATTTTTAATTTTAATTTTAATTATGCATTATTTACACAATAAAGAAGCACAAGAAAATGATTAGAAAAAGTAATAAGTAGATCTTAATTGATGTCAATGTCTAGAATGATTTCATGGGCAAGGATATATAATTCTTCAAGAGGAGTGATTTTAGATATTATGTTGGACAGAAAAATGCTCGTGAAGGAGCAAAAGTAACTCTGAAACAAGGATATGTTAACCTAAGTAAAATAACAATGTTTGACATTGAAATGAATTGTTATTTATTCAAGAGATTAATCATGACTCTCAACTTAATCAACACATTCATATTTAATTTCTACCAGTTTTTATTTTATATTATCTTATTATTGGTTAAAGGCATTTTATTTTCGTGTTACTCTGTCTATCGATACTTATGTATAGGTATAACACATTCGCGTAAGCACCTTTTAAGAACTGAGAATTTTATTTTTCTATTTTATACTTTTGTATCTTTCTTTGGAAAAATGATCTGAATAATACTTCAACTTTGACTAAATTTGTTGTTATAATATCAAACTTTATGGAAGACATTTTACCTCGCTGAACTATTTAATATTGTATTCTAGAGGTATATTTGTGTCCACGTGGACACATTACTATTTGTAATTATGCATTATTTTATATCCACGTGGGCAGATAAATGCATTTAATATACACTATTAAATAGTGCAGGGTAAAAGATTCTTTCTAAAGTTTGATATTGTAACAGTGACCCACTTTATTCGCCAAGCGAATGATCTTCGCTTCGCGGGAACAACAAAAACCACCATCTCGCTCTTTCCTTTCTTCGGTGCTAATATATATATATATATATATATATATATATTAGTTAAGCGTTGCTCAGACCCAACATGAACGTCTGTGGTGCAAAATCGTACAACAATCACCCAAGCCCAACATTAACGTCTGTGGTGCAAAATCGTACAACAATCACAAAGTTCCTTAGCAACCAAGAGGAAAAGCAGTTTGAAGAGTGATAAAGATCTACTTTTTAACGATTGGGGTGTCCATAAGTCGAACCAATCCATCAATCAAACAAAAAAATGTTATTATCTTATTGGGTTATTGGTTCAATCTTAATTTTTATATTTGAGTTATTGGTTAAATGATTACGTGATAACCCAACAAGACGATATTAATTTACTATTTTACTCTTTCTAATTATTAAATATTAATAATTTAATATATATTCAAACACTATAACTATATCAAATTATTAGTACTCTACCCACTTTACACTAGGCCGCTTTTACTAATTTTTTCTATTTACTAAAAACCTAAAAGATAAAGTAAGGGGTTCACAGTTATAGTTATTTTATTTTAGTTTTAGTTTTACTTTTAGTCTTGTTAGACTATTTTATTTTAGTTTTAGTTTGTAATTGTAGGTTGTAGCATTTGCAAGTTTCAAAAGATCCATAACTTAAATTAACATAAAAAAATTCATATTATGTTTTGGTGGTAACATGTAATTATAGTCATCGTAGTGTATTTTCTCTTATTGATGTAATTTTACATTATCTTTCTTGTTTTACTATATCAAAGCATTTAGAGAAGTGAGAAGACATATAATATTTTTGGACATCTTCTTATTGGATATATCAAAAACCCAATCGAAAATGATCAAAATCCGATATATCAAAAATCGATAAAGAATATCTTATTAATTTATTATTGGATTATGATATATAAAAATAAAAAACCGATAAACCAAACGAACCAATGCACATATAGGAATGCACACCCCTATGTGAATATGATGTGCTAAAAATTAAATAATATTACAACATTGTTCAATGGAAAGAAGTGGTATAATATGCGGAATCATGAAGAGCTCATGGATTGTCGGGGGATAGCTTCAGAATATAGAGAGATCTACTCATCTTATAAGGAACACAATTAGTATGCCAAGTGATCGACCACATTTAAAAGGAGAAAAGTCCTGCTTCGCAATAAATAGTTTGACACCATAGTTCTGTACAATAGTGTAACCAACAAGAAAATTCCACGAAGCAACCCATACCGTTTACGCCTAATTACAGAAATATCATCAGTTGTTGAAAAAGCAAGTAGTCTTCCCTAGAGATATTGATAATCATTTTTTAATTTAGAGAGATACTTCATTTATTTTATTAATGAATTTGCTCAATTAAATTGAAATAAATCAAGCTACAACCTCGAGATACATGCTAAAATACAAGAAATAAACTTATCTCTGCAAAATATCTTGTTTAGCGTATAGAAAATATTTAATAAATATTATCAAATAATAATTTTGATTATGTATTTTTCATTATGATTTTCTTTTCAAAAGACATACTTCATGATTTATGCAATATACTTTTTAGTTGTATATAAACAACATTATCTAGTTAACTGTGACCAGAAAAATCAACTATGTAATTAATGAGAAATAAGTTAAAGTCAAACAAATAAAATCTTTCTTTTTAAAATGAAAATATTTGTTTTTACCAACCCAAAATCAAAGAAAGGGAAAAAATTAATACTAATATTAATTTTTAATTATCCATATATAACATCTTGTAAACCAAAATAGCTAGAATTAAACAAAGAATTTAAGAATAGTTATTTTTGGAAAGAATAGGAGAAATCTGGAAAATTTCGTAAGTGTAAAAGTTTTGGTCATTTTCTAAAGATCATGACTTGTAGCTCAAAATGAGTTAGGTTCAATTCTTTATATGGTTTGAACTCCGTTGAAGAGACTTTGCAACACCACCGAGTTTGCGCATTTTTGATATCGTATGAGAAAGATATGCCTATCAGAAGTTAGGCTGTTGGATTAAGGAAAATCCAATTTGGATTTTAGTAAGATAAAATGGTCTTTTCACTCTACTATTTCCTAATTTATTTTAAGGGTTTATTAGGGGTAAAATTAAGTCTTAAGTCAGCTTTTAGAAGATTGAATACGCTTAGGGCTTGGGAGAAAAGAGAAGAGAAGAAGGAGAAATGAGAAAAGACCAAGATTTCACCAAGATCGTTGAGTGAGTTTCGTTGGGGGTGATCCCTTTAAGGTATGTGAGATCTTTCTATTATGGGTTCTTACACCCACACAAGAATATGTTTATTCAGCTCAATTACAGTATATTAAATGATGAACCTTGAAGTTCTTGATGAAAAATCGTTGAATTCTTGTAAGTTGAGTTCTAGTATACCTCTGGTTGTTTAATTTGTGTTTTCGGGCTGTTTTATGAGTCTAAACTATTGGGTATTGAGGATTTTAGCGATCCTATGTGTTTGGGGTGATATCTATGGGAGTTTAGAAGGTTTAAAATTGAATATTGAAGAAGAAAAAACAGAAATCTCGCCTGACGAACCCTAAAGCGCCGCGCCTGCTAGAGACCTTCAGGGTAGCCTCTGCCTGACAAGTCCTGGCACGCTGCGCCAGCCATAGCTCCTTAGGACCATCTCTGTCCATCATGCTCTGGCGCCCGGCGCCTCTTTGAGCGTCAAGGTTTCCTTGAGATCCCATTTTCCCCCATCTTTACATACGAGTTCCTAGGTGATGTACCTCTAATTCCTAGTTTATTGCAACACTTCAAAGCACATCTAAAAATCATGAAATCATCCATAAACATCAGATCATGATCCTTGAATCCATAATATAATTCAAGGAAAGTTAAGATCAAAGTCATAGAAGTTAAGATTCAAGTCTAAAAGTTAAGAAGCAAGTCAAAGTGAGTTGTTAAAGTTTTCAAGAGTCTTAAACAAACATTCTAACTTTGTTTTAAGGTTTAAGCCACAAGTTGAGCAAAGAGTATTGAGTTGAGTTTAAATATCAATATTTATAAGGGAACTAAGTATTCCCTAAGGGTTAAGTTCCAAGTAAAGCAAACAAAAAAAGTGATCTCATTTCTCGAAAGCTATAAGGGAACTAAGTAGTTCCCTAGAGTTACAAATGTTTTCACATTTTGAGAAAAAAAAGAAGCCAAACTTCTACAGAGCCTTTGGCTAGTTGTAGAACATGGGAGCTATGATTTCAATGAGAGATTTTAAAGCTAAGTTTGAGAAATTACCTCAAACCAGAGAAGAGGTTGTTTTAAAAACTTATGAGCTAGGCATTTTGGGACTAGTATTGAGCACCGATATGGGGACACGAATTCATATCAACTCAAGTCTCCATAAACCATGTAGCCAGACTGGACAGATAAAGGATCATGTTTTTTAGATGATTCCTTAATTCTTTTAACATAGACTAGTCTCTTCACTTAATATATTAGATGTATACAGACGTCAAGGTATAGAGCTATCCTCTTGCTACGTGAGGTAAGATGGTGTACCATCGCTTAGTCTCATAGTGATGGTTGTCAGTTAGAGAATCATAAAAACTATATTAATTTCATATATAAGTAAAGTTGAGTTTATTATTGTATTACCTTTAATGAACTAAGTGTTTACACTGCTTTACAAGCTTTACATATATATTGCATGTGTCTTTACTTCCTTATACTGAGTTGTGGCTTCTTGAGTTGAGTAAAGCCAAGGTAACTTCATTCTTAATCCTTTCAAGCGTACTAATTTTTGTTTAGCATTTCAACTCCCATACTCATACATTCAATGTATTGATTTCAGTTGGCTACATCGTCTTATGATGCTGACACAAGTAACCTGGATCAGCATCTAGCTCCTCGTTGATCCAACTTGAGCATTCAGAGTCAGTGGTGAGCCTCGTTGCATTCTAGGGAACTCTTTAATTACTTTTCCTTTGTATTTTCTTTATACAATGTTGTGGGGTTTATCCTAGCATTCATCTTAGTATTAGTAGAGTCTTCATAGAAAAATAGATAGTGAGACAATCAGTTTGGGTCTCTCGTTAATTACAGATATACATATATTATTTTTGAGACTTAAGTGTCATTTTGGCCAAGACTTTCATTTAAGGTGTTTTTTCATGAGAATATTTCCAGCTTTATATTTGAGTTAATTCTTCTGCTCACTTAAGTAAGCTAGGCCAAGGGTTTGCTCAAGGACAACAATGGTCGTTGGGTTCTGGCCACGTCCATGGTGTAAGCTCTGGGTGTGAAAAACATAGTATCAAATCACAAGGTTCAAGAGTTCTAGGGAGTCTATGAAGTCTTGTTTGTAGAGTCTTAGTTATTAGTGTGAAACGTGTAATACTCTGATAGTCTAAAGCATAATCTAGAGCCTCACATGAGTGACTAAGAGTTGTAACACTGTTTTAAGGTCAATAATAGTGTATAAAATTCATTTAGGAAGTATAAGAGTCAAAACATAAAGGAATGTCTATGACGTCCTCAGACTAGTGCAAAAAGGTTCTAGTGTGCCTTAGCCTATTTGACGGGGTTTTAGGAGTCAAAATTTGATGAGATTTGGTGAAAAGGTCTATAACACATTAAATTTGGTTTAGGGTCGAAACTTTTGGGTACTACTCAACAAGGACCCACCAAGGGCCCTTGAGGAAGACCCTTTCTTTTTGGCTAAAAGTTGTCTTGAGACAATAGCCATTGATAGATGGCAGGCTACGAGGTGTGGTCCAATCGACGGGGCTTTGAGTGACACAGTCTATGATCACCTAGACCTTATGGAAAAGGGTCCATTTTGTACATTCTCTGACCAAAACGATGGTTGTGTAGGACGGTTGGTCCCAAGCACTAACGACTGACCTACTGCTCGAAGGTCGGGGTCTCATAGGCCAGGGTTCCTGTTTACTGCTAATTTTTAAGTTAGCCAAATAAGTAATTAGGTGGTTAGTTAATTATTTAGGGTTTAAAGAATTTCTTATTAAGTTATTTAATAATTTATATAAAGCGCCAAACCTAATTAAACTAACCAAGCTCTCATACTCAAAACCTGATTGCTCTTCTTGTTCTCTACTTTCTTTCTCCCAAAGAAAATCCATAGAAGACCAAATTCAAAGAGGGTTATAGGGCATCAATAATACTACTTTTATCCGTTAATCTTCAACAATTAACAAGGTATGATATCCTTTCACCTTTGAGATTTTCCCCCCCAAAGGATCCTTTCAAAATTGATTACAAAAAGATGACTTTCATATCGGTTTATTTCTATTACTAAATTGACCTTCTAAATAGAATTTTTTATGGTTTTCTTTAGATAACATACTTACATTATGATGTATTATGATTCAATTATTCTATTTCTTGATGAGTTAACCTTGTTTGTGAAATAGATCTTGAAATTGACCCAAGTCTATAAACCTAAGCTATGAATTAGTGTTGAATCGAGTTGTGGTGATGCAATTGACTTTATTATTGTGTTAATGACCATTGACTTATTTTATTACACCTATTGTTGGATTTAACTTACTTGTTTTATCATAAGACTATAATGATGGCTTGTGAAGGAGATTGGGGTAAGTCTTATGATCTCATACCTTTACTTCAATTATGATTACTTGCATTTAGTGATGAAGTTATATTGAAGTATCCTTTATTATGAGATTGATTAGATTTGGTATGATGTTGAATTGAAAAGTATTGATTATATGATTGTGAAATTATGCTTAAGATGTAATGATATAAGGTTGATGATGAAGTACTTATGTGATGTACTATGATATAATGATGTTAATGTGTTAATATCACATATGAGGGTTGTAATTAAAGGTGTTCTCATGTAATTCCTATTTAGCTATGACTCTAAATATATAAGGGGTAGGACATATGACCTAAACTAAGTTATGATTATTAATGAAAAACATTTCAAAAGGGACTCTAGCTTAGCACCGAGTGAACTAGTAGTGAGGAGTGTCCCTTCCCATGTAGGAAAGGTAGGTTCACTATTGTGCTCATGAGATTAGAGACTATAATGCATGTACCATAAAGAGGGTCCCAACTACATCTCCTATTTTTTGCATTATGTTGACCCCATGGGATTACTAGCTAGTGGATATACCTAGACTCTATGTTCATGTTTTGGTACTACCTTGGCAACTAGTCCACCTTCTTAAAGTGTAGTGTTCCGTGACACCGGATTCTGCATTGTCTTAGTGATCTTTGTCGGTTAAAGAAGATGTTTGTGAAAGTAAAATGAAGTAATAAAGTGAACTCTAACTAGGATGACTTGAGGGGTTTGACTTAGTCTAGGTAGGGGTATAGGAATCTAGCTATACATTGCACTAGTTAGTTTTGAGGGAAATCTTAAAAGGATGTTCGTATGTGCTTACACGTTATAAATGTAAAGGATATATGTATATTAATATTACATGTTAATAACACTATGTGATATTGGTATCATTTATGAACATGTGGTTGGTATATATTGGTAAAGTATGATGATGACTATTCTTGATGCCATGTTATGTGATGTTAGTCATTGCTTGTCATTCCTTATTTGGTTTGCATGATTGGTAAAGTTATGGGCTTTACTTATTCATTGCACTTGTAGACGTAATGGAGGTTTATGAGTAATGGTATTTCTTAGATTATGATGTCATGGACTCTTATGTATGCTTTGTTGTTGTCACATGATGTCGGAGTTACATTGATTATAAATTTTATTATGATATGAAAATCATGACTTGGCTTAACTTGATTAGGGTGGTCTTGTGTTGAGCATTCAATTGTCTTAATGAATAGGTGATTATTGTCTTATATCTGTTCTTGATTGTGCATAAGGCTTCTCAAAGTAGATTGACATGGTTTTGAATCCTTTTTGGCATGATTTCTATGTTGTATGTGCATATGATTCCATACTAGTTACAAGTGATGTGCTAACCCCATTTCTCCCCTTTTCCCCAACATTTTAGGTTCCGGTCGTTGAAGGGTTTGTGATCACTTTGAAGGAAGGCTTGGATAATTTCTCCAAGTGTGGTTATGTCCTCATGTTCTAAGGATGATGCCTTCCATCACTCTACCTATGTTACATTGTTATAGTTTAAATACACTCATTTCACTCATGTTGTTTCAAGACATTGTTGTAATCCCTAAGTGGCACTTTTACATGTGTGTAAGGGATATGCCCATATTGTTTTATTCTGTTTAGACGGTTTAGTATGAGACATCACTTTTAAGACTATATTGCATATGTTGTCTATATGTGGCATAAAAGTAGAAGACTATGTAATATTCTTATGCAAGGAGTCTATGTATACTTCCTATAAATATATTATGTGTAAGCGAGAGGTCTAAGTAAACCTCATGGTGTAGATATAGATAAAAAAAGTTTTAATTTTCAACACTTTTTAACCTATGAAATGTAATGACTAATGCTATAGTCCTCTTCGAGGACGATGACACTGGTTATTTCTAGGAGGTTCTCCCAGGTGTGACAAAGTGCGCCACATCGATGATTAGGACGATACAACATTTAGGAATTTCTCACTTCTTTCATATTTCTTTCGTGTGTTAGACTATCTCTCTAAAACATTTAGGTCTAATTTATATGTGTGCATGTTTCAGGTCATCATAACCCCACAAAGAGCAGTCAGAGGTCTTCAAGCCATAAGAAATGTAGAGGAGTCTGAGGTACCTAATGCACCTGAAGTGCAGCCTCAAGGGAAAGTTACCAATACGAAGCTCCGTGAGGCTATCTGGATGTTGATCCAAGGGTTGACTAACCAGGTTGGTCAACAGGCAAGAGCTCGACAGGAAGAGGCTAAAAATTTGAGGATTCATGAGTTCCTAAGAATAAATCCTCCCAGTTCACTGGTTCAATCACCACTGAGGATCCAAAAAACTTTGTGGAAGAATTGAAGAAGGCCTTCGATGTGATACATTTAGTAGATGCTGAGAGAGTTAAACTGGACAGATATCAACTCAAGAATGTGGCTAGGACATGGTTCGATCAGTGGAAGGAGGGAAGAGATGAGGATGCACCACCTCTGAGTTGGGATTTCTTTGAAAAAGCTTTCCTAGGTTGTTTCTTTCCCCGAAAACTAAAGAAAGCAAATTCACGGGAGTTCCTTACTCTGAACAAAACTCATTGAGTCTCAATGAATATGGATTGAAGTTCACCCAACTGTCTCTCTATACAGCTGAGAAGGTTAAGGATATGAGGAGAAGTATGAGCTTGTTTATTGTTAGCTTGGGTCGTGATTCAAGCAAAGAAGGTAGGGATGCAATGTTGATTGGGGACATGCACATTTCAAGGTTCATGGTCTATGTGCAGTAAGTTGAAAAGGAAAAGTTAAGGGACAACAAAGAGTAAAGGAACAAGAATCCTAAGACAGGGAATGAGTCTGGTCAATATAAAGGTGGTTCAAATCTACCCCAATTTCATAAACAAAAGGGTCATGCACATCATCTGCTAGTGTACTTGTTCCCAGAAATAGAGGTGAGTATATTGGAAAGAATTCACAGCACTTTAAGGCTAGAGCAGCCCGTTCCCAAGGTAGTGTGGCACAAGGAGGTAGTTAGGCTCCTACAAGTGGTAGGATTGAGAGAAACCACACCAGTAAGTGTCGTGATGGCCAATCGGGTTGCTTCAAGTGTGAGAAAAAGGGGCATTACATGAAAGAGTGTCCTCAGAATAAGCAGGTAGGTGGAAATTCGGACAATAGAGCCCAATCTTCATCAGTTGTTCCACCATACAGGGCTGCATCTAGAGGAGGCACTTTTGGTACTGGCGGAGGGGCAACCCGTCTTTAAGCAATCACTAACCGCCAAGAGCAAGAGAACTCTCCAGATGTTATCAAAGGTATGATCAAAGTCTTTAATTTTGATATTTACACTTTGTTAGACCAGGAGCAAGTTTATCTTTTGTAACTCCTTATGTTGCAAATCAGTTTGAGATACTTCCTGAAAATCTTTGTGAACTAATCTGTGTTTCTACACTTGTTGGGGAGCCTATTCTAGCGGAAGGAGTGTATCATGATTGTCCAATTTCCATCAATCACAAGAATACCATGGTTGATCAAGTAGAGTTCTACATGGTGGATTTTGATGTCATTCTAGGTATGGACTCTCTTCATGCGTGTTATGCATTAATAGATTCTAGAACTTAAATTATCAAGTTTCAGATTTCTAATGAGCCAATCATAGAGTGGAGTAGTAGCTTAGCAGTGCCTAAGGGTCGTTTCATTTCGTACCTAGAGTGAAGTAGTCTGAGATAATGCTCAAGTGCTGAGGTACCTTTCCTCCAGTCAGTTTCTATAGTGAAAGAGTTTCCAGAAGTCTTTCCTGATAATCTACCTTGAGTCCCTCCCGCAATAGAGATAGAATTCGGCATAGACAATATTTGAGATACTCTGACTATATATATTCCATCATACAAAACGAAACCTGCAGAGTTAAAAGAGGTAAAAGAACAATTAGAAGATTTGTTAAATAAAGGCTTTATTCGGTCACGTGTCTCACCTTGAGGCGCTTCGGTTTTGTTTGTAAGGAAAAAAATGATTCCCTTAGGATGTGTATATTCAATCGCAAAAATAGAATAAGGTGATCATCAAGAATAAATATCCTCTTCCCAGGATAGATGATCTTTTTGACAAGCTTGTGGGTGCATATTACTTCTCGAAAATTAATCTTAGATAAGGCTACCATCAGTTGAAATTCAAGGAATGTGAAATTTCAAAGAAATCTTTTAGAACTAGGTATGGGCATTATGAGTTTTTACTTATGTCCTTTGGTTTGACAAATGCACAAGCATATGGATCTTATGAACGAGTCTTCAAACTTTATTTAGATCTATTTAACATTGTCTTTATTGATGACATACTGGTTTATTCGAGGAATGAAGAATATCATGCTAGTCACCTTAGGATTGTTCTGCAGTGTTTGAAAGATAAGGATTTATATGTAAAATTCTGTAAGTGTGAGTTTTGGATTAAGTCCGTGGCATTATTGGGCCACATTGTTTCCGGATAGGATGAGAATTGATACCAAAAAGATAGTAGCAGTTCAGAGTTGTCCTAGACCCACATCTACAACAGATAAAGGAGTTTTTTGGGTTTGTCTGGCTAGTTTTAGAGATTTGTTAAAGGTTTTTCATCTATCTCGTAATTGAAAAAGAGATTAACTACCTCTTTAGTTTTGACCTTACTATAGGGTAATCAAGGTTTGTGTGGTATACTATGATGCACCTAAAGTTGGTTTGGGTTGTGTGTTAATGCAGAATGGAAAGGTTAAAGCGTATGCCCCCAAACAATTGAAGGTTCATAAGAGGAATTATCCAACCCATGACTTAGAGTTGGCTGTTGTGGTTTTCACCTTGAAGATATGACATTACTATTTGTACAACGTTCATCTAAACATATTCACTGATCGCAGGAGTCTCCAATATGTTTTTACTCAGTAGGAGATAAATCTCAAACAAAGGAGGTGGCTATAATTATTCAAGGACTATGACATGAGTACTCTTTACCACCTAGGTAAGACTAATGTGGTTGTTGATGGCTTAAGCAGGTTATCCATGGGTAAAACCGCCCATGTTGAGGAAGAAAAAATGGAGTTAGCTAAAGATGTGCACCGGCTCGCATGTTTGGGAATCAAACTTCTGGATTCCACAGAAGGAGGGATAGTGGTGACTAATGGGGGTGAATTATCACTAGTGTCAGAGGTGAAATATAAACAAGACCAAGATCCCATTTTATTTGATCTAAAGGTGAATGTTCATAAGCAAAGAGTATTGGCTTTTGAACAAGGGAGAGATGGTGTGCTGAAGTACCAAGGTATATTGTGTGTACTCATGGTAGATGGACTCCAAGAGAGGATCCTGGAGAAGGCTCATAGCTCCAGATATTCCATTCATTCAGGTTGCACTAAGATGTACCGCGAATAGAGAGAGGTATATTGGTGGGAAGGCATGAAGACTGATATTGTTGAGTTTGTTTCTAAGTGCCCGAATTGCCAACAAGTTAAAGTAGAGGTCCAAAGTCCAGGAGGTTTGGCTCAGACTATAGAACTTCAAGAATGGAAGTGGAAAATGATTACTATGGACTTTATCAAAGTCATGCCAAGATATCGTAGGTAACATGATTCTATTTGGTTATTATCTATATTATGACAAAGTCAACCTATTTCTTGTCGGTAAACACTACCTATTCGGCCGAGGATTATGCTAAGTTGTACCTTCAAGAGGTAGTGAGACTTCATGGAGTTCTGGTCTCCATTATTTCAGATAGAGGTACCCAATTTACTACACAATTCTGGAAATCTTTACAGAAGGGTTAGGGCTCAAAGGTGAAATTAAGCAATGCTTTTCATCCTCAATGGATAGACAAGTAGATCCTATTATCTAGACCTTAGAATATATGTTGAGAGATTGTGTGGTAGACTTCAAAGGGAATTGGGATGATGACATACCTTTAATTGAGTTTGCTTAGAACAAAGGTTACCATTCAAGCATCCAAATGGCTCTATATGAGGCTCTTTATTGGAGAAGATGCATATCTCCTATTGGGTGGTTCAAAATTGGTGGAGCAGGGTTAATAGGACAATACATAGTTCACCAAGACATAGAGAATATCACATCCGGGAATAGCCCCTAGACGTAACTGGCGTCGTCGTCCTGTTTGAGGACTAAGACTAGCCTCTTAGCTTCCATCATTACATTCATAGGTCAAATTTATCGGAAAATTTAAAACTATTCATTAATTCTACTCAAAGTTTTACATAGACCTCTATATACACATAGCATATATAGATATTGAGTATACATAGACCCTTCATATAGGAAGATTACTTAGTCTTCCACTTTTATTGCACATAAGCATATAAAATATAACATAGTCATACTAGTCGTCTCATCTAATAAGAGTGTAAGAACTTGGGCATAACCCATACATCAAACTAAAAATGCCTCACATGAGATATACAATGTTTCATACTAAATGGAAAAGAAAGAAACATAGAATTCTTAAACTCAAAGCAACTCCATTAGGTAGATAGTGGCATCTCCCTCGGAAAATGAGGACCTACCCAACTTGGATGATCAATAGATCCAAGTCTTCTTCAAGTCGTCTTCAAAAAAATTTCAACGACCGGAACCTAAAATGTATGGAAAAGGAAGAAATGGGTTTAGTACACCACTTGTACTAAGTATGAGACCATATGCACACATACATTGAAATCATGCTAAGAAAAGGGACATTTCATTAAGTATTCAATTTTCTTAAAAGCCTTTATGCACATTCAACAAGACTATACCATCGAATATGACATGTTTATTAAGTCATAGGCATGTACATCACAAGGACAACAACATCAAGTATAGTCAAGTCAACATGCATAGCACATAGTTGAATACATAGCCAAATAACTCTATCATCAAGTCATAATAGTAACAAGCAGGAATAAGAGTACTTTTCAACATAACTAAATCAAGACAATTACCCATGAACCCCTATCAAGTCAACAAGTGCAATGACCAAGCAAAGTCCCATAACCTTACTCAATTAAGCAACCCAACAAGAATCATGAGTAACTTCCTAATTCACATATCATAATGTTTATGAGTACATGGCATCATACTTTAACAATATAGACCAACATATATTCATATGTGACACCAATTAACATATAGTATCAACAATGTGCAAGTTCATCATATACATGTCATATCGAATTATAAGCAAATTCATACATAAGAACATCCTCCTAAGACTCCCTTCTAAACTAACTAGTGCAATGTTTATGTAGGATCCCATACCCCTACCTAGACTAAGCTAAACCCCTTAGGTCATCTTAGTTAGAGTGCAATCCTTTAATTCATTTTACCTTTTGGGAATATCTTGATCTAACGGACATAGACAATATGATCTAATGTGGAATCCGGTATCGTGGAACTCTACATCGAAATAAGGTGGATTACATGCCAAGGTAATAACAAAAAATGAACATAGCAACTACGTGGATCCACTAGCTAGTATTCCTATGGAGGAATCATAGTTCAAGACCTAGAAGATATAGTTGGGACTCTTTTTATTCTACATGCATTCTAGTCGCCAATCTCAAGAGTACATTAGTGATCCTACCTTTCCTATATGGGAAAGACCACTTCTCACTCTAGTTCACTCGGTGCTAAGCTAGAGTCTCTTTTTAAAATGTCTTAAGTGTATTTATTAATCACCATAGCTTATTGTAGGTCATAAGTAACCTTGTATAACATCATCATCATAGATCAAAAATAATTGCATGAGTATTGTCCTTTCATTACAATTCATATAGGTGAGGTTAGCACATTAACATTTTCATATCATGATAAGGCACATTGGTAAATCATTCACCATCCTTATAATATTTACATCTTAAGACAACATCTCACAAATCATAGTCAAGGTATTTCAATTTAATATGATACCATCCTATCAATCCTATACAAGGCATACTCCAATACAATATCATGACTTAATCACAATTAACCATAATTTGAAGTAAAGGATAGGGATCATAAGACTTACCAAGTCTCTTTCATTTTTCATCATCAAGGTCTTACCATCAACCCTTAATTCAACCCACTTATGGTATAACATCATCATAATTAAATGACCAACATGATAATCAAGGCTAAAAGAATCACTACATCACAAATCAATACTAGTTCATAGGTTAAGACAAGATACTTAGGTTAATTCACAACATACTTCATAACCTAGATCACTTCTCAAGAAATAGAATGAGAGGACTATAATTAATCTTAATTTAGTCATAATTGATACAAAAACATCATCTAATATTAATTCAACCAATGATCAAATCAACTGAAATAATACAATATAATTCATATCAAGATCATAACCTAGGTTGAACGGAAATAGGTCATCTTCTACTAACAAGAGCAATACATCAAGAAATAACATAAAGAGTTAGAATACATGTTAATCTACTATAAATATCCAAAATAAATCATAAAAAATCACTATTTCGAGATTGGATGAAACCCACTTGAAAACTCAACTTTAGGAAACAATTTGATAAAACCCTATGAGGAAAAGGGTCTCAAAGGTGAATTTGATCTCATACCTTGTTAATTGATGAATATTGATAGTGAAACTTGACTCTTTGAATTCCTTAGACCATCCCCAAGATTTTTCTTCAATGGTGTTCTTCATTAGAGAGAAGGAAGAGAGTTTTGGGTTTGAGAATTATGAGTTTTTAGTTAGTCTTAATTAGGTTAGGACTTCATATATGGGGTTAACTTACTTAATTACACCTCCCTAAACTTCTAACTAATTGATTAACCAACTAATTAATTAATTTTACCTAACTAAAAACGTGCAACAAATCTAGCCCTCAGAAATTGTACCTTCCGTGCTGCTCATTTGTCGATGTGTTCAGAGAATGGTACAAATGGACCATTAGATAAAATGGATAAATATTGGTCGAGGTATGGCATCGACACCCCATCAATAAACCCATGATCCTTCGTTCCCCTCTTCGTAGATGAACACTGCCTAGCAGCCTTGACCCCAAAATGCAAGGGTCCTCCTCAAGGGTTCTTGATTGGTCTTTGGGGAGTCATGCCTTGACGTTTCAACCATGGATAATATTAAACACAGATTAGATACCCTTCCACCAATTTTCACCCTTTTCCGACTTCAAAAAGCTAGTCAAATAAGCTAAGTAATACTAGCACTTCATTCAACTAGTTTTCGGAAGTCATCGATGTTCTTGGACGTTTTAGTTTCCAGAGTTCCTAAATGAGTTATATTCATCAAAATATACCTGAAAAAAGTGTCAAAACCTTATGACACTTATGTTAGACTCTAGAACACATCTAAGATTTTCGATGTGTTACATTATCCCCCCCCCCCCTCCAGGAACTTTCGTCCCTGAATGACATTATAAATCTTTTCAAAGAAGGAATAGACTCAAGACTAGCAGCCCAACAAACAACAATACATAGCAATATGTATTATAACATCAATCATATCATTTACTCAAGGAAATTCAAAACTTCAATTACAACACATAAGACTCATCATCACATTATAAAGAATAACCCTCTCACAACAACAATAGCTCAACATAGCATTTATGAGTCAATTATGTCAAAGGTCAACTTACGAACATGTTATATATCATTTCATAAAAACTCACCATATCATAATGCATAAGTTAACTCAAACAAGCAAAATTTCAAATTGTTAGCATACTTCACTGTACCTACATCCAAAAATGCTCATTTTTCAAAACTTCACCCAAAGTCAAGAAACTTCAATTTTTAGTCATTATTTTCTTATTAGTACGAAAAAATACATTAGTTATTAAATAGATGAGGGTAAAGGGACTTAATGTCGGCCTCAGCCTCCCATGTTGCATCCTTAACTAGGTGATTCCTCCATAAAACCTTCACGGAAGTCACCTCTTTATTCCTCAATTTCTTTACTTGCTATCAAGGATTTGAACCGGAATCTCCTCATAAGAGAGGTTATCCTTCACACTAAGACCCTCAATAGGAAAATAGACTCGGCTTTACCAATACAATTCTTAAGCATGGAAACCAGATGAACCGAAGCAATTCACTAGGCAACCTTACTAACCCTTTGCAAGATTTATAGGGACCCACATAACTAGGACTCAACTTCCTTTTCTTGCCAAATCTAACCACCCCTTTCATAGGAGAAATTTTTAAATACACCTTATCATCTTCTTCAAACTCTAAATCCCTTCTCTTATGATCGTCATATGACTTTTGCCGACTATTGGCAGCTTGCAAGCGATTTCTTATGATATGAACTTTCTCCAAAGTCTTATAAATCAAATCTAGACTAAGAAGCAAAGTCTCACCTACTTCAAACCACCCGATATGAGACCTACACCTCCTACGATACAAGGCTTCAAAAGGAGCCATGGATATGAAAGAATGGAAACTATTATTGTAAGGAAACTCCATCAAAGACAAATGTTTGTCCCAATTTCCCTTAAAATCAATAATATAACCTCTAAACATATCCTCGAGGGTTTGAATAGTTCACTCTACTTGATCATCCATTTGAGGATGAAAAGCGATGCTTAACTTCACATTAGTACCCAGCCCTTTTTGGAACGACCTCCAATACCTAGATGTGAATTATGTACCTCGAACTGATATGATGGATGGAATACCATGAAGACATACAATCTCATCTATGAATATCCTTGCATATTCATCCGCCGAATAAGTAGACTTGACGGGAATGAAATGAGCGAACTTGGTCAATATATCCACAATTACCCATATAGAGTCATATTGTTTTTGTGTCCGAGGTAAATCTACTACAAAATCCATATTGATGTCTTACCACTTCCAAGTATGAACTTGGATTTCTCCTAGCAAGCCACCCAACTTTTGATGCTCATCCTTTACTTGTTGGCAATTCGGACACTTAGCATCAAACTCCGCTATGTTTTTTTCCAAACCTTCCCACCAAAACACTTCCCTAAGGTCATGGTACATTTTTTTCAAACCCGGATGAATGGATTAATGGGACCCATGGGCTTCCTCAAGGATCTAGTTCCTCGAATCATCCATATTGGGAACAACTAACCTCCATTGATACCTCAAGACACAATCCCCCCTAAGGAGAATGTCTCATTTAGCTTACCAAGAATTGATTTCTTCAACTCCATCAATAATTGATCAAACTGTTGTTTGGACTTCACCTCAACTACCAAAGATGACTTGGAGTTATGATGGATCATGAAACCACCATTTGAAGAATCTTCCAACCTCACACCCAATCTAGCCAACCTATGAACGTATTTCACTAGGTCTTTCTTGGCTTCATATATATGAGACACACTACCCATGGATAACCTACTTAGAGCATCCGCAACCACATTGGCCTTGCCGGGATGATAGAGGACACTCATTTCGTACTCTTTCAACAATTCTGACACCTTTATTTGTCGGAGATTCCACTCCTTTTGGGTAAACACATATTGAAGACTGTTGTGGTCGGTATACACATCAACATGGACACCATACAAGTAATGCCTCCATATTTTTAAAGCAAATACCACGGCCGCTAATTCAAGATCATGAATTGGGTAGTTTCTCTCATGCACCTTAAGTTGTCTAGAAGCATAGGCCACTACCTTTCCATGTTGCATAAGTACAAACCCTAAACCCACTCGAGATGCATCACAATACACAATGAAATCCTTTGTACCCTCTGGTAAAGTCAACACCGTAGTGAAAGTAAGCCTATCTTTCAAGATTTGGAAGATTCTCTCACATGCCTCTAACCACTCAAATTCTTACTATTTTGGGTTAAAGTAGTCAAGGGAGATGCAATGGACGCAAAACCATCCATAAACCTCCGATAATAACCACTAGACCCAAGAAACTCCTAATGTTAGTTGGTGTCAATGGTCTAGGCCAATTTTTCACCGCCTCGATATTCCTTGGACCAACCTCAACTCCCTCATTAGATATGACATGACCAAGAAATGTTACCGACCTCAACCAAAACTCACATTTACTATACATGGAAAATAATTAGTTCTCCTTAAGCACATGTAAAACTATCCTCAAATAGTTTATGTGATAACCCTCATTTTTTGAATATACCAAGTGACGTCAATAAAGACAATGACAAATTAATCTAGGTAACTTTGATACACTCTATTCGTGAGATCCATAAATGTTGTCAGGGCATTCGTGAGATAAAAGGACATTACTAAGAACCATAGTGACCCTATCTAGTACGAAATGTTATCTTTGGTGTATCCTCACCACTTACCCTAAGTTGATCATACCCCAATCTCAAGTCAATGTTAGAAAAGTAGCTTGCACCATGGAGTTGATCAAACAAGTCGTCAATCCGGGGGAGAGGATACTTATTCTTAATAATGACTTTATTGAGTTGGCGTTAATCAATGCACATCCTAAGGGACCCATCCTTATTCTTCACAAACAAAATCGAAGCACCCCATAGAGAAATACTAGGTCTAATGAAGCCCCTGTCTAGTAAGTCTTTGAATTGAGCATTCAACTCTTTCAATTCGGTCGAAGCCATCCGATAAAGAGGAAATGAAATGGGATTTGTATTAGGTAAAAAATCCATACAAAAATCAATTTCCCATTCGGGAGGAATACCGGGAAGATCATTAGGAAAGACCTCTGAAATTACCTCACTACGGGGATCGACTAAATGGGAGGAATTTTGGAGTCTAAATCTTGGACTCTTACTATGTGGTATAAACACCCTTTTGAGATCATTTTGCATGTTTCAAACAAGATATGATAGGCCTTTTAGGAATAGAATTTCCCCCTTCCACTCTAAAATGGGTTCATTTGGAAAGTTAAACTTCACCACCCTCATTCTACAATCTATAGAGGAAAAGCAAGCATGAAATACACACCCCAAAATGACATCAAAATCAAGCATATGATGTTCAACTAGCTCAACATAAGAAACTCTATTGGATAACATTATAGGACAATTTCTATACACCCTTTTTGCAACAACTGACTCACTCACCAAGGTTAGACACTATAAAAGGTTCATGCAAGATATCGGACAAAATCTCAAACTTATTAGATACTAGAGGGGTAACAAATGATAAAGTATAACCGGGATCAAGTAAGGCATATACATCAATAAATAAGACTTTTAAAATACCGGTAATGACGTTGGGAGAATTCTCTTGATCACCCCTAGAGTGGAGAGCATAGAAGCAGTTCTTCTTCGGAGCCTCATTTGAACCACTTGCTTGAGCTTGACAACTACCCTTGTCTTTATACCTCATATTAGGGCAATTCCTGATCTTGTGCCCACTTTTACCACAACCAAAACAATAATTCTTACACTTAAGACAATTACCATAGTGCTTCTTGCCACACTTTCCACAGGTTAGCTTCTTGGTTGGTGACTAGTATACCTTCCCTTTTTAGGCTTTGGGTTAGGCATCCTATAATCCCTAGCCTTAGGACACTTAGAAGGAACTTGATTAGAAACACTTTTCTTGAACCTAGGCTTGTCCTGACTCTCAAGCCTTCCCTTTGAAGAACCACCATCAAAAGATTTTGCCCTCTTGGCATCTCTACTCTTCCTTTTAGCCCTTACCTCTTCCACTGGTTGAGCATGAACCATGAGACGAAAACATTCATCTTGTCATATATCATAGCCAAATGACACTCCTCTTGCAATTCATCTGACACTCCTATTACAAAGCGATTCATTTCATCTCTAGGGTCGGAAACCAAAGAAGGAGCATATTTTGACAATTGAGTGAATTTCAAAGAGTATTCAAGAACACTCATACCTCCTTGATGAAGGTTGATGAACTCCACCACCTTGGCTTCCCTCTTCTCACTATGAAAGAACCTATCAAGAAAATCCTTCTTGAAAACTTCCTAAGTCACCGGTCCACCCCTAAACGACCTATCATCCCTTCATTGGACATACCATTTTTGGGACACCTCTTTGAGTTAGTAAGTGGCTAACTCGACCTTCTCACTGTAGACAACCCGATAGCATAGATGATCTTCTAGATTTCATCAATGAACACTTGGTGTTATTCTTCAACCTTAGATCCATCGAAAGTAAGAGGATTCATCCTCGTGAAATCCCTTAGATGGGAGGCCATGGTAGCAACTTGCTAGTGTGCTCAAGGTACAACCTCCCGATTAGCTTAGGTCGTCATGGCTTTGGCCTGAATAGTGGCGGCTTGTGCATGGGTAGTAATAGCTTGGTCCATTTGGAAGAGAGCGACCCTTATGTTCTCATCTATCAAAGGAAGAGGATTGACTGTAGCTTGGTCGTCATTCACATCTTCTTCAAGAGATGGAACTTAATTACCACGGAGTGGAACTCTGATACGCTCAAACTTACTTCTCAAATAAGAAGTAAAGCGGTCGTGTCAAGTAAATAACCCAACTAGTGAGGTTGGGATCGTTCCCACGAGGAAAATAGTCTAGACTTAACTTCAACCTGTTATTACTATTGTTTGGTCAATGACTTCCTTGGAAAGTAAAAAACAATAAAAAGGGGGTTTCTAATTCTAAATTATTGAAAATAACTAACGCAACTGAAAGAGTCACTTAACAGCTTTGAATGTTGAATTTTAATCAATTAATCAAAGTAACTACGATTTATGTGTTCCCCACAGGTTCATAACTTTATAATTCTAACTATAACAATTTTTTCCTACTATCTTGCATGAGAAGTGATAAGTTATGTATTTCTAAATCCTTGGTCCGGCATCTAGAAAATCTTACTCCGCACCTTGGTCCAGCTACGTGTGTTGCTTTCCTAACCCTTATCTTTACCTCATATTAAGCATGGTATTCGATATTTGACTAAGTTATTACCTCGTACCAATCAATACTAGCCTATTAGATTGTATATACTAAATCTATGTTGATAATTCTTTTCCTATTATCTACCTCCTTGGTCTGGCAAGTAGAATTAAGGCGAGTTCTAACATTGGTCATCCGTTAAAAAGACTTCTAAGCGAAAGAATTATTAATACATGCAAGACACCATTCTAGAATTTTTATTTTAGTTAGGTTTTATCTCATTATATGCCTATGGTTCCCACAACCCTAGTTATGGAGTTTAGTTACTCATAGTCATAATCACAATATTCAAATATATTAAATAAGAATTCATGTACTTACTTCAATGAGAAAGAGTAAAATCCGAAATATTGCTTGATTAATCACCAAAAATCACAAACAATCAATGATAATCAAAAGTCTAACAATACAATGTTTTCTAATACGGTGTCTAACAATACGGAGTCTAACAATGATCCAGAGTCTAACCTAACAGAGTCTAACTATACGGAGTCTAACCTCAAAAACGAGGTTTTTCGAACTATTTATAGAAAATAAAAATCTTATTAAACAAGGACTCTATTTGCTGGAAATCTGCCAAAACGCAGTTGGGTCGATGGACCTCGCGACGGATCGTCATGGTCACGACGGACCTTTATGGACTCCGTCGTCCCATACTTATGCAATTTCTTCTTATGCTCTTCTTCATTACCCTTGACGGAAAGTATGACGGACCGTCATAGGCACAACGGTCCGTCGAGGGTCTTCATTCCAAAATACTTCAACTCTTGGAATATAGGTACTGGGATTACTTCTCTGACCTTCATGACGAACTTGTAGGACGGACCGTCATAGACACGACGGACCGTCACAAGCTTCGTAACCCCACACTTGGTCAGACTTCCCCATCTTCCTTCAGCAGCTGCACTACGATGCCACCTACGGACCGTCACAAGCACGACGGACCGTCATAAGCTCCGTAGGTGGTTTCTTCTGCATTTCTTCGCTAAAAATCTCCGCATTCAGCTTTGGACAAACTTCCTGCAAAATAAAAAGAAACTTATATAAAAATTAGCACAAAAAGGCTTTTGGACACACTAAACTTAAGGAAAAAGTATTAATAATACCGTGAAACCATGGTATATCAGCACCCTCAACTTAAATTCGTTGTTTGTCCTCAAGCGACACACTATGACTCAATACAAAATCTTTGTACAATAGTATCCATGTTTTATCCTATGCAATCATTTGGCTATCAATCCCGATTAATATCGTCAAATCTATGCATGTTATCACTATTAGGCTTGAATTATGTGGGATCAGAACATGACATAGACTCACCATGCACTAACACCTATCCTCTTCAATTTCTCACCAAGGTGCTAACAATTCTGGTATTGCAACTAGTGTCCTCACTTAAAACAAAATCCTCCTTTTTCACACTATGATTTCATTTTGAGTATAAGGATTACTTTTCAACACTCTCTCTTAGAACAAAGTCACACTCATTCATACCTATTTCCATAAGCTTGCCTTTATTTTCACTGCCTTAAGTTCGCTATACAACCCTTATGATCACGATAGGACTTTTTTAGCTAGTAACGTAGGCTTAGGGTCAGGTAGGGTATATTTAGGTATACTTTAGTGACTTTTTGCCCTCCTTGAAATATCGACTAAACCTTCCACTTTCTATCATTTTATCTCGCCCTGTTTCTCATATTCTTTCACCTTGCTATTTTCTCTTCTTTCTTCATTCGTGTAAGTGACTCTCTTCTTTTCTTGCTTGTATTTCTTGTATATTTTTCTTTTTTATTTACTTTTCTTTCAACTAATCATGAGTCACTTTACTTTTGTTCTTTCTCTCTCTTTGTTCTTTCAACCCCACTTTCCAGAGCATTCCTCATGATAGTCACCCTCAACTCATGGCTTTTCCATAAGTCAAGGTACACAATACCCAAAGTTGGGTCAGGGCCATAACGAAGGTTGTTTATTGCATTAGCCACCCTCAACTAATGCTTTTGGCATAAGCTGAGGTGCACATGTCCAAGGAGGGACCAGGGCCAACACATTATTCCCAGAAAAGATCAGTTGGGGTGAAAAAGAAAGGTCTAATTTAAGCTCAGATCATTTGGATCAAAGAAGGATAGATTTCATTTGGTTTTCTTTTATTTAGGCTAAAAATGGGATATATTGAATAAGGGCCTATGATCCTTTCCTAATTGTCTATTACAGCTTACTTTTAGCAGGACTAACTAGGCAAGTTCTAGCTTAGCCCAAATAGTGGACTATTCAAATCTTCCTCACACTCACTTGACATCTCATCACTCTACCAGATTATCATGCACCTAGTTCGAATTTTAGACTTAGGGTAATGCAATGGTGTACCTCAATGTTGTGCTTAGAGCCACACATTTATCAGTTACTACGCCTAGTCGTGCATCATTTTCCAATTTATCATGATATCATTTTAGCCATCATGCTCCATAATTAAATTACGTACAAAAGATATTGACATGCCGGTTCAACAGAAAAAGTAAACAGTCTCTTGGGGAATAAGAACACAGGCAAGAAAACCCCAAAAGAGGATAATGAATTGGGCTACTCAGACTTCACCCTAGCACTCACTTTCCATTTACCCCACCCCCAACAAAAAGACATGAAATTTTCCCCATTGCATAAAAAAATTTGAAATACAAGAGTGGTAGGTGAAGCAAACCTGGGGCGCAAAGCGCCGACAATCAGCACGTACCGTTGTCGATGTCCTTCGTGGGACACTAAAAAAATAAAGACCTTAAGAGAGTGGTCTCTGACCGTCATGACGGTTATGCAGGACGGACGGTCGAGAGTATTACGGTCCGTCGTAGATGTCCGTTGGAGGACACTTAGAAAATGTGAGAGACCCTTAGGAATAAGGTCTCTCACAACCAGAACGGTTGTGCAGGACGGACCGTCGAGAGAACGATAGTCCATCACATGTGTCCGTTGGTGACTGTTGCAGAGTGATTTTCTGCAGAATTTCCTGGTGATGTGCCTGCAAATTTAAACCCATTAGTAGAAAATGCTACCTTACTAGAAAGAATGAAAGGGAAAAAAAACTATAAGTACTGGGTTGCCTCCCAACAAGCGCCTGATTTAATGTCGCGGCACGACTGGGGACACTTGATTACTCAGACTTCATCAAGATTGTATGCCTCTATCACTTCATTCCCCGATGCTTTATGCCCAAAATAGAGTTTTATTCGATCTCTATTCATCTTAAAACGCACTCCCTTCTTGCCTTTTAACTCAACTACTCCATGAGGGAATACTTGGGTAATCAAGTAGGGGCCAGTCCATTTGGACTTGAGCTTGCCCGGAAGACAAGGCGACCCAGAACTATCTACAAGCACCAAATCCCCAACCCTAAACTCTTGTTTTGCACTTTTTTTGTTCATTCTCCTTCTTCATATTTTCTTTGTGGGATATGGCGGATACTGATTGGAGCTCACCATTCTGTCTAATAGTCCTACACATGTTGAAGGTCGCTTCTTCATTGTTCAACCGAAATTTCATCTGCCCCTTTTCCATATCAACTAAGGCTCTACCTGTAGCAAGGAATGGCCTCTCAAGAATAATAGGCACTTCAAAATCGACTTCACAATCAAGAATAGCAAAATCAGCCGGAAAGATGAATGACTCAACTTTTACTACCACATCATGGAGTATCCCTATAGGACGTTTCACTGTCCGATCAGCCATCAGTAGCCGCATCGCAGTGGGTTTTGGGTCACCCAAACCCAACTTCTTGTCGATCGAGAGGGGCATGAGATTTATGCTTGCCCCCAGATCACATAATGCTTTCGCAAAATGTAATGACCCAACTGTACAAGGAATATTGAATGCACCCGGATCTTCTTTCTTTTATACAAGTGATCTTGTAGCAATAGCACTACAATGCTGCAATCTATCATCATCCTCAAAAGTGACTGATCTTTTCTTTGTGACCAGATCTTTCATAAACTTGGCATAACCGGGCATTTGTTCTAAAGCTTCTACCAAAGGGACATTGATAGAGAGCGTCTTTAGCATTGTTATAAAACGCCGATATTTACCATCCTCGGTCTTTTTCACTAATCTCTGAGGGAAGGGTTGTGGTAGTCTAGGCATGGGAATTACTTTCATAGGGACTTCTGCATCTTTTCCATTGCTCTCTTCTTCCTCAACACTACCCTTTACCACCTTATCATCATCCTTTCTCACATTTTTCTTATCAGACGGCATAGGTGGGTCCATGGTTTGCTTACCACCCCGAGTAGTGATCGCCATACAGTGCGCATTATTTTTTGTATTTTGGACGGTGTTGCTAGGAAGTGTGCCCGGTTGCCGTGTGTTCACTGTCGCAGATAATTGGGCCATTTGCAACTCGATCTGTTTAATCGATATTGCATGTGTATCAACTTTTTGCCCAATACTAGCTAAATCACACCTTAACTCTTTAATTGCTCATCACTAGCATCGAACCTCCTCATCATTTTGTGCAGCATATCCTCAACTCGCGCCATACTATCTCCACCATCCCTAGGAGTAACTTCACAATTTTGAGGAGGGACATAGGGCCCATTCCTATCGTTTTTGTTACCGTAGTTACCCCTGTTGAAGTTGTTGTCGCGGTTGTAGTTTCCATCTCGGACATAATGACCCTCACAGTTATAGTTACCATAGTTCCGACCTTGGTTCCCTTGACCTTTGCGCCAATTATCCTGATTTGAGCCTTGAGCGCTTGGTCGGAAACCCCCTGTATGCTCATTTACTGCATAAGTGTCCTCCGCATAATAGCATTCATCATTAGGAGGTGGTGGTTTAGCCAAGTAGTTGACTGCATTTATATTTTTTGCACCCACAGTAACATGTTTTAGTACCAACCGAAGCTCAGTTCTCATTTGAGCCATTTCTTCACGAATCTCATATGTGGCTGGGTTGTGAGTGGACTGCACTGCGAAGGTGTTTCTCCCTGTATCAGACTTCCTAGTACTCCAAGCTTTATTATTCCGGAAGATTTTCTCTAATGTTTCAGCAATTTCAGCATAAGGACATTCACCATAAGATCCACCTGTTATAGTGACAAATACCGCTTTATTATTATCATCCTGTCCCCAATAGAAGTATTCCTTCAGTGACTCATCATCTATACGGTGATATGGAACACTTCTCAAGAATGAGGTGAATCTATCCCAAGAACTACTAACTAACTCTCCTGGTAGTGCCACAAAGTTATTCACTCTGTCTTTGTGGTTTAGTTTCTTGGCGACCGGATAATAGCGTGATAAGAAAACATCCCTTAGTTGGTTCCAAGTGAAGATTGAGTTGTATGGGAGCTCAGTGAACCATATAGTAGCCTCTCCCGTCAGTGAGAGAGGAAACACTCTGAAACCTATTACATCTAAATCCAAATCAGGCCTCCCTACACAGCTTTTACACACTGCCCTTACCTTAGCTATATGGGCATGTGGATCCTTAGAGGGTAGCCCTGAAAACAAATCTCTAGCAGTGAGCATTTGCATCAGGCTACTAGTTACCACAAAAGTGTGGCCTGTGGGTAGAGGAGGCAAAATCAATGGCCCATCGGAGTCTGATATGTTATCATAGCCTTTGTAGTATGCTTGGGGCCATGGAGCGGGATTTTGTCCCCTGTGTTGGTATTCACCCGGAGCATCAGGTAACAACTGACCAGTAACATCAATCGAAGCTGGGATGTTTTAGTTTGGATCATCATCATGTATTCCAAAGTTTCGATTCATATTGCACAGTGTACGCTCTAATTCGTGATCATAGGGAAACACGGGTTCTCTTCCTCTCCGTGTATTTGGCATACAAGGAGGATAGTTCTGAAAAGAATCAAAAACAATAAAACAAAGTAAAATCAAGAAAATATCAACTAAACTATAGTAATAAGTTCAAGTTAATCTAAAAGCTACTTTCCCCGGCAGCGGCGCCAAAATTTGATGCGCTCAAACTTACTTCTCAAATAAGAAGTAAAGCGGTCGTGTCAAGTAAATAACCCAACTAGTAAGGTTGGGATCGTTCCCACGAGGAAAATAGTCTAGACTTAACTTCAACCTGTTATTACTATTGTTTGGTCATTGACTTCCTTGCATAGTAAAAAATAATGAAAGGGGGGTTTCTAATTCTAAATGAACGAAAATAACTAACGCAATTGAAAGAGACACTTGACAGCTTTCAATGTTGGATTTTAATCAATTAATAAAAGTAACTAGGGTTTACGTGTTCCCCACAGGTTCATAACTTGATAATTCCAACTATAACAATTCTTTCCTAGTATCTTGCATGCAAAGTGATAAGTTATGTATTTCTAAATCTTTGGTCCGGCATCTAGAAAATCTCACTCCACACCTTGGTTCGGCTACGTGTGTTGCTTTCCTAACCCTTATCTTTATCTCATATTAAGCATCGTATTTGATATTTGACTAAGTTATTACCTCGTACCAATCAATACTAGCCTACTAGATAGCATATACTAAATCTATGTTGATAATTCTATTCCTATTTTCTACCTCCTTGGTCCGGCAAGTAGCATTAAGGCGAGTTCTAACGTTGGTCATCCGTTAAAAAGACTTCTAAGCGAAAGAATTATTAATACATGCAAGACACCATTCTAGAATTGTTATTTTAGTTAGGTTTTATCTCATTATTTGCCTATGGTTCCCACAACCCTAGTTATGGAGTTTAGTTACTCATAGTCATAATCACAATATTCAAATATATTAAATAAGAATTCATGTACTTACTTCAATGAGAAAGAGTAAAATCCGAAAGATTGCTTGATTAATCACCAAAAATCACAAACAATCAATGATAATCAAAAGTCTAACAATACAATGTTTTCTAATACGTTGTCTAACAATATGGAGTCCAACCATGATCCAGAGTCTAACCTAACAGAGTCTAACTATCCGGAGTCTAACCTCAAAAACGAGGTTTTTCGAACTATTTATAGAAAATAAAAACAAAATTAAACAAGGACTCTATTTGCTGGAAATCTGCCAAAACGCGGCTGGGTCGACGAACCTCGTGACGGATCGTCATGGTCACGACGGTCCGTCATGGAATCCATCGTCCCATACTTGTGCAATTTCTTCTTATGGTCTTCTACATTACCCTCGACGGCAAGTATGACGGACCGTCATAGGCACAACGGTCCATCGAGGGTCTTCATTCCAAAACACTTCAACTCTTGGAATATGGGTACTGCGATTACTTCTCTGAATTTCATGACGTACCTGCAGGACGGACCGTCATAGACACGACGGACCGTCATACGCTCCGTAGGTGGTCTCTTCTGCATTTCTTCGCTAGAAATCTCTGCATTCAGCTTTGGACAGATTTCATGCAAAATAAAAAGAAACTTATATAAAAAATTAGCACAAAAAGGCTTTTGGACACACTAAACTTAAGGAAAAAGTAATAATAATACCATGAAACCACGGTATATCAAACTCCCACATTGGCAATCTCTTCTTCAAGTCTTCGTGCCACATTCCTTCGAGTATTCATTAACAATAATCACAATAAGAGGATTATATGTAAAAGAAAATACATTTAACACTAAAGCCACGATACTGGACTTCCAACAAAGTAAGAGTTTCCTAAGAATCTCAAAGATTCCTATTCATAAGTGTGGCGCGCTTCACAATTATGAATACGAACCTACATAGATGTAGTTAAGAGAGATATCAACTCAAAGGTATTTAACCTCTTGCTTTAATACCAAGTTTTTCATATTCGGGAATAGCCCCTAGATGTAACCTGCATCATCATACTCTTTGAGGACTAAGACTAGCCTCTAAGCTTAAATCATCACATCCATAGGTCAAATTTAGAAGAAAATTTAAAAAATTTCATTACTTCTACTCGGAGGTTTACATAAACCTCTACATACATATAGTGTAAATATATATATTGAGTATACATAGACCCTTCGTATAGCAAGATTACTTAGTCTTCTACTTTTATTGCACAAGTATATAAAATATAACACAGCCATAATAGTCGTCCTATCTCATAACCATCTAATAAGAGTGTAAGAACTTGGGCATAACCCACATATCAAAGTAAGAATGCCTCACATTAGCTATACAATGTTTCATACTAAATGTAAAAGAAAGAAACATAAAAGTCTTAAACTCAAAACAACTCCATTAGCTAGATAGTGGCATTGCCCTTGGAAAGTGAAAAACTAACCTACTTGGATGATAAATAAATCCAAGTCTTCTTCAAGTAGTCTTCAAAAGAACTTCAACGACTGGAACCTACAATGTTGGGGAAAAGGAAGAAATGGGATTAGTAGACCACTTGTACTAAGTATGAGACCATATGCACACATACTTTGAAATCATGCTAAGAAAAGAGACATTTCACTAAGTATGCAATTTTCTTAAAAGCCTTTGTGCACATTCACCAAGACTATACCACCCAATAGGACATGTTTATTAAGTTATGGGCATGTACATCACAAGGACAAAAACATCAAGTCTATTCAAGTCAACATGCATAGCACATAGTTGAATACATACCCAAATAACTCTATCATTAAGTAATTATAGTAACAAGCATGAATAAGAGTACCTTCCAACATAAATAAAGCAAGACAATTAAATATGAACCCCTATCAAGTCAACAAGTGCAATGACCAAGTAAAGCCACATAGCCTTACTCAATCAAGCAACCCGACAAGAATCATGACTAACTTTCTAATTCACATATCATAACGTTTAAGAGTACATAGCATCATATTTTAACAATATAGACCAACACATATTCATATGTGACACCAATCAACATATAGTATCAACAATGTGCATATTCATCATATACATGTCATATAGCATTATAAGCATATTCATACATAAGAATATCCTACTAAGACTCCCTTCAAGGCTAACTAATGCAACAATTAGAGTTCAATCCTACCTAGACTAAACTAAACCCCTTAGGTCATCTTGGTTAGAGTTCAATCCTTTAGTTTATTTTACCTTTTGGGAACATCTTGCCCTAACCGACATAGACCACATGAGCTAATGTGGAATTCGGTATCATGGAAACCTACTCCCAAAGAAGGCGAACTAATTTCTAAGGTAGTACCAAAACATAAACATAGCAACTACGTAAATCCACTAGCTAGTATTCTTATGGGGTCAACATAGTTCAAGAACCAGGATACATAGTTGGGACCCTCTTTATGCGACATGCAGTGTAGCCTCCAATCTCAAGAGTACATTAGTGATCCGACTTTTCCTATATGGGAAGGAACACTCCTCACTCTAGTTCACTCGGTCCTAAGCTAGAGTCCCTTTTTGAAATGTCTTTAGTGTATTGTAGGTCATAGGGTCTAACCCTTGTATAACATCATCATCATAGCTCAAAATTAATTGCATGAGTATTGTCCTTTCATTACAATTCATATAGGTGAGTTTAGCACATTGACATTTTCATATCATGATAAGGCACATTGGTAAATCATTCACCATCCTTATAACATTTACATCTTAAGACAACATCTCACAAATCATAGTCAAGGTATTTCAATTCAACATCATACCATCCTATAAATCCTATACAAGGCATACTCCAATTCAATATCATGACTTAATCACAATTAACCACAATTTGAAGTAAAGGATAGGGATCATAAGACTTACCAAGTTTCCTTCATAATTCATCATTAAGATCTTACCATAAACCCTTAATTCAACCCACTTAGGATGTAGCATCATCATAATTCAATGACCAACATGATAATCAAGTATAAAATAATCACTACATCATAATTTAATACTAGTTCATAGCTTAAGACATGATACTTAGCTCAATTCACAACATACTTCATAACCTAGATCCCTTCTCAAGAACTAGCATGATAGAACTATAATTCATCCTTTTTTATTTATAATTGATACAACAACATCATATAATAGTAATTCAACCAATAACCAAATCAATTGAAGTAATACAATTCATATCAAGATCATAACCTAGGGTTGAGGAGAATAGGTCATCTTCTACAAACTAGAGAAATCCATCAAGAAATAACATAATTGAGTTATAATACATGTTAATATATTCATAATATCCAAAAGAAATCATAAAAAAAAATCACTTCATAATATCAATTTCGAGATTGGATGAAACCCACTTTTAAACTCAATTTTTGGAAATCAATTTGATGGAACCATTTGAGGAAAAAGGTCTCAAAGGTAAATTAGATCTCATACCTTGTTAATTGATGAAGATTGATGGTGAAACTTGAATCGTTATAGCCCTTAAACACTCCCCTAGTTTGGCCTTCGATGGTGTTCTTCACTAGAGAGAGAAAGAAGAGAGTTTTGGGTTCGGTAATTATGAGCTTTTAGCTAGTCTTAATTAGGTTAGGGTTTTATATAGGGGGTTAACTTACTTAACTAGACCTCCCTAAACCCCTAATTAATTAACTAACCACCTAATTAATTAATTTAATCTAATTAAAAACGTGTAGACCCTTAACCGTTCCGTGCTACTCATCCGTAAATGAGTTCAGAGACTGGATCAAATGGACCATTAGCCAAAATGGATAAGTTTTGGTCGACGTATGGCATTGACGCCCCGTCAATCAACCTACAGTCCGTTGTTACCCCCTTTCTAGGTGAACACTGCCCAGGCAGCCTTGACCAAAAAATGCAAGGGTCCTCCTCAAGGGAGCTTGGTTTGTCCTTGGGGAGTCATACCCAGACTTTTAAACTATGGATCATCTTAAACACATGTTATACACCCTTCCACCAATTTTCACCCTTTTCCAACTTGAAAAAGCTAGTCAAATAGGCTAAGTCACACTAGCACGTCATTGAACTAGTTTTCGGACGTTCTTAGACGTTTTGGTTTCTAGACTTCCTAAATGACTTATATTTATTAAAATAGACCTGAAAATAGTGTCTTAACCGTGTGACTCTTATGTTAGTCTCTAGAACACGTCTTGGATTTTTGAAGTGTTATAGACAAAGTGAAAGTGATTTAAGAGAGATTGGAAATGGCACAGAGTCGCCAAAAGTCCTATAAAGATGTTAGGAGAAAGTCATTAGAGTTTGAAGTGGACGATTGGTTGTATCTGAATTTTCACCCATGAAGGGGGTTATGAGGTTTAGTAATGAGGGAAACTTAGTCCCCAGTATATTAGCCCTTACAGAATCTCAAAAAGGGTAGGCAATGTAGCATATGAGTTGGAGTTACCCCATGAGTTAGAAGTGGTTCATCAGGTATTAGAAGTGGTTCATCAGGTATTCCATATGTCTATGTTGAAAAAGTTCTTGGGTGATCCTTTATTGATAGTACCAACTGAAAATGTTGGGATTAAGGATATCTTATCATATGAAGAGGTTCTGGTTTAGATTTTAGTTGTCAAGTTCGCAAATGAGAACTAAAGAAGTTACAAATATTTTCACATTTTGAAGAAAAAAAGGAAACTGGACTACCACAGAGACTTTAGATAGTTTTAGAACATGGAAACTATGATTTCTAAGAGAGCTTTTAAACCTAAGTTTGAGAAATCACTTAAAACTAGAGAAGAAGTTGTTTTAAGAACTTACGAGCTAAGTATTTTGGAGTTTTATTGAGCACCGATATGGGGACGCGAGTTCATATTATCTCAAATATCCATAAACTATGTTGCCATCATGGACTGATAAAGGATCATGCTTTTTAGATGATTCCTTAGTGATTTTTAGCATAGACTAGTGGATCCACTTAGTAATTAAGGTTCTATACCGATGACAAGGTATAGAGCGGTTCTCTTGCAATGTGAGGTAAAATGTTGGACCATCGCTTAAGCCCATAGTGATGGTTGTCAATTAGAGAATCTCCTATAGAAACTATATTACATTCATATATAATTAAAGTTAGTGTATTATTGTATTACCTTTGATGAACTAAGTGTTTACACTATTTAACAAGCTTTACATATATATTACATGTGTCTTTACTGCCTTATATTCAGTTGTGACTTCTTGAGTTGACCAGAGCCAAGGTAAGTTCATTCTTAATCCTTTCAAGCTTAATTGTTGTTGTTTATCAATCTAACTCCTATACTTATACATTCAATGTACTGATGCCAGTTGACCTGCAATCGTCTTATGATGCACACACAGGTAACCAAAATCAGCATCCAGCGCATCGTTGATCCATCTTGAGCATTCATAGCCAGTGGTGAGCCTCCTTGCACCAGAGGACTCTATAATTGTTTTCTTTCGTATTTTATTTATAGAAAATTGTGGGGTTTGTCTCAACATTCATCTTATTAGTAGTAGAGGCTTCACAACCAAATAAACAGTTAGTTTGGGTCTCTCTTTAGTTACAGATATACATATATTATTTTTGAGACTTATGTGTCAATTTGGTCTAAGACTACTATTTAAGGTGTTTTTCATGAGAATGTTTCCAGCTTTATATGTGAGTTAAGTCTTCCGATGAGCTAGATAATTCTGGCCAAGGGTTCGCTCAAGGTCAGCAATATAGGTGCCAACCGTGTCCAGGGTGTAGGCTGCGAGCGTGACACCTTGTTAGAACAAAAATACTCAAGAAACTGATTTGAAAAAATAAAAATAGAGTGAACTTATGAAATTCCTTGTGTATATTAATATGCAAAAACTCTGAATTTATACAAAGAAAAAACATAAACATTAAAACTAAAATAAGAACATGTGCCACTAACTACCATAAAAGGGGGCCACTAACAGCCATAATGGGCCACTAACTTCAGAAAGTTGAGCAACTAATGTTGACTAAGTCTAGCTAGAAAATAGGAAGCACTACATTGAAATAAGTAAAAAATAGTAAAAATAATAATAAGCTGAAAAAATGCCAATTGTCTAACACTCCTCCTTGGCATTTTTGTGGCAAACACCAATTCTTTGCCTCAGATCTTCAAACCCTTCCTTTGGCAATGTCTTGGTGAAAATCTCAGCTAGCTGGTTCTTATATGAACAATGAACAAGCAACACTTCGTTAGATTGTTGGACTTCTCTAATAAAATTAAACTTGATCTTGATATGTTTAGTTCGACCAAGAAACACTGGATTTTTTTAGATTGAAACTGCTGAACTATTGTCCACATGATCTTGGTAGCTTTGGTTTGTTCATGTCCTAAGTCCTTCATCATCTTCCTTAGCTAGATAACTTGATTCACAGCAGATGCAACAGCTATGTACTCAGCTTTTGTTGTTGATTGAGTTGTAATTTCTTGTTTTCTAGAGATCTAACTAAAACAACTTGTCCCCAAACAGAAAATATATCCAAATGTGCTTCTGGAATCATCAACTCCACCATCCCAATTACTATCAGAGTACCCGATCAGGTTCATAGTTACTTCGGCAGATGTTTAGAAAAAAATTCCAAACTTGCTAGTTCCTTTAATATACCTTAACACACTTTTAGCAGTTGTGAGGTGTTTGTCCCTAGGCGAATGCATGACCTAGAGAGCAAACTAACAACAAAACAAATGTCAGGTCTGTTTGCAGTTAGATATAGAAGACTGCCAATTAAGCTTTTATACATACAATCATCCACTTTTTCGGAATCCTCATCCTTGCCAAGCTTCACACGAGTAGATATTAGAGTACTCACAGGTTTGCAGTCTTGCATTTTTAACCTGTTTAAAATATCCAAATGTTGGCATATGAAAATTCCATCACTGGACTGCAACACTTCCATTCTGAGAAAGTACTTCATGACTCCAAGATCAGTCATTTCAAAGATTTTCACCATTTTATCCTTGAACCTTTGGATTAGTTCAATTTTGCTTCATGTCACAAGCATGTCATCCACATAAAATAAGGACTCACCTGCAAAATTGACTTTCACATACAAAGTAGCTTCACTTTGACTTCTACTAAAACTAAGTTGAATAAGATGATTGTACATCCTCTCATACCATGCCCTTGGGGCTTGTTTTAGGCCATACGAGGTCTTTGTTAAGAGATAAACTTGATCCTCTTTTCCAGGAGTTGAGAAACCATCAGGTTGCTCTATATAGATCTCTTCATCAAGCAAACCATTCAAGAAAAAATTGATTTGACATCAAGTTGATGAATCTACCAGGAACTATGAGATGCAAATGCAAGAATAAGCTTGATTGTGTCATACCTTGCTACAGGAGCAAATGTTTCCTGGTAATCCACACCATATTGTTGTGCGTATCCCTTCACCACCAATCTAGCCTTATGTTTGCAAATTGTTCCATCAGTATTGAGTTTTCTCTTGAAAATCCATTTTACACCAATTACCTTGCGATTTCTATGTCTGTCAACAAGTTGCCATGTTCCATTCTTCTTGATCATGTCTAGTTATTCTTGCATAGCTCTCCTCCATGCCTGAGAGTCTTGTGCTTCAACATAGCTTGTTGGTTCGAGCTAACCAAGTTACACCGCTGATAAAAATCTTTTAAGGATCAAGTTCCCCTCACTGGTACATCATCCACTAGTTCATCTTCTGAAAGTCGAGGCTGCTCTATTGAAAATGAATCAGAATAAGAGGTCTTCTGATTTTTCCAATCCCAACCAGCTGTTTCATCAAACTTCACTTCTCGGTTAAGAATTAGTTTGTCTGATTTCAAACAGAAAATCCTGTAACCTTGGATGAACTATAGCCCATAAATATGCCTTTAGGAGACTTGTTATCCAACTTACTCCTTTTTGTTTCTGGAACTCGATAATAACATATACACCCAAAGATTCTGAGATGGTGTATTAATGGTTTGTTCTCACACCAAGCTTCATATGGAGTCATGTCCTGCAAGGCCTTAGTAGGCAATCTGTTCAGCAAATATACAGAGGTATTGATTGCCTCAGCCCAAAACTGATTTGGGATCTTTCTTTTGAGCAAAAGACATTTGGCCATCTCCATTACTGTCCTGTTCTTCCTTTCAGACGCGCTATTTTGTTGTGGAGTGTATGGTAATATCAATTGGCGTTCAATACCTGTGCTATTACAAAACTACACAAATTGAGAAGAAGTGTATTCTCCTACATTGTCAGACCTTAAAGCCTTAATACTAAGATTACATTGATTTTCGACTAAAGCTTTGAATTGTTTAAAAACATCGAAGACTTCATTCTTCAGTCTTATGAAATAAACCCAACACATTCTGGTGTAGTCATCAATAAAGAGGAGAAAGTATCTGTTACCACTTAACGAATCTGTTTTCATTGGGCCGCAAACATCCGTATGAATGAGCTGAAGTTTCTGGTTAGCTCTTCGTACTTGATTTGCTTGAAATGGCAATTTTGTTTGCTTTCCCTGTTGGCACGTTTCACAAACTTGAGCATTAGAAAGAAATTCTGGCATATTTTTGATACGCTTAAACTTACTTCTCAAATAAGAAGTAAAGCGGTTGTATCAAGTAAAGAATCCAACCAATGAGGTTGGGATCGTTCCCACGAGGAAAATAGTTTAGACTTAACTTCAATCTACTATTACTATTGTTCAGTCAACTACTTCCTTGGAAAGCAAAAATGATAAAAGGGGGGCTTTCTATTTCCAAATAAATGAAAATAACTAGCGAAATGAAAGGAGACAACTAACAGCTTCAAATGTTGGAGTTTAATCAATTAATAAAAGTAACTAGGGTTTACGTGTTCCCCACAAGTTCATAACTTGATAATTCTAGCTATAACAATTCTTTCCTAGTATCTTGCATGCAAACTGATAAGTTATGTATTTCTAAATCCTTGGTCCGACATCTAGAAAATTTTACTCCGCATTTGGTCCGGCTACGTGTGTTGATATACTAACCCTTACCTTTACCTCATATTAAGCATCGTATTCGATATTTGTCTAAGTTATTACGTCATACCAATCAATACTAGCATATTAGATAGTATACACTAAATATATGTTGATAATTCTTTTCCTATTATCTACCTCCTTGGTCAGGCAAGTAGCATTAAGATGAGTTCTAACGTTGTTCATCCGTTAAAAAGACTTCTAAGCGAAAGAATTATCAATACATGCAAGACATTATTCTAGAATTGTTATTTTAGTTACGTTTACCTCATTATTCACCTATGGTTCCCACAACCCTAGTTATGGAGTTTAGTCACCCATAGTCATAATCACAATATTCAAATATGTAATATAAGAATTCATGCACTTACTTCAATGAGAAAGAATAAAATCCAATAGTTCACTTGATTAATCAACAAAAATCACCAACAATCAATTACTGCAATTAATTGAAGACTAAAGATTCTCCAAAAGTGTAACAATAATCACCAAGTCTAATCTACAAAAGAAGCTCAAATAACCAAGAGTCTAACAAAGAGTCTAAAAATAATCAAGAGTCTAACAAAGAGTCTAAAAATAATCAAGAGTCTAACCCCAAAAATGAGGTTTTTTGAACTATTTATAAAAAATAAAAAAACTAATTAAATACGGACTCTATTTGCTGGAAATCTGTCAAAACGCGGCTTGGTCGATGGACCTTGCGATGGATCGTCGTGGTCACGACGGGCCGTCATGGACTCCTTCGTCCCATACTTGTACAATTTCTTCTTCTGCTCTCTTCATCACCCTCGACGACAGGTATGACGGATCATCACCGGCATAACGGTCCATCTGGTGTCTCCGTTCTATAACACTTCAACTCTTTGAATTTGGGTACTGGGACTACTTCTCTTATCCTCAGACGAACCAGCAGGATGGACTGTCATGGCTACGACGGTACGTCACGCATTCCATTACCCCACACTTGGTCAGACTTCCCCATCTTCCTTCAGCAGCTGCACTACGATGCCAGCTACGGACCGTCATGGGCACGACGAACCGTCACAAGCTCCGTAGGTGGTACTTTTCTGCATTTCTTGCTCAAAAACCTCTTCATTCATCTTTTTGACAGATTTCCTGCAACTAAAGAGAAACTTGCATAAAAATCAATACAAAAAGGCTTTTGGACACACTAAACATAAGGAAAAAGAATTAAAAATACCGTGAAACCATGGTATATCAATTTTCCACTAGCTCCTTTTTTCATCTCGGCGATGCTTCTCAGATTAAAGTGACCAAACCTTTTATGCCATAGGTTTGTACATGTTTGTGAAGTAATAGTGTAAGACTGCTCAGTTATTTTCTCCCAATCAACTGAAAACATTTTGTTGCTCATCTTGACATAACATAACTCTACTCCAAAAGGGTCAGAAACAACACATTCAAGATTTTTAAAATGCACGGAATAATTATTTTCAAGCATTTGTCCAACACTCAACAAGTTTTGACTCATATCATGTGTGTACAAATCATAAAAAATAGTTTTGATACCTGGTATTGTTAAGATAGACACTGTACCTCTACCTTTGACTTCTAATGCCTCACTGTTTCCCACTTTTACTTTAGATTTGTAAGTATCATCTAGGAATTTGAACAGTTCAACATTATTGCACAAGTGATGTGTGCAACCACTGTCAAGAAGCCATGAATCAAAGGATTCACTGATTGAAAAGTATGAAACTACAAATAGTTGCTCTTCATGTGCATCGGCAGCTTCTGCTACTTGTGCTTGCAAAGCACCACAGGCCTTTGCTCTTGATTTGCAGACCTTGGATACGTGTCCCGTTTTCTTACAATTGTCACATATAGCATCGACTCTCCGCCAACAATATTTCTCCGTATGTGTATTTCTTTTACAATGTTTGCAAGGAGGGAACTTCTGCTTCACATCTCCACTATTGTTTCCTCCATCATGCTTGCCCTTATTCTTTTGGTGGAATTGTTGCTTCCCTTTTTACTTTTGTACAGAGAAAGCTCCTTCAATGAACTTTTCTTCTCTCATAGTCCTCGTTTGCTTTTGTGCTTGAAGAGCACTCATTAGTTCACCTGATGAAAGTTTGCTCAGGTCCTTGGATTCTTCAAGAGAGGAAATCTTAGATTCAAATCTTTCAAGAAGAGTCACAAGAATTTTCTCCACAATTCGTTTATCTGTAAATTCTTCACCAAGAAGTCTAGTGTTATTAACAATAAAGGATATTCGATCAACATACTTACTGATAGTTTCATCCTCCTACATATTCAAGGACTCAAACTCTCTTTTTAGGTTCAACACTTGCATTTGACGTGTTCTATCACTCCTTGATATTCTTCTTTCAACCTATCACAAGCCACTTTTGCAGTTTTGCAAGCCATGATTCTGTAAAACACAGTATTTGCCACAGCATTCTGCATAAGCGACTTGGCTTTAGATTTCTTTGCCTTCTCTTCGTTGTTGGATTTGATCTGAGCCAAGGTAGGATTTGCTGGTAAAGCAGCAAGTGGTTTATCTTCCGTCGCAGTTTTCCAAAGTTCATAGGCTTCCAAAAAAGTTTGCATCTTCACAGACCAGATTTGGTAATTTTCACCAGTGAAAGTGAATGGTGGATTTAAAGGTAGATTGTTGGATGTCATTTGTGTTGTAGGTTAAAACTTTTTTTATCCTGTAAGATCAACTAGAGGCTCTGACCACTGTTAGAACAAAAATACTCAAGAAACTGATTTGAAAAAATAAACATAGAGTGAACTTATGAAATTCCTTGTGTATATTAATCTGCAGAAAGTCTGAATTTATACAAGAAAAAACATAAACATTAAGACTAGGCCAAATACATATGCAGGTCCCTAAAGTTGTTCGCGTTTTCCCCCCAAATACCTCAACTAACCAAGATTCCTATTAAATCCTTTAACCCCCTGTAATTTGATCCTTTTAAATATTCTTGGCTGATGTGGAGCCAAATTTTAATAAATTATTTTTGGTAATTAGGCGCGTGAGATGAACCTTCCCCACGTGGAAATTTTGACCAATACACTCCAACCCAATTACACGTCAGTGCCACATATTAAGTCATCAAACCTAAAAATCAATTTCCCCCCAAATCACTTCTAACCCGTTTCTAAACGAGAAAACCCTAAGAATCTCTCCCTTTAATGACTTTTGCAGCTGAAATTCTTAGATTTTAAAGTGATTTCGAGTGGATTAAAGTGATTAAAGTGAAATTCTTAGATTTTAAAGTGATTAAAGTGATGAAATTCTTAGATTTTAAAGTGATAAAAGTGAAATTCTTACATTGGAACTTGAAGATTAAGAAGAAATCAATGAAAAAGAGATAATATAATGAGCTAAATAGGAGAAATGATGATGAAGAGAAACAAAAGAGGAGAAAAAAAATGGAAGAATGGGAGAAATTAGGGTTAAAAGGGGGAAGAAGATAGTTGGTGGGTGGTTCAAGATCCACATCAGCGTTTTTAAAGAATCTGCACGCGCATAAAGGACGTGAGATCACGTTTGGCTCCACATCAGCCAAGAATATTTAAAAGGATCAAATTATAGTGGGTTAAAGGATTTAATAGGAATCTTGGTTAGTTGAGGTACCTGGAGGAAAATCGCGAACAACTTTAGGGACCTACATATGTATTTGGCCTTAAGACTAAAATAAAAACATGTGTCACTAACTACCATAAAAGGGGACCACTAACAGCGATAACAGGGCCACTAACTTCAGAAAGTTGAGCAACTAAAGTTGAGTCTAGCTAGGAAATAGAAAACATTAAATTGAAATAAGTAAAAATCATAATAATCTGAAAAAATGTCAATTATCTAACACACCTTAGTGCATCTTAATCCTCTTCGCTCTTCTTTCATCTGTTTCAGTTTTGTGTATGTCACTTTGGCACAATTTTTTAAAAATTTTTTTACCAAACATTACATTCTACAGCTTCACTTTCTCACTGTCCTCTTCCGATTCCGGATATTTTTTTTCTCTCAATTTTACAGGTTAGAAGGTGAAAAGCCTCCAAAATCATCGAAATCAATTTGAATTTTTTTAACGGAAAACTTTCATTGTAACTTGTTTTCAAAGTTTCAACTATCTCAGGTATCTTTTTTTTCTTTCTATTTTTTGAAGACCAGTTCAGTTCTTGATTATTTACTTCACACCCAAAAAGGATTTCAATATTATTTAAGCTAGTTGCAAAATTAGAAGCAACTGGTGCAAGTTGTAGCAGTTATCAAGAATTGATTTTTCAGTTCTTTCTTGGAACATTTCAGTGATTTTTTATGGTTAATTTGTGTTTTGTGTAAATAAAGTGATTCTTTTAGATGAATGAATTGGGGGAGGAGGGGTAAGTTGGGATTGGGGTTGGGGTTTAAGTTGATAATGTTGTTTTTTCAGTATTAGGATTTAGAATATAAACAACTTACTTGAGGTTGTAGTTACTGAAATACCAAATTGAGAACAACAAAAAACGAAGTAACGAAATTATTGTTAGAACCAGTGAAAAACGAAGCTGCTAACTCCACTAAATAGCAAATAGAATTGGAGAGGAAGAGGAGAGAATAGAGGTGGAAATGGAGGTGTGTGGCGGTGCTTCACATAAAAGGAGGTGTTAGGGTTGAACCAGGAGAAAGATAAATATGTGATACTGAACTATCGAAATTCCACTCGAGTTTAATGTTATTTTCACGGAAGAACACGCGTTGAGGGAGAGGCACCTTATTACTGTAGCACTATGACTACTCCAAGTAATAATACCTATAAAAGGACATTGAGAAGTAATGTAAAAAGACGCACAAAATGAGACTAAGCTGCTACTACTTATTTCTTATATCTCTTTTCCTTTATTACTCCTTTTTCATTTGCTCTTGTTATATCATTCCATTTCTTATTTCTAATTTTGTTATTCAAGTTTTAATATTCTATTTTTATTTAATAATACGTCATTAGCACAAAGTTCTAATCAAATTTATTATTTTGAAATTAGTTTTTTTCTTCTTCGAAATAAGTCATCTCTTTTGAAAAAAAGGTATGAGTATCTACTTACCATTGTTAGTGCTTAAAGAAATAATTTATTTTTGTTTCTGCTATATTTGGGATCAATTATAAGTTAGTAAGATTATCATTCCATGTCATCAGTCCTATTTGCCCATACACGTTAGTTATCTGCGTAATTATGATTAATCAAATCATGTATTGATCCTAAAAATCATGTATATGCTCTGAAATAGTTCATTAATTTTATTGGTTTGGTTATTATCTAGAAACTAAGTGAGCATTCTAACTTAAATGGAGGAAGTAGTATTTTATTATTGATATGATAATATATGATGGAGATCTGCTAAATATAGCAGATGAACTTATAAAGTCACATTCATCATAATAAAATGAGTTCCTCAAGATTTTCTTTGTGAATCCATCAACCTCCTTATCACTTTAACACGCCAAATATTTTAAATATGAATATTAAAAAAATGAAATGGGTTCCTCAAATTTCTTAAATTCTTGTTGTGATTCCAAAAGAACCCAGATGAAAAAAGGGGAATATTGTTTGTCATTTGTTATTGATTGTTTGAAGACCGTCAATTATTTTTTCAAATTTTGACTCTTTAGTTTATAATGATTGTTATGTGTCTTACAATGAAGAAAAATAATATAAATTATCATTTTATTATTACAAAGTCTCTTTCTATTCAAATGTCAATAATCAAACATAATGTTTCTCTTTAACTACTGCAAGGGTAAGTGTTGTTGCATCTTTGTACATATTAATGAACTTTCTCTAAAAGAGCACTAGTATTTGAAAGGTAAAGTTGCATACAGATAAGTTTATTTTTCTTCTCATTTTCGTTGTGGATACGATCTTTTGGTTATATTATAATTTATTCATATTAATTGTTGAAGGGGCTAATAGAATATTGTTTATAATGTTTTGAGTTTATTGGTTGTATTTTATTGGAATTTAATTCAATCATGCATATATTTATAAAGTGATGATAGTTTAAAGGAAGGTGGTTGAGTTTCATTGCACCTTGGTCTATCATATTGATTGAAATTATGGTGAAAGATTCAAGTCTTGTCGCATTAAGAGGATGGGGTATTGGATTTGCGTTTCATTAATACAAAATGCCTTTTTATGGGCAATACGTTGAATTTCAAATCTCAATGCACTATATTGATGAGATAATAATGAATGAGTAATTTGTATTAATCTTGATTTTAAAAAAATAGAAAATGCATAATTTTGCTCTATTCTCTAAAATGAATTTGGTAGCAATACATGATAAATCAGAAAGATGAATAAAATTACTATTGTGATAATTTTAAAAGAAAGAACATTATGAGTTCTCAAAATGACTTTTTAAAGAGTGAAGATAATTTGTCATCAAAATGGTATGAAAGGTCAAAAGAACTATTTTTGTTATCAGACCTAATAATTTGATAAGTTTATAAATTCTTCATCAAAGAAAATGATGAAAAAGTGGGATACACTTGAATTTCAAAAGTGATGTTAAGGTATGTGATATGAATATGATCAATTTCAAAGTATGACAATGAACTTCTAATGAAAAAAATAATTATGAAACACGTACATATGGTTATAGTCAATTCCTTGAACAAAATCGAAATTGTGGTAAGTATCATAAAAAGTGAATCATTCTTGAAAATGAATGTGTCAAAAGAAGAAAAAAATTATAAATAAGGACATACTCTAATATGATTTTTAATAAATACCACAACTCACCCCTATGGGAGGTTAGAGAGAAAAAAAAAAATTTATGTTGGTATAAATAGTCATTAGTCAAGTACTTTTAGTATATCACAAATATTGTGGTATGTTTTATTATGAACTATCAAAAATGACAAGAGGAATAATTCTTGACCACAAAAATATGTCATTGATTATATGTACATCAAAATTATTTTACCAAATATTAAACAAAAGGGAAGAGATACGAATGATAAAAGTTAATCAAGAAACAAGTTTTGCTTGTAATGATTTTGGCCATACAATAATGTTATAAGTTTATCCTTGAAAAAGATGTTTGTCACACAAACACTGTTATGATATGTGGTAGTTTACAATGTTAATTGAGTTTTGGTGAGTTACTGTGTTACTACCAAAACATAATAAAAATGCTCATGATATTAAAATTGTAAGAAGTTTCGAAAGAAACTTTTCAAGTTTCAAAGAAATGGTAAAAAAAGGGTTGTATTGAGATTATAAAATATGAATAGATTTAAGATCTTTATATTACTACAATTAAAGTAGGTTATAAGTATTTACGTGAAAGATTATCCATATTTGTATATTGTTTGTGGTAATTAAATATGGGCAATCACATGCAAAATAAACTAGAAGTTTATTGAAATAAATATCAGTTGGCATGACTGCTTGATGACCATCCTGGTTCAAATATGATACGAAAATAAATGAGAATTCATATGGTTATATATATATATATATATATATATATATATATATATATATATATATATATATTGATAAATAGTAAATTCTTCAAGAATTCTCATGTGTTGTTGGTTCTCATGATAAAATTATCGTTATACCACCTAAGATTGAGATTGTATCTCCTGAAATTTTGAAATGCATAAAAAGGTGAATATGAGTTCGTTCACCCGCCATGTGGATCATTTACTATTAGATGACATGTGCTTTATTATCAACTAGCAATTTAAATTTTGCAAAGGTTGTTTTCTCGAATAAATAAATCAAGAGCACATTTAAAATTATAAAACTATGTTGATAATGTTGGTATATATCCAAGTGATTTAACAATTAATTATATGCCTCCAATTATAGCTGAATCATTGATTATGAGAACAAAACTCCCAAAAGAAATTTGGTATGGATATGTTATTTAAAGTATAGGAACACTTCAATGTATCAAGCCAACAAAGTTTCCCTATCAGAATTGGTTCAGGGTCAAGAACCAAATGATTCTCATCTAGAAATTAAATGTGAGATATATTATTCAACTGCTCCATCACTACATATTGCATAAAGATAAGTTTCCATATAAAGTTGGGTGTTCTAACATTAGAGGGAGATGATAAGTAACTGGAAAATAAGTTATACATAATGAATTATTATTGGTATTGGAATGATCTTCGTTGAAACATAATTTAAATTTATTGTCAGATGTATTCGCTGATTCTATGTTATAATCCAGTTGTAAATACTCCAATGAAAAGTTTTTTAAGGACAAAATTCTGAAGCGTGATAAATTAATCAATTCGAAAGATAAAAATTCTTGAAAAAAAAAGGAGCAAATGATCAAGATGGTCATAACAATGAGGCAAGTGCTTTAGAAACAACACTATAATATAACACTTGATAAAAACCTTGGCAAAGGTTGAGGTACCTGAAAATGAAAAATAAAATGAGCTTGATAAGTTATGTCACATTAAAATCGATATCAAATAACCATCGACAATATCTTTAATAGAAGATCTTGACATTAAATTGTCGAAAGTTGACAGATAAATGATTCGCCAAAGAAAATACAATTCAAGTATACTATATTTTACTTGGAAAAAGTGATGTTTTGGATTTCTTGTCCCTATGCCAAAATATAATGTTAGTGGGGGTACAAATGAATTATCGTACGGTAAGTAAAATCGTAAAATATAAAATATGATTTGTGCATTGAAAATTAAAGACTTTTCACAAAAGTTCTGACATTATTATACGGAGATATATTTTTCTAAGGTGGATGCAATGAGATTTTGATTAGTCTGACAATATATGAAAAACTTGTATACGCATGCTGAATGAATATCATATCTAGCAAGAATGTAAATATTATAAGAAAATTCCTGAAGGGTTTAAAATGTTTTTAAAGCGATTCTATTGAATAGTATCCAATGGTTGTGCAAATGGTTAACATGAAGATCAATCATGATCTCATTAAAATGGTTAAAAAGTACCATGTCACATTGCAATTGGTGTACTTATATTTCCTTCTATTAATATTATTCATGGTATAATAATTTTATTAATGTGCATGCAAAATATTACATCACTCTATCGTGAAAATATTAGAATGAACTAAATTTTGACATAAATTTGTTTATCCTAACTAATCTTGTTCAGGTTTATTGGTTGTGAAACTGCAGAAACTCGTTTGATTTAAAATGAAATTTGATCTCAAGAGTGATATTTGTCTTTCATGTGGAGATTTATATTACCCAACAAGACAATCAATTTTGTAATAATGAAAATCTTTGTCACTTGGATATTGCTACAAACAAGTCGAATGAGCAATTTATTACACCCAAAAGGTCACAAACTAAGTGATTGCCAATGATCTATTGGTTGAACTCAACATATCTATGGACAAGAAAACGATATATCCGGATAATCTCAAAGGATGCAACGTCTTCATGAATATGATTTGGTCACAAAGATATAATCAATATCAACATTTGAAAAGCTAAGTATAAGATTGAGAGACATCCTTACAAGAATTAAGTGATGTTTTAATAAGGGGGAGTAAATACGTGCTTCACTCTTTTTCCTTTGATCAAAGTTTTGTCCCACTGAATTTTCCTGGTAGGGTTTTTAATGAGGCAACTCTCGATATGTATTACTTTATATGTTTACTCTTTTTCCTTCACTAGAATTTTTTCCCACATGATTTTTCCTAGTAAGGTTTTAACGAATCACATTATCTATTGATAAACTCTAATAAGTAGAAAATACATTATATTATAGGTGTCCATTACAAAATTCTCTTGATAAGCTTGAAATCAAAACGGTAACTTACAAGCAGATCATTTATAAGCAACTCTAAAAACTGATTCCTAAGAAACTTACAAGCAGCTCCGCAAGCAAATTTTTATAAGCAACTTACACAATCATATTCTTATAAACAACTTACAAGTATTTTACAAATGGATTCCTTCAATCAGCTTACAAGTAACTTTCTTCATGAAACTTTTAACGAGGTAACATCATATCACGAATGACTATGTACATTATATATATATATATATATATATATATATATAAAATGTACATATACACGAACATCAAAGGGGAAATATTATAAATATATTATTTGATGTATATATATATACACAAATCAAAGGGAAAATGTTATATTTATATTATTTGGTGTATGTCATGGATGACCTCACCTTATTACCGTAGCACTAACCACTCCAAGTAATAATGCCTATAAAAGGACATTTAAACAAAACACACAAAATGGTACTAAGCTACTACTTATTTTTTATATCTCTCTTCTTTTATTACTCCTTTTTGCTTTTCTCTTGCAATATTATTCCATCTCTTCTTTTCGAGTTTTATTATTCATGTTTTACTATCCTATCTTTATTTTATTAACATAAAGATTGTTATAGTATATTTTGCTCATAAGTGAGCTAATTTAGAAACATATTTGTCTTTTTAATTTCAATTTGAAATAGCAAATAAATGTTGTGATGAAATTAAGGGTAGAAATAAAGCATGTCTTTCTATATTTAAGTGAAAACAAATAGAGTATAAGTAACATAAGGGTGACAACAGGACAATTCAATGGGTTATTTTTAAATATGTCATTTTAATTTTTCAGCTATTTTATAATGTATAATCAAAATTAAATTTTTTAAAATCATCCAAGTCCTAATTGATGTCACAAAAGCAGCAAAAAGTTTAGCCTGTTTTTTTTTTATCTTGTTGATATGTTAAGTTATTAATCATTGTAATTATGTAATTTTTAAATAACATATGTTAAACCAAATTTTTTATATCTTTTAAATATTTTAAATTATTAATTATTATGATTTATAGTAATTTTTAGAGCATTCTAAATAATATACGTTATTTTTTCAATCCAATTTTATGATGCACATTAGGATTTTGAGAGTAATTAATTTTGATTAGCAAATAAAGATTGACATAAAGAAATTAGGATTTAATAAAAGTGAAAATTGGCGGTAGATAGTGGGCCCATGTGGAAAACTTACTACATTTATTTCATTAGATAAACAAGAGGCAACATATAGCAGCTAAATGAAGCAGAGGAAAGTAGAAATTAGTACATGTGTTTGAGAAGAAAGATTCCACAAGCAATGCCAAGAAATGTGGCAATAGAAATCCCAAATATGCCAGCAAGAATAGCAGGAACAACTAAAGAGGACCATCCCTTTGCATTCGCCATTCCACATGCTGTTGTAGGCCCTCCAACATTAGCATTCGATGCTAAAACCAACATCTTTACATTCAACCCAAATAACTTCCCTAATCCTACAGTCACGATAACATGTACACTTACTTGAACTAAACCAAACACAAATATACTTGGTGTTGTATTCATCACATTCCAAATACTCCCGCTCGCCCCCACAACAGCAAAGAATATCTGTTTCACACAACAAACAATGGAATTACATATGCTTTAAACACTAGAATAAAAAACCACTGAGGCACTTCAATTACCTGCATCAACACTATTGCAACTGCATCACCAGCAGTTGCAAGGTTTCTAAAATATGCAGGAAATAATGTCGCTAAAACAACAACAATTGCTGTAATAGCAGGAAGATCACATCCTTGAGTTCCAAAAAACCGACAAACCCAAGTTCCAAATTTACAAATAGCAAACGAAACGGCAACTGATGTAGCAATCTGCAGCACAGGTTTCTTGCTAGGGTCTAAGTTCACAACCTCAGTAGCATCTGCCAAAATAATACAACAGTAAACTACTCGGTAATTGGACTTGCCTAATTTTTTAGGCAACTTAAACTTGCTTATGAGAGCAGATGATCACCAACAAAGGATACAACCATGCCCATATCTTTATAAACTACGACTTCAAAGAGAAAATCAGAATCCAGTGATGATAAATTACAAGGAATAGAATAAAAAGTTCTTTTCAGAACTAAGTTGATTATAAGCAGAGAAACTAAGCAAAATATCAACGGAAACACATACAAACGCGAAGAGCAACATGAAAAATCTCATGACATCATTTTTATGTCCTAAATAATACTTACCATCACTTGATGCCGAAGCCTCTGGAGGTATTTTGGAGGCAAATGAAAACAGTGCAATAAAATATATTGCACAAATAACATTATCTGCAGCAACACCTGCAGCCATAACTGATGGAGACACACCAAGTGCCTCACAGATAGCAACATAATTAATGGCTGCAAAACCAGAGGGAGAACATTAATGGATAATAACGAAGCTGCAGAAGTGCTTGTAATGAATACATTCTTTCGCTTTAGACAACCACAAAGGCGTGGAACTATCTATGATGTATTTCTGCTGAGAAACTATTAATCTTGCACAAATAGATTACCACGCCAACAGAAAGTGATTCCAATGTATTACATGTACATAATATACATAAATCTATGTATGTGTGCACGTGTATGTGTGATTGTCTCAGTTTTGTTGCATGAACATCAAATATAAGTATGTCATTTCACATGATACCTACACTGGAAAATATAGAATTAGGAAGAACAATCTGAAGATATACAGCTTTGTTTCTAAAAAATTAAAGGACTTCCAAATAGTTATTTCCGCTTGCAAGATATTCCTTCATCAAAAATCTCTTCTTAAATAGCTCACTCAATATTAAACTGGAAATTCGGCAATGACAAAGTTACTGTGTAAAAAATTATCCTAAATATTTCTTAATTTTATCAAACAAAACTAAATTTAAATGGAATACTTGTACTGATTTTCCTAAACTCCCCCTAGGAGAGCTTGTTAATACTGCTGGTCCAAGTCCAGATAAAAGGAGGAAGTTCCAATGGCCAATCAGAAACAACCTCTCTACCCCATAAAGGTAGGGTAATTACACTGGGAATTACACTGGCTTTGTTGTTGTTGATTTTCTTGTACTAATATCCTAGGGAAGTGCTTCTCGTTAGAAATCTACATATTCTTCAAAAAGCTTGTTCAGAAATACATAATTGGAATAGCAAACTCTGAGTTCTTTCATTCTTTGTGATTTATGTTCTTGGATTCCTGTCATTACGGCATCAGAAACCATTCTTTAGTTAATTTCAAAAATTACATGTACAAACAGTAGGAAAGTTCAGTCAGCTTAAAAATATCTAATCAAAATATTGCCATTGACCAAAAATAAGCCACTAAATTTAGTGAACCTGACACCCATGTTTTCCTTTATTTAGTCCAATTGACCTAATATCCATCCTGTGTTGCGGCTTAATTTTCATCTCTGAGATTGGGTTCCAATTAAATATACATTCATGACAACAAAACAAATGAAACATACAGGGAACATCTACCCTCCATGGACTACTTACTTCCACCAATGTAGCTGCCCATGAGGGCAGCAGCTATTTTCCAACTATCTTGACCAAGTGATCTCATAGGCACCAGCATATATGCCACTACGGTCCCAATAATCGTCCCGGCTGTCACATTGGAAGAAAAAAAATGAAAACAACATAAGGCTTTCACACACTACTTGAAAGTTGAAGTTAGTAGATTTTCCTGCATATACAATAAAAAGAAGATGACACACGCATTTATCTGTCAATTTGTGCCCACGTGGTGGCTAGAATTCACCATGTTTGAAAAGTTATGGGACATCCACCACTGAACTGCAAGTGTCTATTCATTTTAAAAAAACAAGAATATCTTGATTCTAAGGTCAGGCACGGAGCTTCTCAAAATAAGGTAAACCCTGAGTAATTTTTATGAGTATTAGAAAACATTTTTCAAAAAATTGAAGAGTTGTGTTTGTTACATTTCTGAAACAACATTTCGAAATTTAGCTACTACTGTACGTGCTTCTACATCTACTAAGGCATCATTAGGTTCTATCATGTTCGAACAAAGATAACGATGCATCACTAGTCATCTTTAATTAATTGGGCTTGTTAAACATGGCTCATTCATAACAATCACTGACTAAATACTTCCAACACCACTTTAGCACAAAAAAGATAAGTCACAAATGGTTTACTATCAAAAATTGGAAGAGCCTTTGTGAAATACTTGTCATTGTGAAGCATTATCGTAAGAAAGTTCTCAAAATACAGGTTTAATGGTTAACCCTTTGCTCCCAAAAATGTAAACAGCGGATATATGTGCATCCTTGGTTGAAATACTCACAAGTAGCATGCTAAGAAGCTGGACAAACAATGATCTAATGAACTAATAGAACAAATAATATTTAATTTATCAAGTTATTGGATGATCATATCCATTTAGCTTCATTCAAATCGTATTTACTGAAAATTCAAGCTCATTTGCAACCATCAAAAAAAATTAATGAAACTAAATCCTGAAACTAGCAATGTTTAGTCCATCAGAGAGTACATTTTCAACTAGAACTAAAAGAAACAACTGCCTGCATTAACTTCAGCAATCAGGCAAAGGATATAAACCAATATTGGAGATAAGAGAAAAGAGCGGTACTTTTAGTTAGCAAAAGGACCTGATCCGAGCAAGAAAGCCAAGAGTAGAGGACCGGTAGAGCGTATCACATCCTGCATATTTGCTCTGAACAACAGTAGCGGTATTGTCAATGGCAGCAGGTATTTCAACACAACTGAATATGCTGGCGCTTCATAAGGAATAATGCCCATATTACTTGCAGTCAGTCCCACCAATGTGCTAACCAATGCAGCACTAACCATACTCCCAATTTTAGTCTTCTCTGACCTTCAGAGTTCAGAACATTTTCATACTTCAGATGTCAAACCAACATAGGTTCTTTGGACAGCAACATATCAATTATATTACCACAAAACGGGATATGGGGATGATAGAGTGTACACAAACCATACAACTACCTTAGAGCTAGAGAGACTGTCTCTGGTAGACCCTCAACTCCATAAAAAAATAGTCCAAAGCAATATATAGAAAAGAAATAACCAAAATGAAGGAAGTCGTGAAAAAATACTATCAACAACTGACTAATCATCCTAACAATAGACATCACATATAAAATGATAATCAAAGTGTACAAGAAACTCCAGATAATAACCAAACTCAAAGGACAAGCAACTACAACAGTAATATTATGACTAATGGCATGGCTAATAGTCTAAAAGAATAACTCGGACTCTCCACTATCGAACTAACCTCCTATCCTAATAAGTGACCTCTCGGACTCTCCACTATCGAACTAACCTCCTATCCTAATAAGTCACCTCCATAATCTCCTATCAAACATATAATCTTTAGAATTCCACATAAATGTTTACTAGGCAAATTTGACACAACAAAAAACAAAAATGGGGAACTGAAGATGTGTGTTGAAACAATTCAAACAATTAGCCAGATGAGTTGGCTATACAATTCAAACCAGGGGGAAATCTAGAGACCCACTTCCGAGTTCATGTGAACCCATTAGATTTTGTTCTCACTATGTAAATATAAAAAAAAATCATCAGATATGTAGATATAAAAATTTTCACTTTTTTCCAAAGCTGAACTTCAAACACTTTTGTCCATAAAATCCTAGAATTCAAGAATCCAGAATTTTCAAGATTAAAAAACAAAAAGAAGAAAGGTGCTTTCACTTTTTTCAATCCAAATTAGTCACAAAAAGCCAGAAACAACTACAGTATGTATTCATGGCCAAAGGCAACAAATTCAATTACTTCCACTTTGAAAACAAAAACTACTTTTTTTTTTCTAATTTCACAATGAAACATGGACTAATGCACACTAAGCCTCTGAATCAAACATAGTAAGTTCAAATATGAGCATCACCAATGAAGAAACAATTATAATTGTTGAACTGTTATATAATTAACAATGTAACAGTATAATGAGAATATTTACCAGAGACCAAAAGCGCCAGTTGCAAAAAGAGACATCCAAATACCCCATTCATCCCCCGGAGACACAATAGGGGAAAAATCCACAGAAGATTTTACAATCATAGAACAATTATTATTCACTTTCCGGGTGAAGAATTGAGCGTTGAGCAATTTAGGAGCGGCCGACCAAGTACAGAGGGGTTGCAAACAAAGATTACTGAATGTTCTTTTTCGGAGATTAACAAGAGATGGCAATGGGGCAGGCTGCAATTGCACTAATGCAAATGCCATTTTCAACTGGGATTCGCCCACCAGTTGCTTATTGATAATGTATTTTTTTTTTATAGTGCATTCTCATTTATCGGAGAGTGGAATTAATAATAACTTTGCGAGATTTTTTTTTTTTGATAGTGACTTATTTTGGTGATGAACTTGGAAATTAAATGCAAAGGAGCCACAAGAATTTATATGTCTAGTCCAGGACTAAATAGAATGGTTTGACATTTGTCCTCCGTTGTATAACTGGAGAGCAAGCAATGAAGGCTTGGAGGAGTAATGGAGATGTGGGAAGCATATGGAGTAGGACAACTAGTTACATTCAAAAAACATTGAAAGAGGTGCTATAGGTGTCAAATGATGACTTTGGTTGACTCAAGGAGATAGATAGTGGAATGGAAAAGTTTAAGACAAAGTGCAACCAAGGAAAGTTGTGTATGTGAAGTAGGTGGGCTGCACAAATTAGGACGAGAATGTAACACTTTGAAAGTTTAAGATGTCTTCTAGATCCTAACACGAGTGTCAAAAGGTTTAAACACTGTTTGAAGGTCTATCTTAATGAATATAAGTCATTTAGAAAGTTTAGAAATCAAAACGTCCAAGAACGTCCATGACGTCCGAAAACTAGTTCAATGAGGTGCTAGCGTGCCTTAGCCTATTTGAATATCCTTTAGGAGTCGAAAAATGATGAAAATTGGTGGAAGAGTGTCTAATACGTATTAGAGTTAGTTCATAGTCGAAACATCCATGCACGACTCCCCAACGACCAACTAAGGGCCCTTGAGGAGGACCCAAAAATGACTAAAAGCTGTCAATAGACAGTGTTACCAACGAATGTCACCAGACGACTCGTGGTCCAATCAACAGCGCGTTGATTGCCTCCGTCAATGGAAACTTAGAACTTTTGTCCAAGGGTCTGTTTTGACAAGTCTCTAAACTCATCGACTAGTGTGCAGCACAGAGGGAACAATGCATGTCGATGGATACACGATCCGTCGATTGTGATCTCGTCTGTGATATAAGAGGTTTAATTAAGTTAATTAACATCCTATATAAAGACCCTAAGCTAATTAGACTAACCTAAGCTCTCATAATTCATAAACCCAAATTCTCTTCCTTTTCTCTTCTTTCTCACTCTAGTTGAAGAACTCCATAGAAAAAAAGGTCAAGGTGGGTTTTAGGGCTGCAATTACCAAGGTTTCTCCATCAATCTTCATCAAACAGTAATATATGAGGTTCCTTTCACCTTTTAGACCTCTCTCCTCAAAGGGTTCCATCAAATTGATTTCAATAGATGGGTTTTCATGTGGGTCTTTTCCAATCTCGAAATTGATCTTGTGAATTACTTTGTTCATGATTTATTTTGGATATTATGAATATATTAGCATGCATTTAAACTCAATTTTGTTATTGAGGGATTGGTCTAGTTTGTAGAAGATGACATATTCCCCTTAACCCTAGGTTATGACTTTGATATGAATTGTGTAATGTTTGTTCAAATGAATTGGTTATTGGTTTAATTACTACTAGATGATGATATGGTATCAATTATTAATAGATTAGGGTGAATTATAGTCCTACCATACTAGTTCTTGAGTAATTGATCTAGATTATGACTTTGACCTAAGTTTCTTGTCTTAAGCTATGAACTAGAGATAGATTGTGATGTAGTGATTCAATTGGTGTTGTTATCCTGTTGGTTACTATTATGTGATAATATTACACCTTATTGGGTTGAATCAAGGGTTGATGGTAAGACCTTGATGATGGATTATGAAGAAGACTTGGTAAGTCTTGTGATCTCAAATCTTTACTTCAATTATGGTTCCTTGTTGTTAAGTGATGATGTTGTATTGAAGTATGCCTTGTATTAGGATTGATAGGATTGGTATGATGTTGAATTGAAATGTATTGAGTATGGTTTGTGAGGTGTTGTCTAAGATGTAAATGTTATAAGGATGGTGATAACTTACCAATGTGCCTTATCATAATGTGAATATGTTAATGTGCTAACCTCACTTATATGGATTGTAATGAAAGGACAATACTCATGCAATCCTTATTGAGCTATGACGATGATGATGTTTATACAAGGGTTAGACGTATGACCTACATTAAGCTATGATGATTAATAAAGACATTAAAGACATTTCAAAAGGGACTCTAAGTTAGCACCGAGTGAACTAGAGTGAGGAGTGTCCCTTCCCACATAAGGAAGGTAGGATCACAAATGTACTCTTGAGATTGGAGACTCCAATGCATGTAGCATAAAGAGGGTCCCAACTATATCTCCTATTTCTTGAACTATGTTGAACCTATAGGAATACTAGCTAGTGGATCCACGTAGTTGCTATGTTCATGTTTTGGTACTACCTTGGCAAGTAGTCCGCCTTTTTTTGGTGTACCGGATTCGACATTACCTTATGTGGTCTATATCAATTAAGGCAAGATGTTCCCAAAAGGTAAAATTAACTAAAGGAATGAATTCTAACTAAGATGTCCTAAGGGGTTTAGCTTAGTCTAGGTAGGGGTATGAGACTCTACCTATACATTGCACTAGTTAGCCTTGAAGGAAGTCTTAGGAGGTTGTTCTATGTATCTATATGCTTACAAATATAAATTTTTTTTTATATATATATATATATATATATGATCTTACATGTTAATGACAAGATATGATGTTGATTAGTCTCATAAACATTTACTTGGTCTCTATTGCTAAAGTATGATATTATGTATTCTTAATGTTATGTTATGTGAAATCGGACATTGGTTATGGTTCTTGCTAGGTTTACTTTATTAAGTAAGGTTATGTGGCTTTGCTTATTCATTACACAAGAGGACTTGAAGAGGGTCATGAGTAATGGTCTTGCTTTGGTTATGTTGAAATGTACTCTTATTCATGCTTGTTGCTATTATAACTTCATGATAAAGTTATTTTGACTATGTGTTCAATTATATGATATGCATGTTGACTTGGCTAGACTTAGTGTTGTTGGTCTTGTGATGTACATACCTATGACTTAATGAATATGTCTAACCCCATTTCTTCATTTTCCCCAACATTTTAGGTTCTGGTCGTTGAAGGGCTTTTAAGACAACACGAAGAAGACTTGGAATTCTCAATTATCCAAGTTAGGTAGGTCCTTACTTTCCGCGGGCAATGCCACTATCAAGCTTATGATGTTGTTTTAGTTTTAAGACTCTTATGTTCTTTCCTTTTTAATTGAGTACAAAACATTGTATGACCTATATGTGGTCTTATTAAATTGATGTATGGGCTATGCCCAAATTATTAGACTCTTGTTAGATGGTTATGAGATGAGACATGCTTTTGATACTATGATATATTTTATATATATCTATATGCAATAAAAGTAGAAAACTAAGTAATCTTCCTATACGAAAAATCTATGTATACTCGATATAAATATTATGTGTATGTAGAGGTCAATGTAAACCTCAATTTAGAAGTAATGATATTTTTTTTTCAAAATTTTCACATTTTTAAACTATGAATGTAATGATGTCAGCTAAGAGGCTAGTCTTAGTCCTCGAAGAGGACACCGACGCCGGTTACGTCTAGGAGGTGCTCCAAGGATGTGACATAGAAGCAGGTAAAACAGAAACTTGTAAGGCAGCAAGTATGGAGGCTAATTTAGCGGTTACAACATCAAGACAATTTATTTCAAATGAACTTATATTAAACTAAGGGAGTACAAGGGAAGAGACACGAAGTTTTTCCATTTCTTGTGAATTGACCATTTTTTCCATCCACTTACCTTTTTCATGCTTAGTTTGTCTTGTGGGAATGGTTAGTGTGGTCCCTTGTGCGACCGGGTGTGCTTTTAGTGGTTTTGACCCTTTTGAGTTGAGTATCATTGGTATGATTGACTTTGGTTAGCATTTTGAGTCCCGAGCATTGGATTGGGACTCTTTCAGTTCCAACATGTCTAGGACGTCGAGTCTGCGATAGTAAGGTGGTTGGCAATGTTTCCGAGACCTTAGGTTGAGTTTTTGGTCTTTAGATAAGAAGTTGAATTTAAAGTCATAAGAGTAGTCTATGAAGGTAATTGTGTCATTCGACCTTTTTTCAGAAATTCAACGATTTCGTTGAGTGCAAAACACCAATTTTTGGTGGAGTAGCATGTTTATTTTCATCAAAGTTGGAAAAAATTCAAGGGTCCAGTCAGGGGAATTTTTCCTAGTATTTTGAGCAGAATTGTTTGTTTTCAAGTGCAAGTCATTTTGACCTTTGCGATCACGATGTGAACCTTTGTGACCTTTGCGATCATGAGAGTTTGTGGCTTGCGATTGCGACGACCAAATTTTTCCTGAACAAAACCTTTTGTTGGTTGCATTTTGTGAAAGTTCATGTTGCTACGATTTCTCTACCTATTCGTCGTTGATTTCATCAATTTTTTTGTCTCCCTAAAGCCTCTTTAAATCATGATTTCGATTTGGATCTTTGTAGGGGTGGGTGGGGGTGGGTTCCGTTATGTTTGAAATTGGTATTTTCATAAATTGGAACTCGAATCTTGATTGATTTAGTGAATTTTTCTCAAGCACAAATTCACATGGCTTGTAGAATATGTTTTTCAACTAAAAATATAATTTTATCCTTTTGATTTCTTGAGTGATATTTGGACTATCTTACCCTCAATTTCTAATCCTATCAATAGGGGTATGATTGAGGTTCTTTTGATGAACTCTTTCCATTTTTGATAGTTGGGGTCCTCTCAGTGACCGCGTGGTTGAGGAAGCGCTCCAATAGAGTTGGTTGAGTGAAGTTTCGGCCTTCGAGGTTACCACATCCGGCGAGCACCCCTTAAACATAACCAACATCGTCGCCCTCATCGATGACTAAGACTAGTCTTTTAGCTTACATCATTACATTCATAGGTTAAAAATGCGGAAAAACATAAAACTTTACTTCTATCTATCATGAGGTTTACATAGACCTATCGCATATACATATTATATTAAAAGTACAAAATAGACAACATAAACTCAAAACAATTAAAAGACAACATTTTCATTTTTTATGTATAAAGTTCAGTGTGATTCACTGTAACATGCACTGTTTGCACAACTTTACAAATAAAATCATTATTTTAACTACAAGTAGTAAAAACTAACCCTATGGAGAAATACTAGGCTAATGGAGTCTTTGTCTAGTAAATCTTTGAGTTGAGCCTTCAAGTCTTTCAATTCGACCGGAGCCATCCGATAAGGAGGAATTGAAATGGGGTTGGTATCCGGTAGCAAATTAAAACCAAAACAATTTTCCAGTTCGGGAGGGATTTCGGGAAGATCATTAAGAAAGACCTCCGAAAATTCCCTTACTACGGGGACTAACTCAATGGAAGGATTTTCAGAGTCTAAATCTTTGACTCTTACATTATAGTATAAACACCCTTTTGAGATCATTTTACAAGCCTTAGGAAAAAAATAATACTACCTCTAGGAATAGAATTTCCCCCCTTCCACTCTAAAACGGGTTCATTTGGAAAATTGAACTCCATAATTTTAGTTCTACAATCAATGGAAGAAAAACAATCATGTAACCAATCCATCCCCAAACTGACATCAAAATTGACAATATCAAGTTCTATTAATTCAACATAACTAACTGTATTGGGAAACATTATAGGACAATTTCTATATACCTCTTTGCAACTACCGACTCACCCACCAAGGTAGTTACCATGAAAGGTTCATTTAGGATATCAGTTAAAATGTCAAACTTTCTAGCTATCAAGGGAGTAACAAAAAACAATGTAGCACCTGGATCAAATAAAACACATACATCAATAGAGAACACTCATAACATACCGGTCACCACATCGGGAGAACCCTCTCGTTCACCCCTAGAGCGAAGTGCATAAAAACATTTCTTCTTTGGAAGATCCACACTAGAACCACTAGCTTGAGCTTGAAACCAATGAAGGAGCACACTTTGACGATTTAGTGAATTTCAAAGATTAGTCAAGTACACTCATACCTCCTTGACGAATTCTTCCACTTTTTCTTCCCTCTTCTCCCTTGGAAAGAACCTATCAAGAAAAGCCTTCTTCAAAGGTCTCCCATGTCACTAGTCCACCTCTTAAAGGCCTATTATCTCTCCATTGGACGTACTAGTTTGGGCAATATCTTTGAGTTGGTAAGTGGCTAACTTAGCCTTCTCAATGGTAGTCAACCCCATAGTATAGAGAATCTTGTAGGTTTCATCAATGAAATCTTGGGGGTTTTCCTCAACTTTAGACCCATAGAAAGTAGGGGGATTCATCCTTGTGAAATCCCTCAAACGGGAGGCCATGGTGCTGACATGTTGATTTTCTCGGGGTACAACCTCCCGGTTAGCTTGGCCCGTAATTGCTTGAGCCTGAGTAGTGACGGTTTGTTCTTGGGTAGTAATGGCTTGGTCCATTTGGATAAATGTTTCCCTTATATCACCGTCCGTCAAAGGAGGAGGATTGACCAGAGCTTGATCATCATTAGCAACTTCTTCAAGAGAAGGGACTTGATTGCCTTGGGGAGGAACTCCCGCATTGTCAATCTCTTCATCAAGTCTTCGAGCGAATGTTCTTCAAGTATTAATTGCCTATAATCACAATAAAATGATTAGATGGCAAGGCACATAAAGTTAAGATTCTCGAGGCACGATATTAGATTCCAGGAAAAGGAAAATTTCCTAAGAATTCCTATTCATAAGTGTGGAACACTTCACAATTATGAATAAGAATGTACATATAAGTGGTTAAGTTAAGCATAGACTCTAAAGATATTAAACCTCACACTCTGATAAAAAAAAATTCACATCTAGGGAGCGCCCCCTAGACGTAACCAGCATCGTCGACCTCATCGAGGACTAAAACTAGTCTTTTAGCCTACATCATTACATTCATAGGTTAAAAATGCGGAAAAATTTAAAACTTTTCTTTTATCTATCATGAGGTTTACATAGACCTCTTGCATACACATATTATATATATTTATAACATAGTCTTAAAATCGGATGTCTCATCTCATAACCATCTAAAAAAGAGTATAAAAATTGGGAATAACCCATACATTAATACAATAAAAGCCACATAAAGGCTATACAATCTTTAATACTCAAATGAAAGGAATGAACATATTACCTTTAAGACTAATCAATATCAGAAGCTAGAAAATGGCATTGTCCTCGAAGTGGTGAGGACCTACCTAACTTGGAGAGTGAGAATTCCAAGTCTTCCTTCAAAAGTTATCACAAGCCCTTCAAGGACTGGAACCTAAAATGTTGGGTGAAAAGGGAGAAAATAGGTTTAGCACATCACTTGTACTATGTATAAGACCATATGCAGACACATAAAATCATGTTAAAAAGGGACATTTCATTAAAACATGAAATTTCCTATGAGAAGTACCATGCACATTCAACAACCAATACAAGTCAAGATTACATATTAATTAAGTCATGACCATATTTATCACAAGACCAACAATACTAAGTCTAGTCAAGTCAACATACATATCAACATAATTGAGCACATAGTCATGACAACTCTATCATCAAGTTATAACATAACCAAGCATGTATAAGAGTTCATAACATCATAACCACATGAAGACTATTACTCATGAACCCTCATTAAATTTACTAGTGCAATGAATAAGCAAAGCCCCATAACCTTACTCAATCAAGTAAACCTAACAAGAACCATAACTAATGTCCAACTTCACATACTATATCATTTAGACTTATCATCATCATACCTTAGCAATATAAACCATAGACATATTCATAAGTGAAACAAATGTCATATAGTGTCATCATCATGTAAGATCATCATGTACACATCATTTACATTTATAAGCATATATATACATAAGAACATCCTTTTAAGACTTCCCTCAAGTCTAACTAGTGCAATGTATAGGTAGAGTCCCATACCCCTACTTAGACTAAGCTAAAACCCTTAGGTCATCCTAGTTAGATTTCATTCCGTTACTTCATTTTACCTTTTGGGCAAATCTTACCTTAACTGATATATATCACATGAACTAATGTGGAATCTGGTATCATGGAAACCTACACCGAAGGAAGGCTGACTACTTGCCAAGGTATTACTAAAACATGAACATACCATCTATGTGGATACAATATCTAGTACTCCTATGGGAGCAACATAGTTGAAGAATTAGGAGATGTAGTTGGGACCCTCTTTATGCTACATGTATTATAGCCTCCAATCTCATGAGTACGTTAGTGATCCTACCTTCCCTACGTGGGAAGGGACACACCTCACTCTAGTTCACCCGATTCTAAGCTAATGTCCCTTTTTAAATGTCTTTAATGTCTTTATTAATCATCATAGCTTAATGTAGGTCATAAAGTTCATTCCTTATATAATCATCATCAACATAGCTCAATAAGAATTGCACGAGTATTTTCCTTTCATTACAATTCATATATGTGAGGTTAGCACATTAACATATCACATCATAAAAGGCACATTGATAAGTTATCACCACCCTTGTAACATTTACATCTTAGCCAAAAACTCACAAACCATAGTTCAAGAAATTTCAATTCAACATCATACCAACCCTATCTATCTTAATATAAGGTATACTTCAATACAACATCATCACTTAATCACAACTAATCATAGTTAAAGTATAGAATTGAGATCAAAAGACTTACCCCAATATCCTTCACAAGCCATCATCAAGGCCTTACCATCAACCATTCAACTCAACCCATGGGTGTAATATCATGTCACGTCCGAGTTTACCCCTAGACGTAACCGGTGTTGCCGTCCTCTTTTTGAGGACTAATACTATCCCCTTAGTCTCATGTCATTACATTCATAGGTTTAAATGCGGTAAAACTTAAAACTTTTCATTACATCTACTTAGAGGTTTGCATAGACCTCTACATATACATAATATATAGTCGTATCGAGTATACATAAACCCTTCTAATAGGAAGGTTACATAACCTTCTACTTTTATTGCACATTCATATATATAAAATAGAATGATAGTCTCAAAGATTGTTTCATCTCATACCATCTAAATGATTATCACAATATGAGCATAACCCTACATTAATTGTAAATGAAGCCACATATAGTCTTATACAAGTCGTACAGAATGAAAATTGAATGAACATAAAAGTCTTAGAGAAACAAAAGAACTTCATAGGAAAGATATTGGCATCTCCCTCGGAAACTGAGGACCTACCTACTTGGATCGATCCACACACGGACCATCCCTTGTCCCATCGATGCACACAGCTTAGACAGTGTTGCCTAAAACTGCAGGGGTCCTCATCAAGGGGTTTTGGTTGGTCCTTGGGGAGTCTTACCCGAACGTTTCGACCATGAAACAACTCTAACACCTATTATCTACCTTTTTTTTTTTTACCATTTTTCATAATTTGCAACTCCTAAATGCTAGCCAAATAGGCTAAGGTACGCTAGTACCTCTTTGAACCAACTTTCGGATGTCATGGACGTTCTTGGACGTTTTGATTTTTAAACTTCCTAAACGACCTATATTCATTAAAATGGACTTAAGAACAGTACTTAGACTCTATGACACCTATGTTAGCCTCTAATACTCATCTTGGATTTAAGGTGTTACATAATCCCCCTCCCCCGTTAGGAACATTCATCCTCAAATGACGCTAAAACTCTTTTGAAGGAAGGAATAGGCTCAAGACTAGCAACCCAACCAATAAAAAATATAAAATCAACACAAACCATATCATTTCAACAAGAAAATACCAAAAGTCTAATTACCACACATAAGGCTCAAAACACTTCATCATGAGGTATTTGCTTCTCACAACACACATGAGCTCAACATACATTACATGAGTCTATTAGCACAAGTTCAACTTATCAACATGCTACATATAATTTCATAAAGTATCACCGTATAAAGATGCACAACATAACTCAAAAAAAGCAAAATAAAAATTTCAAGTCCAATTAACTTCACTTTGAAGTATTCAAAAATACATATTTTTGCAAGACTTCACCAAAAATCAAGAAACTTCAATTTCTATTCATATTTATATTATTAAAAAGAATAAGTAACCTTAATTATAAAAAAGATGAGGGTAACGGGACTTCATATCAGCCTCAGCCTCCCATGTTCCACCCTCAACTAGATGATTCTTCCATAACACCTTTATCAAAACCACCTCTTTATTCCTTAACTACTTGACTTGCCTATCAAGAATTATAACTAGAACTTTTTCATAAGAGATGTTATCCTTGACACGAAGACCCTCAATAGGAAGAATGGACTCGGGATCACCGAAACACTTCTTCAACTTGGAAACATGGAAAAACGGATGAACCGAAGCCAATTTACGAGGAAGTTTCAATTCATAGGCAACCTTACAAACCCTTTGCAAGATTTGATAGGGAACCACATAACGAGGACACAATTTCCACTTTTTTCCAAATCTAACCACCCCTTTCATTGGTGAAATTTTTAAATACATTGTATCGCCTTCTTCAAACTCCAAATTCTTGCTCCTATGATTGGCATAAGACTTTTGCCGACTACAGGCCATTTGCAACCGGTTCCTTATGATATGAAATTTTTCTAAAGTCTTATAAACCAAATCAGAACCAAGAAGCGAAGGCTCACCCACTTCAAACCATCCAATAGGAGACCTACACCTCCTACCATACAATGCTTCATAGGGAGCCATGGAAATGGACGAATCAACTATTATTATAAGCAAACTCCACCAAAGGCAAATGTTTATCCCAATTCCCTTTAAAATAAAAAATGCAGGCCTTAAGCATATCCTCAAGGGTTTGAACAGTGCGTTCTTCTTGACCATCTATTTGGGGGTGAAAAGTGGTACTCAATTTCACTTTAGTACCTAATCCTTTTTGTAATGACCTCCAAAACCTAGATGTGAATTGCGCACCCCGATCCGATATGATGGATAACAGAATACCGTGGTGACAGACAATCTCATCTATGAAGATTCTTGCATAATCCTCCGCCGAGTATATAGACTTTACAGGAATAAAGCAAGCAGACTTAGTCAATCTATCCATAACTACCTATATGGAATCATATGAATTTACGTCCGAGGTAAACCCATTACAAAGTCCGTATTATTGTCTTCCCACTTCCAAATAGGAATTTTGAACTATTGTAGTAAGCCACCCAAATTTTGATGTTCTGCCTTTACTTGTTGGAGATTTGGACACTTAGCGACATTGATGTTCTTTAAGGGTTTGCAATACCACTCTTGAATGAGCCATGTGATCACACTCATTCTTCGAATATACCAAGATGTCGTCAATGAAGACAATGACAAATAACTCTAGGTAATTTCAAAACACCCTATTCATTAGGTCCATAAACTCGACCGGAGCATTAGTGAGATCGAAATACATTACCAATAACTCAGAGTGCCCATACCTAGTCTGAAAGGCCGTGTTTGGTACATCCTCACCTCTCACTCTAATTTGGTGATATCCCGATCTCAAGTCAATTTTTGAAAAGTAGATCACCCCTTGGAGTTGATCAAACAAGTCGTCAACCTGAAGGAGTGGGTACTTATTCTTAATGGTGACCTTGTTGAGTTGGCGGTAATCAATACACATTCTCAAGGACCCATCTTTCTTCTTTACATAAAAAACCGGAGCACCCCACGAAGAAATAGTAGGCCTTATAAAACCCTTATCTAGTAAATCCTTGAGTTGAGCCTTCAACTTTTTCAATTCGGTCGGGGCCATCCGATAAGGAGGAATTGATATGGGATTTATATCCAGTAACAAATCGATACCAAAATCAGTTTCCCGTTTGGGAGGAATACCGGAAGGTCATTAGGAAAAAGCTCCGAAATTCACTCACTACGGGGACTGACTCAATGGGAGGAATTTTGGAGTCTAGATCTTGGACTTGTAAAATATGGTATAGACAACATTTAGAGATTATTTTTTGGGATTTTAGACAAGAGATAATATGACTTCTAGGAATAGAATTCCCCCCCTTCCACTCTACAACGGGTTCATTTGGAAAGTTAAACTTCACCACCCTTGTCCTATAATCAATAAAAGCAAAGCAAGCATGCAACTAATCCATACCCAATATAATATCAAAATCTAGCATATCTAGTTATACTAGATAAACATAAGAAACTCTATTGGGTAACATTATTGGAAAATTTCTATACACCCTTATTGCAATAATCGACTCACCCACCGAGGTAGGCACTATAAATAGTTCATGCAAAATATCAGGTAAAATATCAAACTTTTTAGATACTAGGGGGTAAAAAATGACAAGGTAGCACCCCGATCAAGTAAAGCATATAAATCTATGGTAAAGACTTTCACCATACCGGTCACCACGTCGGGAGAAGTCTCTTTCTCACCCATAGGGCGGAGGTCATAAAAACAGTTCTTCTTGGGAGAACCACTATAACCATTTTATTTACCTTGACTATCCCTCTCTTAACCCTTCAAGTTTGGGCAATATCTCATCTTGTGATCACTCTTGCCACAACTAAAGCAATTCCCCATTCCTACCAAGCACTCACCAAGATGATCATTTCCACCCTTGGCACATGTAGGCTTTCGTTTGGTGAGCTTCCACTCCTTCTCTTTTTAGCTCTCAATTTATTCCCCTTGTCATCATGAGCCTTCGGGAACTTGGATGAAACTTTATTAGAAACATGTTTCTTAAATCTAGGCTTGTCTTGTTTTTCAAGCCTATTCTTTGCAGAACCTCCATCAAATAATTTTGCTCTCTTAGCATCTCTACTCTTTCTCTTAGCCCTTACCTCCTCAACCCTTCTTGCTCGCAACATAAGACAGAAAATGTTCATGTTGTCATGTAGCATGGCCGAATGACACTCCTTTTGTAAGTCCTCTGACACCCCCATCACTATCACACACGGAATCTAGACCCCAGATGAGACTAGTGCCGTTAACCTCTCAAAGGTTCCAGACAAGCCTCTTCTTTGCTTTCATCACAATCATACATTTAAATTTGCGAAAAATTTAAAACTTTTAAAACTTAATGAAGTATACTTAGACGTCATATAATTACTGCATAAGAGTGATATGCTACGGCTCAAACTAAACAACCATCTATAATAGATTAAACAATTGAAATAAAGAATTCATAATATAATAATAATTTGCCAAATGACCTTCATACAAAGCTTTGAACAACTGTTTGAAAGGAAACGCTAGGACGACATCGACTACATATGTCTAATGTACTAAATGTAGAAAGCAAACGTAGCATCCTCGAACTCAAGAGGACCTACCAAAGGTCTGGAGATACTAGTCCGAACCACTTCAACAAATCTTCAATCCACTTCAAGAACCTGTACCTATAAAAATAGTAATAACATAGGGGTTACTAAATACTTGTACTAAGTATGGGTGCATGCACATAAACACATAAGGACTATGCATGATCCAGGAAAGCTCTTCCTATAGCAACATGTCGTTTCTAGAAAGTGAAGTCACTATACTTTCCGAATTTGTTAATTGTGATTTATGCTATGAATATGAAATTTTTCATGAATTTAACGCACACAACTCATTTTCTATATGAATATAAGACCTTGGAATCATGAACATAATTTTAGAACAACTCGGACGAAAATTTATTTTTTTGCTCCCACTTAGGCCGAGAGCTCTCTTTCCAGACTTTAGTTTATTTTTTTCAGTCTTTCTTTTTGTAGTTCAATGATCTCCTTCAATCCTACGTTTTACTTACAAGTGGAATGTTCATTATAGTCCCATACCTACAATGAATCAAGTAAGTAATCCAAGAGATTAAGGAAATGATGTTACTACAATTGGGCATGAAGTCTTTATAAGCCAATTTTTATTGGCTATGACTATTACTCGTTCATTTGCATAATATAAGGAGTCATTATAAGCCAATCTTTATCTTTGTTGGCATAAGCCAATAACTTTTTAAAATCCATTCTTATCAAACACTGATGAATTGATATACTTATGCTTTTGTTTACTTAGTTCACTTTGAACTTACATCTCTTATTCTTTCTTTCTTTCTTTCTTTCTTAATTTCTTAAATAAATCTTTAGCATTAAGATCATGTAAGTTAACATGAAATCCAGTGTTTTCCCCACATTGAAAAAGGGTGGTTCAGCGGCTAAAGTGAAACCAAGTCCAGTTTCTCCCTCACACCGAAAAGAGGTGGTTCACGTCTAAAGTGAATCAGAATACTTTCTTGAGCATTTAACTGACATAGACCATTTGAACTAAACATCTAATCTAGTGTCTTCCCCACACTGAAAAGAGGAGGTTCACCGTCCAAAGTGAAATCGAATACTACCTAGATCTATTAGGTGGAATCCACTGGCTAGTTCCTATGCTGGCAACATAGTCCAAAGACTAGGAGATTTCGGAGACACTTATACACCCTGGTGGTAGCCTCATCTCATGAGGTTTACATGTGCTTGCACAAGATCATTGCTAGTCTATCGATGCTTTGCTCATTTCTTATACTTTATAACTTTTAGAGTTGACTCATACATAATGGAATCTTTCTTCTAATATGAGGTATGCTTAACTCAAAGGATGAATTGTTATCCCTTTCTTTACTTGATTAATGTGAACTTAAGTCTTACATTATCATTATGGTGTGAGTGAGACTTGTCTCACAAATTTTAACACCCTCTGATGTGAGTTTCTTTAGTATAATTGTTTAGATGAAAGTGAGACTTATCTCACTTTCTTTAACACCCCATTCTATGTCAATTTCATAACTCATAAGCTTTTAGTTATGTCATTAATCACCTTATCTTGTTCAATGTTCTTTGGTAGTCTTGTACCATTCTTTATGAAAGTTATGGAGACTCTTTATTGTGATACTTTGTTCACAAGTTCATTTAGATAGGGTATGTTGGGACTTGTCCCGATCATTGGCATATCCTTGGTTATGAGTTTCATTGGTCATTCTTAATTTGGTATAACTTAGTCATTAGCCAATTCTATATCATATTTTTGAAATAACATTGTTGGCCAATTTATTGGCATAAACCAAACTTTCACATATTATAGCAATCTAAACCTTCATTTTAAGCAAGTCAACTTTTAACATTTAAATAGCTTATAAGAACAATTCTCTGTTAGATTAACCAAGCTCTAAAGTTAATTTGGCATTGAAGATTCATTGATTAGCTTTGCTTCACATCTTGTTTATTCTTGGAAACATTGTATTCCAAATACTCACAACATATCTACTGTAAACACAAACAGTAAATTCGAAAACTTCATTCTTTTCAACACTAATATGAATTTCATAAAATACTTGTAACAATTTCATCTTTTCAAACACAATTAGGCATTAATCATACGGATATAACCTATAGGTCCCATACGACATTATCAAATCATAGAAACCTACACATAATGATCAGTTAGTACCACATACCAACAACATGGTCGAGATTTTCATTCTACATAATACTAGAAGTCGAAAATAGGGAGAACTAGGGAGATGAAAATTCAAAAATTTCATTGGTAACAACCCTTGTTTCAGATCTCTTGAATTCAAAACGTTTGAAAAGCCTCCTAGGGAAAGGAAACCAAGAGTGGTGAACCCATACCTTACTATAGAATTTAATCTAGGAATATGACCTTGTACTTTGCACGAAAACCTTGAATAATGTGCCTTGAAATCGCCTAAGGAGAACTGAGAGAATTTTTTGTTTTTCTCACGTTTGGTTTCTGTTTTAGTCATGAGTTTCTAGGTCTTAGGGACTGAATATTGACTAATTAAAATTAGTCTAGTTAACTTAATTAAATAATCAATTAGACAATTACCAAAATTCCTCTCCTAATTTGACTAAAAATAGGAGAACATTTGACTTAGACAAATCTGAAAATTTGCTATGGGTCTCGGCTAACATAATGATTTTTAATTAATTAATTAAGTTGATTTAATTAATTAAACTAGGGTAATTACTAAAGTACCCCTAAGTCATTAGGACCATAACCAACCTGTTTGGACCATCCTAAGTTAGGTACTAGGATGTTTCTTTAGTTAGTTACCCGCCTAGTGACATCGGGTTAGGTTTTAGGATTTTGGGTAAACTAGTTAGTTTTATTTCGATTAGTCCTATGTTAGTTAGATAGTTAGGTAAGTTAGTTAGATACTAGATTTTGTTAGGAATCTAGGCCCCACATGGCTTTACCTGAGCGTGCGCCTGCCACATAACCTTCCTAACCGAAATCGGTTGGGCTTGGTTGATTGTCTATTGGCCGGTTAGCAGATGTGCTTGCACATGTGTTGCTGCGCATTTCTTGTCCAAGGACCCTCACTGTGTCCTTGGGCACTACTTACTATACATGATCATGTGCCATGGTACCTAGGCTTGACACTTGGATTCCTCGTACTTAATGTGCTAAGAATTCAATGCTATTAGCTTAGGGTCTTCATTTTAAGTACAATTCCTAAAGAAGCTTGGATTGGAGCATCTCAATACTAAAGTATATTTTAAGTTACTTGTTAATACATAGAAATTAGCTAACACCCTTAAGCCAATATTCTCTAACATGTCCAATATTACTCAAATGTTGGGCATTGGGATGTCTATGTACTCCAATGCATATTCTTAAAACCTAATAGAACTTTCACTAGACAAGTACATTTTCTGGAATGTTATAGTCACAAAATGACTCATATGGCCTCTAGGATCGAAAACCAAAGAAGAAGCATATTTGGACAATTTAATGAATTCCAAAGAATATTCATGGACACTCCTTCCTCCTTGGTGAAGGTTGATGAACACCACCAGTTTCCTCCCTCATCCCCTAAGAAAGAACCGATCTAGAAAATTCTTCATAAATATCTCCAAAGTCAATAGACCACCCCTCAAAGGCATATTATCCCTCCATTATACATACCATGTTTGTGCCACATCCTTGAGTTGATTAGTAGCCAACTCGGCCTTCTCACTTGTGGACAACCCTATAGCCAAAAGTATCTTATAGACTTCATCAATGAATTCTTGGGGGTCTTCATCAACCTTAGACTCGTAGAAAGTAGGAGCATTCATCCAAGTGAAATCCCTTAAGCGGGAAGCCATAATAGTGACTTGTTGTTGAGGACGAGGTACAAGCTCCTTATTGGCTTGGGCCGTCATAGCTTTGACTTGGACAGTGGTGCCTTGAGTCAATTGAATGAGGGAACCCCTTATATATCCATCCGTCAAGGGTATAGGATTTATCAGAGCTTGGTCAACATTATCATCTTCTTCAAGTGGAGGAACTTGCTCACCACGGGGAGGATCTCCCGCTTTGGGAATTTCCTATTCAAGTCTTCGAGCCGCATTCCTTTGAGTGTTCATGCTTCCTATAAGCACAACTATAGAATTATATGCAAATAATCTAACGGCATGATATAGGATTTCCAAGAAAGAGACCGATTCCTAGACATCACATAGGTTCATTCTCATAAGTAGGGCGTGCTTCACAATTATGAATACAAACCTACATAGATGTGGTAGAGAGAGAGATATAACTCAATGTTATTCAATCTCATACTCTGATACCAAGTTTGTCACATTTGGGTTTACCCCCTAGAGGTAATCGGCGTCGTCATCCTCTTTGAGGACTAAGACTAACCCCTTAGTCTCATGTCATTACATTCATAGTTTGAAAATGCGGAAAAATTTAAAACTTTTCATTACATCTACTTTGATGTTTACATAGACCTCTACATACAAATAATATATAATCGCATCGAGTATACATAGACCCTTCGTATAGGAAGGTTACATAGCCTTCTACTTTTGTTGCATATTTATATATATAAAATAGAAAGATAGTCTCAAAGATTATCTCATCTCATACCATCTAAACGATTATCACAATATGGGAATATCCCTACATCAAATGTTAAGAACCCACATATAGGCTTATACATGTCGTACACAATAAAAATGGAATAAATATAAAAGTCTTAGAAAAACAAAAGAACTTCATAGGCAAGATATTGGTATCTCCCTCGGAAAGTGAGGACTTACCAACTTGGATGATAGAGAATATTCAAGTCTTCTTCAAGTCGTCCCGAATTAGCCTTCAACGACTGGAACCTAAAATATTTTGGAAAAGGGAAGAAAACGGGGTTAGTACTCCCCATGTTATAAGTATGAAACCATATGCACATATAATAGCAAAACATGCTAAAAAGGGACATTTAGTCAAAACATGCCATTTTACCCCTTTAAAAAACTTATGCATAATCAAGCATGTCATACCAACCCACCAAACATGCTTACTAACTCAAACAAGTAATACGTATCCCAACAAACTTGGACACATGATTCACTACAACCCTATCATCAAGGAATAACATCACAAGTATGAATAAGAGTTAATCATATCATAATAATCAAGACAAATACTCATGAATCCTCATCTAATCAACAAGTGCAATGACCAAGCAAAGCCCCATAACCTTGCTAAACCAAGTAGACTTAACAGAAAAACATGACAAATGTCCAACTTTAACAATATAATCTAACTGCATATATGAAGAGGATAAGCATGATCATATATAGTCATTTACATTGTAGCATCAAAATATTGTAATCATATACATCATTATCATATACATACATAATATAAACTTCCTAGACCTTCCATCAAGGTCAACTAGTGCAAGGCATAAGAGGAGTTCCATACCCCTACCTAGGCTAAGTTAAACCTCTCAAGTCACCTTAGTTAATTTATTCTTCATTACTTTATTTTAATTTAGGAAACACTTGCCTTAACCGACATAGACCACAAGATCTAAGTATGGAATCCGGTGTTGTAAAACTTTACACCGATGGAAAGTGGTATACCGGCCAAAGTAGACCAAACATAAACGTTGCTTTCTAGGTGGATCCAATAGTAACTCTTCCTATGGGGAAACATAGTTCAAGAACTAAGAGATAGGATATTCCCTCTTAATACCACTTGGTAGTTAGGTCCTCCTCTCATAGGAATCTATTTGATAAATATTCCTCTTTGGGAAGTCAACATCTCATATAGAACTATAGGGTGAACTTCCTCTTTGGGAATTCATCACCTCCCATTGTCAAGTTCACTCGGTGCTAAGCTAAGTACCTTTATTGAAATGCCTATAATCATTTAGTTATAAATCATAGATAAATTTAGTTCATATGGTCTACCCCTTGTAAAATCATCATCATCAATAGCTCAATAAGAAATGCATGAGTATAGTCCTTTCATCACAATTCATATAAGTGAAGTTAACACATTAGCATTTCATGGCATATCAAGGCACATTGATAGTTATCACCATCATTATTGCACATACACCTTAATAAACCTCACAACATAGTAAAGACATTTCAATTCAACATCATACCACTCTATCATCCTAATACAAGTCATAATCAAATATAACATAATGACTTAACAAAAATTAATAACAATTGGAAGTAGAGATAGATAATCTAAGACTTACCAAGTCTTCTTCATAGTTCATCATGAAGGAATTACCATAAGACCTCAATTCAAGCTAATTTAGATGTTCAACATCATAATTCAATAATCACAATGTTAACAACACTAGAAGACTCACTACACCGTAATTCAATATCAATTCAATGCTTAAAACAAGGTTACTTAGGCCAATTTCCATAACCTAGATCACATCTCAAGATTAGAATGAAAGAATGAACCCTTATACATGATTTTTTGTTATAAAATGATGTTTGAGTTGTTTTGGTTATATACTTAAAATATGATATGATACATGTTGACTTGATTATACTTTATTATATTGGTCTTCTGTTTTATATGGTTTTGTCTTAAGGAATATGTGATTATTGGCTTATGTATGTTCTTGATTGTGCGTAAGGCTTTTTAAAGCAAATAAGCATGGTTTTGAACAAATGTCCCTTTTAGCATAATTTCAAATGTTTTATGTGTGTGTTTCCATACTTAGTACAAGTTGTTTAATAACCCATATTTCTATGTTTCTACAAATATGTAGGTTTTTGTCTTTGAGCTTCTAGAAGGGCCATTTGAAGATAACTTGGACTCTCGTTCTCCAAGTTTGGTAGGTCCTCACCTACTGAGGGCGATGTCACTATATAGCTAATGAATATTGTTTTAGTCTTAAAGACATTTAGTCCATTCTCATTTAATTTGAATAAGATTATTGTATATGCCTATACGTGACTTTTATTGGATTAAAGGAAAGGTATGCTCGAATGTTATATTCACTTCAGATGGTTTATATGTGAGACTTATCCTATACATCTTACGATATTATATTGTTATATTATGCATGTGAAATAAAAGTATAAGTCTATGTAGTGCTTTCTATGTGAGGAGACTATGTAAACTCTCTATGTATATATTATGTGTATGAAAGAGGCTTATATAAACCTCAATGTCGAAGTAGATTAAAAGTTTTAAATTTTCCGCAATTTAACCTATGAAATCTAATGGCAAATGCTAAGAGGTTAGCCTTAGTGCTCTTCGAGGACGGTGACACCGCTTATTTCTAGTGGGTGCTCCCCGGATGTGACATTTGGTGTCTCTTAACAAATCCACTTTCAGTAGATCAATCAATGTATAGTATACTAGTCTAAGATCCGTGGATGGGGGCATGGATTGGTATTGTTTTACTAGTGCAAGTCGGCAAAGGTGGGGGTGTTTTAGTAAGTTTACCAGAAGTCCTTTTAAAGTGTATAAATGGTTATTTTGGGTATATTATTGTATTTTAAGTGGTTTAAAACAATAAGATACCAATTTAGATTTCATTCTTAAAAATTCCCAAATCAAAACCCTTTTCTCCCAAACTACTCTCTCTAGAACTCCATTGAAGACCCCAGACTTTCAAGTCAATTTCATCAAGGATCTTAAATTTTTTTCAAAGGAACTTTGTCGGTTTCTTCAAGTACAAGGCTTATTTATCCTATATCCTTGATTAACCTTCCATTCAAGGAGTCAATTCAAAAGAGATTTCAAAGTCATTGAATGATCGAAAATTCTACTTTCTAATATAAGCATGGTTTCACTATTAAAACGTTTTCAAGGCCATGATATTATGAATTAAGGTCTGATTGATGATTTTAAGTTGTTTTTTCATTAAATTCCTCCAAGAACCTATGTATCCCTCTAAACTCTTAAATGATTAGAAATTGGTGAATTATCAATGTATAACAAATAGCATATCATTCAATGATGTTATTTTATGAATTTATGTTATTAGTTGTATCCTATTATGGTAAATTATTGATGTATTAATGATGTGAGGATCATGAATAAGAAAAAGAATTTATGAATGAGTTCATGTTGAATTGATTATGTGGATGTTGGAATTGGTTATGTAAGTGTGTCAATTGCCTTATCTCTTGTAGTATCTTGGATCTATGGGTCGAGACTCATTCTTAATGATATAGAATTGTTCTAAACTGATGTATGATATACTTATGGTTGAAGTGTTTACTTACCTTGTGCATTATAATCATGGCCTTGTACACATATTATGTAAGAGTGAAGTATTATCATGATGTTGAATTGATAAATCTGATGTAAAGCATATGTGTGACCTAAATGATGAAAAATGATTATGATTCAAAGCTACTTGTTTTACGATTTAATGATATCATTGTATTAACACTAGTGAATCAATAACAAATGAATGTGAGATTGGAGATGGATGCTTTCACGAGATCTGAGGCGGGGTATCTACTAAGAATCTCTTAATACCTTCTTAATGAATACTTGTGGGAATTGGTATGGGAACTTTCATGTAATTTGAGGCGGGTTTTCTAGTAACAATCTCAATGTTCCTTTGGATCTTTCTAATGGATGAATGAATAAGGGGTCGCGATGGATACTCTCGCGTATGTTTAGGAGGGGTATTTAGTAGCAATCTTTTAAATTATAATGAATGAATGTAATGAAATTATAATACTTCATGGATATTAATAGTAAGCACCAATTGGATAATGATGTAACATAGGAACTCTCACATGTGTTAAGGCAGGGTTTCTAGTAGCGATCTTCCTATCCCATAAATATGTTCCTGCATAGGTCTATAGCTAGTTGATTTCACATAACATAGAAAGAAATACCCTACCTTAGGCAATTAGGGATCCTTTCTCTTGTGAGGGTGACACCTCATGCATTACTCACACGGTCTATGTCGGTTAGGCTTAACCCCCACAAAAGAATGTAATGCACTATGAATACTTAAGGATGTTCCACTTAGTATGGGTGGTTGAATGGGATGCCATCTATGCATTTAAAGAGCAGTCATTTAATAGAAGTCATGGTGTGTTCCTTATGATGCTAATGAAATTAATGGGCTCTTATAATGACCTTAATCAGAATGTGATCTTATATTATATGAATAAAAGTTATCCTAATGTAATATGCATGTCACAATTGTATTTTATTGTGAGTTACTTCAAAATCATGTCTTAGTGTAAATTAATATTGCTTGTCTAGGATTACCTCAAAGGAGTTCTTAGTGTGAGTAGTATTGTAGGATGCTACATACACATTACACTAGTACGACTTAGAATTGTCTTATATGGTTGTCTTAATTTGATGATGTGATTCATATAATGTTTGTGTCTCTTCAATTTATGATGTGTAAAGGTGAAAATATTAATGGTGAGTACACTTGGGTTATCCTAAGGTTGTGCCTTGGTATGGATAATGGTATGGGATGCTATCCACACATTGTACAAGGCATAGCTTAAGAGTTACTTGAAGTGAAGGCTGAATGTAAAGGTAAAGGTATATGCATGTGATTATGATCAAAAGTTAATAATGACTTGTATGTTATTTGTGACCTATATTATGCCTTATTTTTCAAATGTGCATGAAGTTTTATCAAATGGAATAAAAGCATGACTTTCAACAAAATGTCCTTTTAACATGTTTTTGCATGGTCATTATACTTAGTGCTTAATTGTGCTAAGACCATCTTCTTCATGTGTTTTACTACAAGTGTAGGTTGAGTTTGTAGGTGGACTCTCTAGTTCAAGGGTTAGTTTCCTATTCTCCAAGACTTGGTATGTCCTCATGGATTCAAGGACAAAGAACTCTTATGTTTCCTTTTTGAAGTAATAGAATCTTAGAAATTTCTTTTCAAGTTAAAAGGGTCGTGTATCTATGATATTGCTATTGTGTCTTAAATATCTATGTCGAGACTTAGTATTAATTCATTTTATAAAAGAGTTTTGTATTTTTGATATTATTGAGAAAAGTTTTAATTTCACACTATTTTTATTACCTATGTGATGAATGAATGCTAAGAGGATTGTCCAAGACCCCTTCGAGGTAAAGTACAACGTGTTAACTTATGTGTGCTTTTGGGTCGTGGCAAATTTTTGATATCAGAGCATAAGGTTTTGGGAATGGTCTTTAGGTTTATGTCTCACATGCCACGTCTAGTAGAGTCTTGTTCATCAATGAGTCACGACACATATATGAGCAAGAGGCTATAGGACATTAGAAGTTTCACTTTATTCATTACTCTTGTCTCGTGCCATAGATCTTAACTCCATAATATCCCTCTCTTATTCCTTTTTTGGTGATCTTCTAGATGTTACTACTTAAAGGAACAATGTTTCATGGATTCGAGGGAGTAAAAGTAAGTAGAGATGTTGTTGTGGCAATGTGACTAGGTTAGAGTTGTGATAGTAGAATGAAATCCTTTCCTTTGGATAAGTTGCTTCATGGTTATGTATGAGGTTGATAGAAGGTCATGATAAAGTTTTAAAGTTTGTTCAAAATATTTGAGGAGATGTGGTGTTAAGTTATACCTTTATATGTTGTGTGAGTTGACTCTTTTAAAAGATGGTATAAGTTTTATTGACCTTTTTGGTTAGAATCATCTGAAGTGATGAGTGTGAAAGTATAGTGATGAGTTGTTTCAACCTTTGAATGGCATGAAGTGATGGTTGTGTAGTCCTGTTTCCAAGAGGGGGGATAATGTGCTTAGCTAATAAGGTTTATGAGTATTCTTTATGTGCACGGTTTAGGTTACTTGAATTCTCACCTTATGAGGGATGTAAAGAGATTAAGAAGTATGAGATCTTGGGTGGTGATGATAATGTTGTGTGAGCAAGAGTTGCTTGATGAGAACCTTCCTAGTTTGAAAGCTTCGGTAAGTTAATGATTCCTTATAGATAGTAAATGTTGGGTTGAAGGATTTATGTTGATTTATGTTTCCTTATTTGGGTTTTCTATTAAGTGGGGGATGGTATGTTGAAGATTTAGGTCACAAGAGTATCCTTGTGTTTTACTTTTATTCCTCTTCAAGCTTGAAATCTAGAGTTCTCTTGTAGCTTGTCTTATGTTTTGGATTCATGAGCATTAATGAGTTTTCCATGGCTTCTTTATGTTATGCATATTTTAGTTAAATTCTTTTTATTGAGAAAAAATTAGTTTTCATTATTGTGTTCCTCGTGTTGGTATGCATCTAATATGATTTACTTAAATCTTTCATGAGGTTAAGTGTTGAACATGCCTAAATGTGTTATTGAAAAGTTGCATAAATTGACTAATGATGTCGTAATGAGCATAATGTCATTGGATAAAGAAGTTCCTCCAATAAAATGAAGAATGTGAAGTTTTTATGTATGATGAGATTTTAGATATAGTCTCTATTATCTTGTTGTGTTTTGAACTTGTTGATGTGGAATTTCTGTTTCCTCCTAAGTTGTGTGCTCTTATATTGGTATTGAATTCTTTATTGTGGGCTGCTAGTATTATGTCATTACCCTTGATGTGTTTTAAGTGTCATTCGAGGAAGAATATTCCAAGTGTGCGATATTGAAATGACCCTAAAAAGAAATAGGATGAACAAGAGCTTCACATGTCTTGAAGAATTTAGTAACTTGTTAAATAATTATAAATAGATTTCGATGTCTAGTTCAAAGATTTTTGAGGTCGAACGGCAAGGAACGACCATGACATCTGGAAACTAGTCCTTTTGGAGGTAGTATGTCCTAGTGTCTTGTCATTAAAGTTTGGTGTTGTTTTAGGGAAAAAGTTTGTAGAGATGAATCCTATACTTATAATGAGTATAGGAGTTAAACATCCAAGTATGACCCCCCCAAAGACCACCCAATGGTCCTTAGGGAGGACCCAAGCATTGGCCAAGAAATTGCCTTGGTAGCATGATCTAATGCCCCAAACCACAACCACTAGATCAATCTACGACTCGTGGTCCTGGGCGTGCATCAGGCCTGCAATTTTGGTGTCTCTGACGAAAACCACAGACACAATCCACATTCAATAGACCAATCCACAGTCGATGGATTATAGCATGGTTTTTTACTATTTTACTGGTGCAAGTCGGCCAAGGTAGGGGTGAATTGGTAAATACACCCCAAAGTCTTTTAAAGTGTATAAACTGTTATGTTAGGTATATTAACATACTTTAAGAGGTTTACAATAATAAAATACCGATAAAGATTTCACTCTTCAAAATTCCCAAATCAAAACCCTTTTCTCCCAAACTAGTTACTCTTTAGAACTCTATTGAAGACCCCAAGATTTCAAGTCAATTTCTTCAAGGTTCTTCCATATTTAAAGGGAATTTCGTGGGTTTCTTCAATTATAAGGTATGGTGGTCCTTTATCCTTTATTAAACTTCCATTCAAGAAGTAAATTCAAAATATATTTTGAAGTCTTTGAATGATCAAAAATCCTACTTTCTAATCTAAGTATAGCTTCATTGTTTAAACATTTTCAAGACCATTATATTTATGAATTAAGATTTATTAATGATTTTAAGTTTATTTTACATTGAATTCTTTCAAAAACCCATGTCATCCTCTAAACTCTTAATTGATCAAAATTGGTGAATTATGAATGTATTGTGAATAGCATGTGATTATATGATGTTAGTTTATGAAATTATGTTATTAGTTGTATATTATTATGGTGGATTATTCATGTTGTCATGATGTGAGGGTCATGACCTAGAAATGGAAGTTATGAATGAATTCACATTGAATTACTTATATGGTTGATGGAATTGGTTATGTAAGTATGTCAATTGTCTTATCTCTTGTAGTATCCTGGATGTATGAGTTGATATTGATTCTTAATGATATAGGATTGCTATATATTGATGTGTCATCAACTTATGGTGGAGGTATTTACTTACTTTGTACATTATGATCATGGAATTGTATCATATTATGTGAGAGTGAAGTATTATCATGATGTTAAAATGATAAATGGGATGTAAATCATACGTGTGAAATAAATTAATGAAATATTAGTATTATTAGAAGCTACTTGTGTTAGGATTGAATGATTTCTCTCCATTAATATTACTGAATGAATAATGAATGAATATGGAATTGGAGATGAATTTCCTCGCGAGAGTTAAGATGATGTATCTAGTAACATTCTCTAAATCCCTTCTTAATGAATGAATGTGGAATTGGGATGGGAACTATCACGTAAGTTCCGATGGATGTCTAGTAATAATCCCAATGTTAATTTCGAATATTCTAATGAATGAATGAATGAGAGGTTGGGATGGATACTCTCACGTAAGTTGAGGCGGGGTATTTAGTAGAAATCCTTACCCTATCATGAATGAATTTAATGAAAGTATAATACTCTGTGGGGATAATGCTAAGCACTGAGTGGATAGTGATGTGAGATGGAAACTCTCACATGAGTTGAGGCGGGGTTTCTAGCAGCAATATCCCTATCACGTTATTATGTGCCCACATAGGTCTATATCTAATGTATTCCACTTAATATAGAAAGAATGATCCTACCTTAGGCAAATATGTATCCCTTATCCAGTAAGGGTGACACCAAGATTTCATGCATTGATCACATGGTCTATGTCGGTTAGGCTTAACTCCCATAAAATAATGTAATGAACTATGTCTTCTTATGTTTGTTCTACTTAGTATGGGTGGTGGAATGGGATGTCATCTATGCATTGCACAATTAGGAATTTAAGAGAAGTCATGGTGTGTTCCTTATGATGCTAATGAAATTAATGGGACCTTAATGAGAATGTAAAGTTATGTCTTATGAATGAAGGTGTTTGTAATGTAAAGATGCATGTTAAACTTGGATTGTATTACAAGTTACTTCCATGTCATATCTTAGTGCAGATAAATGTTCCTTGTCTAGAATGACCTCAAAGGAGTACTTAGTGTGAGTAGTATTTTGGGATGCTACTTACACATTGAACAAGTAAGACATAGAGTTGTCTTAGAAATTGGTCTAAATGTGATGATATTATTCATATAATATTTTGTATCATAAATGTTGTGATGTGTAAATGTGAAAGAATGAATTGTGAATACACTTGGGTGATCCTAAAATGGTGCCTTTTTGTGGATAGTGTTATGGGACACTATCCACACATTGACATTGCACAAGGCATAGTGTAAAGGTTACTTAAAATTAAGGCTTAAGGTAAAGGTAAAGGTATATGCATGTGATTATGATAAAAAGTTAAGTATGATGTGTATGTTAGTTGTGAAAATATTATGCCTTATTGTTGAAATGTGCATGAAGTATTATCAAATGGCATAACAGCATGACTTTCAACAAATGGTCGTTTTTAGCATGTTTTTGCATGGTGATCATACTTAGTGCTTAATTGTGCTAACACCATCTTCTTCATGTTTTTACTACATGTTTGGGTTGAGGTTTCTAGGTGGACTCTCTAGTTGAAGGCTTGGTTTGCTATTCACGAAGACTTAGTATGTCCTCATGGATTCAAGGACAAAGAAATCTTATGTTTCCTTTCTTAGTAATAGACTCTTAGTAGTTTCTTTTCAAGTGAAAAAGGGTTATGTCCCTATGATATTGACATTGTGTCTAATATGGCTATGTTGAGACTTAGTATTCTTTCATTTTATAAAAAATATTTTTCTACTGTTGACGTTATTCAAAAAAGTTTTAACTCTGCACTATTTTTATTACCTATGTGATGAATGAACGCTAAAAGGCTTGTACAAGACCCCTTCTGGGTTAAGTACACTCTGTTGCGACTCGGCGGTGCTCTCGGGTCGTGACAGTGTTTGTCACAAGAAAACCGCATTGCCTAAAGTTGTAGGCCAATCAAATAGCACTCTCACTTCCCAACAAACATCATGCAAGTGTTTGACGTCAGCATTATACTTGAATAGACGTGAATTGCTCCCTTTTACACTCATTTTTTTACCTACTTTGGAGCAATCACAAAGAACAAAAAGAATATAATTTAACTACAGTAAGATTAGTTTACAAAAAATACTTCAATAGAAGAATTCTAAACACCACTTCCTGGAAGCAATGTCATTTATGATGCTTCTCAACTACAATTCATCAAAATCTAAGAGTAGGAGGTCGCTAATAAGTATAGACCCAACTAAGAGTAGAAAGTAAAAATGTGTTCTAATCATTTGTAGAAGTAAATGATTCATATCATTAAAATAAATTACAAGGTTTCAACTATTAATATCAAATGGCGGAAATTAGTAACCAATTTCAAACGAAGAACACTTAACGTAGAAGTAAACAATTAGATGTAGGACCTTAAGAATGTGATTATTCTAATGCTAATTCGTGTAATGGGTAATTACTAGTTGCTTATACTTATTGAATCTCAATGAGAAATCTAGGTTTTCAATACAATATCCATCTCTCGATCAACTATTATGTTTCAACTGAGTTCTCTAAAAATAGAAAAGTTTATCATTACTAAACAACCCAATTCTGTATTTAACGTGATCTTTCAAGTTGCGTCTGTAAAGATGCAATCAAACTCACATTCTCAATCTTGATTTAAAAGACGGAATCAATACAACTATTAATAAATCATTCTACTCTATTACTTCTTATTGAAGCAAGCATAGAGAGTTAATTCAAAATTGAAATTTGCAAATTTAATTCCTCAATTAGAAAATGAACAAATAATTTAACACACTTCAAAAGAACATTAAAACCAATAATTAATAACACCTATTAGCTAATTAATGCATTCAACTACATGGTCACACCTCTAAGGTAAAGGATATTAGCTAAGCATAGCAGAAAGCAAAATATTGTTACCAATAATGTTTTGCATCTAAATTCCTAATGATCTGTAATAACCAAATGTTGAACTCGAAGTTAAAATCTTACAATCTCCAATCTAAATACCACTTTTTCTAAGAATGTTAAACAATGTTACAAAATGTATAAACTCAAAAACCCAGGAATACACACTATGGGAACTACTTTTCTACTTTCAAAAACAAATTTATACGTTTCCAGAAACTCAGCATGTAGTCAACTTGGTGAAGTTAGTCAGGATCATCAACCCATTTGGCGATCCGCCAAGTTTCTCTTCTTCTCTCCTTTGAGCTTGGCTCCTTCATCAAAATGTTTGGAACTTTTGCTGAGCTTTGTTAGAACTTTAGGAGAGCTAGAGGCTCACTAGTCGAGTCAACGAGTTGCTTTCACGAGATCCAACTTCTCTTTTCTTTGACATTTTTAACATTTACTCTCTTTTTTGCATCATAATGTCCTTAACTCACACTTAAACCTTCATTGTTTCATATCAACATATTCACATTAGTTATAAGCATAAAGTAGGTATTGAGGACACCAAATCATTGAATAATAAGTCCTAAATGAGTCAAAATTCCTAATTCATCATGACGTGTCTTATTCTAGTTTTGGTGCAAGGCTAATTCAAAAGAGTAATGTAATTGTCATTACTTCAATGAAATTCAAAGTGCATGAAGTAACTATCTCGACTATGATTTGGAGTTGGCTACAATTGTATTTTCATTGAAATAGTGGAGGCTTTATCTATATGGTGTCATATATGAAGTTCATACAGATCAACGTATTTTACAATATGTGTTCCCTCTGAAGGACATGAGTTATAGGTATAGGAGGTGGATGGAGTTATTGAAAGACTATGATGTTACTATTCTGTATCATCCGGGAATAGCTAATTCTATGGATGATGCCCTTAGTTGAAAAGTAGGAAGCTTGGGGAGTTTAGCCTACTTACAGGTTTCTAGACACCTATTAGCTAAAGAGGTTCAAACTCTTTATGAATGAATTTATAAGGCTAGAAAAATTGAGAAAGGGGAATATTTGGTGTGTGTGGAGGCGAGATTTTTTTTCTTGACATGATTAAAGGAAAGCGGTTTGATAACTAAACAGAATTTTGAATATGGTATTGGAGGAGATGCTAAAGAGGTTGTGATAGACGAGGACTGCATCCTGAGATTTAAGGGGTGGGTATGTGTTCCCCATGTTGATGATTTGACACATAATATCTTCGTACGGGATCATAGTTTGAGGTAGGCATATTGATCGAGGTATTTGATACATCCAGGTGCAACCAATATGTATTGTGATCTGATACAACATTTTTGGTGGAGTAATATGAAGCGAGAAATTATAATTTTTTCCCAGTACCTGAATTGTTAGCAAGTAAAGTATGAGCACCAACGACATGGAGTGACACTTCATAGAATGTTCATACATCAATGGAAGTGGGAAACATTGTACAATTGACTATGTGGTTTGTCTTCCAAATACATTGGGTAAGTTTGATTCAACATGAGTAATTGTTGGCAAGTTGACTAAGTCTGCGCACATTATTTCGGTCAAGGTAACTTATAATGGAAAGAATTTAGCTGAACTCTATATCCGCAAGATTGTTCAATTACGTAGAGTTTTGATCTCCATAGTATCGTATAGAGGTATGAAATTCACTTCTAACTTTTGGAGGACCTTGCAGACTGAGTTAGGTACTTGATTGGATCTTAGTACCGCATTTCACCCTCAGACGGATGGGTAGTCTGAATGAACAATTCAAGTGCTGGAGGATATGCTTTGTGCGTGTATAGATTTTAGGGGTCATTGGGATCAGTTCTTACCCTTGGTAGAGTTTTTGTACAACAAAAGATATTAATCCAGGATTGGTATGGCCCCTTTTGTAGCATTGTATAAGAGGAGATATAGGTATCTCATTTGCTAGTTTGATGCTTTTGAGGTGACACCTTGGGGTACTCATATTTTAAGGGATTAATTATAGAAGGTTAAATTCACTTAAGATATGTTTTTAGGATCTCAAGTAGGTGGAAGGAATAAGGTCATGCTATTGGAGTTTGTGTAGGGAGAGCAAGTCCTACTAAAAGTTTCACCTATGAAGGGTGTGACGCAACTTGGTAAGCGAGGTAAGATTAGTCTGGCTTATACTGGGTCATTTGAAGTTTTTGAACGTTTAGGGGAGTGGCCTATAAATTTTCCTTGTCTCCAAGGTTGTCAGGAGTGCACGCACTATTTTGTGTGTCGATGCTGAAAAAATATCATGGTGATGGTAATTACATTATTTGTTGGAATCAATCCTTCTTGATGAAAACTTATCTTATGAGGAGCATCCTGTAGCTATTCTAGATAGGGAGGCCCGTAAGTTGAGATTTTGTGGAAGAACCGGACGGTTGAAGACTCCATTTGTGAGAGTGAGCAGATATGCGCAAAAGATATCGACATTGTTTTGTCGATTTAGGTACCCTTTATAACCTAGCCTTCTTTTGATTGTTCGAGGACGAACAATGGTAAATTGATATCTGATGTAATAACAAATTAGGCCGTTTTGAGTCTATATGTTTTTTATCTCATAAAGAGAAAAGACATAAAGTCACCATTGAAGTTGTCTCGGATTTTCATAAACACACCTTAACTTTATGACTGTCCTATTACCCCACTAAACAATTTTGAACAGATATTATTATACCATTTTTCTATCTGTCCCAAATTTTATGAAGCAAGTGAGTCCACACACCAATCGTTTCTTTCTTTATTTCTCTCTCTCTCTCTCTCTCTCTCTCTCTCTCTCTCTCTCTCTCTTACTTTTTAAATTTTAATTTTGATATATTTTAAATTTCATTTCATCTTCCACCTCCCACTTTCAAGTGATTCATCCCTCCATTTTTCTACCTCCCCCTCCCCCCAATGTAAAATTGAAACCCACTTTCATTTGTTCTTTTCTTTTTCTTCTTCTTCTCCACCCAAATTATTTATAAGTTCATACTGTTATTGAGAATTATTGAATTATTAATAACAAAATTTATTATTTTTTTAAGAAAATTTAAAATTTTGAAGGTATCATCAATTACTCATTTTCATATAAATTTAAAATTAGAAATTATAATTTTAAAAGAATCAATTAATTTCTTGAAAATTGAAAGAACTTAATTGAAATCGAATAAAAAAACTATATGATACTTCCTAATCATCTTTAAAATCTAATGAGTTTATCGAATTGTTTGAAATTTAAGAAAATATTTAGATAAAATTTTAAAATTAAAGAGTAAAACTAGTAGTAATAAAAGAAAGGTGAAGTTGTGGTAAAAATGGTGATATTGAAAGTAATGGACATGATAATGAATTTTTGAAAAGAAAGAATAAAGAAAGAGAAAAAATAAAAAGAAAAAAAAAGTTAAAATAATAAGAAAAATAATAAATATATTTTACAATAATATACTTATAAAAATTAACATTATAATAGTTATTTTAAGATGATCACTCTCTTTGAGAGAGTGCACACCACTCTCTATGTCACATGGACGAAAAATGATGTAATTATATATATTCAAAATTGTTTAGTGGGTTAATAGAACGGTTGCAAAGTTAACGTGTCTTTTTAAAAAATGGGACAACTACGGTGGTGACTTTTTGTCTTTTCTCTTTCATAAAAGACTCTTTTGATAGATCTAAATGGGTATTTTGAACTATTATAACTACAACTACATAATTAAGCTGGGTAATTTTGATGATTAATTCAGTTGGTAGTTAAAGAAAACAATATTAAAATTAGTAGTGGGTCATTTTCACCACTTTTACGGATAATACTCAAATACTCCCCCCCACCCACCCACCTATACCCAAATCTCTGAGACACACACAACCTTTGATAAGTAACTATCCCCCCCCCCCCAACTTTTTTTAATTAATTGTTTACCACTTTTGTACCTACGTGGCAATAATAATCAGAAAGGTTGAAAGCTTTGTTAAACACACGTTGGGCCCCGCTTTTTACAATTTCTAAAAAGTGAGCTATCATTTCAAAATGGACTTTTACACTTCCTAAAATTCCAAAAAGTTGACCCTTTACATTTTTCAAAGTTCACTTAAACAAAAAGAAGTGAAAGAAATAAGGAAAGGTTTGATTCAAGAAATTGAATTCAGAAATTTGATTTCAAACTCATAGTTGATTTTCGATGTTGGATTTTGATACTTAGTCTTCGTTTCAGTCATACATGATTTCAATCGTACATCTGTGGGTCGATTTTTTCATTCTTCAAAGTCAGCAAGAATCGTGGTTGAGTTGAGTTCAAAGGTTATTTTTTTCTTGATTTATTTTATTTTTTGTTATTGCTATGCTTAGATTTCATAGGGGTTATGATATGTTGTTAAATATTTGTTTTGATTTTTGAGTGAAATGTAACTTCATGCTTATTTGTAGGGTTTATTTTATGGTACTATAAGATATGAAATTTCATATGTTACTTGTTATTCATACATTCATATTGCCATATTTGTTGTTATGGGGTATGTAACTTGTCATTCATACATTTATATGTAACGTGTTTTGAGTGTGGGTTGGTTGGGTGGTATTATATATGTGTGAATTATGTTTTTTTTTAAACATGCAAGAAGACAAAGACAAGTTCGGTGTTGTGTTGTGTTGTATTTGGGGTTACACTAAAATAACTTCATGTTGGGTGTTGTGTTGTGTCTGTGTGGGCGTGGGATTAAAGTTAAATAACATTATCCTAAGAAGAAAAATATATGTTGCGTGTTATGTTGTGTCTGTGTAGGATTACATACCTAATTCTAAGAGGACAAAGATATGTCGAGTATTGTGTTGTTTCTGTGGGGTATTGTGTTCTGTATGCGTGGGGTTGAGTTATAGTTACAATAAAAAAATTTGCTTAAACTTGAATTGTTTTTTTATAGTTATTTGGGTGTGTGTGTTTCTTTAGTCAATTATTGTGTTATATTAGTAACTTGTACTTAATTATTGTTAACTTTTATGCATATAGGTATGAGTGGGTTTACATTCATTACTTTAAAGTTGTATCATGGTGGGCCTTATTGTATGAAGGTGATAAAGCAAGATATGTGGGTGAGTTAGTGAGTGAATATTATGATATTGATATGGATACACTATCATATTTTGAGATTAGAGACTACATTAAAGAAGTACGGTATAGTCCAAATTGCAAATTTAGTATCCGGCCACCTAACAGTTGCATCTTAAGAGATATTGACAATGATGATTTTCTTTAGCAATGTGTAATTGTTTGCAAAGTGGGGCTGTTTTGGAAGGATATGTCCACATGCCTCGAGAGGAATCTGGTGCAACTTTTAATTAAGTTGGGACCACTGAGGCTAGTGGACATAATGAAGTAGGTGAGGCTGCTTTTAATGGGGTATAGGTAACTCTAAATACTAACTCAAATATTCCTTCTACTTCAAACCTAACAGCTCCAAATAGTGATCTATCAGATTCTAAAGATAGTGAATACTCTGTAAAAGGATTCGATGAATCAACTGAAGAAAGTGATGATTTTGAAGATAGTGAACTACTTGAAGATGATCAATATGGAAGTGATGTTCATGAGGAGTTGATTCAACTGAGGACTGAGAAAACATCCTTTATGAGGAGAAGAAATAGAAGGGAGAGAATTCCTGCAGATACTGAAGAAGTACCATGTGGTAATGCTGGAGCAGATCTTGGGTTTGATGAGACTGCTATCAATACATGTACTTTAGAAGGAAGGTTGGGGTGATTAACCATATTATGCAAGCTCTGATGCTTGTAGTTTTGAAACTAACAGTTGTCTAGAGGAAGGTGAAAAAATGAAGTTGAAATTGCCTAACACAAAAAGGAAAAAACATACCACAGAGATAGTCAGATTTGATCCTAACATTAAGAAGATCGTGTGGCAATTGGGTATGGTTTTTCACAATGTAAGAGAGTTTAGATTGCCATTCACTAAGTATGAAATTCAAAGAGGGGTTCAGATTGAAAAGTGTATGAATGAGCCAACTAGAGTAAGGGTGAGATGTTGCAAGGTAAATTGCAAATGGTTGTTATATGCAAGTTTGGACAAGAAGACTAATAACTTTGTTATTCAGACATGCATGCTAGTCCATTCATGTCCAAATGCTACTAGGAATTGTTTGTGCAACTCTAAATTCATTGATAGTGTTTTTATAAAGAAATTTATTGAACAACCAAATATCAGAGTGTTTGAGTTGCAAGAGTTAATCTGGAAGAAGTATAATGTGCATGTTGACAAGACCACAACTACAAGAGCAAGAGCTAAAATTTTCAATGAAATTATGGGTGATCAGGTTAAGGAATTTGGGAGAATTCTTGATCATAAGGATGAGTTGCAGAGATCTAATCCTGGAAGTACTTGTGTGGTGAAGCTTGGGGAAACTAATGAATCTGGTAGGCCAGTATTTAAGGAATTTTACATCTGCTTTGCCGCACTCAAGATGGCATTCATGCCAGCAAGAAAATGCATTGGTCTGGATGGTTGTTTCTTGAAGGGGGTATGCAGGGGTCAATTACTTATTGCAGTGGCCAAAGATGGCAATAATCAAATGCTTCCACTTGCTTGGACTGTATTTGAAAATGAGAACACAATCAATTGGAGTTTCTTTATTTCTCTATTGAAAGAAGATTGGGATTAGGAGATGGAACAAGTTTCACCATTATGTCAGACATGCAAAAGGTAAACTAATCTTTAATTATCCATTGATTTATCATTTTTTGACTTAATTATCTAATGTTTGTTGTAACTTGTAGGACTGGATATGGCTATTAAGAATTTGTTGCTAGCTTGTGAGGAGAAAAGGTGTGCTAGGCATATACTAGCGAACTGGTCAAAGAACTAGAGAGGGCGCCAAAGGAAGAAGCATTTCTAGAAGTGTGCTAGAAGTACTTTTGAAGCTGAATTCTGAGAAAATTTGCACGAGTTGTCTAAATTAGGTACTGGAGGTACAAGTAGAGTGGATGACCTAATTTACTATGATAAGAATATTGGTACAAGGTGTATTTTAATTGTGAAGTAAAGTTTGAAGCAATAGATAATAATATGTGTGAAAGCTTTGATGCTTGGATCTTGTCTGCAAGGCATAAAACCATTATTAGTATGCTTGAAGAGATAAGGATTAAGGTCATGACTAGGTTAGCTGGGTTAAGTGAATTTCCAAACTCTTGGATAACCAATTTCTCTCCAATGGCAATAAAAGTATTAGAACAAAATATTGATAAGTCAATGGCATGTAACATTGAGTTTAATGGAGTAACTGTCTTTGAGGTTTTGGATGGATACAAACAACACATTGTATGTTTGATAAAGAGGGAATGTAGTTGTAGATCTTGGATGTTGAAAGGAATACCATGTGCACAAGCCTTAGCTGCAATGTTGCATAAACAATATGACCCACATGATTTCATTCATCCATGCTACTCTAAAGAGATGTACTTGATGACTTACTCACATTTCATACAACCTATGAATAACATACAATGTGGCTAGAATCAAAAAAATCATCTTGTTTATCCACCAGTGATAAAACAAATGTCAGGCAGACATAGAAAGTTGAGAAGGAAAGAGGTTGGTGAAACTAAGGTGTCTGGTAAACTATCTAAAACTGGACTAACTATGGCATGTAGTCTTTGCCATGTTAAAGGTTACAATAAAAGAAGTTGTCATTTACTAAATAGTGATGGAGTTGGATCTACAGTCGGGGAGCAGAGAGCTACCCCTACTTCAAATGTTGAAGAACCATCAAGTTCAAGAAAGGGAAGGGGAAGACCAAAGGTACATTAATATTTTGTCACATACTTTTAAGGTTTAATCAACTTACTAATATAATATATGTTTCTTTGCAAATTAGAAATCAACAAATATTGAGACTGAGCCAGTTCCAAAAAGAGGAAAAGGCATACCTAAATACACAAGTGCATATTCAAGTGCAAATGCAACTGCAATAAGGGCTTCACCTACAACTATTGTACCTCCAACAACTTCAAGAACAACAAGAACTACAGGAAGTGCAAGTGCATCAAGGGTTTCACCTAGAACCACTGCGCCTCCTACAACTTCAAGAACACCAAGACATGAAGCAAGTGCAAGTTTAAATTGTGTTGGAGTATCATCAAGCTCCAGGAGTGGTACAGGAAGGGGTACGGGATTGGGAAGTGCAGGAAAAGGTAGTAATAATCCACTTGAAAGTTGGTTTACATGTTCTCCAGGTAGTACAACACAGGGTGTAGACCAGAACACAAATAATGCACCAAAGGAAACTGCAACTACCAGGAAAAGAAAAGGTGTCGAAAACACAACTCAATTTAAAAGGTCAAGAGTAACTGGAATGGGTGTGTTTCAAGCTGAAATTGTTTTAAAAACATTCAATGTAAGTACTGTGATGCATTCATATTGTTTTTTCTCCACTAACTTACATAATTGTTCTCTAATAACCTTCGTTCTCTAAAAATTTTGTATCCTGGACTGCCAAGTAGCAGAATATTAGCCAGACGAAAGAGAGTTTTGAGATCAAGTATTGTAACTGGGGATGTTGGTTTCAAACCAACAAGTGGATTGAAGTGAAAGGAAATAAGGCAATCACAACTAGAAGGCTCCAGCAGATTAGAGATCAGTCAAGGCTTTTAAACCCAAATGCTTCCTTCTCTCGACAGCCTCGATACCCATGGAAACTATAATGTTGATATCAATGGTGTTTTATTAGTACTGTTTTGGTGTCTACTATAAGTACTATTTTGTTTCATGTTTGAAGGAAAAACAACTATTTCCTATTCTTTATTATATGTATGCATGAAATAGTACTGAAATTATGGGTACTTACGCAATAAGGAAACTTTGTTTTGCGTATGCGTTGTGACATGGATATTTTTGGGCACTTTTAGACTTTGAACCAAAACATTGCCCTTAAGCAATGAAATTTTGGGCATGTATGCATTGTGGCTTGTATAATTCTCTCACGAATGATTAATAACTCTTGATTTACTTCATTTTATAACTTCTAACACAAACAAATGAACATGGCCAATAGAGAATTAAGACAGTTTCAAACACAAAAAAATCAAATTTTCATTACGATAGAGCAAATAAAGGTTTCAATACCACACAAAATTATGACAATGTCATATGATTCTTAAACATTCATACTTGGATTAGAAAACAAACAAATATAACAACAAAATAAATCATCAAACAACAAAGGAATTTCCCAAAACAACAGCCTTTATATGTTTTCTTCATTTTCATCCCTTTCATCTTCTTCCTTTTTAATTCACCCATTTCTTTGACATTGTCACCCTTCTCCTTTGAATTGATGTTGAGATTTTCATAACGATTTTGAATACTTTCACCTTCATCCAGAGGAACTTTCTCTAGTTTTGAGTGTTCAATGTTGGAATTATCAATCTGTTCCAGTTGCATCTTCACACGCTAATAATTTTTTTTTAACTCCTTAATCCTATCACCAATTTCGGAAGAATAAAATGAGATCTTTCATCGACTCTCTCCTTGTATATCCATCTAAAGAAATTACAGTTTGTAGCCTCATAGTGAGGACAAGACCAAAATCATATTTCGGGATTGCGATCTCACCAAGACGTCTACATTTGCAATAAGATTCCATGCTTACATCGCACTTCTACATTAATAATTGAATCATTCTCATCCATACACAACTTATTAAACTCGTATTTTGTCATTAACCCTAACATTTATACATAAACATTGTGGGAAAAAATCAGAATTAATAATCGACATAACAAGGTGTAAAGAATATGTTAAAATTTACTTGGCCTTTTCAAATCAAGGAGGCTATTTAAATTGAATGATAATGGATTTTTTCAATGATGAAGAACAATGATAATGGATTTTTTTTTTCAAATATGAAGAACACTAATTGAAAGAGAAGAAGACAATTGCGTTATTTTTTATAAACGTTAATATTTATTTTTGAGTTTTTTTCAAATTATTTTAACACGTCGCCAACTTTTATTGGTCATTGTTATCTTAAAACTTCACTCACGCGCCTTTCATGGGTGAATTCACGTATATTTCCACGTACGTACAAAAGTGGAAAACAATTAAGTAAAAAAAGGTTTGGGGGAGGGTAATAGGACCTTATCAAAGGTTAACTGTGTCTCATGGATTTTGGGTATAGGCTGGGGTGGTATTTGAGTATCATCCCCCACTTTTATAATTAGTCATAGATAATAATTAGGGTAGTAATAATCTATAGAAGAAAGGAAAATAAAAGTATCGCGCGATTATAGAAAACGTTGTAACAATAGTTTCAGGTATTTCATGAAAATTTTCTCAGTTTGCTATAAAGTTGAGTAGATGATAATGTAGGAAATTTGAAACATTTTAGAATGTAAATCTTTATATTTTAATGTTGAATTTGAATTGAGTTATTCTTGTTGTCAATGTTGTAATTATCTAAATGGTAGACTCGGAATTTTAATTAGAGTTATATTATGAGGTGGAAGCTTCAGTGGTCATAAATATAGTAACTGTTGACCCGTGAAAATTTAGGCCAAACATTGCTAACCAGTAAGAGAGTAGTGATAGGTTAATAAAATTTAATATCTATATGTCAAAATTGGGATTGGATTATTGTTTTATATTTTGTCTTCTTTTTCGTATTCGAGGCTCCTAGTGGTCGATTTTAAGTTAAATTTTTTGATATTTCTGTAGTTATCTCTTTATGAATCAGATTTTTTATATTTTTAGATAGGTAATTAAATATTATGTGGATTATATTATTTAAATATGGGAAAATGCACAAGTATTCCCTCAATCTATACCCGAAATCCTAGAGACACACTTATACTATACTAAGGTTCTATTACCCCCCCCCCTGAAATTGTTACAAGTAAATTTCTATCCCTTTTCGGCCTACATGGTTGAAAAAAAAGTCAACCAGCATTGGGCCAAAAAATTGTGCCAGGTAGACAAAAAAGGGATAGAAAATTATTAATAAAATAAGTTTAGGGGGGTAATAGGACCGTTGTATAGTATAAGTGTGTCTCTGAGATTTCGGGCAATGGTTGAGGGGGTACTTGTACATTATCTCTTTAAATATAACTAAGGTTATGTGACTTGGATGAATTAAGACTTACTCATAGCCTTGAATTTAAGAAATATGAGAGTTGACATATTAATTGATGTCAAAACAAGACATTTGAATATAGATTTGTGCTTGATATTTTTGTGATTTAGTCCAAAAGTATATCAATATGAATGTCTATGGACTCTTTCTTTTTATAAATATTGTATACTTGATATATTATTGGAAACTTGAGGCATTAAGGAAAAGAAAAGCATTGGGAAAATATCTTGCTTCACTTGGTTCTTCAGTCGATGTAATTTATGGTTTATTTTATGTGATAGAGAGACCCTTAATAATGATAGTCATTAAGTGATATGGTGAAATGTTCTATTTACTTGGTTATTTTGGTTTGGGTAATTCATATGATGTTTGTGATTGGTCCTAAATCCCAAGACCTCGAAATCCTTAATCTCAACTTCTTGTATTAAAGTGATGCCTTGAATAAAGAAGGTTTAGTGATATGTTGAAGATGTACTTGAAAGTGATGAAAATTGATGGTGAATTAACTATGTGTTTGGATTGGGTAGCACGAGTCGGCATGACAGTACTGGATTGGGTGTCACATTCTGACATGATAACATTAAAGGACAACATATTAAAACAACTTAATGTACTTAATCATAAAGAACTCAATTCCCAAAAGAGCTTGGTGTGGAGGCATGAGTCCTCATGTGTGTTATTGATATTGTTAATTGATTATTAATTACTTTAGTGTTTTTATCACTTGTTCATGTTATTTATTATTTGCCTCTTGCTAAGTGTCATAGTTTATTTTATACTATTACTTATTACATATTAGTTCCTATTTTGAGTTGACCGATGATATGTACTCAATACATGTTGTCTTGTACTGACCTCTACTGACATCCCTAACGGTGCAACATCGGGTTGACTTAAATAATAATCAATTTTAACCAAATAAAATGAATATTACAAGAAATGTACCGAACATAACCAATGTCATCTAAGAAATGCAATTTGAAAAAAATTAATGATTTAATAAATAAAATGAACAAATATTTGAATGTATACAATCTAATGTGACCAAAAAATAATATACAGAATAAACCGATAAAAGTTTTAATATCTTGAGAAATAAGGATAATTATCAACAAATTGCACTAAAATTGCAAAACATGTGTCACGGCCCAAGGGTTCCCCCTAGATGTATCATACAACAAAAATAACTTTTCGCAGAAAAAAGTATTGAGATTAATATAGAGTGCTAAAGTTTTTATCAACATTAGTTAAGCGTCATTAGAACCAATTTGTCTAATGGCTTTAGAGACATATACAAAGAGTGCTAATTGCCGCTAAAAATACATATTGAGCGGCAACTAAGAATTAATTGCCACTAATAATCAATTTTGATATAGGAAGTGGATCCACTAGCTAAATATCCTATGAGGGCTCGTTGTTTATGGGATAAGAAGATTGTTACCATAAACTCGGTCTCTACTATGCGAGAGCTTCCATCTCAATTGATTGCTTGTAGAAACTCAGTCTCTATTATTGTCACATCCGGGAATACCCCCTAGATGTAACCGGCATCGGCGTCCTATTTGAGGGCTAAGACTTGCCTCTTAGCTTACATCATTACATTCATAGGTCAAATTTAGCGGATAATTTAAAACTTTTCATTACTTCGACTCAAGGTTTACATAGACCTCTACAAACAAATAGTGTATGTATATCAAGTATATATAGACCCTTCGTATAGGAAGATTACCTAGTCTTCTACTTTTATTGCACATAGATATATATAACATAGTCTCAAAATAGTCGTCTCATCTCATAACCATCTGATAAGAGTATATCGAATTGGGCCTAGTCCATACATCAATGAAACACGACCACATATAGGTCATACAACATATAATATTCAAATGAAAAGGGAAGAAACATAAGATTCTTGAACACTAAATCAACATCATAGGCTTGATAGTGGCATCGCCCTCGAAAAGTGAGGACCTATCCTACTTGGATGATTAATAAATCTAAGACTTCTTCAAGTCGTCTCCAAAAGCCCTTCAATGACTTAAACCTAAAATATTGGGGAAAAGGAAGAAATGGGGTTGTACAACATTTATACTAAGTTGTGAGACCATATGCACACATATCATGAAAACATGCTAACAGGGACATTTCATTAAGTATGCAATTTACTTTGAAAACCTTTATTCACATTCAACAAGACTATACCAAATCACTTAGGCATATTCATTATGGATGACCCAACTTGAACTTAACTTGCCACTTAGAACGAAGGTGACAATCCAACGTGTCTCTTTATAGGAGAATAACCCAAATTGAATAACATGTCACTTTGAAAGAGGTGACAACCTAACGTGTTTCATGAAAGGTGGACTACCCAACTTGAATATGATATGTCACTTTGAATAAGGTGACAAATCCAATGTGTCTCTTTAAAGGCAGATCACCCAACTTGAAATTAACGTGACTCTTAGAGGGAGATGACAACTAAATTGTGTCTTTATAAAGTTGGATGACCCAAGCTTGAACTTAACGTGTCATTATAAGGAAGTGACAACCCAATGTGTCTCTTTAAAGGCAGACAATTCAATCTTGAAATTAATGTGCGACTTAGAGGGAGGTGACCACTCAACTTGTCTCTTTAAGGGAGGACGACCAAATCTTGATCTTAACATGTCACTTAAAAGGAGGTGACAATACAACGTGTCTCTTTAAAAGAGGACGACCCAATCTTGAGCTTATCGTGTAATCCAGAGGGAGGTGATGACCTAACATGTCTCTTTTAAAGCGGAAGACGCAACTTAAACATAACATGTCATTTTGGACGAGGTGACAACCCAATATGTCTATTTAGAGGTGAGCGACCCAACTTTAAATAACATGAATTGTGTACTAAAAAAATGTGAAAGAACAATGTTAGTAACAAATATAACATAAAGGAACATAAATTTTGCCAACTTGGCATCTTATGAACAAGCAAATTTACGAATGTAACAATTTGAACTTAATAATATCATAAATATGAAAAAACAATGTCAATCGCAATGTAATAACAAATTCAAAAGTGTCATTTCGAATGAAATAACAAACCAAATTAAAAAAATATATCACTTTATTTGAGATAACAAGTTAATTTTCAAAATATACTATTTTGAAAGTTATGGTGATCTTTATTTAAAATGATGTCATTTCGAACGGTATGAGACCCCAAAATATGATTAAACAATAAAGTGGTCCACAAAGTTATTTTGAACAAGTATCAACAATGAAACAGTCCACAAAGTTGGTTTGGACAAGTATCAACAATGAAACAATCCACAAAGTTGGTTCGGACAACTATTTAAAAGTGGTTGTCAAACCAGTTTTATTTTTCAAACAATGAAACATAGTTTAACTTGATTGACACCAACAATTAATATTGTACAAAATTTTATCACAATTTTTCATCTTTCAAATGAGATTGACTTTGAGGTAATTACCTCAAATTCAAGTGGTACCTCAAATGTACTTAAGTAACGACAAGATTTGTTCATCTTGTTACAACCAAATGCTTTGAACTAGACCTAGCATAATGTTTCAAGTGCTCTCGCCATAAAGAAAGTTCTTATTTGCACGTTGTTAATGTGTCTTGATTTGAGAACAGTTTGCTAAATTCACTCACACTCAGAAAAAATGTTCAACACATGCAATTGTGATAAAATAGACATGACTTTCATATAAATCTACACTAATATTAAAACATCTGAAATAAATCAGGGCTTGTTAATAAATCATAAAGTAGGCTTTGGAAAGGGTAGGATATTCATTTGGAAAAACAGTGACTTAATCTCTTATTGAGCATTACACTAAAGTTGTGTTTTCAATGTTTGTTATGCTTTTAGACTTTTATCCTCTTTGTTATCCTTTTCACTCGTACTTTTTGACTTATTTTTAAACTTAGGTTGTCTGAGATTTTTCCCTTCTCATAATCTTTTGAAGTTTCTCATGTTTGTTTGGTGTTATCTTTTTCTTTTATTAAAATTTTGCATACTTGAAATTGTGGAATTTAAACTCTTTCTTCTTCTTTTTTGAAGTCATTTTTGTATTCGTGACTTTAAAGGACTTTGGAACTTTTGTCTTTGACAAATATGAACTTTGAATCTTCTTTTGTAACTTTCACATCTTCGGTGTACTCAAGAAAGTCAGGCCAAAAGAGGGATCGTGTGCATAAGCACTCACAAAGGCTATAAAGAAAGACTTAATGCTCAAAATGGAGATATACTAAGGATTAATGTCATTTTGTAGGGTTTGAAAGGTTTAAACGGATCAAAAAAATGTCTACTAATTTTTCTCAAATCAAACATTACTCAAGATTTTACCTCAACAAACATTTCGGGCAAGTTCTAGTTCAACAAAGTAACATAAGTGAATTTGATCAAAAATAACCACACAATGCACATGAAACAATAAATTTGGTTTTATTCTAATCTTGAATGTATGTAAGATAATATTTTCAAGTGCAAAAAAAAGTACTGATGAGCGGTACAAAAAGAATATATGGTTTAACAAAAAGTTAATCTTCTTTATTGTACAAAATATTTTCATATGCACACCTAAACTGTGTTGGCACAAATGATGTTACGAATTGATTTTAAAAAATATAAACATTTTAAAAGAATAAAAAACAAAAAAAGGAACTTTTGAATAAAGAATTTTGAACCCTAGAAGGGTTGCCTACATATTTGATTGGTAAGGATTAGGTTTGTGTGGTTCGTTAAGATTACAAACATTTTATAAACAACAAATTAATTTTTGAAAGAAGTGTGATAGAAATGAAAAACCAACGAGCCATATTGAAGGGCGGACAATCCAAATTTAATAAAAAAATAATTTTTATTACTTAAGGAAACGTTAACAAAATTGAAAATATCAATGAGTTACATTGACGGGCAAATCAACGAAACTTTAGAACTGTCAAACAAAAATCTTATTTTTTGAAATGTAAGAAAAATAAAATCAAAGAAATAAAATGAATATAACATCATTACAAAAAATTCAATGCAAAAGAATACATTAACTCAGAGCCATGCCTCATCAATTCGGTGTCTGAGTACAACCGTAGTGAAAAAATTTTAGGGCATTTCTCAAAAGTTTTACCCTGTTTCAACTTTAACAACCTCCGACTTTCATTTTTATAGAAACAGTCCCCTTTGTTTAATTTTGAGACCTTCTCAAAAAAATTGTCCCAATTTTCATTTTGAAATAATGGAAAGCTTATGACAAACATGATCGAGCCGTTGTGGCACATTTGTATGTCGTTGAAGTAAAAATTAGGTCAAATATAGTTCCAATAGATTATGACTTCAATGAATATTGAGCTCAAATAATAAATGCTCTAATTAGAGGTGAGACTAATAGTTGCCTTTATTTGAAAGTGGAATGGTGACCCAAGCAACCTACTCGGGGTGGGGAAGATAGAGAACTTTAACTATCCACTGGTCAACTTCATTTTCCAGGGTACCCCGATTAACAATTTGGATAGCGAATATCTGCAACCCACATAATCGTCATTTAAGTAAGAAATAAAAAATGTCGGATGCCAAAAATTATGGCATGATGCAATACAAACCTTTCATAAAATTAAATAAATAACAAGTGAAATATACAAATAATCAACAAAACATACAATATGTAATGAATAACACAATAAAAAACAATTCCCTCAATTTGAAAAAATGAACTCAAAATGGTTAGAAACTCTAAATCCCAATAGAGTCGTCATTCAAATTTTACATATTAGGAATTTTATCAGTTAATTCTATTTATATATTTTTGTCACAATAGATTAAATATGTTCAAATATTTATTCATTTTTAATTAAATCATTACTTTTATTAGATTAAATTTTTTTAGAGCTCAATGGGTACGTTTCTTTCAATATTCATTTTATTTGTTAATATTCATTTTGAGTGTCCAAATAATCAATAAGAATGTCTTGTGGAGTGCGAAAGAAGCAGAGTCACAAAAATGCCAGCAAATGACCATCCAAACTCAAACGACATTTTCAGTGAAAGATAACTCTCAGAAGCAATGATTTCAACAACTCTAACCTAAATTTAATCAATCTTGTTTTTTTTTCACTACCATTCTTTTATCTTGTTTACTTATGGATTTAAGGTGCTTGTGACGTCTCTGTTAGTATTTATTTTCCAGAATATGATCAATTGATTTGAAACAAATATAGCTTAGCCAGAAAAAACACATACCATTGTTTACTTCAAATACAGAGTATTAGAGTGATTTCCAAAATGAGATGAAACGTTTTGGAAGGGAATATTATTCTTTTGCAAGGGTAGGAGAAATAAGGATTAGGAAGGCATTTCAAAGTCTCACGATACAATAGGATGGCAAATTCATAATCTTATATTCTTTTTAACATAAATGCTAGCTATTTGAAGATTCATCTCTCTGGAATGTCATATAGCTTAGAAAATGCCCCGACGAGAAGCTTTGATTATTGCTTCTTCTCTTCTACTTTGTTCCAAGAAATGGCTGTTTAAGCTCTTCATTAGGAATATTAACAGACCATTTCTCACCAGCTTCACGAAACATCTGTTCAGTCTCAAGGTACTGACCCTTTTCAAGAATCATAATACGGATATTGTTCTGTGCGGGTTTAGAAGGTGACAGAGATTTGTGGTGGATGGTCATTGATTAGTGCGGTACTTGACCTGAACTTGGGTTTGATTCTTTGGCTTTAGAGGCATTTCATTGAGCCAAAAACTCCATACATATTGAAGCTATGCCTGGATCTAAGGCATTGAATTCAATTTTCCCCTTTGGCAAAATTTCAACATCATCTTCCTATTTTAAAAGACGAAAATTTGATTTAGGCTCATACTTAATTTGTACCGATGAAGAAGTTACTGTCCATTTTCAAGGCTTCTCATGTTCGTATGAGTGAATTTTATGTTTAAGTTATTATTTGATTCATTCATTTTATCCATATTTATATGTTACTAACATTTTTACTAAGTGTTTTTACATACTTGTGAAGCTTTTTGTATGGAGTTCTAATTGTATTTTTATTTATCATTGTGTATGTTATTGACGTTAGGCAAACTTTAAGTCATGTACCATATTATTGTTTTATTTTATCATTTTTGTATATTACCCAATTTATTATTTTTGTACATTATTTTTATTTTCTTCTCAATTTGAAAAAAAAAATCAATCGGGACCCATACTTGAGGATATCTAAGGATGTGTAATGTTTTTCCTTCAGAATAACTTGAACTCTTTGCCTAAAATGTATTGGTTTCATAGACTTTACTTTATTAATTAATTAATTAATTTTCTATTTTTCTCAAAATTAGGTGATGACTGTCTTTTCCCTCTTTTCTTTTTATAAATTTTTTTATTCTTTTAAAATTGATTATTTTTTAGTCACCTCGACGTTGTATCCTTTAGGATGTCAACAACTCCTACTTGTGTTTTCTTCATTTTTCTTTTGTGAAGTGCATTGAGTGTACCATCAACTTCGACTAGCTCTCAACTCTAGCAGTCACCAGCATATTTTAGGGTGAGTTATTCATTCTAGCTCCTGTTGGATTGTCTCGGTCATGACATATGGTGTCTTTATATTTCGGACAAAGAATATTTGATTTATTTATGTTGGTGTTTTTTATACTCTTAGATTTGGTATTCTGAATGTCATTGATGTGATGACTTTTAGGTTTTGGGTATAATTTTTTATAGACTAGAGGATTTTGTTTCTCACCTTATTAAATTTTGAGTTTCTGCATTATAGTTGTATTTCTAAGTTGAATAACTAATATAAGTCGAGAATTGAATTTGTTGGTTCGCCCACCTAGGAGGTTAAGTGTGGGAGTCACTCATAACTCATTTTAGGTCGTGACACAGTAACAATGAAAATAACAACAATAACAATACCAATACCAATAACGACAGCATTAACAATAACAATAACAATAACAAGCTTTTTCGATAGTAATACAATATGTAGTCCATAAAACGGTAGTATAATTTAATAAAAAGCGTATTTTTGAAACAAAGTTTATGAATATTTCATACGCTATCCAATTATGCCTCAGTTTCATTCTTGTTTTGAAATATACTTGTAAATTAAAAACAGAGGTTTTTGTAACTTTAAAACAAGATCAAGAAACAAATAAATAAAACTTGAGTAGGTCAGTAGGATGTTGATTGTTTCGTAACTGTAATTTATCAAATTCATTTTGTCAATTTTTATATATCCTACCAATTTTGTTTTATCATGATCAGTTTATTAATCATTACATGTTATCTAAATAAATAATTTGCATTTATTAAAAATAATTTTATCTAATAAGTTTATATGCTAAAGTCAATGCGAACACAAAAATAATTTGTATCTTGAGTTAATTTTATACTACTAAAAGTATTGAATAATAACCTTATTTTTAATATTAATAGTTCTAAGATGATTCAGTATTTTAACATATTACATATTTTATCCGTATTTTTTTCAAATGTATTAATTATGTAATTATGTACATGAGAGTTGAATACTTTTAGGGTGTGTTTGGTATGAAAGAAATATGTTTTCCTAGAAAATGTTTTTCTAGAAAACAACAAGTTTTTTGACTTATTATCTTATGTTTGGTTAGTGAGTAGAAAATATTTTCTGGAAATGATTTTTAGTGTTTGATTTATGAATGAAAAATATTGTTTGAGAAACATCTTTTATTTTTACTAGAGTAGAAAATAATTTATGAAATTAAAAATATTTTTTTTATTAGGGAGGGGAGGGGGGGTTGTGGGAGGGTATGTGTGTATGGGGGTAGGGGGCAAGGGTAGGTGAAAAAATAAAAAATTGAAGTTAAAAATATTTTTTAAACACAAAATTAATTTTTTGGGGGGTTGTGGGGGGGGGGGGGGGGGGGATGGTAGGGGGCTGGCGGGGGGTGGGCAGGGGGTAGGTGAAAAAATAAAATTTTGAAGTTGGAAATATTTTTTAAAAATAAAATTATTTTATTTGGGGTTGGGGGGTTGGAGGGGGTGGGTAGGGGGGCTGACAGGGGGAGGGAGGTAGGAGTTTTAAAATAAAAATATTTTAAAAAACGAACTCAAATTTTTTTGAGAGGGGGTGGGGGACTGTCACGACCCAAAACGTGTCGTGAGTGGCACCCACACTTATCCTCCTATGTGAGTGAACCAACCAATCTAAACCCCAATCATTTACCAATAATAAACAGAAAATAATGCGGAAGACTTAAAACTCATTACTGAAAGTAGATTAATAACTTCTAAAAACTCAAACACTTATTATCATCCCCAAAATCTGGAAGTCATCATCACAAGAACATCTATCCTCAAATTACTAAGTCTAAGAGTATCTAAGAAGCTAAAATAACTAAACAGACAGTCCATGCCAGAACTTCAAGGCATCAAGACGTGAAGGAGAAGATCCAGTCCAAGCTAGAAACAATAGCTCACCCTGAAATCTGACGTGATGAAGACTGGCTAGAGTTGCGGTTGAATTGAAGACGACGGTACGTTTGCTGCACTCCACAATGAACAAAAGGAAAGCATACAAGTAGGGGTCAGTACAAAACACGAGTACTGAGTAGATATCATCGGCCAACTCAAAATAGAAAGTAATATATATATCAGATAATATCATACAATCCACTACAATACTCAACAGGTAGCAACAACAAGTACAAGGATCATTGATAATAACACCAAGTACACCCATGAGGACTCAAGCCTCCATACCATACTCATTTGGGAAATAGGTTCATTAATTTTTGAGTATATTAAGATAATTCAAGATTCATTCTCTTTATTCCTCTTGTGTCGAAACGTGACACTCCGATCCCCTAATACTACGTGTCGGTTCGTGACACCCGATCCCCTAATAATACATGTCGGTTCGTGACACCCGATCCCCTAATACTACGTGTCGGTTCGTGACACCCGATCCCCTAATACTACGTGTCGGTTCGTGACACCCGATCCCCTAATACTACGTATCGGTTCGTGACACCCGATCCCCTAATACTACGTGTCAGTTCGTGACACCCGATCCCCTAATATTATGTGTCGGTTCGTGACACCCGATCCCCTAATACTACGTGTCGGTTTGTGACACCCGATCCCCTAATACTACGTGTCGGTTCGTGACACCCGATCCCCTAATACTACGTGTCGGTTCGTGATACCCGATCCCCTAATACTACGTGTCGATTCGTGACACCTGATCCCCTAATACTACGTGTCGGTTCGTGACACCCGATCCATTAACCTCATTCTTTTAGTTCATCAAGCCTTCTTTTATACCAAGGCATCATCATTAACAAAGAGGTTTTAAGATTTAAGATTCAACAGCCTCATCATGCTTATTTTATCACAAGTATATAATCACGCCATGCAAGCACACAATCAAGCATGTAGAAGGGTTTACAATAATACCCAACACATATCATTCGCTATTAAGAGTTTACTATGAAATAGCATAAAAATCATAACCTACCTCCACCGAAGAATTCGTGATCAAGAATCTACTTTTCAATGCTTTGCTTTCCTCTTCGTTCTCTCCTCTTGATCGATCGTTTCTCCCTCTCTCTGTTCTTTCTATTTTTCTTATTCAAACCCTTTTCTTTTACCCTAATTAGCATATAATTAAGTATAAAGGATGACAAAAGTAACCCACTAATTAATTCAAGGTTATCTCCTTTAACCCTCAAGTAATTGAATTATTAACATTCAACCACTAACTTTATAATTATAAGCAGGAATAGTCCAAAACGCCCCTTAAAATATTTAACAGAAATCCGGCCTAGTCAGGGTTACGCAGTCTATGACGGGCCATCGTGACTGCGACGGTCCGTCCTGCTGAGTCGTCACAGAGTTCAGAGACTCAATTTTTAGTTAAAACCCTGTGACGGTCCGTCGTGCCCACGACAGTCCGTCCTGCCATGTCGTCGCGAAGTTCAGAGAGTTGTTCTCAGTACCCAATTTTTCAGAATTCTAAGTGTTTTGGAACGAGACACCCGCGACGGCCCGTCGTGCCCATGACGGTCCGTCGTGGGATCCGTCGACTCAGGCAATTATTACCACAAATACTCTACTACTCAAAACGACTAAACAGGTCATTACAGGGACTGGCCGGTGGGGGTCATGGATCAGGTAAAAAATAAAATTTTGAAATTGAAAATAATTTTTAAGAATTGATGTTTTTGCCCAAAAAAATGTAATTTGAAGTTGGAGGAGAGTTTTGAAAAATGTTTTCTTTAATTTTTGAAGGGAAGTCATTTTTCTTAATTTTGAGAAAAATGAATTGATTTGAAAAATATTTTCAATGACTTTTATCCAAATTAAATATGAGAAAATTAAAAAATATTTTCCAAAAGATGTTTTCCTTCATACCAAACACACCCTTAAAGTAAAAACAACAAGAAAATAAAAGAAGAAAGGGGGTGGGGTATGACATGTAAAGTAAGTAAGTGAGTACAAAGATGCATAATGCAGGGATTAGTAATGTATGAATTAGTAATGCAGGGTTTAGTAGTGCATAGATTATTTTTTAGCAAGTGTTTGGTTCATTATTTCCTACCTAGTCTAATGTTTGGTTTAAAACTTTAGAAAAAGTTTATTGCCTATTATACCCTTTAGTTATTGTGAGATTATGTTTCATATAATTAGTCAAGTTAACTATTAAAAAAATATAAAAATATTATTAATTTGGAGATGTGATATGTCACATGGTATATTTCTAATTTTTTGTTGGTCAAATATACCTTGACCTTAACATGAATTTAAGGCAACTTAAATTATTCAAATACGCTTAGCTGATTTTAAAAATAAAAAAAATAGTTCACATGGTCAATTGACGAACTACATTTAAAAACAAAAAATCAACCCAATACAACAACTCAAACATGGAGAAAAAACTATTACTTTGTGAAATCATCAAATTACATGGAATAAATTTGGAGAATTAAACGAACATTTACAAATATTCTCATATAAATAAAAAAAGAACATGAATTACAAAAAAAAATAGGAAAAAAGATTGGGGGATAATTTAGTCATTTAAGGGGTCTTATCCAAGGATTGCTAAACCTTGGAATAGCTATCCCTCTTTTCCTAGGGATAAAATAAGACATTGTGTGAGGTATAACTAATCCATGGATTAGATTAAATAAAGTAACTAAACAATGTTTTTGTTGGACTATATTTTAATCCATGGATTGTTTTGATTAATACGTCCTACCAAACGGGTACTTATTATACAATGTTGTGCTTCTCTAGTATAAAACTTTTCTAATGAGAGGACCTCTGATTAATTTTTATTTTTTTTGATACGTTTGAAATATATTTTTATTATAGAAATTCTACTTAGGGGTCAAGTTAGAAATTTTACTTAGAGATCAAGTTAGATTTTTCCTGTGAATAAATGATTTCTTTCTTTGTAAATTACATTTGTGATTCCCTAAATGTCTGGAGAGAGCTCTTGTCCATAATTTCTTTTCATTATTGAGATATGTGTCAAAAACACACCTAAATTATACATTTTTTTTGTTTCAGATCGAAACTATTGAAAATTTAATTTTCGTACCTAAACTATCACTTTTTAATTTGAGAAACACACCTCTCTCTTTTATATCACTCTCATCATGATATGTGTGATACACTCTCTCTTTTATTTTAAAAAAATTTCCACATCACACTCCACATAGACAAAACAATTTAATCTTAACAAAAAATAAATAAATTATTACTATTACTTAAAATTAAAAACTAAAAAACTATTATAAAAAATTATTTAATTTTTTTATAAAATAAAATGTAAAATATATTTCTTACCCCACACCATCACTTCCTCTCACCCCCCCCCCCCCCCACCCCCCCCCCACCCACCATTTTTTTAAGTTTTTTATTTTGTTTAAATTTTTTTGATAAAAGTATCCTTTTTTTTTACTTCATCTCCTCCCCCTCCTCAAATACTAATTTATATATTATTTATTTATTTAAAAAAAATAATTCTACACATCCCACTTAACTCTCTGCTTTCAAAATTTTTTTAGTATTTTGATATACATATCGAAAATATTTTTACTTGCCGCCACAGGACTTTTAAATTTTTTTAGTTATTTATGTTATATTCGGTACACTAGTGAAAATTTTTTTCTAAAAATATAATACGTGCACAAAATGAGAAAAACGTAAAAAAAAAATTAAAATTAGGGCCGGAGGATTAAATAGGATGGGTAGATTTTTATTTTTTAAAAATAAAATAATATCAATTTTTATGGGAGGGGGGGGGGATGAATGGGTGATTTTTTTTTTTTGGAGGGGGAGGAAAGGATGAAGTATGAAATTTTTAAAAATATTTTATAAATGACTTTTTTTTTAAAAAAAAAAGGATGGGGTTTGTCGGAGGGGGGAGGGAGGGGATACGTGGAGGAGATGGTGGAGTGGGGTAAGAAAAATAATTTAATTTTTTATATGGAAAGTAAAACTTTAATCTTTAATTTTTAATTAATATTAATATTTTACTATTTAATTTATATCTAGGTAAAATATTTTATCTATGTGGAATGTCATGTATTAATGTTTTTTTTTTAAATAAAAGAGACAGTGCATTACACACATCACTGAGGTGTGTTTCTCAAACAAAAAAATGATAGTTTAGGTATGAAACTCACACTTTCAATAGTTTAGGTATGAAACTCAAAAAAGTGAATAGTTTAGGTGTGTTTTTTACACTTAGATCTTCATTATTTTATATAGTGTAATAACACGTTATCATCAAAAGTAAAAGAAAAATATTGTGGTCAAAGAAAAGAAAGGCTTGAATGAGAATGGTATAATTCTCAAAAAAATTATTGTTAAGTTTAAGATGTTATACTACTCTCTAATGACAATTGAGTATACAAATCATGTCTTCTCATCGTGACTTTAGCAGCTCTTTCTGTTGAGTAATGACTTGCAAGGGGTAACTTGGTACATCCAATATTTTATCAGTTCCCCGTATTTACATCCTTCTCCAAGTTTTAATATTTGCTAATCAAGTTTAGAGATTTATTTTGAAATATCATTTATGTTTTATTTAGAATCAAAATATCTCTTAACTATCACTATTTTCCTCCAAATATTCTTGACATTTCAAAAGTATTTACTCTCTCCTAGTTGGCATGTCATGTCATTAGAAAATTCTTTTTAGATAATAACTTATTTAATTCATCAAACTCATTTAACTAAAAAATGAACTTATCATTTTCTAAAAAATATATATTAGTTTATCAAGAAGAAATTCTCATACTTAAGAATCTTTTATCATAATTAATTTTTTATTTTTTATGCTATGAAGAATAGTTTATTTTAAATTTACCATAATGTTATCAATTTTGAATAATATTGATATACAAATCGCTTATGAATGTCAACTTGCATCAATTAATCATATATTATATTATAATTTAATAATATTAAAGGTCAGTTGACTATTAAAATAATTAATTAGACACTTTGAAATTTATTCAGTACAAAAAATTGTGAAATACATGGAGATTTTCCTAAGAATTAGTATGAAAAATAAGTTTTTTATACTAACCCCTAGGATAATCCCCAAGTAATTGACAGTTTATTTTTGTAGTGGTATATGCTTACAATGTCTTTTTTATATATATAAGAAAATAGAAAGTGAATAATATTTATATTAAAAAATATATTTTTGATCTTTATTTATCAGTATATTAATCTCATATAATATGTATAGGCAATTCAATTATTTATTACTTGTATTTTATAAATTTGAGATGGGATACGAATATATATATTTGTGTCTAATTGTATGAGAAGTTAAAATATAATATACTATAGAATAAGACAATAAAACTAAAAAATAAATTAAAAAAGTTAAATAATAATTTTATCTTTCTTACCAACTTCTTTTGTCAACTTTACAAATTTATTTGAATATTTTTATAAGAAATCACTTTAAATTTTCAAATGGTTAACTTATGAATTTAAAAAATTATCAGGTTATAATTGTGGATAGAGTTTTTTCATTGAATTTTGTTTGGTAAAACTAAATAAAGGAATTAATTTTTTTATAATCTTTATAAATTCAGATGTAATTTATATATTTGTTTTGTAGAGACATAAATTTAATGAATTAAATAGGTCTATTAATATTAAAATGGTGATTTAATGATATGACATATCCCTAGAATAGAAGGAGACTTTTGAGATATTTAGTTTTTTTCTTTTTGGAGAAAAATATAATATTATTCACTTTTTATTTTTTCAAAAAAATATATTGAGCATGAATTTCAAAATACACAATTTATATTATTGTAATAGTTAACTAACCTTTAATATTATTGATTCATCGTACAAGTTATGATTAATTGATTTGTACATCAATATTTTTTTTGAATGCATTTGTTTATAAATATTCAAAATTGATGATATTATAATACGTTTTAAGAACCTATTCTTCATAACATAAAAAATAAAAGTTTAATTATGATAAAATAAATTCTTAAGTATAAAATGTATTCTAAATAAACTAATTTGTTATTTTTAAAACAAAATTGATCATTATTTTAGTTAAATGAATTTAATGAATTAAAATGGTCTATTATTAAAAAAGAGTTTAATGACATGTCATGACAATTAGGCGAGAGTGAATCTTTTGAAGTGTCAAGTATATTTGAAGGAAAATAGTGATAGTTGAGTGATATTTTGATCCTATGAAACATAAATAATATTTCAAGGTAATTCCCTTAACTTGGGTGACCATTTAGGGAATTGACTCTTCAAAAAGCTGATATAAATGGAAGCAAGGATAAGTAAAAGCTCTGTCACAAAACCAAACTAGAAAATGTGGACCAACATATTTGCAGAAAACTATAAAGGATTAAATCATAGAGCAAAAATGAAAATATTTCAGTGTTTCACATGGAATAAACAAAAATGAAATGCCCAATAAGGGTTTGAACACGTAGTTTGAATGTTTTGCGAGAAATGACCGACATGCTCCTTGGTCGGCAAGCTAGAAAGATACATGAGAGGTGCTTGTCAAGCCGCTTATTTTTTATTTCTGTTGAGCTAAAGTGTATAGATCAAAAGTTAGTTATTAGTTGGTTAAAAATCAGTTACAAAAGTTTGTTATGGTTAAGTGTTGTTAGGTATCTTAACTAGTCTAGTTAGTTAGTTGATTCACATCTATATATAGTGATGTATAGGTATCATTGTAAGTGTACTGCATTCATGAAAATCAAATAGAAACTTCATTTTTCTTGTCTTCTTAGCTTACTGTTTTTCAGTTCATACACCATTGTTGGTGCTTTTCATGGTATCAGAGCTTTAGGTGTTACACTGCAATAAGGACTTATGTCTGTTTCTAGCTATTTTTCTAGGCTTAAGGAGTTATGGATGGAGTATGACTCATTGATGCCTTGTCCTGGTTGTGCCTACGAGAGTTCTAAGACCTATGTATAGCATTTTGAGTATCAATGACAGATGCAATTTCTCTTTGGACTAAATGAATCTTATAATCAATATAGAAGTCAGATTATGATGCTTGATCCAGCACCAGGTGTAAACAAAGCTTATTCTCTTATAATGGCTGAAGAAAGTCAGAGAATTCTTGGTAAATCGAACACAACAGGAAGTGATCACTCTGTTTCAGCTAATGTTGGTGGAATAAATAATACTATGGCATTTTTTAGAAATGATAAAGGACACATGCTAAGATCAGGATCTACTTCACAGACAGTGTCTAATCCTCCTATGGGAGCTGGTTTTAGATCTAATCAGAAATAATTTAACAGTAATAACACTCTTTACTGTGATTATTGTAACTGGATGGGTCATGTTCGAGCTAATTATTATAAATTACATGGATATCCTGCTGATTGGAAAAGTAAAAGGAGAAACAATACTGCTCATATTTCAGCTAATCATGTAGGATTCAACAATACTCCTGGATTGCCTATGCATGATCAAAATACAACTAATGAGTCTAGTTCCTCTAAATTTCCACCTACTGTATATTCTGGTGTTTTTTGTCAACAGCAGCAGTTGCACTCTCACCAACAGCAGTTTCACCCTCATTTCTCTCCACAACAGTATATGCAGCTCTTGAAACTGATTGAGCCAGAGAATGCCAAGATTAATTGTGATACTACTGCTACTGCACATGCTTCAGGTATAGGTACTTCGCTTATTCCTGATGCTGACAAATGGATCATTGATACAGGTGCATCCAAACACATGGTACACAATTTAAATATGTTAACACAGTGCAGCTCCTTAGATAAGAATATGTGTAACAAGGTACATCTACCTACTGGTCATCTTGCACAAGTTAGTCAGATAGGGTCTTCTCAAGTGCTAGAAGGAGCTAAGATCTCAAATGTGCTACACATTCCTGAATTTCACTATAATTTTTTACATGTATCCATGCTTACAAGGGAACTGAATTGTTGTGCTGTGTTTTATCATGATCATTGTGTTTTCCAGGACCTCTCAAATGAGAATGTGAGGGGGACTGGTGTCACGCCCCTTTTTCTCTCTCTCAATATTTTGAATTTTTTATTGTTTTTTTGAAAGAAAAAGAGTTTTTTCCAATTAAAGTGACGTTTTGAAAAGGGATAATTATTATTTAGAGTCGCCACTTGGAATTGAGTTTTGGTGTTCCAAGTCACCTTATTTGAATCCCTAATCAAAAGGAAATTTGACTCTATTTTATTGGTCTGCGAACTAGAAATATGGGTAAGGAATTCTGTTGACCGAGGGATAGGTGTTAGGCACCCTTCGAATCCTGTGGTTCTTGCACAGTCGCTTTATTGACTTTAGTATGACTTAACTTAATTTTTGGACATTATATTATTTAATTAACAACAAAATTGTTATTTGACCTTAAATTTATTTTAAACTTATTTGAAATTGACTTATTTATTTTAAATGGTTGTAATTTTTTATTTTTTTTACTATGCGTCTATTAATTTTAAACATGAAACATCTATATATATATATATATTGTTTATATTTGTTTTTTTTTTATTTTTGTAATGTTATTATAGAATTTTTTTACAAATTAAAGTTCGTGTGGGAAAGAGATTTTTGAGTTCAAAATAATTTAGGAATATATATTTATTTTTTTACTAGATAAAAAAATAAGAAAAATAAATAAATTTTATAAGATTTGAAGTTAGTTTTTATAAAGAAATTCTAAATAAATTAGGAATGTTTTATTTTAAATTTTATATATATATATTATAATTTTCTGTAAAATTTGTCTCTCTTTTTTTTTTAAATTTATTTTATCATTATTTTTTATTTTATTACTATTTTATAAAGTTTGTCTTCTTCTTCGTTTTTTTAAAAATAATTTTTGTTACCTTTTTTGTTACGTTCTTTTATTTTTCATTCATTTCTTTTCTTGTTTTTTTTTATTCTGCTTCTCTCTTCTTCTTTTTTTTTTGTTTTTATTTTATTTTAGAGACATATATATATATATATATATTCTTCTGTAAGTCTGTTTCTCTCTCTTTTCCTCTTTTCTTTTTATTTTATTTTTTGCTATTATTTTTTATTATTATTTTTGGTAGGTTCACGTTATTTTTTTTAATTATTATTATTATTATTATTATTATTTCTATTTCTTTTATGCTTTATTTTTGTCTTATTATCTTTACTTATTTTTTTTATTTTTTTTAATTGTAACATTCTGTTTTTTTATTACTTTTTTTTGTTACACTTTATTTTCAATTTTATTGTAATCATTTTATTTTTTTTGCTTTTTCTTATTATTTTCTGCACATGGTTTCTGTTTTTTTTTTCTATTATAGTTTTTTTTATTACTCTTTCTCATTATTTTTAATTTTAGTTATGACTCTGATTAATATTTACATATTCTCTCAATGATAAACTTTTTAATAATTCGAATTAGATAACCATCTTATACTTAATTTAAAGAAAAATTTTAATTCAAATAACGTGTTAAAAATTCAAATATATTACACATAAGTTTTTTAAATTACTTAATCAATTAAAAATTTTAGTTTACATCCTAATCTAACAAGTTTATAAATTTTATTTATTTATTTTTTAGTGAAAAATTAGGCTCAAAAAAACATTAGCTATTAAATATCACAAAATAAATTCTAATATAAATTGCATCTAAAAAAAATAACAGACACTAATAATAATGCAAAAAAAATGTATGATACATCTTTTATTTTATATTATTTTTGTTAGCAAGAAACATTTTCTTTTTTTTTCATTTTTCAGATCGAGAAAAAAAATAAAAAAAAATCTTAACATGCATCACATATTGATATTGCATAATAATAACATACGATTCAAAGAACTTCATATTATTAGATTAAAATTTTCATACAACATTACATTTAAATAATGCGAGAGTTTAGAATTACCTCGCTGCGAAGATGGATATCACGAAAAATAACTTCTATAATCTACTGATTTGAGCCACGAATTTGGAACCACGACAAAAAATCTCTAACTCTGACCTAATTCTCAAAAGAATGACTCACTTTTCTTCTCTGTGTTTCTCTGTATCTGTCTGTTCTCTTTTTTTCAACTCAACGTGTTTTTTTATAATAATTTTGACTGAGAGTCTGGTGCTAATTAAAAGGAAGGTAATAGAGTGGGATTAGGATTTAATTTGAAATATTGTTGAGGGAATTATGATTGAGAAATAATTAAATAATTATCCTACTAAATAACAATAATAGGAAAATTAGTTTATGGGAGTTTGAGGTTATTTAAGATAAGGGGAAGGTAATTTGAATATTTAGAACTCTTTTTTTTTCTACCATTATTTTTTAAACTAATTAAAAGTTGAATATTTAAAACAAATACCATAAATTCATAATTTTTATTATTAAAGTAATTTACAATTTATTTATTTATATTTATTCTAAATATAACTTTTTTTTGGTAAATCTTTATATTTTGGTAAAAAAATTAGGTGTTCACAGTATGCCCCTCTTTGCTTGGAAACATGAAGAGTTTTCATGCAAAGAACTAGTACTCTGGAGAATGATCTATATGTGATTCATGTTGATACTCAGTTGAAGACTCAGGGAGCTCAAATAAAGTCTCAGCAAACTCAAGCTACGACTGCTAATGTGGTTTTTTGTCATAGAACTTCCAATTTGACTTTGTGGAATCAAAGATTGGGTCACTTACCTGTTACTATACTAAGAACACTTAGTTGTTGCAAGCATATGTTTTCTTCCTTTACTGATATATGTATTGTTTGTCCTCTTGCTAAGCAAGTCAGATTACCTTTTTCTTTAAGTACTACTACTACATCAGCTTGTTTTCATACGTTACATGCTAATGTGTGGGGTCCCTATCGAGTTCCTACTCATGGCAATAAGAGATATTTTCTTACTGTGGTAGATGATTACTCTAGATATACTTGGGTGTTTCTGTTGAACTCTAAGTCAGAGGTTATTGTAGCCTTACAGAACTTCTTTAAAATGCTTGGCAATGTTTTTTCTAACACTATCAAAGTGTTGAGATCTAATAATGGTTTTGAGTTTTTCAACTCTCAAGTTTCTGATTTGCTTACAACATTGGGTATATTGCACCAGAGTTCTTGTACTTATACTCCGCAGCAAAATGGGATTGTAGAGCGAAAACATAGACATATTCTTGAGATAGCCAGATCTTTGAGATTTCAGTCTTATCTTCCTCTTAAAATTTGGGGAGAGTGTGTTCTTACAAGTGTGTACTTAATCAATAGGATACCCTCTGAGATTCTTAAGGGTAAAGCTCCTCATGATTTGTTATTAGAGTGTTTGGTTGTCTTGCATTTGCTTCTGAGGTAAAGAAGACTGACAAATTTTCTTCTAGAGCTGTTCCAGTTGTATTTCTTGGTTATTCTAGTCTTCAAAAGGCTACAAACTTTATGGTTTATATAAAAAACTTTCTTTGTTAGTAGAGATGTTGTGTTTCAAGAATTCATTTTTCCTTTTCAACATCTGAGTTCTTCTAGTTCTTCATTTTTTTCTGTGTTTCAATTCACAGATGATACTTGTACTTCTACAAATTTGCCTTGTGATCAGCGTCTCACTGTGCCTTTTGATTCCTCTATAGATCATGACTCTAATTCTTCTGTATCAATATCTCCACTACCCATTCCTCCACCAGAATCTATTAGTCTTAGAAAATCTTCTAGACTAACTAAACCTCCTATATGGATGAATGATTTTATTACTCCTAAGTCTAAGTCTGCTTGCTTATATCCTGTCTCCAATCATGTGTCATATAATCTTCTCTCTACTTCCTATGATGTTGCACTTACTGCTTACTCTTTTGTATCTGAGCGTACATCATTTACTGAGGCTTCTTCTCATCCTCAATGAGTTGATGCCATGAAGGTTGAAAGTGCTTTAGAGGCCAATCACACATGTAGCATTGTTGATCTTCCTCCTGGCAAGCATCCTATTGGTTGTAAATGGGTGTTTAAGGTCAAATATTTGGCCTCAGGAGCTGCTGAGAGGTACAAGGCTAGAATAGTTGCCAAGGGGTTCAGTAAGAAGGAGGGCATAGACTATACTGAAATTTTTTCTCCTGTTGCGAAGATGGTTACTGTTCGATCAGTTTTGGTTGTTGCTGTTGCTAAACATTGGACTATTTTTCAGATGGATGTTCATAATGCTTTCTTACAGGGTGATCTCCTTGAGGATGTATACACGGTGATTCCTCCTGGTTTTAGTAAGTCTGAGACATCTACTAAAGTGTGTAAGCTTCATAAATCACTGTATGGTCTCAAGCAGGCTCCTAGACATTGGAATCTGAAGTTAACTGAGGCATTACTTCAGCTTGGTTTTGTTTAGAGTCACTATGACTACTCTCTGTTTACTAAGCATACTGGTTCTTCTTTAATTGTGGTACTTTTGTATGTGGATGATCTTCTTGCTACTGGGAGTTGTAAGTCTTTGATTGTGCAAACAAGGAATGATCTTCAGCTCAAGTTCAACATGAATGATCTGGGAGAGTTAACTTTCTTTCTTGGCATTGAATTTGCTAGGTCCAAGGAGGGTATGTTATGAACCAGCGCAAATATGCTTTGGAACTTATTTATGAGATGGGATTAAGTGCTATAAAACCATTTCACACTCCAATAGATCCTAATGTAAGGTTGACTTCTATTGAATATGATTTACACGTGCAAGGTGATTCAAGAATTATACAAGGAGATAAACCTTTGAAGGATATTAGAAGATATCAAAGGTTGGTAGGTAGATTATTATATCTCACTATGACCAGGATAGACATATCATTTGTTGTCCAAGTTCTGAGTCAGTATATGCATGCTCCAAAAGAATTTCACGCGGAAGCAGCTCTCTGGGTAGTCAGATATATTAAAACATCTCCAGGTTAGGTCTTTTTATGACTTCACAAAGCTCAGAATTACTCACAACCTACTATGACTCAGATTGGGGTACTTGTATGCAAACAAGGAAATCTGTCACAAGCTATCTTGTAAAATTTGGTGATGCTATCATTTCTTGGAAGTCGAAGAAACAAGAGACTGTTGCTAGAAGTTCTGCAGAAGTTGAGTTTAGGAGCATGGCATCAGCAATAGCTGAAATTACATGGCTTATTGGATTATACAAGGAGTTAGGAGTCAACATTAAACAAGCAGTCAATCTATTTTGTGATAGTAAAGCAGCAATTCAAATTGCATCTAATCCTATCTTTCATGAACGAACTAAGCATTTTGATATAGATTGCTATTTTGTTAGAGAAAAGATATTACAACATATGATCAAGACACAACATGTATCAACAAGAGATCAACTATCAGATTTACTTATTAAAGGACTTTGGAAAGCTCCACATCTGCATTTAATGGCCAAGCTGGGAGTGAAAGACATCTTTCAGCCATCAGCTTGAGGAGGGGTGTTGAGCTAAAGTGTATAGATCAAAAGTTAGTTATTAGTTGGTTAAAAATCAGTTACAAAAGTTTGTTATGGTAAATTGTGGTTAGGTATCTTAACTAGTCTAGTTAGTTAGTTGATTCACATCTTTATATAGTGAGTATAGGTATTATTGTAAGTGTACTGCATTCATGAAAATCAAATAGAAGCTACATTCTTCTTCTCTTCTTAGCTTACTGTTTTTCAGTTCATACACCATTGTTGGTGCTTTTCAATTTTAGTTTTATCCTATTTCCATCTTATTTTATGTGGTTGTGTGGCTAAAAGGTTTATTGTGTGTGGCATCAATAGGTGCTTCCAATCAGATATCTCTCATCCATTATCACTATTGAAGAGGAAAACAATGGTATTTTGCCTCCATAACTTTTCCTCTTCAAGCTTCTTCAAATATTGTCGCAATTTTGCGGTAATTCTTTATTATCTCTAGTCTTCCTCTTCAATTATTTTTCATTCCTTAGGTTTTCTCCTTTATATGTTTTGTCCTTGATTTTCTTATGAGCTTTAAGAAAAACAATTGGGTCTTCCTCTTCAATTATTTTAAATTCATTCCTTAGGTTTTCTCCTTTGTATGTTTTCTCCTTGATTTTCTTATGAGATTTAAGAAAAACAATTGGGTTGATGAAGTTTGAAAGTTAAATCACAATGTGATTTTTCTTTCCCTAAAATTCTCTAATTATTGCTTATATGTTCCTCTTTGTTTCAATCTTGTTCACTCTGTGTTCCAATGGCCATGTTCTTGTTATGCTTTACTCATCAAGTATGACTAAGAAATGCCTACTACCTGTTTTAGTAAAATGCATGAATAGACTCTTTGATTTAGTTTTGAAATGCCTATAATGTATTCGTTTTCTTTCGTGATCTTACTTTTGAAATTTCTTGCTAGAAATGCCTAATCAAGCTTATTAATTGTCTTTACAGTTACATGTTGATGATTCTATTATTTCGCTATGTAGATAATATATCAAATTCTAAAGGTCGAGAGACGACAATTTAACAGAACAAAAGAAAAACATAAAAGGCCTAACTTTTTCATTTGCTTTGTCAATGAGAGAAATCATATCAAAACTTGATTAATAGGTTTCAATGGATGTTTTCAATTCTAATGGAGTTTGATAGGCTTCGTATGCTTGGAGGTAAAACTTTTTGTTGGATCAGGACATTCTGGTCATTTCAATTTGTTGCCATACTTTCATCCTATCTCTATCTTATTTTACGTGGTTGTGTGGCTAGAAGATTTAGTGTGTGTGGCATCAATGGGTGCTTCCAAATAGATATCTCTCATCTATAATCACTATTGAAGAGGAAAACAATGGTATTTTGCGTCATAACTTTTCCTCTTCTAGCTTGTCCAAATACTGTCGTAATTTTGGGTAATTCTTTATTGTCTCTAGTCTTCCTCTTCAATGATTTTTCATTCCTTAGGTTTTCTCCTTTATATGTTTTGTCCTTGATTTTCTTATGAGCTTTAAGAAAAACAATTGGGTCTTCCTCTTCAATTATTTTAAATTCATTCCTTAGGTTTTCTCCTTTATATGTTTTCTCCTTGATTTTCTTATGAGCTTTAAGAAAAACAATTGTGTTGATGAAATTTGAAAGTTAAATCACAATGTGATTTTTCTTTCCCTAAAATTCTCTGAATATTGCTTATATGTTCCTCTTTTTTTCAATCTTGCTCACTCTGTGTTCCAATGGCCATGTTATTGTTATGCTTTACTCATCAAGTACGACTAAGAAATTCCTACTATATGTTTTAGTAAAATGCTTGAATAGACTCTTTGATTTAGTTTTGAAATGCCTATAATGTATTCGTTTTCTTTCATGATTTTACTTTTGAAATTTTTTGCTAGAAATGCCTAATCAAGCTTATTACTTGTCTTTACAGTTATATGTTGATGATTCTATTATTTGGCTATTTACATAATATATCAAATTCTAAAGGTCGAGAGACGACAATTTAACAGAACAAAAGAAAAACATAAAAGGCCTAACTTTTTCATTTGCTTTCTCAATGAGAAAAATCATATGAAAACTTGATTAATAGGTTTCAATGGATGTTTTCCTTTCTAATGGAGTTTGATAGGCTCTACGTGCAAAGTATGGTTGGGCAAATTGTTGATATTAGCATTAGATAGGTTGTTGGATGTAATTTGCTTATTTCCGAGATGTTTGTCCTTAACAAGGATAATGAATGATGAAATTTATGTTTAAGACATCATTTAGGGATGTTTTTGAACAACACTTTCTTTGCATATTGGGTCAATGGTAATAACATATGTGTAAAACTCGTGTTAAGGAAATATATATTGTTAATATAAACAAAGCCACTCGTGTTATTTGAGAATCCAAGCTACTATAAATTCATCAATTCGACTTTAATATTTTCTATCTTTTCGATAAGTGAGGAATAACAAGAGGGAATAATTCTAAACTTTGACCCGTTGATGGTTCTTAAGAACGTGTCTGCCAAAGAAAATACACATATTTGTAAATGTGATTGATTTTAAGTTCATTTGTTAAGGATAGATTGTAATATCTTCTCGATAAAGAAACTTACTGTCATTTGAACTATAGAACTAGTTATTGATCTTTCTTCTCTTATGTTCTTCTCATTGAATATCTCTTGACAATCAACATATCAGCAATCGTTGAAATAATAGACTAGGACAAGTCAATTCTCCATTTCAGTTGATAATTTTACTCCTCCTCATGAAGAATGCAGGTATCAATTTGCTTTTAAGTTAAGTAGAATTTTCTATGTTTAAGGATAATATTTCAATTATACTTTGTTTAAGGATAACATTTCAATTATACTTTGCTTTAGCACTAATAGTTCAACTTTAAGCGTTGTAAATTTTATTGGAACATCCTATGTTTTTTCCCTCTCTTACTTACTAATTTTGTCACCAATGCCTGGACGTGATTAATCGTCACGGTTTTGCATTTTCTATTGTTTTGTTGTTGGGTTGTCCAACTTAATAAAATAGTAATTTAAATAAGGGATAATGCACAAATACCCCCTCAATCTATTACCCCTCTGAACTTATTTTATTAATAATTTTCTACCCCTTTTCGGTCTACGTGGCATTGTCTTGTGAGGCCAACGCTGGTTGACTTTTTCTTTCAAGCTAGTATCACGTAGGCCGAAAAAGGGTAAAAAATTATTTGTAAAATAATTTCAGGGGGATTATAGGATCTTAGTATAGTATGAATATGTCTCTGAAATTTCGGCATAGATTGAGGGGGTATTGTGCATTTTCCCTTTGAATAAATATATCATGCTAAAAGAAGTGCAGTGTTTTGGTCCATTGAAAAACCTTATATAATTTCTTTAGCTTTTTCCTGTCTGCTTTCTTTGATCTTGTCCTTGAATTTTCAATATGTATCTGATCCCATTATATAATGGCTTTCTTATATTTTATTTCTAACATCAAATTTTGTCTTTGCTTTTTTTATTTTTAATATGCATTAACTCATTAAATATTTTATATATTTATGTGTATTCATATAATGTCCTTGAGGTTTTAAATTTCAGATTATATCATGGTTCGACTTGCATAACTGAAATAAAAAAAATACACATAATGAAACAACTCTCTGATGGTCGGATTGGATTAGGTCTTATCAAATTTTTCATATCATTCTATATCATCTTTTGTCAAAAATGTCTCATCAATAAATTATTATACTAAAGATGTTGTCATCCTAAAAATAATGTCTAGAAAGTAGCAAAATTTACCAAGTGTTATAAAATTGTGTGTTGCTTTTATGTTAAAGTACACATCTCAAAATAATTTCTAGAAAGGAGCAATATTTACTAAACTTGAATGTACGTGTTATAAAATTGTGTGTTATGATTTTATGTTAAATTACGACGTAGCTATGGAATTGAGCATACTGTAAATAGTTTCTAAAATTATGATTATTTGTAAGTAACAATTGTTATTTAGGATTCAAGTTATCTTAAAGTGACTGAAATTTCTTTCTATAATTATTTAGGATTCAAGTTATCTTAAAGTGAATGAAATTTCTTTCTATAATAGAGGATTACCAGGTCAAATTATATATCATATTTGGCATGTTCTCCGCCTGGGCAATACTTATCTAGTATATATAAAGCATATAGTTTTATGGCAGTAGTATATTACTAATGATAAGGTTTGCAAAAACAACCTTTCATATTTTTTTTACAGTTAGATAATTATTGTAACGACCTGTTTAGTCGTTTTGAGCAGCAGATTTTATTTCTGGAAAAACTGGCTGAGTCGACGGATCCCACGACGGACCGTCATGGGCACGACGGACCGTCGAGGGGGTCTCATTTCAAAACACTTAGAAATTCTGAAAAATGGGTACTGAAATTGACTCTCTGAACTTCGTAACGGAATGGCAGGACGGACCGTCACAGACTCTTTAAGGGAATTGAGTCTCTGAACTCTGTGACGGAGCAGCAGGACGGACCGTCGCAGGCACGACGGGCCGTCACAAGCTGCGTAATCCCAGGCTGGGTCGGATTTCTGTAATTATTTTAAGGGGCGTTTTGGACTATTCCGGCTTATAATTATGAAGTTAGTGGTTTAATATTAATAACTCAATTACTTGGGGGCAAAAAGAGGTAACCTTGAGTTAATTAGTGGGTTAATTCATCATTCTTTTATACTTAATTATATGCTAATTAGGGTAAAGGAAAGAGGGTTTGAATAAGAAAAATAGAAAGAACAAGAAGAGAGAGAGAGAGGATCGATCGAGACAAGAGGGAAACGAAGAGAAAACAAAGCCTTGAGAAAATTGCTTGCTTGATCACGAATCTTCGGTGGAGGTAGGTTATGGTTTTTATACTATTCGTAGTAAACTCTTAATAGCGAATGATATGTATGGGTAGAATTGTAAACCCTTCTATATGCTTAATTGTATGCTTGCACGAATGTGATTATGTAATTGTGATAAAATAAGCATGATAAAACTATTGAATCCTAAATCTTGAGAAACCCTAATCTACTTTGTTAATGATGATGCCTTAGTGTAAAAGAAGGCTTGATGAATGAAAGTAGTGAGATTAGGGGATCCGGTGCCACGTTCCGGTACCAGGATAGTATATGAGGATCGGAGTATCACGTTCCGACACTAGGATAGTATATGGATCGAGTGTCACGTTTCGGCACCAGGATAGTATATGGATCGGGTGCCACGTTCCGGTACCAGGATAAAATATGGATCGGGTGTCACGTTCCGACACCAGGATAGTATATGAGGAGCGGAGTGTCACGTACCGACACGAGAGGAATAAAGATAATGAATCTTGAAAGATGTTAATATACTCAATCTAATAAACCTAATTCCCAAATTAGTATGATGAGGAGGCGTGAGTCCTCATTGATGTGCTTGGTGTTGTAACCAAGGGTTATGGTAATTGTAAATGTTGCATGCTAAGGATATTAGTTGATTTTATGATGTTATCTGATATATACTGTTTTCTATTTTGAGTTGGCCGATGATACCTACTCAGTACTTGTGTTTGTACTGACCCCTACTTGTTGTTTCTTTCTTTGTTATTTGTGGAGTACAGCAAACGTACCGTCGTCTTCAACTCAACCGCAACTCTAGCCAGTCTTCATTACATCGGATTTCAGGGTGAGCTAACGCTTCTAGCTTGGACTGGATCTTCTTCTTCATGTCTTGATGCCTTGAAGTTCCGGCATGGACTAGCTATTTATGTATTTTAGCTTCTTAGATACTCTTAGATTTAGTAATTTGAAGTAGATGTTCTTGTGATGATGACTTCCAGATTTTGGGGATAATAATAGTTGTTGAGTTTTTAGAAGTTATTGAATTGGTTTTTATTTATGAGTTTAAGTCTTCCGCATTACTTTCTGTTGATATTATGTTGAAATGTTAAGGTTTAGATTGGTTGGTTCGCTCACATAGGAGGGTAAGTGTGGGTGCCAGTCGCGACCCGATTTGGGTCGTGACAAACTTGGTATCAGAGCATTAGGTTCGTTGGTCTCATCACACAAGAACGAGTCTAGTAGAGTCTTAAGGAACGGTAGGGGGATGCCTTTACTTTTCTTTGAGAGGCTATAAGACTTTAGGAAAATTTCATTCATTCTTTCTTTCTTTCGTGCTATTACTTGGATCCAATTGGTATCTAGGTGATACAAATTGGTATCTGACCATCTTCACTCTATTTCGCAGATGGTTAGAACTAGAGCAACAACAACCGCGCCAACATCAACATCAGCAAGACAAGATGCATCTGAGCCAGCCACTGAGACTGTAGCTCAAAGAGGAGCAGTGGCAAGAGACCGCGGTAGAGGTCGCGGGAGGACGTCCTCTAGAGGAAGAGGACGAACGCCTGGCCCATCTGGTACTAGGGTGGTGACTCCTCCACCGACTGAGGAAGTAGTAAGAGAGGGTAAGGATGGGGAAAATGAGCAAGTACAGAATGAGAAATTTCCACCCCAACCTACCCCAGAGATGATCAATCAGGTTCTTTCTTATCTTAGCGGGTTATCTGATCAAGGTCAGACACCTCCACTGTTTTCTGCACCAGCACCTCAGGTTTCGGAGGTACAACATGCGGCTACTATGGCTCCCCGCATGGATGCCTCATTGGAAATAGGCACGTTTCCTCGTCTGACTACAAGGTCGATAATGACAAATGATCAGCATGAACTTTTCAGTAAGTTCTTGAAATTGAAACCTCCAGTCTTCAAGGGTGCTGAATCTGAGGATGCCTACGATTTTCTAGTTGACTGTCATGAGCTACTACACAAGATGGGTATAGTAGAACGGTTTGGTGTTGAGTTTATGACTTATCAGTTTCAAGGGAACGCCAAAATATGGTGGCGGTCGCATGTTGAGTGTCAACCAACAGAGGCACCACCTATGACTTGGGCATCATTCTCTAGCTTGTTTATGGAGAAGTATATCCCCCGGACTTTGAGGGATAAGAAAAGAGATGAGTTCTTGAGCCTAGAGCAAGGTAGGATGTCGGTTACGGCATATGAGGCTAAGTTTCGTGCATTATCCAGGTATGCCACCCAACTTTGTTTCAGTCCACAAGAGCGGATTCGCCGTTTTGTGAAGGGGTTGAGGTCAGAATTGCGGATTTCAGCCTTACAGGTAGCGGCTACGGCAAAATCCTTTCAAGAAGTGGTGGACTTCGTGATAGAGGTGGAAGGAGTGAAGCCAGATGACTTCACCATGGCATTGACATCAAAAAGGTTTCGAAAGGGAGGTGAGTTTAATGGTTCTTACTCCAGAGGACAGTGTTCAGGAGGTTACTCAGTCCGACCAATTCAGTCCTCACTACAGACTGTAGTTGGGGGTCCACCTCAGACCGGTCAACATTTCTCTGAGGTTGGAGGTTATTCCCAGACTTCGTCATTCTCACAGAGACCAATGCTTGAATCCAGAGAATGTTATGGATGTGGGGAGACTGGACACATCAAGAGGTATTGTCCAAAACAGAATTACAGACCTCCCATAGTCAGAGGTAGAGGTGGTCATGGAAGAGGCCGTCATTCTGGAGGACGTGGTGGTCGAGGTAATGGTGGTCACCAAAACGGCCGGGGTGATGGGCAAACTGTAGCCACTACAGCACAACATGGTAGGGGCAACGGACAAACAGGTGACAGGGCCCATTGTTACGCCTTCCCTGGGCGGTCTGAAGCGGAGACATCGGATGTTGTTATCACAGGTAATCTTTTGATTTGTGATTGCATGGATTCTGTATTATTTGATCTTGGCTCCACATTTTCATATGTATCTTCCTCATTTGCTAATGGTCTTAATTTACATTATGAATTGCTTGGCATACCTATTCGTGTGTCTACTCCGGTGGGTGAGTCTGTAATAGTTGAAAGGATATATAGGTCTTGTTTGGTGAATTTTGTGGGGAACAATACTTATTTAGACTTGGTTATCTTAGAAATTGTTGATTTTGATGTAATTCTGGGTATGACTTGGCTTTCTCCGAATTTTTTGATCTTGGATTGTAATGCTAAAACAGTGACGTTAGCCAAGCCTGGGACAGATCCGTTAGTGTGGGAGGGCGACTACACTTCCAATCCGGTTCGTATCGTCTCCTTTCTTCGTGATAAGAAAATGGTTAGTAAGGGTTGTCTAGCTTTCTTGGCACATCTCAGGAATGACACTACCCAAGTACCTTCAATTGAGTCGGTTTCGATAGTCCGCGAATTTTTAGATATGTTTCCTGCAGACCTTCCTGGTATGCCACCGGATAGAGATATTGACTTCTGCATCGATCTTGAACCTGGTACTCGCCCCATTTCTATACCCCCTTATAGAATGGCTCCTGTGGAGTTAAGAGAGTTAAAGTCACAACTTCAAGAGTTGCTAAGCAAAGACTTTATTAGACCAAGTGCATCTCCTTGGGGTGCTCCGGTATTATTTGTGAAGAAAAAGGATGGGAGTTTTCGGATGTGCATAGACTACAGACAGTTGAACAAGGTAAATATTAAGAACAAGTATCCCATTCCTCGCATTGATGACTTGTTCGATCAGTTACAAGGTGCTTGTGTCTTCTCTAAGATTGACTTGAGATCCGGTTATCATCAATTGAAAATACGAGCAACGGATGTGCCAAAGACTGCTTTTCGGACCAGGTATGGGCATTACGAGTTTGTAGTGATGTCTTTTGGTCTTACGAATGCCCCTGCTGCTTTCATGAGCTTGATGAACGGGATTTTTAAGCCATATTTGGATCTCTTTGTGATCGTATTTATTGATGATATACTGATATACTCAAAGAGCAAGAAAGAACATGAGGAGCATTTGAGAATGGTACTGGAAATGCTGAGAGAGAAGAAGCTCTATGCCAAATTCTCCAAGTGTGAGTTTTGGCTAGATTCAGTGTCCTTCTTGGGGCACGTGGTGTCTAAGGAGGGCGTGATGGTGGATCCTTCTAAGATTGAAACAGTGAAGAATTGGGTAAGACCTACTAATGTGTCAGAAATAAGGAGCTTTGTTGGTTTAGCTAGCTATTACCATCGATTTGTCAAGGGATTCTCTTCCATTGCTTCCCAATTGACGAACTTGACTAAGCAGAATGTTCCATTTGTATGGTCGGACGAGTGTGAAGAAAGCTTTTAGAAGCTCAAGACTTTGTTGACCACTGCACCAATTCTCACCTTGCCCGTGGAAGGTAAGAACTTCATTGTTTATTGTGATGCATCCTATTCTGGTTTGGGTGCAGTACTAATGCAAGAGAAGAATGTAATTGCTTATGCTTCAAGGCAATTGAAGGTGCACGAACGCAATTACCTGACCCATGATTTGAAATTGGCTGCAGTAGTGTTTGCATTAAAGCAATGGAGACATTATTTATATGGGGTTAAGTGTGAGGTCTATACAGATCATCGTAGCCTACAGTATGTCTTTACTCAAAAAGATTTGAATTTGAGACAGAGGAGATGGATGGAACTACTGAAGGACTACGACATCACTATTTTGTATCATTCGGGAAAGGCTAATGTTGTGGCAGACGCCTTAAGTAGAAAAGCAGGGAGCATGGGTAGTTTAGCCCACTTACAAGTTTCTAGACGCCCATTGGCTAGAGAGATTCAGACTCTGGCTAACGACTTTATGAGGTTAGAAGTAAATGAGAAGGGAGGATTTCTGGCCAGTGTGGAGGCGAGATCTTCTTTTCTTGACAAGATCAAGGGAAAACAGTTTGACGATGAGAAATTAAGCCGAATTCGGGATATGGTGTTGCGAGGAGAGGCTAAAGAATCAATAATGGATGAAGAAGGTGTTTTGAGAATTAAGGGAAGGGTATGTGTGCCCCGTGTTGATGATTTGATCCACACTATTCTCACAGAGGCTCATAGTTCCGGATATTCTATACATCCTGGTTCAACCAAGATGTACCGTGACCTAAAGCAACACTTTTGGTGGAGTAGAATGAAGCGCGACATTGTTGATTTCATTGCCAAATGTACAAATTGTCAGCAAGTAAAGTATGAACACCAGAGGCCCGGAGGAACACTTCAGAGAATGCCCATTCCTGAATGGAAGTGGGAGAGAATTGCAATGGACTTCGTGGTTGGTCTTCCAAAGACATTGGGGAAGTTTGACTCACTTCATCCCGGTCAAGGTGACTTACAATGCAGAGAAGTTAGCCAAACTTTACATTTCGGAAGTTGTGCGATTGCATGGAGTTCCACTTTCCATTATATCATATAGAGGTACGCAGTTTACTTCTAAGTTTTGGAAAACATTGCATGCGGAATTGGGTACTAGGTTGGACCTTAGTACTGCGTTCCATCCTCAGACCGATGGTCAGTCTGAGCGAACGATTCAAGTGTTGGAGGATATGCTTCGTGCATGTGTGATAGACTTTGGTGGTCATTGGGATAACTTCTTACCCTTAGCAGAGTTCTCATACAACAATAGCTATCACTCAAGTATTGATATGGCCCCATTCGAGGCATTGTATGGGAGAAGATGTAGGTCTCCCATTGGGTGGTTTGATGCATTTGAGGTTAGACCTTGGGGTACTGACCTTCTGAGGGAATCGTTAGATAAAGTGAAATCTATTCAAGAAAAGCTTCTAGCGGCGCAAAGTAAGCAAAAGGAATATGCGGATCGCAAGGTTAGAGACTTGGAGTTTATGGAGGGTGAGCAAGCCTGCTGAAGGTTTCACCCATGAAAGGGGTGATGCGGTTTGGTAAAAGGGGTAAGCTAAGCCCAAGGTATATTGGTCCCTTTGAAGTACTTAAGCGAGTAGGGGAGGTGGCTTATGAGTTAGCCTTGCCTCCAGGGCTGTCCGGAGTGCATCCGGTATTTCATGTGTCCATGTTGAAAAGATACCATGGGGATGGAAACTACATTATCCGTTGGGATTCAGTTTTGCTTGATGATAATTTGTCTTATGAGGAGGAACCTGTTGCTATTCTGGATAGGGAAGTCCGCAAGCTGAGGTCAAGGGAGTTTGCATCCATCAAAGTTCAATGGAAGAATCGACCAGTCAAAGAAGCCACTTGGGAGAAGGAGGCAGATATGCAAGAAAGATACCCACACCTGTCTACAGATTCAGGTACTCCTTTTCGCCCTTGTTTTTCTTCTTATGATCGTTCGAGGACAAACGATGGGTAAATTGGTATCTATTGTAACGACCTGTTTAGTCGTTTTGAGCAGGAGATTTTATTTCTGGAAAAACTGGCTGAGTCGACGGATCCCACGACGGACCGTCATGGGCACGACGGACCGTCGAGGGGGTCTCGTTTCAAATTACTTAAAAATTCTAAAAAATGGGTACTGAAATCGACTCTCTGAACTTCGTAACGGAAAAACAAGACGGACCGTCACAGGCGTGACAGACCGTCACAGACTCTTTAAGGGAATTGAGTCTCTGAACTCTGTGACGGAGCAGCAGGACGGACCGTCGCAGGCACGACGGGCCGTCACAAGCTGCTTAATCCCAGGCAGGGTCGGATTTCTGTAATTATTTTAAGGGGCGTTTTGGACTATTCCGGCTTATAATTATGAAGTTAGTGGTTTAATATTAATAACTCAATTATTTGGGGGCAAAAAGAGGTAACCTTGAGTTAATTAGTGGGTTAATTCATCATTCTTTATACTTAATTATATGCTAATTAGGGTAAAGGAAAGAGGATCGATCGAGACAAGAGGGAAACGAAGAGAAAACAAAGCCTTGAGAAAATTGCTTGCTTGATCACGAATCTTCGGTGGAGGTAGGTTATGGTTTTTATACTATTCGTAGTAAACTCTTAATAGCGAATGATATGTATGGGTAGTTTCGTAAACCCTTCTATATGCTTAATTGTATGCTTGCACGAATGTGATTATGTAATTGTGATAAAATAATCATGATGAAGCTATTAAATCCTAAATCTTGAGAAACCCTAATCTACTTTGTTAATGATGATGCCTTAGTGTAAAAGAAGGCTTGATGAACGAAAGTAGTGAGATTAGGGGATCGGGTGCCACATTCCGGTACCAGGATAGTATATGAGGATCGGAGTGTCACGTTCCGACACCAGGGATAGTATATGGATCGAGTGTCACGTTCCGGCACCAGGATAGTATATGGATCGGGTGCCACGTTCCGGTACCAGGATAGAATATGGATCGGGTGTCACGTTCCGACACCAGGATAGTATATGAGGAGCGGAGTGTCACGTACCGACACGAGAGGAATAAAGATAATAAATCTTGAAAGATGTTAATATACTCAATCTAATGAACCTGATTCCCAAATGAGTATGATGAGGAGGCGTGAGTCCTCATTGATGTGCTTGGTGTTGTAACCAAGGGTTATGGTAATTGTAAATGCTGCATGCTAAGAATATTAGTTGATTTTATGATGTTATCTGATATATACTATTTTCTATTTTGAGTTGGCCGATGATACCTACTCAGTACTTGTGTTTGTACTGACCCCTACTTGTTGTTTCTTTCTTTGTTATTTGTGGAGTACAGCAAACGTACCGTCGTCTTCAACTCAACCGCAACTCTAGCCAGTCTTCATTACACCGGATTTCAGGGTGAGCTAACGCTTCTAGCTTGGACTGGATCTTCTTCTTCATGTCTTGATGCCTTGAAGTTCCGGCATGGACTAGCTGTTTATGTATTTTAGCTTCTTAGATTTAGTAATTTGAAGTAGATGTTCTTGTGATGATGACTTCCAGATTTTGGGGATAATAATAGTTATTGAGTTTTTAGAAGTTATTGAATTGGTTTTTATTAATGAGTTTAAGTCTTCCGCATTACTTTCTGTTGATATTATATTGAAATGTTAAGGTTTAGATTGGTTGGTTCGCTCACATAGGAGGGTAAGTGTGGGTGCCAGTCGCGACCCGATTTGGGTCGTGACAATTATTTTGTTAATAATATATTTTATGTATTGCAACGTCATATACCTCGGAAGATATGTTTGTTAAAGTTTCTACATTATATGTATATGTATTAGTATTCCTTAATTTGCACTTTGTTAATCTATTATGATTTTGATGGAGAGTAAGATGGATTCAAGTTTCATCATATTAAAAGAATGATGGATTCGTGTCCAATCTCACCAAGGGGGTAAGATATCATTTTTGAATTTAGGTGCATAATGATGCAAAGATGTTGAATTTAAGTCTCATCGATTTATATATGGCATGACAAGCCTTTATATGGATAATTCATTGGGTTTGAACATTAATGTTCCATATTGATGATATAATAATGACTAAGGTAAAATAATATCTTTTGGAAGAAATTAGTCATGAATATGTCCCTTTGAGATAGCTACATTCCCTTAAAGTAAATGTGGCAGTAGTGCAGAATATGTCTGATAAAAGATAAGTTATTGAATAATGCACATGAATGTGAAATGAGATAATAAGTTATCATAATTTGATGTACTTAGATGAGTGTTTTTCATTCATGAAAAATAAGAATTTTTGCTAAATGCTAAAAATACAGTTCTATTTTCTGAAGTAAGTGAGGTGTAGCCCGCCATGCTAGGTGTGAAAAAGATCATGATCTTTGGTCTTGGACATGTTATAGAAAATTTCCTCATTTCATCTTCTGGCTTGTATTGGACAAGAATTGGTGCAATTAAGGCATATCCAATAGTATATCAGAAGTTTATTAATTTCAATACTTAGATCGTGTTAGACATCTTGGGTCTATAATGATGAGAAGAATTATAGAAAATTCGAATAGACATTGATTAAAGAACCTAAGTACTCTTTTGAATTGTAGATTTTATTGTATTGTTTGTTATCAAGGCAAGTTAATTTTAAGTCTATCATTAGTTAAAACTAAGATTGAATCTGTCGACTTATTCAACAATCTAGTGCGTTGTTTAGATACTTCATGGTCCTAATAAATATTTCTTTTAGATGGTCTCATGTATGCCTATTGTAATCTCGAAACTTGGGGTTGCGATTGCCACAAGTAATATGATTACTGGCGCAGTTTTCTAAAAATCATGTTAAATCCATTCGCCTTGGCTACAATTTAGAGTTTTCAGCCCCATCATTTAATGATTAATTCATATCAATTGAGATTGAATAAATTCAATATTAAAGTGAATGTGATAGTGAAAACTTAATCTTATCAATACAGATATACATTTTATAATGATGAAATTACGTTTCACCTTCAGAAGAGATAAAGTAAATAAGAAGAAACAGATATGAAATTTGTACATGTAACAAAAGGTACATGTCATAATAAACTTGGAGTTACTGATGCTAATAATTTTATTAGTTAACATGAATGATTTGTCAATCCTTGAACATGTGCATACTGAATAATACACATATATTTAAGAATTAAAAGTTCTTCAAGAATTTCTTATGTTGCTTATTCTTGATTATATCAACTAATGTTGGGACTAAATTCCTAAATTTTGAAAAGTATTAAAGATGAATATGAGCCTATTCACTTATCATGTGAGATAATAAGTAAATGCATCTATTAGATTACCATAATTGCTTTTGTTGTCAATCCGTAGTTTAAATTCGCAAAATTATTTGTATAAAAATTGAGTCAAGAGCACAACTTTCAGAATATGTAGTCAAGAAAATTCATCTTAATAATACTAATGAATATTCAAATTGATATGACATTAAATTCTTTAGATAAATAGTTAATCATTGCTTATAAGAAAAAAGTTTCATGATTTGAAATATAATGTATTGCATACCAAAGTAATTGAATGGACAAGACCAATAAATTGTGATCAATATGTCTCAATTAATTTATGATCAGGGACTAAATATTATTCATCTGATATTTGTGATGTGTAGTATATAATTAATGAATATACATGATGTATAAAGATGGATTCACCAAAATAGGTTGAGATATATGTTTGTTTGTCTTTTATAAGGGGAGATAAGAAGTAACACAAATGTTGCAAATGGTCCTATTGAATGTCCATAAATGATAAAGTTTATGATATGCATAAAGCATGATAGGCTAATCGGTTCTAAATACAATGATTTTTGAAAAGAGAAGGAACAAATAGTCAAAATAATCATACTGAGGAGATAATGTGCTCTTAAATAGTCTATAACATAATGCTTCATGAAATCTCATGAGAGGGGTATGTACTTGAAAATAACAAAGTGATGAGATCTCAATTAGTTATGTCGTATTGTAAATCGATACAATGTGACATCTCGTTGAAAATATATTTGATACAATAACGATGATGTGAATTCTATGTCTATAAAAGTATGTTTGTATAGAAATAATTATCAAGAAAGTGAAATGATGCTTCTTAATAAGAGCATAGCTTATTTGACTTGAAATCTAGACACTCAAGTATCATACATTTAGTGTTGAATGTTGTTACTTGACAAATTGATATAAAAATATCAGATTGACTCAAACTACATGAATATATGTAAGTTTTATAATCCTCACATGGATTAAATCAATTAATAATCTTTTGTAATATTATAGAAGTTAATAACTTGAATTAAAACTCTTGAAGAGTTTTTCAAAGGCAATAAATTATTTTCTTAAAGAAGTTAAAAGTGAGGAACTTGCTGAATTTTTTTTTATCCTAAAGGATGATTCATAAAAGGAGAAAGAAGAAAGAACATTTCATCAAAGATTTTCTACACACATGACCTTTCAAGAATGATGATCTTAACATGCAACAGATTTTTTCAAGTAATGATATAAGTGATCTGTTCATCATGTTTTTACCAATTATAACTTTTGAGAAAATGGTGTATAAGCTTGGAATGTGAAGATTCAAGTCTTTGGATTGATAATCAAACTAGAGGGAGTTAATACGCGATGTACTCTTTTTCCTTGATCTCACAAGATATCATCCCATTGAATTTTCCTTGTAAAGTTTAATGAGGCATCCATAATGCGTATTATTAGATATGTATACTCTTTTTCTTTCACTATAATCTTTTTCCATTATGTTTTATCTAATAAGATTTTAACGGCATATAGTCTATCAAATAGACACTCAATGAGAGTGTTATAACCATATTTGTATTATAGCGTGACTATTAGGTGGAGTCCTTTTTGATGAAAAGTTAGGAATTTTACTTGGGAGTCAAGTTAGAGCCCGTTTGAGTGAGCTTAAAAGTTGATCAAACTGACTTAAAAGTCAGTTTTTGACTTATTAGAGTGTTTGACGATTATCAAAGTGACTTATTTTAAGTCAAAAATAACTTATTTTAAACCAAAAGATAAAGCTTGATGAGGGGTGCTTTTTTTTCAACTTAAAATTCATTTTATGTTGACCATGTATATTAACTTTTTACCCTTAATTCTTTTTTATTATTATTATTATTTACAATTAATTATTAATATTATTATTTTATTATTATTATTATTATATTATTATTATTATAATAATTATTACTATTACTAATATTTTATCATTTTGTATTATTACTATTATTTATTTTATTATTCTTTATTATTATTATTATATATTATTAATAATATTTTTATTATTATTATTATTATTATCATTATTGTTATTATTATTATATATAGTATTATTATTATTTAAAAATAATTTGTGATACTAAAGAAATATGTTAATGATTGCAAAATATAATTACTTATGGATGTAAAACATAAATTAATTTTGTTTCATTTTTTTAAGTATAAAAAACATAAATTAATCATTTTTTATCATGTTAACAGCTTTTAAGGGGTTTTCAGACATTTTGATTTAAAAAAATTATTTACCGGCACTTATTTGTCAAACACATCAATAACTTTTTTTTTAACTTCAGCACTTTTATCCAAACAAATAACTACTTATTTTAAAAATAAGCTCCAGCACTTTCAAAAGTACATTTTAAAAGCTATTTTTTTTAAACCTGTCCAAGCGGGCTCTTAGGTTTCCCTTTGAATTCATTCATTGTAAATTAGATCTGTGAATTCCTAAATATCTCTCAAGAGAAATTATAAGTCTCCCTCTTCTCCCTACTTTCTTCTCATTATTTTATATAATTTCATAACAAAATATAGTTTAAATTATTTTGATTGATTTTATTTTAATTGAAAAGAAATTTTAATTTGAGCTTCTTACGTAAATATACAATCCGCCAACTAAATGACCATATGTATATGTAATGTATCGATATTGTATAAATAGTGTATATACATCACTATATGAGTTCCTATTTATATATTGTAGGAGTTTATCTACTTCAACTAACTGAATTATTTTTCAATTCCGAGGGCTCAAATCTCATATGAACAATCTCAAATCTTATATATGAGTTACTCATCTTCTGATATATTATTCTTTCGAAATGATTCACATTCGCAGCAGATCAAATTAAGAAGTAAAGCTTCAAAAGCTCTTTAAATTTTAATGGATAGATATGACCTCAAAACAATTCAAATTTAAGATATCTGCGTTACCATTGACGTTAAATATTAATATTGGGGACACTGGACAAGAACAATAAATGGATTTTGTTTTGCTACAAGTATTTATTAAAGTCATAGGATGAAAATTAGCAGAGTTTGACTGTATAAAACAGAGGAGGAAGTGGAAAAAAGAAAGAACAATGAATAATACATGGATGGCTATAGTAAGTAATAAAGCAAGCATTAGAGAGTTAAAAGAGCGATGAGGCCCATTTTCAGTGTATTGGATGTTTTTAATAGATTTAAATATCAACATAGTAATATGAGTAGTTCTAACCCAAAAATCACAGAAAAGTGAAAATCCTCTACCGAAGTAGCCAAATTTTATTTGCAGCAGTGAAATCCTCTTATGTCAAAGGTGTATTCACCAGAAAAATTAGGAACATACATCAGACATTCTTTTTACTGTTCTTGCCACTGTATGTACCAAAAAAAGGTGTCAACGTTCGACTAAGAGGGTGTTTGGATCGACTTTAAATAGGTTCAACTTAAAAGCTACTCTTTTGTTTAAGTCGATCGAGATCAACCCTCCATAAAAAAACCGAAAATTAAAGGAATGGTGTAATAGAAATGGTTCCTATTTTTTGCTCTTATTTAACAAACAAATAAAAATGTGGTACATGTTGAAGACAAGTATCTGCACTCTTCTGCAGATGAATCTGCACACCCCCTAATTAGGGACATGACATGGAAAAATGGGGGCTGGCTATATACTACAATTCACAAGCAGGCTACAAATACAAATCTGAACCTAATACGAGACACCCAAATACACCTTACTATCAAGGGCAAGTTTTAAAATTACAATTGGGCTAAACCATATCCTATCCAAAACACATGCAGCAGCTAACACGACGGGGGTTGAAGTTGCTTCAACCGTCTTACTACTTGCTTCATTGTAGGTCTAGTAGAAAGAGAGTCAACCGTGCAGACCACAGCCAAGTGTAGGACCTCAACCAAATCATCATGTGGACCTGAATCCCATAGACCAGCCGTAAAGAACTCCTTAGCACGGCCCTGCCGTAAAAGCATGCATGCCCAAGCAACAATATTGAATCCATTTCCATAAGAAGAGAAAGACGGATCAAGTGCTTTCTTATCTGATATTAACTCAAGCAACACAACCCCATAACTGTAGACATCAGCCTTGTCCGAGACGCGGCAAGTCATGGCATATTCAGGAGCAACATATCCAAAAGTTCCCGCCACACCAGTAGTTGCATGGGTCTCTGAAGTTCCCAGTAATCTAGCCAAACCAAAATCAGATAAATATGCATTATACTCCTCATCCAATAAAATGTTGCTCGGCTTCACATCACGATGAAGCACACGTGGTACACACTGATCATGCAGGTAAGCAAGTGCACGGGCTACATCCAAAGCAATCTTGTGAAGAACCCTCCAGTCCACAGCCCTTGTAGACCTCTCCTGAATAAACTTTTCCAAATTACCACCTGGCAAATAGTTATAGATCAGAAACATTTCTGTTTCACTATTATGATATCCTATCAGAGTTACGAGGTTTGGATGTCGAAGCCTCCCCAGAGTTCTGATTTCTGCATCAAACTGTTGAATCCCCTGAAAACGTCCTACAGCAAGTCGCTTTACTGCCACTAGGAACCCTGGTGCAATCTCCGCTTTGTATGTTGCTCCAAAACCTCCACTGCCTATGCAATTGCTAGCATTGAAGCTCCCTGTGGCCCGCACTACATTTTCAAATGTTAAAGGAACCGGAACTTCTGTAAACACTGTGACTTCTTTCCTGGTAGATCCAGCAACTCTAGATCTTGGATTCCATTTTCTGGTGTAAAAGAACAGGACTATCAGAGCAAGAAGAACTGACACAATAGCTGCCGCAGATGTTATGGATGCAATCTCTATGGAGTTGAAACCGCTGCTCCCTCCTTTCTGGGTTGAACCTGAAGGAGACGCAGCAGAATCTTGTGAGTCCCCTATTCTTCCCTGCTGATCTGTAGAAGGTGTTGATAGAGAAAATACATGGCACGATTGCAGAAAGGGGTTTCCCTGAACACTATTACACTTCATCAAATCTTTGTTAAGAGGCAGTGGCCCAGACAGATTATTGAAAGAAACGTTAAATGCTGCCAGTGTGGTCACATTGGCCAAGCCTGAAGGTATTTTCCCTGATAAATTGTTGTTGTTCAGAAGAAGGGAAGTCAAATTCCTCAAATTTACCAGATTATTTGGAATTTCACCAGACAAAGAATTCGAAGAAAGTTCAAGCGTTTCTAAAGAGTGCAATTGGCCAAAACTTGAGGGGATTGGGCCAACCAGATTATTGCCAGCCAAAGAGAGGTAACTGAGATCCTTTATCTGGCCAAGTCTGCTAGGAATCTGACCTCGCAGGTGGTTCCAACTTAAATTGAGAGCAACTAATGAAACCAGACTCCCTAAACTCGGAGGGACTGTCCCAACAATCTGATTTTTGGATCCATCCAACAGCCTAAGAGACCCACAAATTGCACCAATATCCTCTGGGATTTGACCTGACAACGCATTATTGCTTACATTAACAATCATTCCATTCAATTCATGACATTTCTCGAACAAGTTACCAGCAAAAGGTCCAGTAAACCTGTTACTACCAGCAAGAAATGCGTATACAATTTGTTTGCCTAACATTTCAGGTGCAATTAGCATGGAAGGCGGTAAATTTCCCGTGAAGTTGTTAACACCGAAATTATGAAATACTGCATGGTTACCATCACCTGCAAATAATGTAGTGTCTAGAACACTTCTACTGGTGAAATGTGCTAGATATGCAGATGATGTATCATAGGGCCCAAATGGATCTCCACCGCTGGAAACAACATGAGCACAACTGTAATTGGAAAACCTGGGAATTGAACCAGAGAGATAATTCCCACTCACATCGAACACAAACATGCAAGGAACTGGCAGTTTCTCAACAAGCTGTCCAGTCAGCCTATTTGAGCTCAAGTCAAGAAAATGCAACTTCTGGCAGCTACCCAATTCCTCAGAAATCACTCCAGTATAATAATTTTGAGCCAAGTTCACGATCTCCAAATTGTCACAAGCACCCCAACTGCCAGGAAATTTTCCTGAAAGAGTTGACCTGGGAGCCCATATCATTCTCAAACTAGGAAGCCTGGTGATCTCTGATGGGATTGTGCCTTCAAAAAAGTTAAACTCATCAGTAGTATGAGCTGAATCAGACACATTTGGAAGGGGATCCCACAAACTTGACAGTACAAGAATGGATAGTTTCGAGCAGTTTCCCAGCTCAGATGGTAGTCGACCACTTAGGCTGTTCCTAGACAAATCAAGAATCTCGAGCTCAGTTAGTTGACCAAATTCAGCTGGAATAGCCTCTTCCAACAAATTTGAATATAAGACAAGTGACTGCAACCGTGTGCAGTTCCCTAAACTTTTTGGAATAACACCACCTAAGATATTACCTGCCATCTCTAGACTTTGAAGTTTCTCACAAGAACGCCCAATTTCACCAGGAATAGACCCGCTAAGCTCATTAAAAGACAGGTAGATTCCCCTCAGATCTTCAAATCCACCAATGAATGCTGGAATGGTCCCATTTACCCTATTTCCAGCAAGATTAAAGATTTGTAGAGCAAGGCAATTTGACAAGGAATTCGGTATGGCACCCACAATCTGATTAAAACCCAAGTTTAAAACCCTCAATTTCCTCAACCCCTTAAACTCCAATGGCAAAGACCCAGTAATTAAATTCCCTTGCAGATCCAAAACTTCAAGTTTGTCCATATCCCAAATTCCCAATGGAATATCACCACGCAATTCATTAAAAGGCAAGGATAAAACCCTTAGTTCAGTTAATTTTGATATTGCGAGAGGTACTTTACCAACAAGCTTGACACTATTATTAGCACAAACCCTTGTAATTCCAAAGCCATACAAAGGAAATTGAGCAATTTTAGCACAAGATAAAGAACCCAAATTACCTCCAGTGATGTTCAAAGCCACAACACGTGAATCGGAATCACAGGAGACACCAAACCATGAACAGTGATCATTATTTCTGGAGCTCCAGCTAGAAATCACTCCAGAGGAATCTGAAAATGAGGCCTTTAACTCCAAGAGCGCTGATTTATCCGAATCCGAGGAAAGTGCATAGCCATGAACTAAGAAGAAAACACAAAGGATGAGAAAAACTTTCAAGGGTATGTCATGATAGTACCATTTGATGACAAAACAACAACGACCCATTAGTAAAACCCCAAAAGGGTCTTCAAAGAATGCAACAGAGACAAACTCCCCTTGTATGTGAAGATTATAGGAACCAGAAATGGGGTTTTGAAACTCAAAAACCCTAGCCCTAACCCTACTTTTTGGGGCTGCGAACAGAGAGAGACAGAGAGAGTCAAGAAGAGGAGAGAGAAGAAGACTTAAGAGAGAGAAAACGCGTTGCTGCTGTTTTTTTCAATTTCTATGAATTTGTCTCTTTTTTGTACGTACATTTTCCATTAATTCTTTTGCTCAACTGAAATTATTTTCAATTTTGATTACTAGCATTTTCTTACATAGAAAGAGTGTGGGGTCGGAGTACATACTTTGGTAAATAAATTTAAAAAAATGGATACCATGCCGCACAATAAATGCATCTACCTCCCCCTCATCAATATGGACCACAGTAAAAAATAGTAATACATACACTCAATTAAATACACATGCGACTAGCGTTTGATTATATATTTTTTATATTTTTAATAAATATTATTTAGATAAAATTTTACCATTTGTTTAATCATAAGTTTGTATTATAAGTTTATTAGATCTTTTTTACAACAATAACAAATAATATTCATGACATTAAAGTAGTATGATAAATTAAAGTAAGTGCGACAAGCATAATTTCATATATCGTGAAATAGATAAAACATATGACTTTCTTATTTTGAACCGATTGTTCATCATTTTCATTAATAACCATATCATCATTTAACATTCACTATATATATTTCACCACCACTTTGGGATTAATGTAAAAAATTATGTAGTACAACGTAAACACCAATTATAGAGAGTGTTTTTGTAAAAAATAAAAATTTGTGGTAAAATTTTAATTTTAAAAAAATTTAAAATAATGAGATTTGACCCAAATATTAAATAAAACTAGTACTTGAAAAATTCGGAATATTTTCCAAAAATATTTGCCAAATAATGGCAACGTGTATAGACAAACACTATTTGTCAAGTTTTTCCCCAAATAATCTATGGCCAAACGAGCACTTAATATAGGCAAAAGTATTCATTACCCCCTAAACTTGAAGCTTTTTGTTCGGTGTATATTTAATAACTTTATTTCGTTTAAAACACTCCCCCCCCCACGAACTTGTTTATTCATCCAACACATGCACCTTTTCTGGCCACCTGTCGTAGAAATTTAAATCGCACTCTACTAGGCCAGTGAGAGTGATTTTTTGCCACGTTATAAAGCTACAAGAGTGAAAAAACGTAAAATCTTCCTTTTTTTATTATTGACAAAAATATTCATTACCCCTGAATTTGAAGTTTCCCTCATTACCCATATGATTTTTTTTCCTCATTTTTCTCCAACCGAGTTGCTAATTCACTCAACATTTATATATAGAAGGAGTATCTTGAAGAACACAAACTATTAAAGAATAGTAAATTACAATTACTCTTCTATAATTAATATATAGTTCTTGCAAAAAAGAAGTAATCAGGTGACGAAGATGACTCGTGGCGTGGAAATAAGGCATCAATTGGAAATGGAATTTGGTGGTGGAATTTGGATTTGGAGGTGGGGTTTCGTAATTTGGGATTGGAAATTCATGGAATTTGACGGTGAAGATGGAGAGTGAATTCCAGCCATGAATGCGATATTTTGATTGACGGAGGTGGACGGTGGTTCCAGCGAAGTGGAGCAAGAGGTGATAGGCGGAGATGAGGCGGGAGGGGTGGAGGAGTTGTTTGAATATGATATTTATTTTTTGTCATTTTGATTTATCTAGGTGACTATTATTTAATTAGGTGAAAATCCACATCATCACCACTTTTGCCGGTTGACGCGCGTGTAGTCATAATAGGAGCAGTGGACAAAAAAAATGTACGCAATGGTGAAATAAATAAGTTTGAGGATAATTAAAATAGAATATAATTTAAGTGTACACCAAATAAAAAGCTTTAAGTTCGAGCGATAATTAATACATTTGCCTTTAATATATGTTCTTTTCATTTCAAAATAATTAATGTTAATATATTTTTAACAAAAAAAGTTCACGACATAGATTAACTGAATTGTTAAAGGTGCTCCATATCTTTTTAAGATAAAAATTAGACATAATTTAAATATTATTTTTCTTTTTTCCATTTATTAGTTATTACTAAATTTATCTTTAGAATAATTACATTTCTCAGACTCATTACATAGAAAATCTAAAAGAAAGAAACAAAATGAGAGAATATTCAAATATAGTGTAAAATAATTCAACAATTAATTTTAATTTAAATATGAAAAAGTCTTAATAATTCAATTATTTTAAAGCGAAGGGAGTATTTTTTTTAATTTATGTGACACAGATAGAATTTAGATTTAAAAAAAAATTATTTGTTTTCAAAAAGTATTTTAAGTTGTTATTTATTATTATTATTATTTTACTATTTTAAAGTAATTTTGACCGAATATGTATTACTTTGTTTGCAACAATTTGTGTGCCATAGATGAATTTCGAGAGTACAAAAAAAATCATATGCTCTTTTTTAAAAAAATATCTTAAATTGTTCATTATAATGATTTATAGCATGTTTTTATTATAATTTTTTCACATAATATATATTACTCCATCCTGGGGTTGTGCATTCAGTTCGATTTTGAATTTTTAAATATGTTAAATCAATAATATAATTTTTATGGGGTTTTGGTTTATTATTGTAGTCTTTAACGGTTCGATTTTTTATTTAACCAATAAAAAAAATTATAAAATAAATATATGACTTCTCTAACAAATTTGACGCAATAAGACAATAATGTTATTTTATAAATGCTCATGAATAGAAACAATAATAATTAAGATGAAAAGAACTATATAAGTGTAACACAAAAAGAAATTAATAGGAATATGATTCTTACTTTAGATTTTGACATTCTGTATAATGTGAATTTATGAACTGAAAGTCACTTGAAGTATAAACATACAGTAACTATTAAGGTATTGAGATTAATATTTAATATTTATGTACATGTAATTAGTAAATTACTATATTCTTAATATGTTATCAATTTACTCAATTATCCAATATTAAAAACTAATATCAAACCGATAATTCGAAGTTTTTTTTTTTTTTATAAAACCATTAAAAACCGTACCAATAGCAATAATCCAATAACACTTTTTTCAGTTCGATTTTTTCACAGCCCTACTCCCTCCAAGTTTATGTGATACAAATGAAATTTCAAAAGTCACTCACATTTTTTAAAAAGATTTTAGATATTTAAGTAGTTAATTATTGTAATTTATAGTATATTTTATGTAATCTTTATATAAATATGTTACTCTATTTATCTCAAATTATGATTCATAGATAGAATTTTTAGACTAAACCAATTTTCTTTATATGTTTTTAGATATTTTTTGTTTCTTGATTATTATGATTTATAATACTTTTTATATTATTTTCTATAAAATAGCAAAATATATAAAACTTAGAACTAAATACTAAAAATACCCTAACTATCCTTGACATATAAGTAGACATGTTGACAATCATATGATGCGTCAATACCACGTTCAGGATCTTAGGAAAGGGGAAGTTCGTTCTTGACAAATCTAATCGGGTGTTCATAATATGGAGTAAAAGGATTCAAATCTTTATATGCCGGTACCAAAAATCAATGCAAATCGATAGGTCCTTCAATCATCGAGTTCACTATCGTATTTCCACACTTATCATGACAACATCACCGATTTTCGGCGCTTATTTGGAGGGTGGGGGGGGGGGTTGTAGCCATTTCTAAATAGTATTAGCTGTCAAATCAAAATTTTTATATATATATATATATATATAAATTAATATTGTTAGTTAATTTATAAAAATAACAATAGTAACTTTATAACACATGAAAAATCTACTTAAGACGGCTCAAGCACATTAATAGCCTAAAGATAAAATCAAATATATGTCTTAAATTTTTTTTTAAAAGTTTCATAAAATAATTTATTCCTCTAGATTTTTGGGTTGGTAGATCGAATGGTGATAGCCTCTCAAGTACAATAATAAAATGTTAATGAGAATGAACTCCTCTATGAGAATTTAAAGCTTAGCACCGTGTGGATATTGTAAGGTGGAAGCTCTCCCCATTTTAGGTCGGTTTCCTATGAACACCTTCTTTATCCCATAACTTTGTGTGCACATAGGATATTACCAGGTGAATCCACCAAAGCTAAAATGTTACCGGTTCTACCTTAGGCAACTAGCCAACTCTTTTCAGTGTGAGACATCATACTAGATTCCATGTTAAGCTCATCTGGTCTATGACGGTTTTCCATCATGTGAGTTATTTGTATGGTAGATCAAGAGGTTATATGAAGTGTGGGTGGTAATATGGGATTCCATTCATGCAATTCACAAGTGGGCTTTGAGAGCGCCATGGTCTGTTTATCTAATGTCGTAATGTCTAATTAAATAAATGTGCTCATGGTGATGCTAATGAGAATGTTGACTTAAAGGCTTAATGTGATGATACATGCTTAACTTGGATTGTATTATGAGTTGTTTTCACTTACTAAATATTAATGTTCCTTGTCTATGGTGGCCTCATAGGGTTACTTAGTGTGAGTGGTAATATAAGATGTCATTCATATATTGCACAAGTATAACTTTAGATTACTTTAAATGATGGTTCTAATGTGTTATAACGACTTACATGAAATATGCTTATGTGTTATGTGTTTTTACTAGAGATGCGTAATTACTCACATTACAAGAAACTGTATTTTAACAACCAATTCTTAACGAAGGGATATGAATCCGGTCGTTAAAAGTGAACTTTTAGCGACACAATTTTTTTCCAGTCGTTAAAGGTCCTTTTTTTAATTTAATATAATAGGTATTAGTATACTATCTAGACGTTAAAAGAATTTATATCAAATTATTAATTATCTACATACTTAAATATTTAACATCCAGAATTTAAAAGAATTTGTATCAACTTATTAATTATTTATATACATAAAAAATTATAGAAATTTTTATTTCTTTACTTTTCATCCACACACGTGTCACCACTCTTTCACTTTTCCAAAAAGAAACACCGTGTATTGTGTATTTCTTCATTCTCATTTCATAAAAAATAAAAGCTTTCCTCATTCCCATCTTTTTCTCTTAGAAGTGAACAGATAAGCTCAATTTTCTCCACATCTACAGTGAGCGGGAACGATGGTTAGGGAAAAATCAGGAAGTGTTGGAGGAAATTCCGCAACCACCTTCTCTCCATGTTATTTTTGAAGAAAATCAGCTAAGAAGAGATCTAATTAGGTGAGTCTCTCCAAGGTTTGTTAGAGGAAAATTAGCATATTCGTAATCCACGTTTCTCTGCTAAACGTTATAAAAAGATGATCTGCATCTCTATTGTTCGATAGCAAAACAAAAAAATCACCTTTCTCTTCCTACGATTTGTTGTGGCTTTGCTTCGGTTGACATTATTCAGACCCTATCTTGGTGTTTCAATCTCTTAAAGGTATAATTTTTATTATTAGAACTATGAATTGCTTTGTGGAATGCTTGGTTTTGTTCAATTTTAGGTTTTTCCAGTAATGGGTTTCATATGGGGTTTTTTCGTTCTTTTTTGTTTTTCCCAGTAATGGGTTTCATATATTATTTTTTCGCTCTTGCGTGTTGTGTATGTTATATTGATTGTTTGTGATGAGTGAGTGAGGAAAACAAACAAGAAATACAATTTCTGAGTTCAATAGTGTAAATATTTTGCGGAAATGTGCTAAAAAAGTAGTTAATGCCAAGGGGTGAAAGAATTTGGGCATAATGGGGCTAAAAGAAACAGCTTTAGCAGAAAGTCATTTGGAAAAACTAAAATGTTCTATGTCATCCAAGTCTAGAATGAAGTTATGGATGATACGGATCACAACATCAGTGCTTATATGGATTTGCTTAGTTCAAGTAACAATATTAGGAGAGAATTGGGGTCCTAGAGTTTTAAAAGGCTGGCCCCCTTGTCTTTCTCACGAATCAACTGCAGTAGTGGCTGTTAAATTGTCGTCTGAGATCCCTGCCAGAGTTCTTCCACCAAAGAGTAAGTACCAAGTTTTTTCGCAGGCCTGTGTGTTCCTTTATGATTTTTCCTTTCCATGTTAGTACCTGCTGACTTGTTTTTTCACCTACTATGGTTGACAACTTAGAGATCATGGTGCTTGTTGTCATAGGATTAAGAGGAAACATCAAAATGGGATCTTTTTAGTGTGAATATGAAATTGTTAATGAGTATACATAGGTTAATGCCATTATGGATATTGTAGTTGGAGTCCTTGTTATAGAAGGAATATGAAATTGTTAATAAGTATATTGCATAATGCGTATCCTCGATCTGTTTCTTTCTGTCTGAGCCAATGAACTATTGAAACTTGTATTATTATCATAGCGTGATATCTTCTATTAGTGCCTACAAAGTGCTATGTGTTTTTTAAAATAAAGTATACAGCATGTTGTTGGCCTGCTCTAGAATATGATAAAAAAGTGTTGTTACACCTGGACTGTTGCTGACTTAATTGTTGCTAGCAGCTTTTGTTAGGTGTTAAGTTGTTGCTTTACCTGCTAAGTTTTTGCTTTACATGTTATTTGCTAACCTACTACTATTGCTAATAGATGATGAAGTATATTCCATGGTCCTTATGTGCTTAGTTGCGACTATATAATAATAAAATAATATTTACAGAATCTTCTTTTGTTAATTATTATGCATTTAATAGGAAAACTCATAATAGTTGAGAATTTATTCAACAATCACACATATTAAAAGAAGAAATAGAGCCTCTTGCCGTTATTGCTGAACAATAGTTTTTGTTTTGTTTGACCCTATCATATGTACGGTCATATAAACTAGGATATATAAGATGACAACTTGAATAATAATATATATAATATATGATAATAATAAAGAATAATAAAATAAATAAATAATAATAATAATAAAAAAATATTAATAATAACATATAATAATAATACATAATTATTATATTAATAAAATAATAAAAAATAATAATAACAATAAAAATAATTAAATATAAATAATAATAACAAATGATAATAATAATGTAACAATATGAAAATAATAATATAATAACAATATGTAAAGTATTAATAATAAATAAATAATAATAATAATAATAAATAATAAAAATAATAATACTAAATAATATGAAAATAATAATAATAAATAATAATAATAAAATAATATGAAAATAATAATTATAATAATATTTAATAATATATAAATATATAATAATAAAGAATAATAAAATAATTAATAATCATAATAATAAAATATTAATAATTATAATAATATATAATAATAATAATAATAATAAAGAGTAAAAAAATAAATAATAATAACAATAACAATAATAATAAACTAATACAATATTAATAATACTAATATTTATAATAATAGTAAATAATAATAATAATAATAATAATAATAATAATAAAAGATTAAGGGCAAAAAGGTAAAATATTTTGGTCAACTTAAAAGAGCTTTTAAGCTGAAAAAAAGCACCCCTTCCCCAATAAGACATAATAATTATCTAATTATGTGAATATACATGAACAAAGTATACATTTATAATCGGAGCAATCACTATACAAATAAATAATTAAAAATCACATAATTTTGTTTTCTTAAACTTACCTAGAATCTTTCAGAAGGTCTTCTTCAACTTTTGAACAATAAATGGTTAGTTCTTACTTATGTTGGTGTATCTATAATATTTTTGGTGAATGAAGATTATGACACCTAATAAGGAATGGATGCAACTTGTTCAAGATAGACTTGATAATGCTTACATCATTGGGGTGGAGAACTTTTTGGATTATGCTTTTACAAAATTGGGAGAAACACAAGAAATACGTTGTCCCTGCATCAGGTGTTGTAATGCATCTTCCAAAACTCGTGAGATGGTTAGGTCACATCTATTAGTGTATGGAATTGTTTAGGGTTATACTTTTTGGTATCATCATGGGGAGAGGTTAGGTGAGGAAGAGGCGGATTCTGAATTCGTAGAGGAAAATATCATTGAATATGATGACGATGAGGATGAAATGCAAGAGCTCTTAAGGGATTTACACCCCGATTTCACTGAAGAGAATATGAATACTAATAGTGATGATTTTGTTGAGGCGGAACCAAATCGTGAAGCGAAACGATTCTACGGCCTATTAAATGATTATGAACAATCATTATATGAGTACTAAATAAAATGAATGTTACATTTGCTACTGCTGTTAATGTTGCTTCCTCAAGTGCATATTCACAAGTATTCTATTTTGCATTTTTTAAAGTATGTTTAGTACATACTTTTTTATTCCTTGTTTTAAATTGACATAAGTTTTTATCTTACAGATCTTGAATGTAAATATGAAGAATATACCGTTCAACAACGTACAGAGCAAGTAGAAGTTCAAGATGACTTTCACTTTAGTTAGGGGTTTAAATTAAGGACAATGTCATATCATTTGTTTTTTTTTTGTAATTCTTCTCCTTTTTAGGAGTTCATAAAGATATTTTATGCTACTGGAATAAGATATATCTTTCTTTAGTTAGTTTTTTTGTATTAAGCAGGAGACTTTCTATAATGAATTCAATTATTTAGTTTATTTTGAGTGTTTTTGTATTTACTTTATAGAATTTTGTATAATAATGAATGAAATTGGTTCCTTTAAACTCTCTTATAATTGGTTTCTTAAAATTATTTGAATAAACTACAATTAGCGACAGGAAATGTGGTTGTTAATAGTATTTGTATTGCAAGTGGAATGTAATTGACGAAAATCTTTTTGGTAGTTAGAATTGCTTTTATAAAAGAGCAAATCCGGTCGTTAAAAATGGCATATAACGATCGGAATTTACGTTGTCGTTAAAAAACCTTTTATTGACCGGATTTGAATTCGGTCGTTAACTTTTAACTTATAAGTGACATGATATATGGACTATGGAGTGGGCTTATCATTTTTGACATATGCCATGATCCTATTGACTTCTTGTTTGACTTGGCATGCCACCATGATCCTATTGACTTGTTGTTTGACTTGGCATGCCACATTAATTGCCATGTGGCACCAAAATGAGCTTCTAGAATGAGATGAAATTGCTCTTGCCAAATTAAGCTCATATATTTTAGCATAGATCAATTAATTTGGACTATAATTAAAGGAAACATTACATGAGTTGGTAAACATGCCTTAGTTATTAGTTAATAAGGGTATAGTGTGATTTATTTACTTTCAGTAAATATAGTTTCAAATTTTTGTCATAATTAATGAGACCCGCCACCTTTGTGTATACCGAATCAGCAAAGCCATTCAGCTGCTTTTGTACATAGTTTTATACGAAATCTTTATATCTCTTAATCCTCATTCCTTATCTTTCTTCTAAAATCACTCTTTCACTTCTCAGTTGAATTCTAATTGGCGTAATTCCACATTTTCCCTCTAATAGTGTTTCAACTTTCGCAGGTAGCCGTCAAAATCGTGGGTGAATATATATTTTCCATTTTCCACACTTGTATTTATTATGTTTTTTTTTGTTTCTTTTGATAATGTTTTTAAAAGTATTGTTCTTCTTATCATAATAACAGATTACTGAAATAGCTCTCCATATATAAGGATTACTACAGGTACACCATTGCATGTCAAAGTCATTGACAATCCATAGTTATTTTAATTCAGATTAACTCAGGATTTTAGGGTTCAATGCAGGGTCTGTGTCAATATCTAAGCAAGTTCAAGTTGAAAAATCTAGTGAAGTATTGAGATCTAAGAAAAAAAATGACCCAATTGCAATTTAGAAAGTCCTTAACACGGCGAAGGCTAGCGACATTAAATTGTTGACGGAGGAAGCAAGAAAAAAGTATAAATAGGGATTAATAGGACATTGAATCTACTTATCAGATTTGGACAAACCTAAAGAATACCAGGAACATCATGTATTGACTTAAAACAAAATTCTAGATTTATATTTGTATGTGTCATTACTTATGTTCAAATATACATAAAGTATTCTGATTAGACCATAAAGTATTATTTATTTGTATATTTGGTTAGTTATACAAAAGTTACTTGAAGTATAAGTACATCTTGTTGCCCTCAATCACAATTGTATAATGTCACTTGTATATTCCATTAGTTATATACAAATTACTTGAAGTTATGTATTATGTATATTGTTAGTTGTATATTAAGGGTTATATAAAAATGACTTGAAGTTATGTATCACGTATACTGTTAGTTCTATATTAAGGGTTATATACAAATTGCATAAGTTACGTATAGTATATTGTTAGTTGTATATTAAGGGATTATATACAAATTACTTGAAGATATATATTATGTATATTGTTAGTTGTATATCAAAGATTATGTGCAAATTGTATAAGTTATGTGTAGTATATTATTAGTTGTATATTAAGGGATTATATACAAATTAGTTATATACAAATTACTTGAAGATATACTATACATATTATTAGTTGAATACTAAGGATTGTATGCCAGTTGATTGAGACAATTGTATATGAGGATATAAAAGTTTATAGATATTCACAAAGAGATTACAATACAAACATTTTTTAGTTATACAATTTTTTAGTTTTGTATAAAATAATGTTACAATATATATTTTTTATCTTTATACTTGTACAATGAGTTAGATTTATGTGCAAACACAAATCATAGAGTCCCCCCACATGCAAAATTATACATAAGTCAGAATACTTCATAAGTTCCAGAAGAGACTGCCCCTGAACTAATATAATCATATATGTCTAACATTATATTTTGCTCCACTATATGCAATGAAATGATGTCAGGTGAAAGAATAATCATTTAGATGTTTCATGTTGCGGGAGTTGGAAGGTAATTTCGCCGATGCAATTCTTATATGCGTAAATGACACAATGCTTCGATTTACAATAAGGGAGTTTGCAATTATTTCTGATCTAAACTGTCATTCTAATGGTCTGACTTTTTCTTTGGTACTGATAAACCAAATAGATTTATAATTGCGTATTTTCATGGCAAAATTCCTATCACTAAAGCTCAATTGATTGATAGTTATAGAGCCAAAGTATGGGGCGAAAATGAGGATGATGCGTTTACATTTGGAATACTTGTACATACATAAATTCATCATGTCTGCCTAACCTAATATAAAAGTAATTGTTAGGATAGACTTTGACTTGGCCGAATCGGGATGAATTATCCTTGGGGTAAGAGTTACTTTATTGAACTTGCCAAAACAAGTCATAACAAGATAGATTCCAATAGACACTATTATAGGATTCATAGCTTCCCCCTTTCTATGCAAGTTTGGTTTTATCAATGTTGTTCGGCTGTTGATGAGAAGATTGTTGTCAAGGTTTCCAGTCACATCCCTAGGATTATTAATATGGTAACCAAAAGTGTCACGTCCCGAGCTACCCCCGAGACACAGACACGAGACCTAAGCCCTCAAGTGATCCCAAGTTAACCCTGCTGGCTTGATCATGAGCATACTAACTATAATAAACTAATGCAGAAGTTAAATCATAATTAGAATGAAAAGATGGGTAATACCCATAAGCTATATCTGAGATAAATGAAAACAATCATGAGTTTTATACAAGAATATATTAACTTAATACCAAGCTGAATCTAACTATGCCTAAAAATACCCTCTAACTGACTAGAAAGAATGTGACTGGCCCCAACTAAGTCTAGCAAAATCTGAAACTAAAAGACTAGAAATACTGAAATAAACTCATGACTATTATCCTTGGAAAATAAGGACTCACCACTGATTCTGCTGAACTTTAGATTGAGAATCGATCTAAATGTGATTTGGATAATGAGAACCTGAACCTACATCACAAGAAGATGTAGCACACGTATGCGTCAATACTTTAAAGTTACTGAGAATATATGATAGAGTAAAGCTGAAATAAAATATAACTAAACAAGCACACAAGCAAGTGTAGTATTATGAACATGATGTATGAATTATGTGCTAACTAGATGTACTAACCAAATTTATAACATGTTGAGACTAAATACTAAATAAACTATAAATATGGTCAATGTAATAGAGTCTGACTGAACTGTGTGAGCTACTTACAACCAATAATAAAACCACATGATATAAATGTGGAGTCTGATGTATACGCCTCATCCAGAGGACCAATATACCATGCCAGAGGTATAAATCATGCTGGCGTGATCACTAAAGTGATACCCACAGATGGGACATACAACCTACTTGGCTAGTAGTTTTGAGACTATTTGGGAACACTAAACCCTAGTCCAACTTGGTATTATGCTACTCTCGATGAATAATGTGATTAAGACATCATGACTGAATTTCTGTAAATACTATATAGCTCAAAACTTAACATGCAAACTGAGAATGCAAAAATTAATCTAATAATTATACATTAATAACTGAGGTATGTATATCTAAAGTAACTGAAATATCTGACATAGCATGTGTATTTCAAGAACTAAAGAAATACAGAGCCAGGATTTTAAAATTCATGGGATAAACTGACTAATAACTTTACAATCTGATTTGGAACATATATCTAACTGATTCGTGATGATATGCTGTAATTATAGAAACCCTAGGTTTAATCATGATAAGAGAAACAAAAACTTACTAAAACTAGGGATCTAATGGGTGGAATGAACCCACTAGAGTAATCCCACTTACGTAGTGATGAAATGCACTGAGAAATATCTAGATTTCAGGGTTGGAACTAATTGAACCTTGCTGCGTTCTTGAACTAGGATTCTTTATCTTTTTCTCCTTTCTTGCTTCTAATGTTCCAAGTTTTAATTTATAATTTTTACTTAGGTAAGTTCTTGTTATGTGTCTAGGCTTAAACTGACGAAAATCTGATGATTTAGGGCTTAAGCGACGTATCTTAGGGGTTAAACGAACTAGGAAAAGACCAAAATATTAGATCACTGCCTTACTTTTCCTTAACCTCCACTACCAAGGAAGATTCTGCCCATTCTTAACTGTTACACTACTATGTGATATGCTCATATGTTGAACTCCCAAGCGAGCAAGCCTTTGAACATCCTTCACTATCTCGTTCATTTATTCCTCAACATAAGCTACACTATCCATAGATAATCTACTAAAAGCATCTTCTACTATGTTCGTTTTGCCAGGATGGTAATGCACACTCATTACATAATCCTTAAGGAATTCAAGCTATCTCCTCTAGCGAAAATTCAACTCTTTCTGGGTGAACAAATACTGAAGGCTCTTATGGTCTGTTAACACATCTAAATGAACACCATGCAAGTAGTGTCTCCATATCTTGAGTGCAAACACCATTGCTGCAAGATCAAAGTCGTGAGTTGGATAGTTCTTCTCATGAACCTTAAGTTGTTTAGAAGCATAAGCTATAACCTTATTTCGCTGCATCACCACAACCTAGGACAACTTTGGATGTATCAGAATAGATTACATAACCCTCTGAACCCTCTGGCAGAGTCAATACAGGAGTTGTAGTAAATCTACTTTTTAATTCTGCAAAGCTTTTCTCACAATCATACGACAATTGACACTTAACCATCTTCAGGGTCAACCTAGTCAATGGTGAGGCTATAAATGAAAATCCTTCCACAAACCTTTTGTAATAACCTACTAGACCTAAGAAACTTTTGATATTTGTAGCATAGGAAGGACTGGGCCATTGTTTCACTGCTTCTATCTTCTGTGAATCCACTTGGATCCCCTCGCTAGATATAATTTGACCAAGAAAAGCAACATATTGCAACCAGAAATCATATTTGCTAAACTTAGCAAATAATTGGCAATGCTTGATTGTCTGAAGAACAACTCTCAGATGACTCGCATGTTCTTTCTCATTCCTAGAGTAAATGAGGATATCATCAATAAATATGATAACGAATAAGTCCAAGTACTGTTTGAACACCCTGTTCATCAAATCCATGAAAGTTGTAGGAGCATAGATTAGTTCAAAAGACATAACTACAAACTCATAATGACCATACCGAGTACTGAAAGAGTTCTTCGAAAAGTCACCATCCGTGACTCTAAGCTGATGATAACCTAATCTGAGGTCTATCTTCGAGAAATGGCTGACACCCTTAAGTTGGTCAAACAAGTCATCAATTCGGGGGATGGGATACTTATTCTTGATTGTGACCTTGTTCAACTGTCTATAGTCGTTGCACATTCTAAGAGAATCATCTTTTTTCTGATGAACAACACTGGTGCACGCAATATAGAAAGAAGCCCTTATATAGAAGGTCTTCAACTGATCTTTCAACTACTTAAGCTTTGCTAGAGACATTCTGTAAGGAGGAATAGAAATAGAATGGGTATCTGGAAGGCGATCAATTACAAAGTCGATTTCCCTTTCAGGAGGGATTCTGGGAAGATCTTGTGGAAATACTTCTGGAAACTCCTTGACTACTGGAACTGACTAAAGAGTTTGAGTTTCAAAGCTAGAATCCTTAACCTGATTCTAGATAATAGAGATAACCCTTAGAGATCATCTTTATGACCGTAAGGTAAGAAATGAATCGAACCATAGGCACTAAAATACTACCCTTCCACTCTAAGATCGGTCCTTCTAAAACTGAAAACGAACAATCCTAGTTCTACAATCGCTTGAGGCATAACAGGAATGTAACCAATCTATGCCTAGAATGACATTGAAGTTTACCATTTCTAACTCTACAAGATCTGTTGAGGTGACTTTTTGAGAGACTGTGACATGTCAATTTCTGTATATTCATTTTGCTATAACTAGGTCACCGATTGGAGTAAAGACAGAGAAAGTTTCCGAGAGAGTTTCTGGACTAACACTAAATTGGACTACTATTTAAGGAGTTACAAAGGAAAGAGTAGCCCTTGGATATAACAATGCATTGAGTTACAAAGGAAAGAGTAGCCCCTGGATGTTACAATGCATAAACATCAAGGTCAAAGACTCTTAACGTACTAGTGACTACATAAGGAGAACCTTCTTGATCCTTGGGACCCTAAAGAGCATAAAACCTGTTCTGGCAGTGACTGCCATCAATACCAGATGAGTTACCCTGCTGAGTCAGTCGACTTTCTGGTGCTAGTTAAGTTGTAGACTGAGCTCTGCCATTACCACCTCCTTGACCCTGTCTAGAAGGAAAATCCCTCAACCATTGACCAGACTGATCGCACCCAAAACATCCTTCCTTTCCTGCGAAGCAATCGTCTGGATTGTTCTTACTCCACTTAGAAAAGGTGGGGTAAGTCTTTGTGCCTGAAATACTTCCATAAGACATAGATCATGATGCTCTAACCTTTTGGTAATACCTTCTTTTGGAGGATGGAACACTAGATGACAAAGGGGTTGAGCTAGGGCTGTGTATCGGCCGGTTTGGTTTTGAAGTTTATCGGGTTGTCTTATTGGTTATCGGTTTGTAGAAATGATAAACCGTTATAGAACCATTAAGATATTGGCTTATCGATTATTGATTTATCGGTTTTTGATCGTTATCGGTTTAACTGTTAAGATTTGACACAAAAGAAAAAACATTGAAAATCACTTAGAAATAAGGTGACAAACCAAATAAACCATGCACTTGAGTTCACAAGTTACATCTTGCTCAAAAGCAAACACTTTTACATTGTAGAATAATCAGGTGTTTGAGACAACCAAAAATAAAAGTACAAAATTAAACACCTAGTCGAGGACTTTATATAAAAAATTGTATAAATATAATTATTTAATTTACTATCGGGTTATCAGTTAACCTTTAATTAAGAAAAAACTTTAAACCATTAAGAACCAATAACCCGATACAAAAAAAATCAAAACAGTCATCAAAACCGCTAAACCAATAACCCAATTCTATAAACCAATAACTTTTTTATCGGTTCGGCTTATCGATTTCAGTTCGGTTTTGAACCGCCCTAGGTTGGGCTGAAAAATTTTGCTGACTCTACGAGCGATTTCCACCACACGATTTCTGCTGAGAATAGTAATAGTTCCCAGTGCTAGCCTTCTTATTCTCCTCATCCTGTTCCCTAAGCTTATCACCCTAAACCTATTGAGCTTGATTCATAACCCTAAAGATGTTCATATCTCCCAATAACATAGAAAATATGCACTCAATTTTCACCAATATCACACTCCATACAAGACTTATTCATCTGAGCCCTGGAGTCAACAACCATGTGAGGAGCATACCTGGAGAGTTGGTTAAACTTGAGACGATAGCTTGGGCCTTCATGTTTTCTTCCCTTAAATTCATGAATTCCTAAGCCTTTGCTTCTCTTAACTCTATTGGGAAAAACTTGTCAAAAAAGGGCTCACTAAAGCACTCCCAAGTAATAGGCCCTGCATCTCTACCCCTATTTATCTTCAACTGAGTGTACCGGATATGCACCACATCTTTCAGCTGGTATGATGCCAACTCAACTTTATCATTCACAGTGACCTGCACACCTCAGATCTTTGTGATATCATCTAAATAATTCTGCGTATCCTCACTAGTTCAGGATTCTAAGATCTCAGGCGGTTTCATCCTAACAAAGTCACGAACCCTTGCTGCTGCTAATCTGCCATTAGTATTCATATATGCTTGAGACCGTTGGTTGTTCTGGTTGGAAACACTTTGAGCCAACATCTGAATGACATTCCTCATTTCAGTATTGGAGACTTCCTGATCTTTGATTGGAGGAGCTGCGTTTGCATTCCTGACATTCGCAGTTCTAGCATTAGCTCTATGAGGAGGCATGATCTGAAACGTAGAATGTCGAGTTAAATTAAATTAGATTATGCCTTATGTATGATAAGAGTAACAAGAAAGTGAAGTTTTTCATAGAACACTTTATAGCCTCCCTCTCATTAGATGTGGTGAACTTCACACCTGTGAAAAGGACTCTAATTAGTGCGGCTTTTTAGACATATTTGGACACTTAAACCTAGTACTCTGATACTAAGTTTGTCATAACCCGAGCTACATTGGATACGCAGAAATGGGACCTAGGACCATAAATGATTCCAAGCTAGCCCCGCTAGCATGATAATGAGCAGACTAAAAATAATAAACTGAAATTGAAGCTAAATCATAATTAGAATGAAAATTATAGGAATACCATATGCTATATTTGAGGTAAATGAAAACACTGATGAGTTTGATACAAGAATATATTAACTCAATTCAAGATGAATCTAAGTATGTCTGAACATAGAATCTAACTAACTAGAAATGCTGTGACAGGCCCCAACTAAGTCTAGAAAAATCTTAAACTAAAAGACTAGAAATACTAAAATGAACTCCTGAATATTGTCTTTGGAGAATGAGGAATCACCACTGATTTTGTTGAGCTGGAGATTAGGAATTGATCTAAGCGTAATCTGGATGATGAGAACCTGAACCTACATCACGAGAAGATATAGCGCATATATGCTTTGGTACTTGGAAGGTATCGAGCATGTAGGATAGACTAAAGCTGAAACAAAACATAACTGAACAAGCACAAAAGCAAGTCTAGAATTATGAACATGATGTACGAATTCTAACCTAATTTGATGCAATGACCAAGTTTATAACATACTGAGACTGAATACTAACATAATTGTAAATATGGTCAATGCATTATAGTCTGTCTGAATTGTAGGAGCTACTAACAACCGATAATAAAACACATGAGATAAATATGGAGTCCGATGTATATGCCCCATCGAGAGGACCCAATATACCCTGCCACAGGTATAAAACATGCTGGCGTGATCACTAAACTGATGCCCAAAGATGGGACTTACAACCTACTTGGCTAGTAGTTCTTGGAATATTTGGGTACGTTAAAACCTAGTCCAACTCGGTATTATGCTACTCTCAATGAATAAAGTGACTAAGACATCGTGACAGAATTTTTGTAAATACTAGATCACTCAAAATTGAACATGAAAACCAGGAATGCTAAAATTAACCTGATAATTATATATTAATAATTGAGGCATGCATATCTGAAGTAATCAAAGTATCTGACCTAGCATGTATAATTCAAGAAATAAAGAAATACATAGCTAGGATTTTTAAATTCATGTGATAAACTGAATATTAACTTTACAAGCTGATTTGGAACATATATCTAACTGATTCGTGATGATATGATGTAATTGTAGAAACCCTAGGTTTAATCATGATAAAAAAAACAAGAACTGAATAAAAACTAGGGATCTAATGATTGAAAGAAACCCACTAGTGTAATCCCATATACCCAATGATGAAATACACGGAGAAGTATTTGTATATAAGGGCTGGAATTGATGGAATCTTGATGCGTTCTTGAAATAGGATTCTTTATCTTTTTATCATTTCTTGCATCTAATTTTCTAAGTTTTGATTTATGATTTTTATTTAGGTAAGTTCTTGTTATGTTTCTAGTCTTAAACTGACTAAAATCTGATGATTTAGGGCTTATATGAAGTATCTTAGGCGTTAAACGAACTAGAAAATGACCAAAAGACCCTTGGAAATTATGTTTCTAGACCAAACAATGACCTAGACTGATAGGCTATCGTTCAATTGAAGGTCCATCATTTGGGTCTACTCGACATTCCTTTTCTAAAGCAGGCATAACCTTTTACTCAAAGGTTGAATTTTATCAAACTTTGTGGCTATGGAAAGATAATTCAACTATCTATCATTTCATAGGTCATGGGCACAGAATTTATTTTGTGATAAGAGTTATGACTATTTGAAGTTGACCTAACAACATTTCCCCCTTAATGAGTGTTAACTTTCACCTACGGTTAGTCCTACGTATCGTAGATCGAAAGACGGTCTGTGCTTGTCATCCGTAGTTCATGCCAGAGAGTTGGTAACTTGAGTCTTAATCCACTGACATAGATCACGGACCATAGTCTAATTTAAGGACTGTGGATCTGTCCGTGGATTGACACTTAGTCAATTTACTATGCTGAGTTTTTAGGAGATTTTGGTGGCTAACGACGGATGCACAGTACGGGCCATAGATCAGACTACGGTCAGTCGATAGTTACCGTTGATTGCATCTGCAGATTTTTGAAAAAATCTGATTTTTGGTCTATTTTTAATACGAGGCATTACATTATCTCCCCCTTTAGAATATTCATCCTCGAATGGAGACTAAATCAACTTAAATAGAGGGAGAGAGATGCAACCCCTACTACTAAATATTGAGGACTGAGTTTCTGATTGAATTGAGTTCTGACAACATGCAAATATGCTGAAAATGCAAATACAGACTGAGGAAACATGATTTTAAGGCTGAATTCATATACGAATGACTAAAAAACTAAAGAGGAACTATTACCTCAATATGGAGTGGAATCAAACGGAAAGAGGTGAGGATACTTGACCTTCATGGTTGCTTCTTCTTCCCAAGTAGCTCCCTTTACAGCCTGACTCCTCCACAAAACCTTGACTGAAGCGACTACTTTGTTCCTCAACCTTCTAACCCGACAATCAAGAATCCCAACTAGTACATCCTCATAAGAAAGACTATCTTTCATAGCCATACTCTATATGGCACTATCGAGGCTGGGTCATCAATACACTTCTTCAAGAGCAAGATGTGGAAGACTAGACGCATTGCTTCTAGTTCTGATGGTAACTCTAACTCATATGCCATCTTGACAACCCCTTTCAAGATCTTGTAAGGGACTACATATCTAGGACTGAGCCTTTCTTTCTTGTCAAAACTCATCACCCCTTTCATAGGTGACACTTACAGAAAAGCCCAATCATCAACTTGGAACTCTAGTTCTCTTTTTCCTTATGTCTGCATATGATTTTGGACGACTCTGAGCTGTCTTAAGTCTATCTAATAAGTTGAAGTTTCTCCATAACATAAAGGACTGAATATTGTCCTATCAAAAATGCGTCACCTACTTCAAACTATCCAACTGGAGATCTACATCTACGCCCACACAGTTCCTCAAAAGGGGCCATCTGAATGCCGAAATGGTAGCTATTGTTGTAGGCAAACTCAATAAGAGGAAGGTGGTCATCCAAACTCCCCTTGAAATCAATCACACAAGCTCTCAACATATTCTCTATGGTATGAATGGTACGATCTGCCTATCCATCCGTGTGCGGATGAAATAATGTGCTAAGGTTAACCTGAGTACCAAGACCCTTCTAAAATGAGTTCTACAAATGTGAGGTAAACTGAGGACCTCTATCTGAGATGATAGACAAAGGAAACCAATGCAACCTTACTATCTCATTAATGTAGAGCTTGGCATAATCCTATGCCGAATCTGTGGTCTTGAACCTCCAAAAAGTGAGGATACTTAGTCATCCTATCAACTATCACCTAAATGAAGTAAGTTGTCTGCGAGTATGAGGTAACCGTGTGATGAAATCCATATTGATCACTTCCCACTTCCAAGTAGGAATGTCAATCTCTTGAGCCATACCCCCATGGTTTTTGATGTTCTACGTTAACATGCTGGCAATTGGGGCAATTACTCAAAAACTCCGCTATATCCCTCTTCATGCCATTCCACCAATAGACACTCCGTAGGTCGCGGTACATTTTAGTGCACCTGGATGAATAGAATATCTAGAGTTATGAGCTTATGCAAGAATATGCTGTCTCAATTTGCCCACACCATGAACACACAATCTACCCTTGTAGAGAAGTACACCATCTCCTCCTTGGGAGAAAATCTCCATCCACTCTCTGATTATGGACTGCACCCTTAAGTGCAAGAAAGATTGGATCACTCTTTTGCTTTTCCTTAACCTCCACTACCAACGAAGATTCTTCCCCATTCATAACAGTTACCCCAATGTCTGATATGCTCATAAGGTGAACTCCCAAGCGAGAAATCCTGTGAACATCCTTCTCTAGCTCCTTCCTTTCTTCTTCAACATAGGCTACACTACCCATAAAAAATCTACTAAGAGCATCTGCTACTACTTTTTCTTTACCAGCATGGTAATGCACACTTATATCATAATCCTTAAGGAACTCAAGCCATGTCCTCTGGCGAAGATTCAACTCTTTCTAGGTGAACACATATTGAAGGCTATTATGGTTAGTGAACACATCTACATGAAAACTGTACAAGTAGTGTCTCCATATCTTGATTGCAAACACCATTCTTGCAAGCTCGAGACCATGAGTTAGATAGTTCTTCTCATGAACCTTAAGCTGTCTGGAAGCATAGGCTATAACCTTATCTTGCTGCATCAACACACAACATAGGCCAACTCTGGATGCATCAAAATAGATCGCATAACCATTTGAACCCTATGGTAGAGTCAAGACAGAAGTTGTAGTCAATCTAGTTTTCAATTCCAGAAATCTTTTCTCACAATCATCTCAGTATTGAAACTTGACCTTTGTCTGAGTCAACCTAGTCAATGGTGAGGCTATGAATGAAAATCCTTCCAGAAACCTTTTATAATAACCTGCTAAATCGAAGAAACTTCTGATATCTATAGCAGAGGTTGGTTTGGGCCATTGTTTCACTGCTTCTATATTCTATGAATCCACTCAAATCCCATCACTATATACAATGTGACCAAGGAAAGCGACGAATTCCAACTATAACTCACATTTGCTAAACTTAGCGAATAAATGGTGATCCTTGAGAGTATGCATAAGAACTCTCAAATTATTCAAATATTCTTCCTCATTCCTAAAGTAAATGAGGATATCATCAACAAAGATGATGACGAACAAGTCCAAGTATTGTTTCAACACTTTGTTCATCAAATCAGTGAAAGTTGTAGGAGCATTGGTTAGTGTAAATGATATAACTACAAATTCATAATGACCATACTGAGTCTAAAAGGCTGTCTATGGAATATCACCATCCATGACTATAAGCTGATGATAAACTGGTGTGAGGTCTATCAAATTGTCTAGCACCCTGAAGTTGGTAAAATAAGTCATCAATTTGGGGGATGGGATACTTATTCTTGATTGTGACCTTGTTCAACTGTCTATAGTCGTTGCACATTCAGAAAGAACCATCTTTCTTCTTTACAAACAACACTGGTGCACCCAATGGAGAAATACTAGGTCTGAGAAGCCAATATCTAGAGGGTCTTTCAACTGATATTTCAATTCCTTAAGCTCTACTGGAACCATTCTGTAAGGAGGAAAATAAATAGATTGGGTATTTGGAAGGCGATAAATTCCAAAGTCGATTTCCTTTTTAGGAGGGACTCAAGGAATATCTTCAGGAAATATTTCTGGAAAGTCACTAACTATTGGAACTGACTCAAGAGTTGGGGTTTCAGAGATATAATCCTTAACCCAATATAGATGATAGATATAACACTTGGAGATCATCTTTCAGACCTTAAGGTAAGAAATGAATCGACCCATAGGTGCTAAACTACTACCCTTCCATTCTAAGATTGATTCATCTGGAAACTGAAAAATGAACAATCCTAGTTCTACAATAGACTGAGGCATATTAGGAACGTAACCAATCCATGCCTATAATGACATAAAAGTCTACCTTTTGTAACTCTACAAGATCCTCTGAGGTGACTTTCTGAGAAACTGTGACAGGTCAATTTCTATATACCCGTCTTTCTATAACTATGTCACCGACTGGAGTAGAGACTCAAAGGTTCTGAGAGAGTTTTTGGTCTAATACTAAATTAGACTTCTATGTAAGGAGTTATAAAGGAAAGAGTAACCCCTGTATCTAAAAGTGCATAAAAATTAAGGTCAAAGACTCATATGTACCAGTGACTACATCACGAGAACCTTTGTGACCCTGGTGAGCCTGAAGAGCATACAACCTGTTCTGGCATTCATCTCCACCAATAGCAGATGGGTAACCTTGCTGAGTCGAGCGACTTGCTGGTGCTGTTGAAATTGTAGACTGAGATCTTCCATTACCACCTTCTTGACCCTGTCTAGAAGGACAATCCCTCAACCTGTGACCATACTTATCGCACCCAAAGCATCCTTCTTTTCTTGAGAGGCACTCGCCTAGAGGGTTCTTACTACACTTAGGGCAAGTGAGTAAGTCTTGGTGCCTGAAACACTTTCATAAGACTTAGAGCCTGGTGGTCTAACCTTCTAGTCATACCTACTAGAGGATGGAACACTAGCTGACGAAGGGGCTGGGGTTAAAAACTTTTGCTGACTCTACGAGCGATTTCCACCACCCGATTTATATTGAGAATAGTCATAGTTCCCAGTGCTAGCCTTCTTATTCTCCTTAGCTAGTTCCCTAAGCTTATCACCCTCAACCTGGTGAGCACGAGTCATTAGACTAGAGATGTTCATATCTCCCAGTAATATAGCATTTTTGCACTCAGTTTTCACCCAATCTAACACTCCATACAAGAACTTATTCATCTGAGCCCTGGAGTCAGCAACCAGCTGAGGAGCATACCTGGAGAGTTTGTTAAACTTGATCCCATTCTCTTGGACCGTCATGTTTCACTGCCTTAAATTCATGAATTCCTGAGCCTTTGCTTCTCTCAACTCTATTGGAAAAAACCTGTCCAAAAAGGTCTCACTAAAGTAGTCTCAAGTAATAGGAGCTTCATCTGTACCCCTATTTTTCTTCTACTAAGTGTACTAGATATGAGCCACATTTTTCAACTAGTATGATTCCAACTCAGGTGATCATTCACATAGACCTCCATCACCTCAAAGATCTTTGTGATCTCATCTAAGAAATTCTGGGAATTCTCACTAGTCTGTGATCCTAATAACTCTGGCGGATTCATCCTAACAAAGTCACGAACCTTTGCTACTGCTGATCTACCATTAGTATTCACATGAGCTTGAACCCACTGATTTTTCTGGTTGGCGACACTCTAAGCCAACATTTGAATGGCATTCCTTGAATTTTAAACATTGGAGACTTCATAACCTATGAATGGGGAGCTGCGTTTGCATTCCTGGCATTCACATTCCTAGAGTTAGCTCCACGAGGAGGCATGATTTGAAATGTAGAATGTCGAGTTAGAATTGAATTAGATCATACCTTATGCATGATAGGAATAACAAGAAAGTGATGTTTTTCCTAAAACACTTTATAGCCTCCTTCTTATTAGGTGTGGTGAACTTCACACCTATGAAAAGGACTCTACTTAGTGAAACCTTTTAGACATCCTAGGACACTTAAACCTAGTGCTCTGATACTAAGTTTGTCACAACCCGAGTTACCTTCGAGACAAAGACACAAGATCTAGGACCAGAAGTGATGCCAAGCTAACCCTGCTGTCATGATCATGAGCATACTAAAGATAATAAACTGGCGTGAAAACAAAATCATAATTATAATGAAAAGATGGGAATACCCATATGCTATATTTGAAATAAATGAAAACAATGATGAGTTTGATACAAGAATATATTAAATCAATACCAAGCTAAATCTAGCTATGCCTGAAAATAGCCTCTAAGTGACTAGAAATGCTGTGACAGGCCCCTGCTAAGTCTAGAAAAAATCTAAAACTAAAAGATTAGAAATACTAAATAAACTCCTGACTATTGCCTTTTGAGAATGAGGACTCACCACTGATTTTGCTGAACTGGATATTGGGAATCGATCTAAGCGTGATCTGGATGCTGAGAACCTGAACCTACATCACGAGAAGATGTAGCTCACGTATGCGTCGGTACTTGGAAGGTACTGAGCATGTATGATAGAGTAAAGCTGAAATAAAACATAATTGAACAAGCATTATGAACATGATGTATGAATTCTGAGATAACTAAATGGAATGACCAAATTTATAACATGCTGAGACAGAATACTAACTGAACTGTGAATATGGTCAATGCAATATAGTCTGACTGAACTGTAGGAGCTACTAACAACCGATAATAAAACCACACGAGCTAAATGTGGAGTCCGATGTATATGCCTCATCGAGAGGACCCAATATACCCTGCCAAAGGTATAAAGCATGTTGGCGCGATCACTAAACTGATGCCCACGGAGGGGACTTACAACCTACTTGGATAGTAGTTCTTGGACTATTTGGGAACGCTAAACCCTAGTCCAAATCGGTATTATGCTACTCTCAATGAATAAAGTTATTGAGGCATCTTGAGTATATTTTTGTAAATACTAGATAGCTCAAAACTGAACATGGTAATTGAGAATGCAACAATTAATCTGATAATTATATACTAATAACTGAGGAATGTATATCTTAAGTTATTGAAATATATGACTTAGCATGTGTAATTTAAGAACTAAACAAATACATAGCTAGGATTCTAAAATTTATGTGATAAACTGAATAATAACTTTACAATCTATTAGGAACATATATCTAACTAATTCGTGATGATCTATTGTAATTCTAGAAACTCTAGGTTTAATCATAATAAGAGAATCAAGAACTTACTGAAAATTAGGGATCTAATGGGTGAAAGGAACACACTAGTGAAATCCCATGTACCTGGTGATGAAATCCACGGAGAAATTTTTAGCTTTCAGGGATGGAACTGATGGAACCTTGATGGGTTTTTGAACTAGGGTTCTTGACCTTTTCTCCTTTCTTGCTTCTTAATTTCTATGTTTTGATTTATGATTTTGACTTAGATAAGTTGTTATGTTTCTAGGCTTAAACTGACTAAAATCTCATGATTTAGGGCTTAAAAGACGTATCTTAGTGGTTAAGCAAACTAGGAAAAGACCCTAGGAAATTTTTTTTGTCGGACCAAACGACGACCTAGACTAATGGGCCATTGTTCAATCGAAGGTCCGTCATTTTGGGTCTGCTCGACAAATCTTTACTAAAATGGGTATAACTTTTTACTCGGAGGCTTCCTTTTTGAAAACTCGATGACTTTGGAAAGATATTTCTATTATCTATCATTTCATAGGTAATGGGACACCTAATTCATTTTGTGCTAAGAGTTATGATTATTTGAAGTTTACCCAACAACACTTCCCCTTAACTAACTGTTAACTTTCACTTGCAGTTAGACCTACGGACCGTAGATCAAATGGTGGTCTGTGATGGTCATCCGTAGTTTGTGTTAGAGGCTGGATAACTTGAGTCTCAATCCATTGACACATGCCACGTATAATAGTCTGATTTACGGATCGTAGATATGTCTGTGGCTCGACACTTGGTTGATTTTCTGGGTTGAGTTTTTGGAAGATCTCCACTGAAAAACGACAGATGCGCAGTACGGGCCGTAGATCAGAATACAGTCCATCGATAGTGATCGTCGATTGCACCTGTAGATTTCTGAAATACTAATTTTTGGTCTATTTTAAATACAGGGTGTTAAAACAAAGATCATTCTTGTCTTGATTATCTTATGAAAAGGATATTCAAAGATGTCCACATTCTGGTATGTATTGTAATTATTTACAGTTAGTTTCTACTGGTACTGCTATTTTAATGCAACTATTTGATGAAAATATTATAGTCAAGGGAGACACATCACCAAAATTACATAAAGCATATGTATTTGATCGGAACATTTCATATTTATATATTTCAAGCTTCAATAACATTTTTATTAGTTATATATATATTTTCTATATGTGCACGTAAATTAATTGAAATCTATAACTAGGGTAAGCCTAAATCTATCTCTCTCTCTCTCTCTCTCTCTATATATATATATATATATATATATATATACACACACAGAGAGAGAGAGATATCACATAATATGTTTGTATATCATAATTTACTTATATTAACTATAATTTTTTTCTTGTTTTTGCAGATTACTTTGAGAAATATAGAGTCAACAATGATGGAAATTAAAATCCTTCAACTGCCTCCTCCAACAGTCCAGTCAGTTTCACCAGACCCCCAAATGGTCTTTTCAGATCACAATCAAGATATATAGAGTCGGACAATGATTTTCAAAATCCTCTTGTCATTACTAACATAAAAGGAAAAGAGAAAGTTGTTGAATAGTCTCCAGTAAATAAAAAGAAAATACAATTTGTCCTTATTAGTCTAAAGAAGTCTCCACCAAAACAATTAAACTACCTCTAAGAAGACCAATGCCATGTCAAGCGACACGAGAACCACCTGCCAAGATCCACAATGATTGAGAAGCATAGTGCTGCTGGTTTGTCACATACCAAACCTGTGGAGCCAAAAATATACAGGACACAACAGAAATGACCCAAAACTTGAAGTCATCAGTTATCAACATTTCACGTGATGAACTTGAGGCGTTCACAAAATAGGTAACTATTCATTTTTCAAATTTAAGTTAGTTAATCATATTTATATTCAATTATTAATGAAAATGTATGTTATATATCGGTAAAAAGTAATTTCATTGATTTGATAAAAATTATTGAAGACAACCTCAAAATTGTCTTGGCAGCCATTAGTTCCAAGGAATCAAATGTATGAATTTCCAGTTTTAGTTATTTGTATATAGGTCAATATTAAACACATTCAAATTAATAAAATTGCATAATTATGGCTCAGGAGAATGTTGTTGATGTTCCACAAGAATTGCCTACCGCAATTTTTCATCATTCACCCACACATTCTCTAACATTAGATAGTGGTATTCAACCACCAAACCAATCAAGTGAAAGAAAAGATCGCGAGGTAATATTTTTATATAGTTTTTCATTTGTATTAGGTTTAGTTATTGTATATATTAATTAATTAGTATAAATCGTGCAGTAATATTACTTGTATATACATTAATCCAAGTTCAGCCATTTATTTATTTAAACCAATCTAGTTTAAATTTAAATAAACTAGTACAAAATAATTCAGTTATTTGTATATAGACTAATTTACATCATCCAAAAATATATATAACTATTTCCTCTATTTATATATATACTGGTTTAGATCACATTCTAAAAGTATATACAACTATTTTGTCTATTTGTATATATACTATTTTTGATTACAATTTCAATAAAACTTAAATAATTAATTTGTCAGGCTAGTGGTGTTGATGTCTCACAAGAAACTCATACTGCAATTTTTCATCATTCCCCTACACTCTCCCCACAAACAGGTGCTGGAATTCAGCAAATGAATTCAAGTGAGTTCAAAGATTAAGATGTAATATTTATATAATACAATTTATTTAGATTATCGAACACACTTAATTCTCCAACTAAGACTAACCATGTGCTGTATATACATTCCAATTTTTTTCCACACATATATAAACATATAGTTTAAAACTTTAGTAAGTATTGTATATAAATAATAATTTTGTTATATAAATGGTCTTTCATCGTTAAATAGGGAGATAAGCTTAAAGGTCCAAGTATGGAGATAGATAAGGCCATTTCGGATCAAGTCATGTTGAACACCTAATGTGGAAGATCAAAGTGATAATGACATCTTCAATCAAGTCATGTTAGATGCTAATTTTGTAGATCAGCACGATCCTTGAAATGATCATGCAAGAAATTCAGATATTCATGTACATTTTGATGACAAATACACTATTCTATCTCATTAACAAATTGCAAATGCAAGCGAGATCTTATTATTTCCAACGCCTCTACTTTTACGACATGGGGTAAAAGTAGGGACCTACACTCATAATAAAAAGTAGAAATATGGGTTAGCACAATAAAGTACTTTGTATGGAAGTCATACACAAAAATCCTTAAAACGTGCATAAACGAGACATTTAGTTGAAATCATGCATTTATCAAGTTTATAAGCCATTATGAAGATATAAGAAGAAACATAAGTCAAAGCATATCACAAGAAACCCAAAGCTATACTAGAGCAATGCAAAGGCAAGTCCCAATAGCCTTACCAAATGCGAAGTACCACTTATGAATCACCAACATCATACATATCATATCTTAACTTTATTTATAGTCAATGTTCATAAACAAGGAATATTTCATATTCATATTTATAACAAGTAGATTTATCCTTAACAACATTACATATCATATATATATATAATTCATAAGTATTCAGATCAAATGAGAACCTTACAACCATACATTTATAGTTCATATTCTTACATTATTTATATTCTTATCATATAGGTAACTATAGCATTAACCGGCATAGCCCATGTTGAGCTACATGGATTCCGGTGTCTTACTACCATACCAAAAAGTGATGTTCTACTTTCCTAAGATAGAAATAATATATTAGATTTTACATGGATCTTGTAGCTAAGACCTGTGTGGTAACATGGTTATGGGATAAGAAGATTGCTATAAGAAACACAAACTTTTCAATGTAAAAGGTTTACATCGCAAGAGATACTTTGGGAAGTCGGAAATTCTAGTGTAAAAGCTTCTATCTCATTTTCATATATACTTAAAGCTACGAATAATTCCCTTGTAAGTTCATTTTTATCAAATAATAACCTAGCACTCAATATCATATCATCATAATAGCTCATTGATTTGTTAGGTGAGAATGTCCTTTCAACCTTAGAATCATCAACATGTGAATAAACTTTTCACATCTTATTCATAGTGTGTTCATGATTATATCCTCTCTATCAACACAACAATCTTACCATATTCATAACATATCATACATAGTCATGTGTAAAGATAAGGGAAGCATGATCTTTCAACATTACAACAATTACATAATATCCATTGTACCTTCACTTTCTAAGTGAATTGCAACCTGTTACACAATTACCATAAAGATGTAAAATTCTAATAACTTATCCCTTCAAAGGCCACGAACCATCATCAACCCCAACATATACATTACTACATAATATAGAAGTAATTTCATGATTGAATATATTAATTAACATATATATATTCAATTCACATGTTACCAATATCAACCAACCCAAATCACAATTAATACTTTATCAATTTAGGGAAAGACATGGGTCTATGGGGAATCTTAATCATAAACATCAATACTCCATCAATACAACCATTATTAATTATAACCAACCGTAATTCACCATAAATAAACAAGTAAAATCATTTTTGAAAGAGATACATGACGTAGATTGAAAAACCCTACATTTGGGGAAATTGGAATCTTGAAAACATAATTTAAAGGGCTATTTGGGTGATAGATTTCCAAAGATGAATAAAATCCATACCTCAATTAAGAATCTCCGAAAAATTTGGGGAAGAATCTTGAGAATCTACAAGCTGTAGCTCCAACGGCTTGTTCTTCTTCTTTGAGTCTAGAGCGAGAAATATTTAGAGAAGAGAGAATTTTGGGAATTATTTGGGTGTTTGAGTTTATGACTTGAAAATGGGTGACTTTTACTTAAAATTAACTCATATAGTACCCCTTAAAATACCCAAAACGACCTCTATTTAGTTGGACTTTAAAAGGAAATTACTTAAAATACCCTAATTTAGTGAACCCCATTTAGACACCACGAGCCACTCCACGAGCCGTGGTGTGGACCACGACCCATGGTCCTGCCCGTGGATTTGAAGAAGTGTCTCGGGAAGTGGTGCCTTAGGCTCACAATCCCAAGTGATTACCATGAGGTGCTTCATGAGCCGTGGTCTGTTTCGTGGTCTTGAGGCAGTAAGCTTGCCATTTGGGGCCCTAAGCTTCAATGCCTAAGGCATCTTCCCGAAGGGCTCTACGAGTCGTGGTCCCTTCAATGGATGTTAGGACAGTAGCTAGAATTTTGGGAGACTTCTCCCTTTGTCGAAGGACACTCCATGAGGCCCTCCACGTGTAGTGGTGGTAACCGCAAGGCGTAGTGATGGCCATGGAGTTTGAGGCAGTGTGCTCAAGTTTGAGGCAGCCTGGACTTTCTCCTTGGCTTACCTGTTTTTCTTGGAAGTTTCCACTTCGACCTTTTACTCCAATAGACCACATTTCTACCCTAAATGACATATTAACATTCGGGGAGTCATTTTATGATTCTTAACCTCTACATTAGGCTCTAGTTTAACCTATCATTTTTTCGGGGTGTTATATTATCTCCCCTTTAGGAGCATTAATCCTCGAATGACGATCTAGACACCTTATTGAAAAAGGACTCAATAATATCATCCCATCATTCATGAAACATATAAACAATGCACAATTCTAAGGAGGAAACACATACTCTATCTCAAGACATAATCAATGCAATCACAAGAAAGTAGGAACTACCTCTACAAACCATTATGCACAAAACACATCAATTCATATAAACATATGAGGAACTACCTTCTCCAACTCAAAGCAAGATCAATACATCATCATTGAGCCAACATGCCATTTCATCAAAATATAACTATGCGTGTCCATCAATGGACTTCATGATGTCAAATATACAATTGTCATACTCAAATTCAATTCAACATGAGTAACATATATATTATGAAAACTCAATCTATAAAAAAGAGAAATTCTTACAAGAACATGCATAATATAAGGAAATCATGGAAAACAACATGCAATACATATGACTCCCAAAACACTAAAAACTCAAGAGAAATTACTTACCTCAATTTTGGGTAGAAGTAGAAGGAAAAAAAGTGAGGATAACAGGATGCCATATCGTCCTCGGTCTCCCATGTAGAACCCTCAACTATGTGATTCCTCCATAGAACCTTAATAGAACATAATTCCTTGTTTCTCAACCTCTTGGCCAGCCGGTTTAAAATATCTACCAGAACTTCTTCATAAGAAAGACTCCCATCAACTCCTAAACCCTCTAAAGGTAAGATGGATACGCGATCACCAATACACTTCTTAATCATGGAAACATGAATCACCGGGTGAACCAGAGCCTATTCATTTGGTTAGTGTAATGCATAAGCAACCTTTTATATACGTTGTAAGATTTTATATGGACCCACATACCGAGGACTAAGCTTCCCCTGCTTACCAAACCTTATCACACCCTTCATGAGTGAGATTTTAAGTAGAACAACTCACTAACCTAAAATTCTAGATCTCTCCTTCTACCATCGGTATAAGACTTTTGTTGACTTTGGTCCATCTACAACCTATCTCTAATAATTCAAACCTTTTAAATTGCCTCATAAACTAATTTGGGGCCACTTATGGAAAATTTTCCTATTTCAAACCAATGCACCAGAGATCTACACCTTCTATTATATAGTGTTTCAAACGGAGCCATGGTAATGCTTGAGTGGTAACTATTGTTGCAGGAAAACTCTCAATAAAATCCATATTCACATCCTCCCTCTTGGAATATCTATATCTTTGGTCAAACCTCTTGGCCTTTGATGTTCGATCTTAACTTGTTGGTAATTTGGACATTTGGCTATAAAACCCACTATATCTTTCTTCATCCCATTCCACCAATAGACTTCTCGTAGATCATGGTACATCTTGGTGACTCCCAAATGAATTGAATATCACAAACATGAGCCTCTTCTATAACTTTCTATCTCAAGACATCAACATTTGAAACACATAATCTACCTTGGTATCTAAGCACCCTTTATCCATCTTGTGAGAAAGCTTCAATGGACTTGTTGAGAACCAATTCTTTCAACTCCATTAAAATAGGATCGAGGTGTTGCACACATATTAAAGACTTTTGTGATCGGTGAGAACATCTACATGGACCCCATATAGGTAATGTCTCCATATTTTCAAAGCAAACACTACGACAGCTGATTCAAGATCATGGGTCGGATAATTCTTTTCATGGACCTTGAGTTGACTTGAAGCATATTAAATCACTTGTCCACGTTATACCAGAAACCCATTGTTACCCTCTGATAAAGTCAATAGCGGAGCATAAGTAAACTTATCTTTAAAGTCTTGGAAGCTTTTCTAACAAGCCTCCAATCACACAAACTCAGCTTTTTTTTGAGTTAAAGCCGTCAATGGATAAGGAATGGAGGAGAAACCCTAAACAAACCTCCTATAGTAACAGGATAAAACCAAAAAGATTCTAATATCGGTAGGAGTTAGGGGTCTAGGCCAACTCTTGACCACATCTGTCTTCTTTGGATCTGCCTCTTTACACATACTTCAAATAATATGACTAATGAAAGCAGCCAACCTTAGCCAGAACTCATATTTAAGTTTAGCATGCAATTGGTGGTCTATAAATACTTGCGATACAATCCTTAAATTCCTTATATGATCACCCTTACTCCTTGAATAGATCAAAATATAATCAATAAAAATAATCATGAATGAATCAAAATGCTACATGGCATTTGTTAGACCCAAAGATATCACAAAGAACTCACAGTACCCATATCTTGTTTGGAAGGTCATTTTGGGAATGTCTACCCCTCTTACCCTTAGTTGATGGTAATCGGAATGAAGATCTATCTTGGAGAAATAGCTAGCCCCTTGAAGTTGATCAAACAAGTTGTCAATTCTAGGAAGAGGATACTTATTCTTAATGGTGACCTTGTTCAATTGGCTATAGTCAATACACATTCTAAGGGACCTATCCTTGTTTCTCACAAACAACACCGTAGCACCCCATGGAGAGATACTTAGTTGAATAAAACCCTTTTGTAGTAAATCCTTTCAATTTCTCTTTTAATTATTTCAATTCGTCCGGAACCATTCGATAGTGAGGGTTAAATATGGGTTTAGTATTTTGAAAAATATCTATGCCAAAGTCTATCTACTGCTCGGAAGGAATTTCGAGCAAGTTATTGGGAAATACTTTTAGAAACTCACGCACTACATGGACCGACTCTAAATAAGGAGTCTCGAACTCAACATCCATAATCATAACAATATGGTAAATTCACCCCTTGGTGATCATTTTTCGTAGCTTTTAGACATGAGACAAAATGACCTTTAGGGATAGAATTTTCCTCATTCCGCTCTTACATGGACTCATTTGGAAACTGAATCATAGTCTGACAATCTATTGAAGCATAAAAAACATTAAATTAATCAATGCCCAAGATTGGATAAAAAATCAAGCATGTCTAGTTCTACCAAATCAACCAAAGTGACTTTATGAGGCAAGGAAATAGGACAAATCCTATAGACTCTTTTTGCCTCAATCGAATCACCTAATGGGGTAGAAATTAAAAAAGTTTCTTCTAACACATCGGGGAGTATTTTAAATTTCATAGCCACAAAAGGTGTAACAAAATAAAAAGTTGAACTGGGGTCTAACAATGCATATAAACTAATCAAAAAGAATTATAACATACCAGTCACAACATCCGAAGAACTCTCTTGGTCACCTAGGGATTGAATAGCATAGTAGCGCTTCGTTTAGGGAGTATAGGAATTTGAGCCTCTAGGAGGGAATGTCTTGCCCGCTCTAACTTGAATCTTTAAAATGGGACAATCTATCATTAAATTCCCACTCTTCCACAACAATATCAGCCATCCGAGTCAACAAGACACTTACCACCATGATTCTTACCACACTTTCTACAATTGCCTATCAGCATAAGAACCACCACTATTACATACTTGGGCATTAGGGTTAGACACCGTATCTGTATTGACTATTGGAGTTCTAGAGGAGCGTTGGTTGAAACACCTTTTCTTGAACCTTGGTTTACCTTGAACCTCCAATTTACCCTTGGAAGAAGTTCCGTCATTGCTCCTTGCCTTTTTCACTTGCCTACTCATGAACCATATGACGTGAAATATTCATACTTGTAATAAGCATTGCCGAATGACATTCATTGAGTACCAAGTCAGATACCCCTATAACAAACTTTTTGATCTTGGACTTAAATTTGCCACAAATGTAGGAGTATACATGGATAATTGGTTGAACTTAAGGTCATACTCCTTCACACTCAAACTCTCTTGTCTAAGATTTATGAACTCTTGCATATTTCGTTCCCTGAACTCTAGGGGGAAACCTATCAAGAAAAACCAACTTGAACAATTCCTAAACTACCCTACGGGTCTCTCACCCTTCCATTACTCATACCAAACTTGAACCACACCTTTTAATTAATAGGTGACTAGTTCCGCCTTTTATTCTGGATACACTATCATAGCATCAATCACTTTAAAGTTCTCATCAATTAACCCTTGTGGATGTTCCTCCACTTTGGAGACAAAGAATGTAGGGGGAATAATTCTTGTGAAATCCTTATTCTAGTAGCGATTGTTCCCACATTGGGATTTACTTAAACATCTTATAGCCTCTCATTCATAAGTGTGGCACTCCTCACACAGATGAACACAACTTTTCTAGATGTGGTTCATGAGGCATCATCCTAGAATCATTCTAATCCTTGTGCTCTAGTTACGAAATTTGTCACGATCTCTAACATGGCGTACTCGACTGTGAAGGTGTCTCATACAACCCTTGGCATGATCCTACACATGGGATATATAAATGATGCATAAAATTTGAAAATTTTACAATCCAAGTCAACTTCTCTTCATAAACAAAAAAAAATAATAAAGACCTTGTCTCAATCACCATCTAGTACATAGAGAATACAGTTAGGGTCAAAGCTCTTTACATGATTAAAGTATCGAAAGTAGAAGTACAATAGAAACTAGAAAAGAATAACAACTTGTTCTCACATCAATGAGAACTCACTAAGCCTAGGAAGTAGTCAAACCAAACTGTACTTAAATGAAGAAGTATGTATGTCCCCAGGCTACTCTCAAAACGTGGACATGGGACCTAGGACCACAAGTGATCCCAAGCTAACTCTGCTGGCATGATCATAAGCATAATAAAGATAATAAACTGATGCGGAAGCTCAATCATGATTAAAATGAAAAGATGGGGAATACCCATATACTATAACTGAGATATTTGAAATGACGAGTTTAATACAAACAATCTATTAACTCAATACTAAGCTGAAACTAAATATGTTTGAAAATAGCCTCTAACTTAATAGAAATGCTGGGACAAGCTCCAACTAAGTCTAACGAAAATTGAAAATAAAGGACTAAATTACTAAAAATAAAATCATGACTATTGTCTTCTAAAAATTCTAATGAACTGGAGATCGAGAATCGATCTATACGTGATATAGATACAGAGAACATGAACCTACATCAAAAGAATATGTAGTGCACGTAGGCGTTAGTACTTGAAATGTAACGAGCAAGTATGATAGAGTAAATCTGAAATAATGCATAACTGAACAAAAACAAAATGAAGTATAATATTCTGAACGTGATATACTGCATGTTGAGCTAACTGGATGTAATGACCAAAATTTTAATATGTTGAGAATTAATACTAATTGAACTGTAAATATAGTCAATGCAATGACTAAACTGTGGGAGCTACTAATAACTGATAATAAAACCACAAGAGCTAAATGTGGAGTCCGATGCATACGCCCCATCAAGAGGATCCAATATACCTTGTCAGAGTTACAAAGGCATGCTGACTGATCATTACACATATAACACAGAGGGGACTCACAACCTACTTGGGTAGTAGTTCACAGACTTTTAGGGTACGCTGAATCCTAATCCAACTCGGTATTATGCTACTCCCAATGAATTAAGTAGTTAACTAATTATGACTAAGTTTTTGTAAATATCGGATAGCTCAAATTGAACATTAAAATTGAGAATGCAATAATTAATCTGATAATGATGCATTAATAACTGATGCATGTATATAGGAAGTAACTGAAATATCTGATCTAGAATGTGTAATTCACGAACTAAAGAAATGCATTGCTAGGGTTATGGAATTCATGCATTTATCTGAACATTAACTTACTAATCTGATTAGGATCATTCTATAAGTTAAAACCCAATAATTTTAACTTTCAAGAAACCCTAAGTCTAGTCATGATATGGAAATCAAGAAACTGACTGATCTAATGGGTGAAAGGAACCCACTAGTGAAATCCCATATACCTGGTGATGAATTCCACAGAGAAATCTTTAGATTAAGGGGCTGGAACTGATGGAACCTTACTGCATTCTTAAACTAGGTTCTTGACATTTTTTCGCATTTCTTGCTTCTAAATTTCTAAGTTTTGATTAATGATTTTACTTAGTTAAGTTTTTTATATTTCTAGGCTTAAACTGACTAAAATCTCATGATTAAAGATCTAAGCGATTTATCTTAGGGGTTAAATGTACTAGAAAAAGACTAAAAGACCCCTGAAGTAGTTGCTATCGTTCAATCGATGTTCCGTCATTTTTGGGTCAGTCATTTGAGTCTTCTCAACAGGCTTTCACTATAAAGGGCATATCTTTTTACTCGGAGGTGGGATTTCAGCAAACTCGATGGACCTTGAAAGAGGATTCAAGTATATATCATATCATAGGTCATAGGACACCTAATTCATTATGTGCTAAGAGTTATGATCATTTGAAGTTGAACCAATTAGCAAATTCCTCCTAACTAACTGCTAAGCATTACCTAAGGCCTGACTTACAAACCGTAGATCGAACGACAACCTGTGCTAGACATCCCTAGTTAATATCAGAGGTTACGTATCAGGAGTCTTGATCCACAGACACAAACAACGGACCATGGTCTTACTTACGGAATGAGGTCTGTCTATGGGTCAATACTTAGCTGATTTTTATGACCTGTATTTTGGAGGGGCTATAATGGTGAGCCACGCACCCACAGTATGATTCATAGATCAGACTATGGTCCTTAGATTGTGACCATAGATTGCACATGTAATTTCTGAAAAACAAAGTTTGGTCTGTTTTTGGATGCAGGTGTTTCAAAGTATATCTCAACGACATAGACCAACACTCATAATAAAAAGTAGAAATATGGGTTAGCACAATAAAGTACTAAGTATAGAAGCATGCACAAAAATCCTTAAAATATGCGTAAAAGGGACATTTAGTTGAAATCATGCATTTATCAAGTTTAAAAGCTGTTATGAGCATATTAAAAGAAAGATAAGTCAAACCATATCATAATAAATCCAAATCTTTACTTGTGCAATGCAAAGGAAAGACCCCATAACCTTACCAAATGCAAGTACCACTTTTGGATCACCAACATCATACCTTAACTTCATTAATCGTCAATGTTCATAACCAAGAAAGCTTTTATATTCACACTTCATATCAAGTAGATTCATCCTTAGTAACATCACATTTCATACACACATAATTCATAAGTCTTCATATCATAGGAAAACCTCACCACAACAACTCTTGAAGCCTACTTGTGCAATGCACAAATGGAGTCCCATACTCTCACTTGTACTAAGTAGTACCTCTTAAGAAGTCGTAGTTATAGTTCATGTTATTACTATATTCATATTTTTATCTTATATGGAAATATATCCTTAATCAACATTGTCACTATCACAACCGGGGAGCACCCCTAGATGTAATCGGCGTCTTCGTCCTTGAAAAAGTGTTAGACTAGCCCTTAGCATACATCATTCCATATCATAGGTAGAGAAAATGTTGAAAAATCAAAAACTTTACATCTGAAATATACATAGATAGACTTCTCACTTAGTAATATAGTCTACTATTGTCTCACAACCCTTACAATACTACAATATGTCTCAGATAGAGCTTAAAACAAAGTCTCCAAAGATAAGAAATGAACATTATCTTAGACATAGTCAAATAGTAAAGCTAGAATAGTGGCATCATCCCCTGACTTGAGGACTCACCAACAACTTCGGAACAAATCCAAGTTTTTCCTTGAAAATGGAATTGAAGCTCTTCAATGGCCCGGACTTACATTATTGTAGAAATAGAGAGAATATGGGTTAGTACAAACCACATGTACTAATTATAGAAACATATGCAAGTAAAACCATTGAAAACATGCACGAAGGGATATTTTTTTCAAAACCTTAGTAAGTTACTTTGAATGCCTTTATGCACAGTCAAGAGCATATACAAGTCCATAATCATATAATTGTTAAGATATAGTTATACTCATGTACAAGAATAACATAATAATATATCTATAAGCAACACTTAATGTTTTAGAGTTCATATCATCAAAACATCTCAAGATCCTTACTTATAATTCCAATCCAATCTTACTAGTGAAATGCTAATGTGAAGACCCATAACCCCATAAACTAAGTCAACTAGTAAAGAGACCACAAGCAATGCCTTTACATCACATACTATCATACCATGCACAGTCATCATCATATATAGCAATTTAGACCTATATAATGTTCATCAAATGAAACCAAAATCATATAAGATAAACATCATGTAGAATCAAAATTGATGCTTTTAATTAATAACATGAGTACCTGAACATCCTCCTAGGACTCCCCTCAAGGCCAAATTGTGTAATGCATAGGTAAAGTCCTATACCCTTACCTACACTAAGTAGTGCCCTTTAAGTCAGCCTAGTTAGTGTCCATCTTTATTACATTCATTAATTTTACTTTTGCGAACATTCTTGATAACCGACATAGGCCATGCGATCTAAACATGGAATCCGGTGTCATAGAAACCTAACATAGAAAGACGGTGCTCTACTTGCCAAGGTAAAACCATACATCATAAATGTAGCATCTAGGTACATCCACTAGCTAGTCTTCCTATGATGGCACATATTTAAGGAACTAGGAATTTGCTAGAAACTCTTTTATGTACATTTGCATTGTAGTCTCCATCTCATGAGATAAATAGTTAAACTACCTTCCTTATTTGGAAGGGACAATCATGAATCTTTTAGGGAATCTAGGTCAAAGTCTAGAGTAATACAATAATACACCAGTAAACAATCATAATCCATCAATATTAATCAAATCAGTACAACATTAAACCAATTTGAAAGATAACCCACGAAATTGGATGAACACCATAGGTTTAGACATCTTTGAAAAGCAAACTTTGAAGAACCTCTTGGTAAAGGAGTCTCAAGATTTAAAAGCTTCAAAACATTTTTAATTATTGAATAATTGAAGAAGAAATACTTGATATTGAATCCGTAGTTAAGCTTGACCTTGCTTTTTAATGGGGGTCTTTGGGGTAGTGAGAGAAAGTAGAGAGAAGTGAGAGTAATTTGGATTAAGGAAATTATGAGGTTTTAGGTTAGTTTAATGAGTTATAACCATTTTATAGTACTAAAATAAATTATTATAGCCAACCTTAACCCTTAACTAATTAATTAATTAATTTCCTAACCATCCTTGACTTAACCGTTTTTGGACAGTGAAGTGGGGTCTCAAATAATGAGACTCTGTTGATTCAACCATGGACTGTCCTGGTCAACCTTTGTTTGGATAAAAAGTTGTATTTTAAAGTATTATTGTGACATTTCTATGTTTTAACCAATGATAACCACCGACAATCCGTTCTCCCATCGACGACTCATCATTTGCTCTCGTGGTTGCACAATGTCTCATTGACAATTTTTAGGGTCAAATGTTGGGTCCTCATCAAGGGAGGTCCTTTGGGAGTCGTACCCAAAAATTTTGATCCTAAACACACTCTAGGATGTTTCCTAAACCTATTCACAAAATTTGGAGTTTACACAACTCTTAAAGTCCCTTGAAACACATGAAGGCATACTACGTCATTTTCACAAAATCTCTGGACGTCATGGTAGTCCTTGATGATTTGGTTCTAATACTTCCTAATCAAGTTCATTACCTTCGTTATACTTAGAAACACTCTTTTAAGGCATAATTAATTTAATGAGGCTCTAGACTAGGTCATGGAACTTCCGGAGTGTTACATACATGACCAGAGAGTACCCCCTAATAGTAATTGGTGTCTTCGTCCTCGAAGATACCTTATCCAATCCTTTATAATTCATCATTGAATCGTAGATAAAATAAAAGATGAAAATTTAAAACCTTTTATTTGAAGTTGAACTTCACTTCACATATATCAAAGTAGAATCTATATTTGTCTCACATAGACATCTAAACATAAGAGTACGAGAATTGGGACTTAACCTTACATCAACAACGAGTCTTATAATATGAATTACAATTGATTCCTTTAATAAGGAAAATGAACAAAAACTAGAATCAAACATCTCCATCCCCACACTTGAGGATTCACCAACTTGGGAACAACAATCCAAAGTTGTTAAAGAAAGGAGTGGAATCACCTCAATGTTATATGCAAGTAAGTACGGAAACATATGCAAGAAAAACATTTAAAAACATTTACAAAGGGAAATTTTTTGTTTAAGCATGCTAAGTTTACTTAAAAACCTTTATGCAGAGTCCAAGAACATATACAAAGGAATATCACGACAATAATAAGACATATTCAATATCATGTTAATAAGTAGAATCATGATAAAGCCATACTCAACAATTCCTATTTAGAGTTCACTCCATCAACACATCACAAGACCTCTCTTATAGTCCCAATGCAAGTCCATTAGTAGAATGTGTGTGTGTGGACCCCGAAAACCCCACATAAACCACGTAAACTAACAAAAAATCATAAGAATTCTATTTTAATTCATACATCATCATAACAAGTGTAGTCAACATCATACATAACAATTTAGACAAATATAATGTATTCCATATATATATATATACGCATAAAGGACCCACCCTAGAGTTCCCCCTCAAAGTCCATTGTGCAATTTATAGGTAAAGTCCCATACCCTTACCTACACTAAGTAACACCGCTTGAGTAGTCCTATTTAGGGTTAATCTTCTTACTTCCAATCATTAATGGAATTCGGCATCATCTTCTCACACCGAAAAGAGGGTGTCCTATTTACCAAGGTAATACATTTACATTCATATAGCATCTAGGTGGATCCACTAGATAAGGTTCCTATAGGGGGCACATAGTTAAGGAAGTAGGAGGTTGTTACTAGAAACCCTCTTTATGATAACTTAGCATTGTAGTTTCAACCTCATGAGAGAACATAGTACGAACCTCCCTTCCTTTGTGAAGGAACACCTCTCAATGTCAAGTTCAGTCGGTTCTAAGCTACATTCCATTTTTGAAGTATATTTAAGTCTTTATTAACATTAATTCATAACATAGGACATATGAGTTTAACCCTTCATATACATTTTTATAGCTCATAGGTTTCAAGATTAGAAAACCCTTTCATCACAACCCAATATCATGTGAGAACATTACTTCATAATTAGAGTTAACCCCCCTCATAATAGCACATCTATAATCCTCTCACAACCATCATATTCATATCATGATCAGACAATCATAACTTCATCTTTCGTACTTCAATTAATCAACATCACCAAAGGTAAGCCAACAATACTACAATAACATGTTCATGACCTTGAATATCTTACCAATGATCTCCAAGAAACCCATTCAAAACATCACCCCCAAATCAATGATATTTACCCAACAATTAAATAATCATCATTATACAATAGTGAATTATGCAAGAACATATTCATTTACATCACCTCTAGTCATTAATCAACATAATTCAAGAGTTAGGTATAGGAGAATAGGGACATGGGTTTATAAGGAATTAAGTAAAAAAAAACTAAATTAATACATCAATTCACTTATAAAAATTCATAATCCTTCATAATTAATGACATATAGACCAAATAAGTCAAGTTTAAAGGTAACCCACAAATAGGAGTAAATTCTAGTTGAAGAACAGTGAAAGTCAATTTGAAGGAATCTCTAGGGAAATGAGTCCTAAGAGTGAAGAGTTCCCATACCTTATAAATCCTTAAGGATTTGTGAAGAAAATTCTTGTTCTTGAATCCCTAGAGAAAGATTGATCTTCTTTTTCAATGGAGTATTGCGTTGAGAGAGTTTTGAGAGAGAAGTTATGTTTTAAGTTGTGGTTTGTGAGTTTAGTTTGAAGGACATAGTGTCTTGGGGTTGTGGTTATAGTTAAATTTACTTAGGCAATTAACTCCCTAACCACCCCTCTAAACCCCTAGTTAAATAACTAACTCAAGATCAGATCATAATATAAAAGTGAAGACTCACTTACTGTAACACCTTGAAATCCAAGACACATTGTAAAGCCTAACACTGGTGTTGCAAGGTCTAGGTACTGTTTCTAAGTCCATTCTTAATGAATATAGATCATTTAGGAGGTTTAATAACCAAAAGGTCTATGATGTTTGGGAAGCTAGTTCAAAGGGGTGTTAGTGTTCCTTAGACTATTTGACTAAATTTTAGGAGTCGGAAATGTATGAAAATGGGTGGAAAGGCAGCTAATAGGTATTTGAATTTTTTCATGGTTGAAACGTTTGGGTACGACTCTCTAAGGACCAACAAAGAGCCCTTGAGTAGGACCCTTGTAGTTTGATGCAACACTGTTTTCAGTGTGCATCGATGGGACAGAAGACGACCTGTATGTGGATTGATGGGGCGTCGATGCCACCATTGTCCCACACTTAGGCTTGTGGAGAAGACCTCTTCACCCGCATAGCCTCTGAACTCATAGACGCAGTACAGAGGTGCATGCTACGGTCCATGTAAGGATTTACAGGGCATTGATGCCACCGTCGTGCCACACTCAGACAATTGGAGGAAGCTCCTCGCCTCCAGAGTCTCTGACCAAGACGAAAGAGTGTAGGACATAGGGGCGGATGTCCGTTGACTCACAAACAGCCCGTAAGCGGTATCTCGTCTGTGCGGGTCCTAAGTTGCTACATAATTTTAATTTTGTTTATTTAATTAATTAGGTGGTTTAGGGTTTAGTTGGGGATCAATGGAAGACTAATTAAGTTTATTAAGTCACACTATAAATACCCTCAATCTTCATTAACCTAAATACAACTCTCAAATAAACTCTCTTCCTTATCTCTTATTTATCTCCCTACATGAACTCACCATTGAAGACTGGCAACGATTAGTGTTTGGGGGCTGGACAAAGGGACGAATTAACTCTCAAACTGTTGACAAGGTATGGTTATATTCACCTTTGAGCCACTTTCCTCAAAGGATTCTTTCAAAAATAGATTTCAAAAATTAAGTTCTTATGGGTTTCATTCAATTACGAAATTGAAGTTATGGATTGAGTTGTTAATGATTTCTTAGGGTTACATTGAGTATATTAACATGTAATCTAACTTGTTTATGGTAATTGTTGATGGTTTTGTCTAAATTGAAGAATATGGTCCTCTATCCCTAACCATAGGTAGTGATGTTGACCTATATTGTATTGTGATCATTCAATTGAGTTTGTTATTGATTTGACTACTATGCTATGGTTTTATCATGATTAACTTAAGATGAATTATAGGCCTATCATTCTAGTTCTTGAAATGTGATTTAGGTTATGAATTATAATGTGAAATTATCCTATGTATCTTGTCTCAAGTTAGGATCTAGAGTTTAATTGTGTTATAGAGATGCAATTGATATTTTTATCTTATTGGTTATTATTGTGTTATGATTTTACTCCCAAAATTGCGTTTAGTTATGGGTTGATGGTAACACCTTGATAATAGACTACAAGGAAGACTTGGTAAGTCTTAGAATCTCTATCTTTACTTCTAATTGTGATTACTTATTGTTAAGTGATGATATTACATTGGAGTATGCGTTATACTAGGATTATATGGTGGTATGATGTTGAATTTAAATGTCTTGACTATGTTGTGAGGTTGATTAAGGTTTATGTGATATAAGGATGCTGAAAACTATCAATGTGCCTTGATATGCTATGAAATGCTAATGTGTTAACCTCACCTATATAAATTGTGACAAAAGGACTTATACTCATACAATTTTTATTGAGCTATTGATGATGATGAGTATACGAGGTCTAGACCCTATTGCCTAAATTAATCTATGATTGATAATTAAAGGTTTAAAGACATATCAAAAAGGGACTCTAGCTTAGCACCGAGTGAACTAGATTGAGGAGTGTCCCTTGACACATAGGGAAGGTAGGAACACTATGTTACTCTATAGATTGTAGACTATAATGCATGGCTCATAAAGAGGGTCCCAATTATATCTCCTAGTTCTTGAACTATGTTGCCCCCATAAGAATACTAGCTTGTGGATCCACGTATATGTTTCATTTTTTGGTACTACCTTGGCAAGTAGTCCGCCTTCTTTCATTGTGGGTTTTCTATTCCACACTACTCATGTGGTATATGTCGGTTATGGAAAGATGTTCTCAAAAGGTAAAACGAATTAAAGGACTTGAACTCTTATTTGGATAACCTAAGAGGTCTAGCTTAGTCTAGGTAGGGGTATGAGACTCTACTTAAACATTGCACTAGTTATCCTTGAGGGGAGTATTAGGAGGAGGTTCTTATATATGTTTATGTTATGATAATATATGATGTATATATGATGACCATGGCATGTTGTTGATACTATATGTTGATTAGTTCATTTATGAATATGCCTTGGGTCATAACGTTAATATATGATGAAATGTAAACCAAAATGCAATGATATGTAAAGTTAGACATTGGTCATGTTTTCTTGTTAAGGATACATTATTGAGTAAGGTTATGGGGCTTTGCTTGTTCATTGCACTTGTTTACTTGATAAGAACTTGTGAGTAGTTGTCTTGATTATTATGATATGTTTGTCTCTTATTAATTCTTATGATATTTTTCCTGATGTTAGGGTTGTAGTGAATCATGGTTTCAAGTATGTTGGGATAAGATTATTGGTTGAGGTAATAATCATGTTTGGATGGTTGATATGACTTACTTGACTTTGCATTAGGTCCCTAAAGGGGTAATTTGGCATGTTTTGATAAAAAGTCCTTTTGTTGCATGTTTTGCTTGTGTATGTGCATAAGATCTTATACTTAGTATATATGGAGTACTAACCCCATTTTCTTCCCTTTTTCCAAACAATTTAGGTTCCGATCGTTGAAGTGTTTGGAAGGCGACATTGTCGAAGGCTTGGGTTCTTCCTTTCATCCAAGTGGGGTAGGTCCTAATTTTTTGAGGGCAATCCCATCCTCTAGCTTACAGATTTTTGTTATGAGTTTATTGTCTCTTTCGTTCCTTTTCCCTTTTAATGGAGTATTGTACTTTTGTATGACCTATACATGGTTTTGTTGGATTAATGTAAGGTCTATTCCCATATTGTGATATTCGTTTAGATGGTGTGAGATGATACAACCGTTTTGACTATTTCTATATTTTATGATATGTATGTGCAATAATAGTAGAAGGATATGTTACCTTCATATACGAAGGATCTATGTATACTAGATATGAATATATATTATATATATGTAGAGGTCTATGTAAACCTTCAAGTAGTGATAATGAAAGTTTTACAATTTTCCGCATTTTTCAACTTATGAATAATGACATGAGACTAAGAGGATAGTCTTAGTCCTTGAAAAGGACAACGACACCAGTTACATCTAGGGGATAAACCCGGATGTGACACTTACCTTGCAGTGATTTACAACCACCACTTACAGATAATAGGTGGTATTACAACCCCTCCTACAGGTCGTAAGCCTTGTCTGAGAGGGTGGAAAGGAAAATAAATTGTGGAGAGACTAAGTCTCAACCCATGAGCCTCATTTACGGGGCTTAATACTAGTAACGACTTGTCACTGCCTCTGTTGGTCAACCTGTCATTTAATAGTTTTTCAAGTCAAATGGTTGGGTCCTCCTCAAGGACCCCTAGGGTGGTCCTTGGGGACTCGTTCGTTGACATTTTGACTCTTAACAATTGTTTATTTTTATATATTTCAATCATTTTATAATATTTCATACTCATATGATACTCCAAAGAACCTTACAACACCTAAGAACACACTAGTTCAATTTCACAATCTTTTGGATGTCATGGTCGTTTCTTGATGTTTCGACTCTAATACCTCCTAACTAAGTTAATTACATTAGTTTAGGTCTCGAAACATTATTTGAACCATTTTTAGGTCATTAAAATCCAATCAATGATCTAGCTTAAGTCATTGGATTTCCGAGGTGAAATATTATCCCCCCCCTTGGGGAACATTCGTCGTCGAATGATACTTTAACAATCTCATGAAATTTACAATTCAAGACTTGCATCCCCATGACACTTTCAAAATGAACTAACATAAATTTTTGCTTCACGTTCATTTTATGATTTAATAACTTGTTAAAATAATTAAATCCGGCCTTTGAAGTTAGTTTTAAAGAGTTTCCAAGTTAAATGTCAAAGGAAGACCAAGACATCAAGAAACTAGTCTTGTGTGTCCTAGTTTATCCTCGCATGTTTTATGTATTTTATGTGTTGTTTAGAGTAAAAAATCATTGGGGGTGACCATAGTTTCTTAATAATTGAGTTTAGGGTCAAAACGTGTGGACACGACTCCCCAAGGAAAAACCAAATGGTCCTTGAGGAGGACCCAAGGTCTGGCTAAGAGGCAGCCAAGGCTGCGTGCATGCAACCCCTTTTTGAGAATGTTGGGGCATTGCACAACTTCAACTAAAAATTAAAAAAGTTTGCCTTGCGAAGCATGCTTGCGATGAACAATTCTACCTCAAATTAAATTTCAGAACAAAGAATTATAAGTTTCCCCATGATGAGCAAGCTATGTCCCATATTCGATCGCGTCGTTTAAAAGCATGTTAGACTTAATTAAATGTCCAATTAGTTTAAGGATTTTTTGGGTACTTTGGGGAGTTATTACAAACGGGTTTTGAGTCACTTTTACCCCAATTCACCAATCAAAATGAAACCCTCAAGTTAAAAATCAAAAGCTCTCCATTCTCCCTCTTTTTCCAAAGCCTCCATTAATAAGATTTGAAGATCAAAGGAAGAAGGTCAATTCTCCAATTTTTTAAGCCAAATTTCGTGGATAGGACTTCTAAAATGTATAGTGATTTCATCCTTGATTCTTTTATCATTCAAGGAGCAAATTTAAAGGCTTTTTTAAAGGATCTCAAATAGCATAAAAATCCTATTTCGAATTCTAAGCATGGATTCTTGCATGAAAAGGTTTAAATTGATGATTTCTAAAGTATTCAATGTTTATTGATTGTTTTATGATAAAAAATTCCATGAACCAATGATCATTCGAATTCTCTAATTTTGACTTCTAAAGTGGGTTTGATAATTGTGATTGGTTATGGATGGAATTGTATGTAGATTGCTTTATTTTATTGTTTCTTATTGTGATATATAGCTTTATATGATGAAGTGTAGACATAATGGTGAATTAGTGGTGTAGCTTTATGGGTGTGGTAATGGTAAGTTGTATTGTTGTGTGAAAATTGTTGGAGATGTTAAGGAATTGTGATTGTTGCTATTGGAGGGTGGTAAGTTGACCTAATTTCCTTATTTAATTTAGAATTGATATCAAATTTCTATTGATTGGTATGGTCCACTTATGGTGGCGGTGATTACTTGTTATAATTATTATGAACATGGCCTCGTCGGCATTATTATGTGAATTGTAGTATTATCATGTTATAGCTTATATCGATGTACAACGTGAATTATGATATTGTGTATGTGAATATGTATTGTGATGGTGTTCATGTTATCTTGTATAAAGCTTTGTGATATTTTTAATGAAAGTATGGTTTCTCTAAATGTTGGTATGTGATAATGATAGATTATGAAAAGTCTCTATATGTTGATATGGTGTCTTGTTTAGGTAGACCTAGTTGTCCCTACTTGATAAATGAGAGTTATGTGAATGAGATCTCTTGACTTGGTAGGATTAGGCACCGTTGTCATGAATGTAAGAACAAATGAAAGTCTAGGATCGGTAGACGTAATGTAGGTACCCTTCTATGAAAAACTAATATGAAACCTTGAATAAGAAAAGAATGTTAATAACTAAGACTTTAAAGTGATAGACCATAATGACGCCCCTTCTTGAATGGAATTATGGACTTAGAGGTAGGTTGGCTGGAACGACACAAAACCATCTCTAAGAAAGTCATAAGAGCTATCATAATGAACCTTGATCGTAAATCCTTGTGGATCCCTTCTTTTTTTGTGGTATTATGAGTTCGTAGGACTTAGAGATGGTACTTTCTCAAATACTATTATGTGAATGAACTTACTCTATGAGAATCATGGCAAAGCATCGAGTGGATATGCTTGTGGTAGTAGCTCTACTCGTAGTATGAGACTAGAGTACAAAGACGCCCTTGATATCCCTAAACAATATACCAACATCCGATATGTATTTACTTTTACCCTTGGCAAGTATAACACCTTCCACGGTGTGGGGTTTTGATGACACCTGATTCCATACCTAGCTAGTGTGGTCTATGTTGGTTAATGACTATTCTCATCATGAGGTATGTACACTTTAGTTATTGGATAGGTTCTACAATGTGTAGGTAGTGGAATGGGACACTAACTACACATGGCATAAGTAGGCTTTGAAGATGCAAAAGTGAGTTCCCTAGGTGTTCCAAGACCATTATGTGAAGTCTCTTAACTGCATGAATGTCTATTTTAGGGTCTTTAGTAATGAATGTTGACTTGTTGTGGTTGTGTTGGAAAGGAAACATCCTTATCTTTGGTAGTCTTAAGAAACACTTAGGTGTGTATTGAAGAGGTTGTATGGGTGGTCTCTTCATGTCTCACATAGTGGCTCTTAAGATAACATTAGGTTGAGGGTCTAAATAGATAAATGGTTACTTAATGATTATGGTATTATTATGAAGATTATGTGAGTATTATCTTTTGTGGTTGATAATGGACTTACATGATGACTTTTGTACCTTGTTATGGGATTTTATCAAAATAGCATGAAAATCATATTTCAACCAAAGTGTCCCTTTTTTATGGTTTTCTTGCATGTTCACCATATTTGGTGCATTAATTGTACTAATTCCATATTATTCTCCATGTCTACAAGTGTAGGTGGTGGCAAGTGAGGATTACTAGAGTTGAAGCCATGGAAGTAGATTTCTCTAAAGATTGATATGTCCTCATATGTTCGAGGACATGGACTATGTTTCTAGGTTTCTTTCATTAAAGACTTCGTATTAGACTACATGTTTCTTTTCAAATGTAAATGGTAGTGACCCTATGATAATGAGATGTGTCTTAGGTGTCTTTGCGATGACACTCTATTTTTTTATGTTTTATAAAAGAGTTTCCTTACTGACTTTATATGTGAAAAGTTTCAATTCTGCACTACGTTTCATATTTATGTGATGAATGAATGCTAAGAGGCTTGTATAAGACCTCTGAGAGGCTGAGTACCCTGTGTCACAACTTAGGTGTGCTATCGGGTTGTGATAATCCCAACCCAGACATGTATAAAATGACAATTGAATATCAAAGGAGGAAACATTAACTCCATTCTCAAACATAACAATGCATCACTCTAAGGTTGAACTATAACTACCAATTGTGCACACATTTCATCGTTTCATATTATGCAATGAGGAATTTCCTTATCCTTCACATATATCTCAATATATTCAACAAGGAGTCAATACATCATTTCATCATTTCACACTTGAGCAATTTCACTACAAGAAATATCATATAACTCAAATATACCAACCATATAATCAAGTGTTATCAAGTATCAAGAACATATAATTCAAGACACATATGAAACATGAATTTTTGATAAGAACATGCATACATAAAGGAAAATCATTGAAGTTCACATGCGTCTTTGACCCTTTATGAACAAAACATAGGACGGATTACTAAGATAATCCTTGACTAGAAGAGAGAGGAAAAATGTGAGGATATCAAGACATCATAGTGGACTTGGCCTCCCAAATAGCCTTTTCCACAATATCATTATTCCGAAGAACCTTAACCGAAACAACTTCTTTATTCCTCATTTTCTTCCCTTGCCGGTCCAAAATCTTAACTAGTATCTCTTCATATAAAAAGTTAGAATATACTTCTAACCCTTATATAGGAAGGATAGACACCAGATCACCTATGCACTTTTTGAGAATTGATACATGGAACACCGGATGCATCGGAGAAAACTCAATAGGTAATTTTAACTAATAGGCAACACTTTCTATGCATTTCAAAACCTCATATGGCCCCATATACTGGGGACTAAGTTTCTCTTTTTCGAAAACCTCATCACCCCTTTCATTGGTGATATCTCCAAATAGACCAAGTCACTTACCATAAACTCAATGTCCCTCTTTCTATTGTGGGTATAAGATTTTTTCCGACTTTGGTCCGTCTTCAATCTATCCGTTATGAGTTATCCACAACATCATAAATTGATTCAGGACCTATTAGAGAAAACTCATCTACCTCTAACTACCCAATTGGAGATCTACATCTCTTACCATAAAGGGATTGAAAGGGTTCCATGGCAATACTTGAGTGATAGCTATTATTTTAGGAAAACTCAATCAATGGTAGATCGTCATACCAATTACTCTTGAAGTCAATGACACATTCCATCAACATATCTTATATTGTTTGAATGGTTCGTTCCGCCAAACAATCTATTTGTGGATGAAATGTGATACTAGGTTTTACCTTGGTACGAAGCCCAATTTTGAATTCTTTCCAAAAATGAGAAGTAAAGTGAGTACCCATATCCGAAATGATAGAAAAGGGAAATCCATGCATTCTCACAATCTCATTAAGATACAATTTAGCATATTCTACAGCCGAATAAGTAGCCTTGATGGGAATAAAATGGGATGCTTTGATCAACCTATCAACAATAACCCAAATCAAATCATATTGCTTTCAGTTACGAGGAAAACCACAACGAAATCCATATAAACATCTTTCCACTTCCAAGTGGGAATAACTATATCTTGAGTCAAACCTCCCGGTATTTGATGTTTTGCCTTCACTTGTCTACAATTCGGACATTTGGCCACAAATTTTGCTATATCCCTCTTCATCCCATTCCACCAATAGATCTCTCATAGATCAAGAAACAGTTTGGTGGCACCCAGATGAATGGAATATTTGGAACCATGAGCCTCTTCAAAAAAACTGTCTTTTTAAGTCATTCACATCCATAACGCACAACCTACCTCAATACCTAAGTACCCCATCCATCAAGAGAAGGACTCATTGGACTTACTAAGAACCAATTTCTTCAACTCCATTAATAGATGATCAATATGTTTCTTAGATTTCACCTTTACCACTAAAGATAATCGGAGCTATGATGAACCATGAAACCCCTTTTCGGAGAATCATTAAGTCGAACACCCAACTGGACCAATCTATGCACATCTTTCACTAACTATTTCTTACAATGAACAATATGGGATATACTATCCATAGACATCCGACTCAAAGCATCTGCAAAGACATTGGATTTCCCGGGGTGGTAAAGGAAAATCATATCATAATCATTCAAAATATCTAAGCACATTCTTTGTTGGAGATTTAACTCTTTTTGGGTGAAAACATATTGGAGACTCTTATGATCGGTGAACACATCTACATGCCCTTCATATAGATAGCGTCTCTATTTTTCTAATGGAAAACAGTACGACCTCTAATTTAAGATCATAGGTTGGATAGTTCCTTTCGTGTACTTTGAGTTTCCTAGAGGCATATTCTATCACCTTACAATGTTGCATGAGGGAACAACCTTAACCTACTCAAGAACCGTCATAATACACAACAAAACCTTTCGTACCATCTAGTAAAGTCAAAACTGGAGTGGATGTAAGCTTGTATTTCAACTTTTGGAAGCCTTTGTCACAAGATTTCATCCTTTCAAACTTAACTTTCTTTTGGGTTAGGGTAGTCAATGGAGAAACGATAGATGAAAATATGTCAACAAACCTCCTATAATACCCGGCTAAACACATGAAACTTCAAATATAGATGGGAGTTAGAGGTCTAGGCAAATTATTAACCGCCTCCATCCTTTTTGGATAAACCTCAATACCCACACTAGATACAATGTGACCAAGAAAAGCCACCGATCTTAGAAAAAAATCACACTTACTATACTTAGAAAAGAGTTGATGTTCCTTGAGGACTTGTAATACTATTATCAAATGAATCAGTGTTCATCCTCATTTTTGGAATACACCTAGATATCATCAATGAAAACAATTACAAATGAATCAAGATAATTTTGGAAAACCCTATTCATAAGGTCGATGAAAGGTGATGGGGCATTAATTAGACCAAAAGACATGACTAGGAACTCATAATGACTATATCTTGTTCGGAAAACCATTTTAGGAATGACAACTCCTCTAACTCTAAGTTCGTGATACACCAACCTCAAATCAATCTTCGAAAAGTAACTCACCCTTGGGGTTGTTCAAACAAATCATCAATTTTAGGTAGAGGATACTTATTCTTTATACTGACCATGTTTAGTTGTCGATAGTCAATACACATTCTAAGTGAACCATCTTTCTTTATAATACTGGAGTGTCTTATGGAGATATGGTTGGTTGTATAAAACCCTTGTTTAACAAATCCTTGACTTGTGCTTTCAATTTTTTCAAATCCGCTGGATCCATCTGGTAAGGAGGAATTGATATGGGTTGAGTTCCCGACATCAAATCTATGCTTAAATCTATTTCCCATTGGTGAGGAATTTTGGGGAAGTCATCGGGCAAGACTTTTGGAAATTCCTTCACTATCAGGACCGACTCTAAAGGAGGAGCCTTGGACCAAAGGTAATTGACCGTCACAATATGATAGGGACATCCCTTGGAAAACATTTTACATGCTTTTAGACATGAAATAATTTGACCTCTTGGATTGAGTTTCCCTCCTTCAATTCCAAAACTAGTTCATTAGTAAGTTTGAATTTCACTACCCTTGTTCTACAATCAATTGAAGCCAAAAAAGCATTTAACCAATCCATTATCAATGTGACATCAAATTCCAACATATCAAGTTCTACCAAATAATCCAATGTAACTCTATTGGACAATAATATAGGACAACTCCTATAGAATCTCTTAGAAACAACGGATTCATCCACCAAGGTAAAAACCGAAAAAGGTTCAACTAAAACATCGGGGAGTACATCAAATTCCACAGAAGCTAAAGGAGTTACAAAAGATAAAGTGGAACTAGGATCTAGCAATGAATAAATATTAATTTAAAATACCTGCAACAAATTGGTAACAACATCGGGAGAATATTCCTTATAACCCCTAGATTTGATAGTATAGAAGTGATTCTTCTTATGAGCATCGGAATTAAGGCCATTTACTTGTTATTGATTACTCTCCCTTCTTTGAGTCTTGTCTATGAGACAATCCATTTCACGACCCGCAAACCCCCCCTAGAAGTTAGGGAGGACCCTTGGGTCATGACCGGGCGTACTTGACCCTTTGAGGTCTTGTACAAGCCCTTTAATTAACTTTCATTACATAAGACATGAAAAGTAGTGTGTAATTTAAAATTTTCAGGACAATTAATATAAAAAGTATTTCTTTTATGAATACTTAGAAAATCTCATCGTCACAAGCAAAACGTAAAGACACGACATAAATAACTTAGGGACACGACCCTTCATATTTAAAGAAATACATAATAAGTCTTAACATAAAGAAAGTAAGAGGATAGAAACTATACCCTCGGATATATGAGGACAGACTTTGCTTTGAGAGAAATTTTCCCAAACATTGCCTTCTAGACTTCAACCTTGCTTCCAAAACCTATACTTATAGATTATAGAAATGTATGGGGTTAGTACAAAATAATGTACAAAGAGTATACCCAAAAACATGCAAAAAAGGACAATTTAGTAAAATAAGCTTTCATGCCAAATAAGTAAAGGACATAAGAATCATCATTTAATACTTTTAGAGAAGAACTTCTATAATTTTAAACAAAAAGAGCATTTTACAGTGAAGTAGCAAAATTTTAACAGTAAACTCCTTCAACATTACAATGAACTATCCTGTTCCAAAAATAGTGAACTTCCAAGGCCAAGCAAAGAGGAAATGAACTCATCACCATAAGAATTTACCTAAGGATTATCCTAAGACTCACCAAGGAAAGACATGAAGGAAATGCACATACACCTCCTTCAATATAGAGCAAAGCAATCCTCAAGACTACCCCTTTCAGCTTACTCACCTCGAGAGAACAAGCCAACACACAATAACAAAACATTAGAAGAACACTCAAACAAGACACCAAGAGTTCCCTTTCAAAAAGTCTGCTTAGTGCAATTTTTAGATAGCATCCCATACCACCACCTACCCTAAGTAGTAAACTCTTTTAGAAGGTTTAGCTCCAATACACCCCTTTTGGAAGCTCTACTTAGTGAAATGGATAGATAGGGTCCATTCCACTACCTACCCTAAGTAGTATGTTATTTTAGGAGTCTTAGTTCATTCAATTAATATAAGGATCACCAAGATTCCCCTTTTAGAATGCCTACCTACTGCAATCAATAAATAGCGTCCCATTCCACTACCTACCCTAGTAGTACATTCTTCTAGAAGACGTATCATTTTCATTAGTTTTGTAGGATTTAGATTAACTGACATAGACCAGGAGAGCTAAACATGAAATCGCGATACTTCTCTTATCGGAGAAGGGTCCGCTCACTTGACTAGGGTTGGGTATAATTTCTTTTTTGCTTTTACATGGCTTTCTCAATAGCTACACATATGAGGGCGCATAGTTAAGGGTTATGGAGATTGCTACTAAGTAACTTATTCTCTACTAACGAGGAGTACTTATCTTAAGAGGTACATTGGCATACAACATCTAAACTCATGAAGTGTAACCACTCATATCCTCTTGGTGCTAGGAATAACTCCCCACAAATTCTCAACAATTTAAACTATAGGTCAAGGATAACTAATGAACCCCACATCTCAACTCATGAAGGTCATTCATCCTCCATCCTATCTTAGAAATCTCTTACGATGTAGTGAGGTTTCTAGTAAACTTTTCATCTCAAATAACAAAGAGTGTTCACCTTAAAACTCCCCTTTTTTACTTAACTTAGCTTCATTCATAGATTAAAGTGTGAGTGTGTGTACATTTGAGCACACGTTGCACATAAGAATAATTTCATTTACGTTTAACTTCTATACATGCCGAGACATTCATTCATCACATCACAAACTTTACATGCTTCACAGAATCATATAAGTCATTTAGACATAATGCTTAGCAACTTCTCATAACAAGCTTTATAAAACAAATTAACAAGAATAAATGCATTTCCATATTTCTACATATAATATGCCTTCATGGACTCATTCACAATAAACAAGTAACTATACATTCATACAATTCAAGTATACACCGCCACCAAGAAGGTGGACCATACCACTCAAGAGTATTTCATAATCAAAACGAAACAACATAACTAACTTACCCTTTAATCCAAGATTCCATCACCTATAACACTTTACTCAACAACTAATCATAATATATACCATATGGTAGAAGATAAACAACAACATCAACTTAAAGAAACCAAAGCTTAAAGATTACAAATTTATGTTCATTTAACCTATTCCTTAAGCGAAAATTTGACATAAAGCTCTAACATGTTTTCATTGAAGTTTCAGCATTAAAATTAGCAAATAACATTATAAAATTCATATTTTAATCATTTAAAACGTTTTAAGGCAAGAAACATACTTAGATCCAAAGATACAAGAAGTTAGGTTGGAATACTCTTTTCTGAATCTATTAGAAAGGGGATACTTCAATGGAATAGAGTTCAAGGGTTACTAACATACCTCACATATAAGAAACACCAATGATTTTTGATGAATAAACGTCCACCAACAGACCCTTCTATCCGTTCTTCAGTTCTAGCGTACATGGTTACTTGAGAGAGTCTTCTAAGAGGGAGGGTTTTTGGGTTTTCAGAAATGAAGTCTAAAATGAGGTCTTCGGGTTTCAATAATTTTTTTTTATATATATATATATATATATATATATATATATATAACCATAAAAGTGACTTCCTAGTTTCATACAAGACTTGAGGTTAATTTACCAAACACTCCATGTCATTACAGGAAAACACATATTTTGGCAGGATTGAAACGACGGTTTGCAGCCAACGGACCATCTGTGCATAAACAGTAAGTTGGTGGGGTTTCGTTTGTGAACACTTAGATCCATTTGTATCCTGGATAACCTAACTTGTAGGTCCAATCGATGGGGCAAGTCGATGGACCGTTGGTTGGACCACTGGTCGTCGTTTGCCCTCGTTTTTGGACACTGCCAAGACAATTTGGGGTCCTTGACTATGGCTCCTTGGTTGTCCTAGGTGGAGTTTTACCCGGACGTTAAACCCCTAAACCTAGTCATAAAGGTCTTAGGAACATCACACACAAATTTCAAACAAAAAACACACATAAAACTCACTCAAACACATCAAGACACATGAACACTCTCTAAGGCACACTTCGCGAACGTCATGGACGTTCTCGAACGTTTGACCTCCAAACTTAACCAATATTCACACACTGCCTAAGGACACCAATATAACTCATTTTAAATTATATTTACATCATGAAACAATCACTAATATCTAGTTCACCTTAGTTCATTTTAGAGTTACAATCTCCCCCACTTGGAATAACATTCATGCTCGAATGACACTAAAACTTTAAGACCATAAAGAAAACACTTAGAAACATATAAAACATTAAAATCATGGTCAAACATTCAAAATAAAATCACCAACTTACAAGGATCACAAATTTACACTTTCAAACACTTTGCAACACAAGCACTTTGTAACAACTTTCATATTTCAAAATCCACTCTTCTTCTTCACTTATGGAGGAACTACCTTATCCAACATTAAACATGCATATACACAACCCATTACACACATTGAAGCTAAAATTCAAGACAAATCAATATTTTTTTTCAAAAATGAAGATTTTTACAGTGAGCATCACTGTACCACAGGCAACTTTGCAAAACTTTACAAATTCAATCTCTCTTTAACTTCTTCACTTATGGAGGAACTACCTACTCAAACATTAAACATTCTCATAAAATTCATTTCTAAACACATGAAACCATTGTTCATGAAAAATGCAATTTTTCTAAAAATTTGAACTTCTTTAAAGTGAACTAAAAAATTTACTATGTCACTTTCTTAAAAATTCAATGCACTTTTCAAGAAACTCTAACAAGAAGGCATGAAAATATGAGAGACAAGGACATACAAACTTACTCCAAAGACAGTTGGTAAGTTACACTTAGTTTAATGTGAGAGTAACATGCCATACTACCACTCCCACTTAGTGACCCTTAAGGATTCTCTTTGACTAATTACACTACATGCAATTCTACTCAACATTCATCATGCAAAACTTAGCTTTAAATTGATTCCTTAACATTAGACCTTAAGTTATCCAACTTCATATACAACATAACTCATACTATTATGCAAGACTCTTAGTCATTACCAAACTACTAAGGATTTGGTCTCAATCTTTAATTAGAACATAAAGGAAAGATGAGGATATCAACTACCTTTCTACTCAAATCGTTCTCCCCCACTTAGGGTAAAGACATCTTCAAGGCCTCATACTTCAAAGTACCATTATACCTCTCACAAGGTAGTAACTCACACTACCCTCAACTCATACACATCAAGACTAAACATCAACTTTACTATTCAAGTATAACACTCTCCTCTTAGGATTCACGCCTAGACAAACTTTCTTAAACATCACCTCATTAAAATTTTAGGCACCACATAACTCAATCTCGTGGAATAAAACTCCTCCTTTGCCTTTCCACAAATTAAGGTAGATTTATTTGGACAAATAAAAAATATTACTATATAAACTCCACTATTTTTTCTAGCATAACCCACAACTTCCTCACTAGGTACTCATACCACATTTTCCCGTTAGAATAAACGCCTACACAAGAACTTTAACCCAATCATAAGAACAACTATGAAACATTAACCACACAAGAGGGTTGCCCTCAACTCCTATAAAATCTTCACATCGTCTCAACATTCCTCAAATTTACACCATAAAGCATTTGTACCATCATTGAACATAATCACAAGATGACTCATTTACTCTCAAGGGTACTTTATTCAATCATTATAATTCCTACCATGCTTAGAACTACATCACCATTAAGTTTTTCATCATAATACTCCCAATCTCATAAATCACACACAGCCATAAATGTCATCGCATCACAATCCTCAAAACTCACCTTTATATCTACTCTTGTATCCACAAAACCATCATGAGCATCAAAACTCACATTTTTCTCTCTCAAACTTAGAAACATCTCCCACTCCAAGCAATCACACCTACAAGACCACCAGTACAAGGGAACATAAGAGAGAGAGAGACCTTATGGAGTTAAATTCTATGGCACAATTCAAGATAATGAAGAAAGTGAAACTATATAGTTGATAGTCCCTTGTCCATGGATGTGTCGCGACTTACACAAATGACCAAGATACATCTAGACGTGTCTTGTGAGACTTTTCAGCCCTAAACTATTTCACATAACTTTATGCTCTGCTACCAAGTTTGTTACGACCCACAAGCACACCCTAGAAGTTAGGGAGGACCCTTGGGTCATGACCGGGTGTACATGAACCTTTGGGATCGTGTACAAGCCCTTTAACTATCATTCATTACATCACACATAAAAATTAGTGCAGAATTCAAACTTTTCACGACAATTAATATAAAACGAAATTATTTTATTAATAATTAGAAAATCTCATTGTCACAAGATAAACTTAAAGATACTACATAAATAACTTAGGGACATGACCCTTTACATTTAAAGAAATACATAAAAAGACATAACATAAAGAAACTAAGAAGATAGGAACTATGCCCTCAGATATATGAGGACATACTTTGCCTTAAGAGAAAATTTCCCAAGCTTTGCCTTATAGACTTCAACCTTGCTTTCAAAACCTATTCTTATAGAGAATAGAAAAGAATGGGGTTAGTACAAAACAATGTACTAAGTATGACATATGCCAAAATATGCAAAAAGGGACATTTTAGTAAAGTAAGTTTTCATACCATGTAATTAAAACATTCACAAATATAGAAGTAAAACAACATAAGAATCATAATTTAACACTTAGAGAAGAATTTCCATAATTTTAAGCAAAAAAACATTTTATAGTGAAGTACCCAAATTTTTACAGTAAGCTCCTGCGACATTACAGTGAACTATCCTATTCAAAACTTAGTAAACTTGCAAGGCTAAGCAAAGAGGAAGTGAACTCATTTTCGTAGAATTTTACCTAACTAAGGATTATCCTAAGACTCACGAGATAAGACATGAAGGATATACACATATACCTCCTTCAGTACACACCAAAGTGATCATCAAGACTACCTCTTTTCAATTACTCACCTCGAGAGAACAAGCCACCACTCAATAACAAGACATTAGAAAAACAAACTTCCTTTTTGAATGCTTACTTAGTGCAATGCGTAGATAGCTTTCCATACCACCACCTACCCTAAGTAGTACACTCTTTTAGAAGGCTTAGCACCAAGACTCCCCTTTTGGAAGGTCTACTTAGTGCAATGGATAGATAGCGTCCCATTCCACCACCTACCCTAAGTAGTACGTTCTTTGTTGAGACTTAGTTCATTCAATTCATAAAAGGCTCACCAAGTCTTCTCTTTCGGAATGCCTACCTAGTGCAATGGATAAATAGCATACCATTCCGCTACCTACACTAGGTAGTACACTCATTTAAAAGACTTAACATTTTCATTACTTCTGTGGAAGTTACATTAACTGACATAGTGCATCAGTGCTAAACATGGAATCAATACTTCCTTTATTGGAGGTGGGTCCGCTCACTTTCCTAGGGTGAGGTCTTACTTTGTTTTAGATTTTACATGGATTTCCCACTAGCTACACCTATGTGGGCGCATAATTAAGGGATAACGATACTTCTTCAAAGTAAATCACTCTATACTAACAAGGAGTACTCATCTCAGGAGGTACATTAGAATGCAACATCTTACCTCACGAAGTGTAACAACCTCTTCTTCATATCCTCTCGGTGCTAGGCATAGCTCCACACAGATTCTCAATCTTGTAAACTATAGGTTAAGGATAACTATTGTATAGAACATCTTAACTCAAAAAGATAATTCATCCTCCAACCTATCTTAGAAAGATCTTACGATGTAGTGATATTGCTACTAAACACCCCTTCTCAATTCACGAAAAGTGTTCACCCCAAAACTCCCCTTTTTGACTTAACTTAGCTTCATTCATTCATTCAAGTGTGAGTGTGTTTACATGTGAGCAAACCTTGCAGATAAGCATAATTTCATTTACATTTAACTTATATACACGCTTAGTCTTTCATTCATCACATCACAAAATTTACATGCTTCACAAATTCATATATGTCTTTAGACATAATACTTAGCATACTTCTCATTACAAGATTCATAGAACAAATTAACAAGAATAACTTCATTTCCATATTTCTTCATATAATATTCTTTCATGACCACATTCACAATACACAAGTAACTGCACGTTCATACAATTCAAGAAAACATAGCAACCAAGAAGGTGTAGCAGACCACTCAAGAATATTTCATAATCAAAACGAAACAACATAACCATTTTACCCTTTAATAATATTTTCCATCACCTGTAAAATTTTACTCAACAATTTTTAATAATATAGTCCCTAGGGAAGTATCTAAACCACAACACCAACTCAAAGAAACCAAAACTTAAAGACTACAAATTCATGCTCATTTAACCCATTCCTTAAGCCAAAATTTGACATAATGCTTTAACATATTTTCGTTGAAGTTTTAGTATTAAAACCACCAACTAACACTATAAAAATCATATTTAAATCATTAAAATAGTTTTCATGCAAGACCTATACTTTGAGCCAAAGATACAAGAAGTTAGGGTTGTAAAACTCTTTTTGAAATCTATTAGACAAAGGCTTCTTGAATGGAAGAGAGTTCAAGGATGACTCCCTTACCTCGGATAGAAGAAACCCCAATGATTTTTGATGAAGAAACGTCCACAAACAACCCTTTCTTGCCCTAAATTAAATGGAATTCAAATAAGTAAAGTTGTCCAAAAATGCGACTTCAATCGACGACCCCGACAGACGGACCGTTTATGAAATGACGGATCGTCGACTGCCTCCGTAGATCCAGACATGTTATTTTTTTTATCCTTCAACTGATATCTTCTCTAATTCAATCGACAGACCAACAACATGGTTTGTTGATGCATCAATGATCCATCGATGCCTGTCATTATTCCATTCTTATACTTTATTCAACTTCAAGTACTGGGACTTTCTCTAATCTAATCGATGATTCAACAGGACGGTTCAACGATTCTTTCGATGCCCCCCACACTATCACATTTCCCCATGTTTTTCTAGATGGCTTAAATTTTAGTCATTGATCACCATCTACGGTCCGTCAATGGAACCATGGGCTATCGATGTACTCTGTAATAAATATCAACCGCTTTTGCATTTTGGTGTTGCATGCCTTTCCTGCAAAACAAAGATAAAAACATATTAAAACTTCTACAAAAAGAGTCTACAGACACACCCATCTTATGTAAAAAGTATTGAAAGTATCGTGAAACCACAGTACATCAACACCCTCAACTTAAATTTGTCGTTTATCCTCAAGCGACACACTATGACTGAACACAACACTTTGTATGAAAGTATTCTCTTTTGAGCTTTTGTAATCACATGGCTATCAATGGTGGGGGATGGGCGCTTAATAATCGACAACTCAAATGAATCAAGACACTAATGAACCGCCTGAATCTTTTGCTCTGTCTACTTGCCACTGATACGCTCAAACTTACTTCTCAAATAATAAGTAAAGCGGTCGTGTCAAGTAAATAACCCAACTAGTGAGGTTGGGATCGTTCCCACGAGGAAAATAGTCTAGACTTAACTTCAATCTATTATTACTTTTGTTTAGTCAATGACTTCCTTGGAAAGTAAAAACAATAAAAGGGGGGTTTCTATTTCTAAATGAATGATAATAACTACGTAAATTGAAAGAGACACTTAACAGCTTTGAATGTTGGATTTTAATCAATTAATCAAAGTAACTAGGGTTTACGTGTTCCCCACAGGTTCATAATTTGACAATTCTAACTATAACATTTCTAGAATAGTATCTTGCATGCAAAGTGATAAGTTATGTATTTCTAAATCCTTGGTCTGGCATCTAGAAAATCTCACTCCGCACCTTGGTCCGGCTACGTGTGTTTCTATCTTAACCCTTATCTTTACCTCATATTAAGCATCGTATTCGATATTTGACTAAGTTAATACCTCGTACCAATCAATACTAGCCTATTAGATAGTATACACTAAATCTATGTTGATAATTCTTTTCCTATTATTTACCTCCTTGGTCCGGCAAGTAGCATTTAGGCGAGTTCTAATGTTGGCCATCCGTTAAAAAGACTTCTAATCGAAAGAATTATTAATACATATAAGACACTATTCTAGAATTGTTATTTTAGTTAGGTTTTATCTCACTATTTGCCTATGGTTCCCTTAACCCTAGTTATGGAGTTTAGTTACCCTTAGTCATAATCACAATATTCAAATATATTACATAAGAATTCATGTACTTACTTCAATGAGAAAGAGTAAAATCCGAAAGTTTGCTTGAATAATCACCAAAAACCACCAATAATCACTTGCAAGAATCTCAAAGTAATCAATAATCTCACAAAAAGTCTAATAATAATCAAAAGATGTCTAACAATAAAGAGTCTAATAATTATCCAGAGTCTAACCACAAAAATGAGGTTTTTCGAACTATTATTAGAAAATAAAAACCTAATTAAACAAGGACTCTGTTTGCTGGAAATCTGCCAAAAAGCGGCTGGGTCGACGAACCTCGCGACGGATCGTCGTGGTCACGACGGACCGTCATGGACTCCGTCGTCCCATACTTGTGCAATTTCTTCTGCTGCTCTCTTCAAACCCTCGATGGTAAGTATGACGGACCTTCACAAACACGACGGTCCATCGAGGGTCTTCGTTCCAAAATACTTCAACTCTTGGAATATGGGTACTGGGATTACTTCTCTGAACTTCATGATGAACCTGCAGGACGGACCGTCATAGACACGATGGACTGTCATGGACTCCGTAACCCCACACTTGGTCATACTTCCCCATCTTCCTTTAGCATCTGCACTACGCTGCCACCTACGGGCCGTCACAAGCACGACAGACCATCACAAGCTTCGTAGTTGGTCTCTTCTGCATTTCATCGCTCAAAATCTCCGGATTCATCTTTGGACAAATTTCCTGCAAATAAAGAGAAACTTATATAAAAATTAGCACAAAAAGGCTTTTGGACACGCTAGACTTTAAGGAAAAAGTATTAATAATACTGTGAAACCAAGGTATATCAACACCCTGAACTTAACTTCGTTGTTTGTCCTCAAGCGACGCACTATGACTCAATACACAATCTTTATACAATAGTATCCATGTTTTATCCTTTGCAATCATTTGGCTATCAATTGCGATTAATCTCATCATATCTATGCATGCTATCACTATTAGGCTTGAATTATGTGGGATCAGAACATGACACAGGCTCACCATGCACTAACACCTATCCTGTTCAATTTCTCACCGAGGTGCTAACAATTCCGGTATTGCAACTAGTGTCCTCACTTTAAAACAAAATCCTCATTTTTCACACAATGATTTCAGTTTGAGTAAATGGATTACTTTTCAACACTCGCTCTCAGAACAAAGTCACACTCATTAATACCTATTGCCATAAGCTTGCCCTTATTTTCACTGCCTTAAGTTCGCTATACAACCCTTAGGATCACGATAAGACTTTCTTAGCTTGTAACATAGGCTCAGGATCAGGTAGGGTATATTTAGGTATACTTTATTGACTTTTTCCCCTCCTTGACATATCGGCTAAACATACCATTTTCTATCATTTCATCTCACCCAGTTTCTCATATTCTTTCACCTTGCTATTTTCTCTTCTTTCTTCATTTGTGTAAGTGACTCTCTTCTTTTCTTGATTGTATTTCTTGTATATTTTTCTTTTTCTTTACTTTTCTTTCAACTAATTCTTGAGTCACTTTACTTTTGTTCTTTCTCTCTCTTTGTTCTTTCAACGCCACTTTCCAGAGCATTTCTCATAATAGCGACCCTCAACTCATGGCTTTGCCATGAGTCAAGGTACACAATAACCAAAGTTGGGTGAGGGCCATAACGAAGGTTGTTTACTGCATTAGCCACCCTCAACTTATGCTTTTTGCATAAGCTGAGGTGCACACGTCAAGGAGGGACCAGGGCCAACACATTATTCCCAGAAAAGATCAGTTGGGGTGAAAAAGAAAGGTCTAATTTAAGCTCAGATCATTTGTATCAAAGAAGGATAAATTTCATTTGGTTTTCGTTTATTTAGGCTAAAAATGGGATATATTGAATAAGGGCCTATTATCCATTCCTAATTGTCTATTACAACTTACTTTTAGCACGACTAACCAGGCAAGTTCTAGCTCAGTACAAATAGTGAAATATTCAAATCTTCCTCACACTCACTTGATATCTCATCACTCTACCAGATTATCAGACACCTAGTTCAAATTTTAGACTTAGGGTAATGCAATGGTGTACCTCTATGTCATGCTTAGAGCCACACATTCATCAGTTACTATGCCTAGTCGTGCATCATTTTCCAGTTTATCAGGATATCATTTTAGCCATCATTCTGCAGAATTAAACAATGCACACAAGATATAGACATGCCGGTTCAACAGAAAAAGTAATCAGTCTTTTGGGGAAAAAGAACACAGGCAAGAAAACCCCAAAAGAGGATAGTGAATTGGGATACTCAGACTTCACCCTAGCACACACTTTCCATTTACCCCACCCCAACAAAAAAAACATGCAATTGTCTCCAATGCATAAAAATTTTAAATACTACAGTGGTAGGTGAAGCAAATCTGTGGCACAAAGCACCGTCGATCAGAAAGCTGGTGGGTCCGGTTCACTGGAACTCACGTCCTCTGCAATCTGGAAACCCTCAGTGGTGTCCTTAGCAACAACCGCACTATCAGCAGTGCCTCCCGCTATCTCCACAGTTCGGGAACTAGACACCCCAACTGCTAACTCTCCTGCTCTCATCTGGTGTGCCTCCTCCTCAGCAAGTGAGGCTCTCCTTGCAGCCTCCAACTCATGGCGCTCCTTCTTCCGTGCTTGTGCCTCGTCCTATGCTCATCCCCTACGCCTCTTGGCATGGTCTCGAGGGGGAGGTGGTTGAATCTCTTAGGTGGAGAATAGGGCCGCCAACACTGTGTCTTCAGCAGGCTCGACGGAAGGGGCCTCTGACTCACGCACCCTAGCCTCTAAGATCGTGTTGATATCTAGACAAAGACTGTCGACTGCAGCCTAAAGAGTTGACACATCCACCGGAGGGGCTGGCCGGGCTAGCACCCTCAACTCAAAGGCATCCAGGCACTGGTGAACCTCATCGATATTCCGCTCTGTATACTGGACTATTTTCCGCTCCAGGCCCTCTTCTGCCTCGGTGATAGACCTCTGCATCTACGGCTGGATATGATGCAGAAGTGTAGCCATTTGCGCCTCTAATTTTTGGACCCTAGCAAGCAGGACCAATGCAGGTAGAGGGGCTGTGCGAGAGGCGCTCGGGGCAGTGCTACTAGCCGAGATAAAATCGATCGGGGTAGTGTTAGTGGACGCCGCCTGCATAGCCGTGTTGTCCTGGGCTACCGTATCAGCAAGATCGTCAGCAAGAGGGGGCAGCTCTGGATGGGGCCCCCTGCGTGGATCCAACTCATTGGCCTCATCTCTGATGAGGCCGACATCAACAGTGCCCATGGGGGTCTTGAGCTGATCTACGTGCCATATAGGAACACCTGTGGACCTACAGAGAGAAAAGATCATGCACTGGAAAGGGTAAGTAGTTGTGGCCTTGAAAGCATCTCGTGCATGATTGCTTGTAGAAGCCACGCGAAATCCACCTCGAACTCGGCTATCATCACCGCTATCGATACAATGCGATCCCATGTAATGATATTATCAGCGACTGTGGGGGAAAGGTAGTGGCGGACAATCAGCCACATGAACTTCGCCGTGAAAGTTAGGTTGTCCTTCTTGATGGCCCACTTTGGCTCGGTTACCCCGTCGGCACCCTATCCATCAACTGACTGGTGCTACGCCATCCACCTCTTGGTGGTCTCTCTCAGTGATGGCTCGCGCAGGAACTCGCCATCTTTAACAAGCTGCCATCGGTAGTTAAACTCGGCACTGGGAGGGGTCCGAGTAGCATCAACACCCTCGCTGTATAGAAATCGACGGATGGCAGGCAGGGAAATGTTGACCTTCACGCCCCGTACTCGGACCTGCTCCAGTGGGGCCTGTTTGGCGGGGGCAGCCCGCCTATCAATCTGTGATCGGAGATTCACTACGTAGGATGCATAGAACTCTCGGACCATTTCTTCACTATAACGTCCCAACGGACGTGCTATCCACTCCAGGCGATGCCTGGTGAACAGATTTTGGATCTTAGGCATCATCGGGAGACTCCCTATAAGGACCCGCCAATCAAATGTGAGTGTTGAGTCATAACTCCTTTCTTGTTCAGGAACATGGCGTCGGAGTAGACTTGAAATTGCCCGTCGACACACCACCGGTTTGGCTGGTCAGTAGCTGGGGTGGGGTGCAGGAACCTCAGCATTGCTGGAGGTTTCCTCCGACCACGAAACTCCTATAGGAGCTAGACGCTCCTTCTTTGTTGGTGGCTGACCAAGAAGGTGTGCAGGTTAGTGTGTTCTCCTCATCAGATTGGGAGGCAGTGACTATGTCGCATGCCACCTTTGTGGGTGTGGCTCTGGTGGCACGTGATGTACGGGAAGGGATGGAAGTGCCTGGGGGAACGTACTCGGGGTCACGCTCATCATCAGAGCCAATGACCATGCGGGCAGACGGGGCGACAGACTTCGATCGCCCGTATGCATAGATTTGATTTTGCTTGGGTGCTATAGTAGATAATACCTTTAAAGGATCAACATTAGTATGAGTAGTGGCAAATAAGACAAGCAAAACCACACAAAAAAATTAAAATAATATGACATTTCTATAGTAATAGTGACAAACGACGGGCCAGGTGACGACTCATCGTGACTATGACAGACCGTCATGGGGTCCGTCGTGTTTTCCTTAGACTATGTATGTATGGAGAACCCTGAAGGAGAGTCTGTACCAGGTATGGCGGTATGTGCAGGACGGACCGTCACAGGTATGACAGTCCGTCGTAGGTGTCCGTTAGAGGACACTTGAAAAAAAAAATGGAGACCCTTAGGAGAGGGGTCTCTAACCGTCATAACGGTCATGTAGGATGGACCGTCGTGGGTATGATGGTCCATCGTACTCGTCCGTTTCAGGAAACTTGAAAAAAATGGAGAGAGACCCTAAGAAACAGGGTCTCTGACAAAAAGAACGGTTGTGCAGGACAGACCGTCGTGAAGACGATGGTCCATCACATCTGTCCGTTGGAGGAGACTTAAAAAAAATTAGAGACCCTCAGGAACAGGGTCTCTGACTACCAGAAAGAAAAGGGTCTCTGACAACCAGAACAGTTGTGTAGGATGGACCGTCGTGAAGACGACGGTCCGTCCAATGTGTACGTTGGAGAACACTTTAAAAAATTGGCAGTGGGGTGTTAGGGATTTTGGAATGGACCCTACGATGATTCGTCGTAGGTACGATGGTCCGTCATCGGGGTCTCGTACTATAGATTTGTGACAGAACTGGGGGTACCCCATTAATCCCCGATGACCCAAATCGAATTTGTAGTGTTCTTGACCTACATTTGTCTAACACAAATACCTAGTAAACTAGTAATTGCAAAAACACCTATGTCTAGGGTTGTAAACACGGCAATTTTGGAGATTTTTAACCTAGGTTAGACAGAATTATATATAAAAGAAATGAACATATCAATAAAAACTAGGCTAAAACTAATTGATAAGCAAAAAAGCAAGATAAATTAGTAGAAATTAGAGATACATACTTGAGAATTGGAGAAAAACAAGATGGAAAAGTTTTTGGTGATCGAGAAGACACCCACAGCAACAACTTTGACTAGTAGATGATTACTTTTAGGGCTTTGGAGGATTTTAGGGGAACAATGATCGGTTGGTAGAGGGAGAGATTTTGGAAGTTGAAAAGGGAGGGAAATAGGTGGAATAGTGAAGTAATGGGGGTGAAATGAGGGGTTGGGGGAGTTTAAACAGTATGATTTTGAAAGACTCCAGCAGGGTCGGGTCATGTACGCCTTATTAATGACGCGACGACTCCCTGACGACGGTCTTTCTCAGTTGTGACGATCCGTTGTTGGGTCCGTCGTGTGTGCCCTAGTTTGAGAAATAACAGAAAGACGTACCTGGTACAACAGATTCATGCAACGGTCCGTCGCAGGCGCAACGGTCTGTCGATGTATCCGTCAATGACTGCTGCAGAGTAATTTTCTTCAGAATTTCCTGGTGATGTTCCTGAAAATTTAAAAACCTATTAGTGGAAAAATGCTACCATTACTAAAAAGACTATAAGTATTGGGTTGCCTCCCACAAGCGCCTGATTTAATGTCGCGGCACGACTGGGGACACTTGATTACTCAGACTTCATCAAGATGGTATGCCTCTATCATTTCATTCAGCGATGCAGTATGCCCAAAATAGAGTTTTATTCGTTCTCTATTCACCTTAAACCGCACTCCCTCCTTTGTTTTTAACTCAACTTCTCCATGAGGGAATACTTTGGTGATAAAGTAAGGGCCAGTCTGTTTGGACTTGAGCTTGCCCAACCCAGATTTATCTAAAAGTACCATATCCCCAACCATAAACTCTTGTTTTGCACTTTTTTCTTCATTCTCCTTCTTCATCTTTTCTTTGCGGGATATGGCTGATACGGATTGGAGCTCACCACTCTGCCTCATGGTCCTACAAACGTTGAAGGTCGCTTCTTCATTGTTCAACCGAAATTTGATCTGCCCCTTTTCCATATCAACTACGGCTCTACGTGTAGAAAGGAATGGCCTCCCAAGAATAATAGACACTTCAAAATCGACTTCACAATCAAGAATAACAAAATCTACCGGAAATATGAATGACTCCACTTTTACTAGCACATCATGGTGTATTCCTATAGGCCTTTTCACTGTTCGATCAGCCATTAGTAGCCGCATCGCAGTGGGTTTTGGGTCACCCAAACCCAACTTCTTGTAAATCAAGAGGGGCATGAGATTTATGCTTGCCCCCAGATCACATAATGCTTTCGCAAAGTGTGATGACCCGACTGTACAAGGAATAGTGAACACACCCGGATTTTCTTTCTTTTGTACGAGAGATCTTGTAGCAATAGCGCTACAATGCTGCAGTCTATCATCATCCTCGAAAGTGACCGATCTTTTCTTTGTTACCAGGTCTTTCATAAACTTGGCATAACCGGGCATTTGTTCAAGAGGTTCTACCAAAGGGACATTGATAGAAAGCTGCTTCATCATTTTTATGAAACACCGATATTTACCATTCTCGGTCTTTTTCACTAATCTCTGAGGGAAGGGTGGTGGTCGTCTAGGCATGGGAATTACCTTCGTAGGGACTTCTGCATCTTTTCCAGTGCTCTCTTCTACTTCACCACTACCCTTTACCACCTTATCATCATTCTTTCTCACCTTTTCCTCATTAGACGACATAGGTGGGTCAATGGTTTGATTACCACCCCGAGTAGTGATTGCAATATAGTGCGCATCATTTTTTGGATTTTGGACAGTGTTGCTAGGAAGAGTGCCCAATTGCCGTGTGTAGACTGCCACAGATAATTGGGCCATTTGCAACTCGATCTGCTTAATCGATATTGCATGTTTATCGACTTTTTGACCAATATTGCTAAATCGAACCTTAACTCTTTAATGTGCTCATCACTAGCATCGAACCTCCTCATCATTTTGTGCAACATATCCTCAACTCACGCTATACTATCTCCACAGTCCCTAGGAGTTACTTCACAATTTTGAGGAGGGACAGAGGGCCCATTCCTATCATTTCGGTTACTGTAGTTACCCCTGTTGAACTTATTGTCGCGGTTGTAGTTTCCATCTCAGAAATAATGACCCTCACAGTTGTAGTTACCATAGATCTGACCTTGGTTCCCTTGACCTTGGCGCCAATTATCATGATTTGAGCCTAGGGCACTCGGTCGGAAACCCCCCCGTCTGCTCATTTACGGCATAGGTGTCCTCCACATAATAGCATTCATAATTAGGTGGCGGTGGTTTCGACAAGTAGTTGACTGCATTATATTTTCTGCACCCCTAGTGACATGCTTTAATACCAACCCAAGCTCATTTCTCATCTGAGCCATTTCTTCACGAATCTCATCTGTGGCTGGGTTGTGAGTGGACTGCACTGTGAAGGTGTTTCTCCCGGTATCTGACTTCCTAGTACTCCAAGCTTTATTGTTCCGGGAGATTTTCTTTAATTTTTCAGCAATCTCAGCATAAGGACATTCCCCATAAGATCCACCTGCTATAGTGTCCAACACCGCTTTATTTACCTCCTTGGTTCGGCAAGTAGCGTTAAGGCGAGTTCTAACATTGGCCATCCATTAAAAAGACTTCTAAACAAAAGAATTATTAATACATGCAAGACACTATTCTAGAATTGTTATTTTAGTAAGGTTTTATCTCACTATTTGCCTATGGTTCCCTTAACCCTAGTTATGGAGTTTAGTTACCCTTAGTCATAATCACAATATTCAAATATATTGTATAAGAATTCATGTACTTACTTCAACGAGAAAGAGTAAAATCCGAAAGTTTGCTTGATTAATCACAAAAAACCACCAATAATCACTTGCAAGAATCTCAAGGTAATCAGTAATCTCACAAAAAGTCTAATGATAATCAAAAGGTGTCTAAAAATACGGAGTCTAATAATGATCCAAAGTCTAACCTAAAAAATGAGGTTTTTCAAACTATTTATAGAAAATAAAAACCAAATTAAACAAAGACTCCATTTGCTAGAACTCTGTCAAAACACGGCTGGGTCGACGGACCTCCCGACGGATCGTCGTGGTCATGATGGACCGTCATGGACTCCGTCGTCCCATACTTGTGCAATTTCTTCTGCTGCTCTCTTCATACCCTCGACGGCAAGTATGACAGACAGTCACAAACACGACGGTCCGTCAAGGGTCTTCGTTCCAAAATACTTCAACTCTAGGAATATCGATACTGGGATTACTTCTCTGAACTTCATGACAAACCTGCAGGAAGGACCATCATAGACACGGCGGACCGTCATGGATTCTGTAACCCCACACTTGGTCAGACTTCCCCATCTTCTTTCAGCAGCTGCACTACGTTGCCACCTACGGACCGTCACAAGCACGAAGGACCATCACAAGCTCCGTAGGTGGTCTCTTCTGCATTTCTTTGCTCAAAATCTCCTAATTCATCTTTGGACAGATTTCCTGCAAATAAAGAGAAACTTATATAAAAATTACAACAAAAAGGCTTTTGGACACACTAGACATTAAAGAAAAAGTATTAATAATGTTGTGAAACCACGGTATATCAGCCACCCCCTTCTGAGTCCGTTCCTTAGCCTAGGCAATGAATTTCAACATCCAATGCTAGATATAATGCAACAAGGTGACCATCTAGGCCTTTTACTTTCAGACCTTTGGTATCAGGACCAGTGCTGCTAACGGTGGAGTGGATCGGGAGGAACTGGGTGCTCTACTTGTGGCATGGGTTGAATCAGATGGAGTGGTCTCAGTAGGCTCTAAAGTGGAAGGATCAACCCCTTGGGCTAACTCTACCGTATTCGCTAAACTCTCACTCAGCGACTGCAACTCAACTCAAGGCCCTCTCCGAGATGCCGCCACATTGTCCTCATCCCTGATGAGACCTATATCCACAGTTCCAGTCGATGTACGGAGGGCATCACTCACTCCAGTATCCCTGCATAACTGGAATATAAAATAGGTGAACGAGTAAGTAGTAGAGGTCTTACACGCCCTGTCATGTATTACCGAGATCAATAACTTTGCGAAGTCGGTCTCAAACCCGGCCACCAATGCTGCAATCAATATCGCTCTATCCCATGTAAGAATGTTATCTGCTGTCGTGGGAGACAGGCGGTGGTGGACTAACCACCAGAAGAAGTTTGCTGTGAAAGCGAGGTTGGCCTTTTTGATAAGGCCTCTAGGTCCAACACATAGTCTTCTCCCTCACCGTCAATGGATAGCTGTGTGCAAGCCATCTTTTGGTGGACTCTCTCTGATATGTGCTCCACTTAAACTGTCCATTCTTTACCAAAGCCCACCTATTATCAAACTGCGGAGTAAGTGATCCCTCATAGCACTAGTTGGCACACCCGTACAAGAAGCGGCAGAGTGGAATTAGGAGAAATGTCCACCTGGCAGCCTCGAGCTAAAACCTCTTTGAGTGGGTCCTATTTGGCAGGTTTCGCCCACCCATCAAAAGAACCTTTGAGAGTTGCCACATAAGAGGCGTATAACTCTCTAACAATCTCCTCGCTATATGACCGTAGATTCCTAGCCATTCACTCAAGCCTGTGGTGTGTAAAAAAGTTATGCACATCAAGGACTGTGTGAAGACTCCCTGTAAGAACTCTCCACTCGACTGTCACCAGACGAGTCATCACCATCTTATCTTTTAGCAGCTTTGCGTCCTTCTATACCTAATATTGACCATCGATGCACCATCAGTTTGGCTCATCAGGTACTTGTGTAGGGACATCATCTTGGGGTGCGGAGTTGACTACAAATGATGGTCCTTATCAGACGAGGAATGACGGGCAGTAACCTCGAGGTGAGTGGCTCCAATTGATCCAAAACCGCAGGAAGTGGCCACATTCGACCCCATAGAGTGGGCTGACTCTGAACCTGATGCCATTTCAGAGCAAAACGCTTCTTCCGAACCCAAAGCAGACAAAGACGGTGTCTCAGTCAGTATACACTCCTCCTCAGATTTGGAGGCAATGACTACGCCGGAAGCTACATTCTTGGGGGTGCCCCGAGTGACTCTTGCAGTTGGTGTAGGGGTTCGGGTACCTGGGGGTATGTATTAAGGATCTCGCTGATTGTAGGACATGCTAAAAATCCAATGAGATGGTGCCACGGAGTTGGACCTTCCCCTGCAATAGACGATGTTCGGTTTGGGGGACATATGTACCTAGAAAACAGTATGTTAGACTCATACAAATCTTACTAAACACACAAAACAATAAAACTAGAGATATGAAACAAAAATCACAGTCCAGTACAGAACCACAATACTAGTTGATGTGCACTATCGATGGCCCGTCGATGAATCGACGATCCATCGATAGTGACCTTCGTTGGACTGAAGAATTTTCTATTAGTATACATTCAATAGACCTCTCAGTTGGAAACGACGGACCTGCAGAATGTCCCGTTAATCAATCAACAAACTATTGTCCACTTCTGTCGTCTGACACTTAGAACAAATTTTAGCTCTCACAAATCAGGGTTTCAGTTAGAAATGACGGACGTGCAGAACGGCCCGTCGATCAATCGACGGATCGTAGTCCTCTTTTGTCATCTGAGAGTTCAACAATTTTAAGGTGGATTAATCGATGGACCCTATCGAAGGCCCATCGATCAACCGTCGGCCTGTCGACAATGTCTCGTGCTGTTGGTCAGAGACATATTTCAGACCTTGTTTATAGTAGTACATTTAGACACCTTTTAGAACCTTATAAGTTTACCCAACACCATTACAACAACTACAACACCAATTCTTCATCCTTAGGGTTTTAGTGTCGCAAGTTTCATTATCGGATTCTAAGATTTTATGAAGCACTAAGTGGGAAAGTCAACAATCTTATTTTAAACAGATTAAACCATAACCCATGAACTTTCTATCATTATAAGGTACGTATTACCCATTTTTAACAATCATAAACATGAAATTTTGTCCCTAATTCAAGATCCACATTCTAATTTTTCGTTTCGAACAACAAATGAACGAGAATTCATTAAGCTAAGGGAATCAAAATACCTAAAAACATTAGTGGAGTGAATGATTGGGTGATTTTCTCAACAACCTACATTCCTGCTTTTGAACATAGACTGGACAAAATATGAGAGATGAAGAAGATTTGGGGGAGGAGAAGGTTGTGGGAGTTTAGGGTAATTTGGGAGTTTGGGGATTCTCATGAATATGGAAGGGAAGGATATGAAAAATTAATGGGAAAGGGAGGAAATAAGGGAAGGGAAACGGTTGGGAAAGAATTTCAAAAGATTTGTGGAGGTTATTTGAACATTTTTCTATTAATAAAACTAGTCCGGTCGGGTTGGGTCACTAGTTTTTTGGACTGATGACAACCTATCAATGGTTCGTAAGTCAATCAACCGATCATTGATTAGACCATCGATTGCACAAAACATAGAAAATTACATGATATATTTGGGATCTATGAACACCATCGATAACTATTGATTGGGTTCGTAGATCTGTGCACCAGACTATTTTTTGCAGAATTCTTGGTTGTGGTCCCTACACATTTAACACCCATTAAGTTATTCTTTTTTGTTTTCTAGAAACTTTTGAGACACCGATCCTAAACTAATCTCTAGACAACACAATAAAAAGTAACGCATGAAGATGAGTACAACTAAAAAAATGAAAAAAGAGAATACAACTATTCATACAAAGAAAAGAAAAACCAATTGTTGTCTAGAGGATACTCCTTGGGTTGCCTTCCAAGAAGACCTTAATTTAACATCGCGGCATGATGCATGATACTTTATTACTCATATTTTATCAACGCGATATGCCTCAACTAATTCATGGACTCAAGCGCCTCACGTGGGAACACTTTGAAAATAAGGAATGACCTTTCAACTTGGATTTCAGTTTGCTCGGAAACAAGCGTAGACTAGAGTTGAATAGAAGCACCAAGTCCCCAACCGTAAATTCTTATTTTCAATCTGTTGGTCATGATACTTCTTCATCTTCTCTTTGTATATGGCTGAACTTTTATATGCTTTGAGGAAAACCTCATAAAGCTCATTTAACCCATTAAGTCTCTGTTCCATTGCTTCATTCCAATCCATCTTCAGTTTCTTCATCGCTCAAATGGCTTTGTGCTCTAACTCAACCAGCAAGTGAAAATCCTTACCATCTACAAGTTGGTATGGTGACATGCCTATGGGTGTCTTGTATGAAGTTCGGTAGGCTTAAAGACTATCATCAAGCCTCCTTGACCAACCCGTTCTATTATCATTAACCATTTTCGGTAGGATTTGCTTGGTCTCGATTTGACACCTCAACTTGCCCACTAGTCTCTTGATAGTACGGAGTGGACACATAGTGTCAAACCCCTTATTTATCCAATAGCCCTTTGAATAACTTATTGGAAAAGTGAGATCCCCCATCACTAATAATGGCCCTAGGTGTGCCCAATCTAAAGAAGATGTTTTTCAAGAACGTGGTGACACTCTTCCATTTATTTTTAGAAAGAGCTATGGGTTCTACCCGTTTAGACACGTAGTCCACCACCAAAAGTATAGATTTAATCCCATGATAACTCACAAAAAGGACCATAAAATAAGTCCCCATATATAAAAAAACTCAATCACTAGAATGGGATTTAAAGGGAGATCTTGCCTCTTCGAAATTCCTCCATCTCTTTAAAACCTATCATATAACTTGGGAAACTCCTGAGAATCTTGGTGAATGGTTGGCCAATAGTATCCACACTGCAAAATCTTGTGGGCAGTTCCAGATGCCACTATGATACCAACCCATAGGCGAGGAGTGTCATGCCTCCATAAAACATAGCATCTCCACTTTTGGCACGCAATGACGAATAAGCCCACCAGCACAACTCTAGTATAAGTAAGGGTCATCCCATAATAACTTTTTCACATCATGTATGCACTTCTTCATCTGATGGAAGGATAAGTATATTACTAGCAAGATAATTCACAAAATTGGCAAACCATGCAATCAAAGCATGAAAAAACGACCAATACATACTCATGAATAAGGGTATCATCAATTTTAGCCTTTTCACCCAACTCTCGCATAGCTTCATCCTCCATCTGGACAAGTGATCGAAAACTTGATTTTGAGTCCCTTTTCTATCTTTTACCTCAAAATCAAACACTTTCAATAGTAGCACCCATGAAATCAACCTTGGTTTATCATCCTTGTTTTGCCATCAAATACCTCAAAGCGGAGTGGTTAGTATACACTATGACTCTCGTGCTAAGAAAATAAAGACAAAATTTTTCGAAAGCCAATACCATTGCTAGGAGCTCTTGTTCAATTACATTGTAGTTCTTTTGAGATTCATGTAGGGACTTACTTTCATAAAAGATGGGATGAAGGATTTTACCCCTTATTTGTCCCAATACCACACCAAGACCAACTTCTCCTTCAACTCTCCAAACGCCTTCAGACAAGATTTATCAAAATACAATTTACATTCCTTCTCAAGTAATTTGCACAGAGGATGTGCAATTTCTAAGAAATCTTTAATAAACCTTCGGTAGAAGCCCGCATGGCCCAAAGAACTTCTCACACCTTTTTACAGAGATGGCTGAATGAAGTCTCTCTATAACTTCAACTTTTTTTTGACCAACCTCTATCCACTTCTCCGAGATGTGATGGCCTAATACTATACCTTCTTTCACCATAAAGTGACATTTTCCCAATTTAGCATAAGATTGCAATCTTCACATCTTTTGAGAACCTCGACCAAGTGAATCAAACATCTATCAAAGAAGTTGTCAACCATTGAAAATTCATCCATAAACACCTCAATAGTGTCTTCCACCATATCATATATATAAACATCATGCATCTCTAGAAAGTGACCAGTGCATTACGCAAGCGAAACGACATCCTCTTGAATGTGAATGTCCCATAAGGGCAAGTAAATATGGTCTTATGTTTCTTGTCTGGGGAAATAAAGATTTGATTTTAATCCAAATATCCATAGAAAAAAATACAATTCTTTTCCTGCGAGTCTAACTAACATCTGGTCCATGAAGGGCATCGGAAATGGTCCTTCTCAGTCCATGCATTCAAGTAATCCATACACACTCTCCATCCAGTCATCGGCCTTATTGGAACATGCTCGTTCCTCTCATTGGACACTACGACCATTCCCTCCCTTTTTGGGCATACACTAAATAGGGAATACCCAACTACTATTAGCAAAAGGATATATGACTCCGGTATCCAACTATATAATGATCTCTTTCTTCACTGCCTCTTGCATAAGTGGATTCAACCACCTCTGTTCTCAATACTTGGCTTGTGTCATGAGTTAGATATTGTGTGAACAAATAGCGAGAGGGATCCCGATAATGTCCACAATATTCCAACCAATCGCTCATTTGAACCTCTTAAAAACATCCACCAAACACTCTACTTGTTGGACATTAAAATCAGACGCAATAATTACTTGCAAAGTGTCATCTCTACCGAAGAATACACACCCCACATGAGGTGGTAGAGCCTTAAGCTCTAATTTTTGGTCCTCCTCAATAGATGGTCTCGCGGGTGGAGACTCGCTATGTATCATATCTAACTCCAAATTCTTTGGTTTGGACTTATATTTGACTCATTCAAGTGCCGCAACCAAAGACCCATACTCTTCAATACCATCACTCTCAAAAATCATGATTACCGCCGCTAGTGCCTCAATATTAAGGCGCTCTTCAATTTGTACCTCAAACATACTCTCAACCCTGTAGGATATAACAGAGACCGTTTAGATCTCACCAGTCAGTGTAATGGATCTACAAAATGTTGAATGTTGGTTCTTAATTGTTCAACCTAAATTTCATTTGCCTTTTGGCATATCTACAACTTCATTTGCCCTTTTTCCATATCGACCAAGGCGCGCCCCGTAGCAAGGAACGACCTCCCAAAAATAATAGTGACCTCAAAGTCCACCTCATAGTGAAGAATATCAAAATTGTCCGGAAATATAACGGCTCAACTTTCAAGAGCAAATCATGATGTATCCAATGGGCCTCTTCACTATTGGATCGGCCATCAGTAACCGCATTGCAATGGTTCAGTCAAACCCAATTTCATAAAAATGGAAAGTGACATGAGATTTATGCTTGCACCTAGATCACATAGTGATTTGGAAATATGTAATAATATGATGGTACATGGAATACTAAAAGAACATGGATCTTTCTTCTTCTGGATAAGAGACCTTGTAGAAATAGCACTACAATGCTGCATTCTGTCATCATCCTCACAACTTACTGGTCTCTTCATTGTAACCATATCCGTCATGCACTTGGCATAACCGAGCATTTTATCCAAAGCTCCTATCAATGGGACATTCATGAAAAGCTGCTTCAACATAGTGATAAAATGTCAATATTTACCATTCTCAATCTTCTTCACCAATCTTTGAAGGAATGGTGGAGGTGGTCTAGGAATGGTGAGGTACCTCTGCTTCTTTGACTGCTTTGTCCACCAATTCACCACTAGTTTCCACCACCTATTCATCTTTCCTCATCTCATCTTCTACCACATACAACATATGTGGATTAATAGTTTGCTTACCTCCTCGAGTGGACAATTGGGCCATTTGTAACTCAAGCGTTTAATCGAGACCGCATGTGCATCAACCTTTTGCCATATATTAGCCAAATATCCTCTCAAGTCCTTGACGTTCTTATCACTAGCATCAAACCTTCTCATTATCTTCTGCCACATATCTTCAACTCGCGCCATAATACCTTTACTATACCTAGGAGCAACTTCTCAATTTTGAGGTGGATCATAGGCACCACTTTGATCATTTTTGTTACCATAGTTACCCCGGTTGAAGTTGTTGTCGCAGTTTGTAGTTTCCATCTAGAACATACAGTCTTTCTCTGTAGTAATTCCAAAAGTTGTGACCTTAATTTCCTTGACCTTGATGCCAATTTTCCTTATTGAAGCCTTGGGCGTTTGGTCGAAAACCATGTCTGATCATTCACTACATAAGTATAATCTTCATTATTGTATTCATCTGCTAGCGGTGGTGGTTTTAGTCGAGAAAATCATCGCATTTACCTTTTCTGCTCCTCTAGTGACATGTTTCAATACCTACCCAAGCTCAGTTCTTATTTGAGCCATGTCTTCACGAATCTCATCTAAGGCCAAATTTTGTGTAATTTTTACTACAAAGTTGTTTCTACTAGTATCCGACTTTCTAGTACTCCAAGCCTTATTGTTGTGAGAGATTTTGTCCAACTTCTCTGTGATCTTTGCATATGTGCACTCACCATGAGAACCACCCACAATTTTATCAAGCACTTCTTTTTATTAGCATCTTGTTCCCGATAGAAGTGCTCTTTCGATGACTCATTATCAATGCGGTGGTTTGGGACACCTCTCATGTATGCAGTAAACTGTCCCAAGAGCTACTTACCGATTCCACAAGTAATACCACAAAGTTGTTCACTATATCTTTGTGGTTAAGATTTTTGGAATCGGGTATTACCTTGCTAGGAACACATCCCTAAACTTATCCCACGTATAAATAGAATCATATGGAAACTCAGTAAACCATATTGTGGCCTCTCCCATCAGTGATAGAGGGAACACTCTCAGCCCGATATTGTTTATGTTTAGTTTGGCCACCCCACAAAAATCTTGCACACTCACCTTAGTTTGGCTATATGAGCATGGGATCCTCAGATGGTAGCCCTGAAAACATACCCCTTGCGGTGAACATCTACATCAAGATACTAGTTTCCACGAACGTGTTCCCCTGTGGTAGATAAGGTAAGTCAAGAGGCCCATCAGAATTAGTGATATTGATGTTTCCCCAATAGAAATCTTGAGAGCATGGGATGAGATGATGCATCCTTAAAGAATCACCAGCCGAATATTCTGCAACCACTTGATCGTGAGCATCAACCGGTGGTGGGAGTTAGCAATTGATCCCATCACCTAGATTAGATAGGTTCTACGGATTATTCATTCTTCAAAGTGTACTTTTAAGTTAAGGATCGAATGGAACTATTGTTTGTCCTCGACTCCATGTACTTCGTATACACTAGAGCTAGACCTGAGAGAAACAAAAACAAAAGAAAAAGTAAAATCAAGACATTGTTGACTAAATTTCAGTAATGTTATTAAGGTTAATCAAAAAGCCACTTTCCCCGGCAGCGGCGCCAATATTTGATATGCTCAAATTATACCTCTCTAAGAAAGTTTAATCGGTCATATCAAGTCAAAAACCCACCTATTAGGTTGTGGTCAATCTCAAGAGGAAATTGGTTCAGACTTAACTTTAACGTACAATTACTTCTATCTAGTCAAGCCCTTTTTAGAAATAGGAAATTAAAGGGGGGATTTTGTGAAACAAAATTTTTGTAATATCTCTAAGTGAAACAACAAATAGGAGTAAATCTTTAGTGTTTATCAAGTTCTGAGAGAAACTATGGTGTAAGTGCTCCCCATAGGTTCAAAACGCTAGCTATAACAATTGTTCCCTAGTGTTTTAGATGGAATGCAATAAATTAGGTATCTCTAAGTCTCTTAGTCCCGAACTGGGAGATTTTCACCCCGTACCTTTGTTCGGCTATGTGTGGCTAAGCTACTAACCCTTACCTTTACTTCATATTAAGAATCATATTCGATGTATGACATAGTTATTACTTTGCACCAATTGAAAATAGCCTATTGTATAGTATCCACTAAATCTACGTTCATAATTCTTTTCCTTTTAACTACCTCTTTGGTCCGACAAGTAGCAGTAAAGCGAGTTCTGAGGTGTGCACTTGTTAAAAAGATTTCTAAGCGAAAGAATTATCAATGCATGCAATAACTCTATTTGAGAATTTTTATTAAGCTATAGTTTACTCTGTTAATCACCCATGGTTCCCACAACCCTAGTTGTGGATTTAGTTACCCATGCATAGAAGAACACAATTCATAGCTAACAAACAATAAATCATGATCTTACTTTGAAAAATTCAAAGAAAATCCAGAAATTCAACTTGAAACAGCAAAAAAACACTTAAAATGAAATCCGGATATTTGAATTAATGCCAAAGTTACAAAAACCCAAACTCCAATAACAAACTAAGAATAGTAGTAATAGAATCAAACCACAAAAACGAGGTTCCCTATTTATAAAAAATAGTTTCCTAAATTAAAAGGAATTCAAATAATGAAAGTTGTCCAAAGATGCAACTTCAATCAATGACCCCACAGACGGTCCGTCTATGAAACGACGGATAGTCGACTGCCTCCGTAAGTCCAGACTTGGTATTTTTTTGATCCTTCAACTGGCATCTTCTTAATTCCATCGATGGACCAACAACATGGTCCATCGATGCGTCTACTATCCATTGATGCTTTCCGTGTTTCCGTACTTAAACTTTCTTCAATTTTGGGTACTGGGACATTTTCTGATCTGATCGACGATTCAATATGACAGTCCGTCGTTCCTTCCATAGACCCACCCTTGGTCAGATTTCCTCGAGTTTCTCTAGATTCCTGAACTTTAGTTGACAGTTCACCATCTACAGTGTGTGGATGGAACGACGGGCCGTTGATGGTCTTCGTCGGTCACATTAGCAATAAATCTAAGCTGCCTTTTGCGTTTTTATTTTGGACAACTTTCCGGCAAAAAAAAGATAAAAGCATATTAAAACTTCTATAAAAAGATTGCATACACACACCAATCTAAAGGAAAAAGCATTTAAAGTACCGTGAAACCATAGTACAGTTTTTGGGAGGCTTGAAACTGCGGTTTTTCAACCAACGGATCATTTGTCGATCAATGGTTCATTGGTGGGGTTTCGTGGGTGGAAATTTAGCTCCATTTGTAGCCTGGATAACCTACCTTGTAGGTATAAACCACGGTGAAAGTTGACAGACCATTGGTTTGACCAGTGACCATCGTTTGCCCTCGTTGGTTGACACCGCAAAGGAAGTTTTGGGTTCTTCTCTAAGGCCCCTTATGTGTTCTAGGTGAGGTCGTAACTCAGATGTTAAAACCCTAAACATAGTCTTCTAGGTATTTGGAATATCCCACACCAATTTAAAACAAAATGAAAACATAAAACTCACTCAAACACATCAAGACACATGAACACTCTCTAAGGCACACTTTGCGAACGTCATGGACGTTCTCGGACGTTTGACCTCCAAAAATAACCAAACTTCAAACACTGCCTAAGGACACTAATAAAACTCATTTTAAATTAAAATTAACTTGAAAAACAATCACGAAGTTCTAGTTCACCTTAGTTCATTTTAGGGTGTTACATTCTCCCCCATATGGAATCACATTCGTCCTCGAATGACACTAAAACTTTAAGACCATCAAGGACTAGAATAGCAACACATAACTCATTACAATCATTTTCAAACATTCACAATCAAAGAACCAACTAACAAGGATCAGAAATTCACACTTTCGAACACTTTATAACACAAGCACTTTATAACAACTTTCACATTTAAAAATCTACTCTTATTCTTCACTTATTGAGGAACTACCGTCTCCAACATTAATCATGCTTATACAAAACCCCTTACACACATTGAAACATAATTTCAATACAAAGCAATTATTTTTTCAAAATTGAAGATTTTCACAATGAGCATCACCGTAACACCAGGCAACTTTGCAAAATTTACAAATTCAATTTCACATTCATTTCATCACTTATGGAGGAACTACCTTTTCCAACATTAAACATGCTCATTAACATCATTCTAAACACATTGAAACCATCCTTCATGAAAAATGCTATTTTTTTTAAAAATTTGGACTTCTTTATTGTGAGCTCAAAACTTCATTCTGTCACTTTCTTAAAATTTCAATGCACCTTTCAAGCAACTTTAAGACATCACAATATGAGAGATAAAGAAAAAAAAAGTTACTACAAAGAGACTTGGTAAGTTACACTAAGTGCAATGTGAAAGTAGCATCCCAAACTACCACTCCCACTGAGTGACCCTTGAGGATTCCGTTGGACTTAGTACAGTACATGCAATTCAACTCAACATTCATCATGCAAAACTTAGCTTTAACTTCTTTAACATTATACCTTATGTAAGATAATTTCATATACAAAATGATAACTCATATTATTATGCAAGACTCTTAATCATTACTGAACTACTAAGGATTCAGTCTCAAGTTTGAATAAGAACACAAAGGAAAGATGATGATATCAACTACCTTTCTACTTAACTAATCCTCCCCACATAGGATAAAACCATCTTTAAGGCCTCATACCTTAAATACCATTATACCTCTCACAAGGTAGCAACTCACACTACCCTCGACTCATGCACATGAAGACTAAACATCAACTCTACTAGTCAAGCATAACACTCTCCTCTTAGGATTCAAGCCTAGACCAAATTTATGAAACATCACCTCATTCAACTCTTAGGCATCCTATAACTCAATCTCATCGAATAAAACTCCTCCTTTTTTCTTTCGACCAATTAAGGTAGATTCATTTGAAAAAATAAAAAATCTTACTATACAAATTCCACCATTTTTGCTAGCATAACCCCACAATTTCCTAACTAGATAATAATACCACATTTCCCCCTTAGAATAAACACCTACACAAGAGCTTCAACCCAATCATATGAAGAACTATGCAACTTTAACCACACAATAGGGTTTCCCTCAACTCCTATAACATCTACACATCCTCTCTGCATTCCTAAAATTTACACCTTATAGCATTTCAGCCATCATTGAACATAATCACAAAATGACTCATTTTCTCTCAAGGGCACCTTATTCAATCATTATAATTCCTACAATTTCATAGAAATACATCACCATAATGTTTCTCATCATAACAATCCCAATCTCATAAATCACATATAGCAATAAATGGCATCACATCAGAATTCTCAAAATTGACCTTCATATCTACTCTTCTATCCACAAAACCATCATAAGCATTTACAACTTACATTTAACTCCCTCAAACATAAAAACATCTCCCCTTCCAAGCAATCACACCTTGAAGACCATCACACAAGGGAACATAAGAGATAGAGAGAGACCTTATGGAGTTAAGTTCTATGGCACGATTAGAGAGTAATGAAGAAAGTGCAACTTTACCGTCCTTTAGACTCTTGTCCATGAATGTGTCACGACTCACACCAATGATCAAGATACTACTAGACATGGCTTGTCAGACATTTAGAGACTAAACTATTTTGTATTACCTTATGCTCTGATAACAAGTCTGCTACGACCCGTAAGCACCCTCTCGAAGTTAGGGATGACCCTTAGGTCATGACGTGCATACTTGACCCTTTGGGGCCTTGTACAACCCCTTTAACTATCGTTCATTGCATAAAACATGAAAAGTACTGAATAATTAAAACTTTTCATGATAATTAATATAAAAAGGAATTCTTTTATAAATACATATATTATCTCATTGTCACAAGCCAAACTTAAAGACACGACATAAATAACATAGGTACACGACCCTTTATATTTAAAGAAATACATAATAAGTCGTAACATAAAGACACTAAGAAGATAGGAAGTATGCCCTCAGATATATAAGGAAATACTTTGACTTGAGATAGACTTTCCCAAGTTTCGCCTGCTAGACTTCAACCTTGCTTCAAAAACCTATACGTATAGACTACATAAATGTTTGGGGTTATTACAATACAATGTACTAAGTATGGAATCTCCAAAAACATGCCAAAATGGACATTTTAGTAAAATAATCTTTCAAGATAAATAATTAAAATACTTATGAATATAGAAGTAAAAAAGAATTTCCATCATTTTAAGCAAAAAGAGCATTTTATAGTGAAGTACCCAAATTATTACAGTAAGCTCCTTCATTATTATAGTGAAATATCCTATTGCATAACAACTCAACTTCCAAGTCCAAGTAAAGAGGAAGTGAACTCATTTCCGTAGGAGTTTACCTAACTAAGGATTATCCTAAGACTCACCAAGGTAAGACATGAAGGAAATTTCCATGTACCTCCTTCAATACACACCAAAGCAATCCTCAAGACTCGTGCTTTTGGCTTACTCACCTCGGGAGAATAAGCCCCCACTCAATAACAAGAAATTATAAAACTCAAATAAGTCACCAAGACTTCCCTTTCAGAATGCCTACTTAGCGAATGATTAGATAGCGTCCCATACTATCACCTACCTTAAGTAGTACACTCTTTTAGAAAGCTTAGCACCCAGACTCCCCTCTAGTAAGGTCTACTTAGTGCAATGGATAGATAGCGTCCTATTCAACTACCTACCTTAAGTAGTACGTTCTTTTAAAAGACTTAGTTCATTAAATTCATATAAGGCTCACTAAGACTCCGCTTTCAGAATTCCTACCTAGTGCAATGGATAAATTGTGTCCTATTCTACTCCTGCCCTAAGTAGTACACGTTTATAGAAGACTTAGCATTTCTATTACTTTTATGGGAGTTAGATTAAACGACACAAACCATGAGTGATAAACATGGAATCCCAATTCTTCCCTTATCGGAGAAGGGTCCGTTCACTTGCCTTGGGTGAGGTCTTACTTTGTTTGAGCTTTTACATGGATTTCCCAATAGCTAAACCTATGCGGGCACATAGTTAAGGGATAAAGAGATCACTACTAAGTAACTCATTCGCTTCAAAATAAGTACTCATCTAAAGAGGTACATTGGAATACAACATCTTACCTCACAAAGTGTAATCATCTCTTCTTCATATCCTCTCGATTCTAAGCATATTTCCCCATATATTCTCAACATTTTAAACTATAGGTTAAGGATATTTAATGATCACCACATCTCAACTCATAAGGGAATTCATCCTCCAACCTCTTTTTGAGAGCTCTTACAATATAGTGAGGTTGCTACTAAACACTTCATCTTAAATCACAAAGAGTGTTCACCCAAAAACACCCATTTTTGACTTAACATAGCATCATTCATTCATTTAAGTGTGAATGTGTGTACATGTGAGAACGTCTTGCACATAAGCATCATTTCATTTACATTTAATTTTTATACCTTCTTAGACCTTAATTCATCACATCACACACTTTACATGCTTTAGAAAATCTTATAAGTTATTTAGACATAATCTTTTGCATACTTCTCATAACAAGCTTTATAAAACAAATTAACAATGATAACTCCATTTCCATCTTTGTTCACATAATATGCCTTCATAGCCTCATTCAAAATACACAAGTAACTACACATTCATACAATTCAAGTAAACATCACCACCAAGAAGGTACACCATACCACTTAAGAGTATTTCATAATAAAAAAATGAAAAAACATAACCATCTTACCCTTTAATCCAATCTTCCATCACCTGTAACATTTTAGTAAACAATTTATCATAATATAGACATTAGAGCAGTATCTAAACAACAACATCAACTCAAAGAAACAAAATCTTAAAGATTACAAATTGATGCTCATTTAACCCATTCCTTAAGACAAAATTTGATATAAAGATTTAACATGTTTTCATTAAACTTTTAGCATTAAAATCACCAACTAACATTAAAACATCATATTTGAATGATTTAAAATGTTTTCATGCAAGAACCACACTTAGAGCACTGATAGAAGAAGTTAGGGATGGAAAACATTTTTTGAAATCTATTAGAAAGGTGCTCCTTGAATGGAAGAGAGTTCCAGGGTTACTACCATAGCTCACATATAAGAAACCCCAATGAATTTTGATGAATAAACGTCAACCAACCGCCCTTTCTAGACCTTGTTGAGTTCTAGCTTCCTTGGTGACTTGAGAGAGTCTTCTAAGAGGGAGGGGTTTAGGGTTTTGGGAAATGAAGTCTAAAATGAGGTCTTCGGGGTTAAAACACTTTAATATATATATAAACAACCCTAAAAATGACTTCCTAGGTTCATAAAAGACTTGGGGTGAATTCACCAAAAACCCAAATTCACTATATGAAAAGGCAATTTTCGGCAAACTTGAAACGACGCTGAGCAACCAACGGACCGTCTGTCCATCAATGGTCCGTTTGTGAGGTTATGTGGGTGAAAAATTAGATCCATTAGAATCCTAGATAACCTACCTTGCAGGTCAAATCAGCGGGACAAATTGATAGGCCTTTGGTTGGACCACTGGCCGTCGTTTGCCCTGGTTGGTAGACACTGCCAAGGCAGTTCTGGGTTCTTCTCTAGGGTCCCTTGTAGGTCCTAGGTAGGGTCGTACCAGGACGTTAAACCCCTAAACATAGTCGTCTAGGTGTTAGGAAAATCCCACACCAATTTTAAGTAAAACAAACACGTAAAACTCACTCAAACATATAAAGACACATGAACACTGTCTAAGGAACACTTCACGAATGACGTGGAATTTCTTGGACGTTTGACCTCCAAACTTAACCAAACTTCACACAATGACTAATTACACTAATACAACTCATTTTAACTTAAAATTAACTCAAGAAACAATCACGAAGCTCTAGTTCACCTTAGTTTGTTTTAGGGTACATTCTCCCCCACTTTGAATAACATTCGTCCTCGAACGACACTAAAATTTTAAGAAATTCAAGGACTCCATTAGAAACACATAACACATTAAAATAATGTTCAAACATTCACAATCAAATCACCAACTAACAAGTATTACAAATTCACAATGTCAAACGCTTTACAACGCAAGCACTTTGTAACAACTTTCACATTTCAAAATCCACTCTTGTTCTTGACTTATGGAGGAAATACCTTCTCAAACATTAAACATGTTTATACACAAACCCTTAAACATAAAAAATGAAGATTTTCACAGTGAGTATCACGTAACACATGCAACTTTGCAAAACTTCACAAATTTAATCGCACTTTTATTTCTTCATTTATGGAGGAAATACCTTCTCCAACATCAAACATGCTCATAAACATCATTTCGAAACCCATTGAAACCATTGTTCATGAAAAATGCATTTTTTCTAAAAAGTTGGATTTCTTTACAGTGAATTAGAAACTTCACTGTGCAACTTTCTTAAAAATTCTATAATGCATCTTTCAAGCAACTCTAACAAAAAGGCATGACAATATGAGAGACAAGGCCATACTTACTTACTTTGAAGAGACTTGTTAAGTTACACTAAGTGCAATGTGAGAATAGCATCCCATACTACCACTCCCACTTAGCGACCATTGAGGATTCTCTTGGACTAAGTACAATACATGCAATTCTACTCAACATTCAACATGCAAAACCTAGCTTTAACTTTCTTCTTTAACAGTATACCTTAAGTCATCTAACTTCATGTACAACACATGATAAATTATATTATTATGGAAGACTCTTAATCATTACCAAACTACTAAGGACTTTGTCTCAAGGTTCAATAAAAACACAAATGAAAGATGAGGATATCAACTAGCTTTCTACTCAACTCATTCTCCCCCACTTAGGATAAAGTTATCTTCAAGGCCTCATACCTCAAAGTACCATTATAACTCTCACTAGGTAGGAACTCACACTACCCTCGACTCATGCACATAAGGACTAAACATCAACTCTACTAGTCAAGCATAACACTCTCCTCTTAGAATTCAAGCCTAGACAAACTTTCTTAAACAACACCTCATTCAACTCTTAGGCACAACAGAACTCAATCTGATGGAATAAAACTCCTCCTTTTCCTTTACACCAATTAAGTTAGATTCATTTGGAAAAATAAAAAACCTTACTATATAAACTCCACCATTTTTGCTAGCATAACTCCAAAACTTCCTCACTAGGTAATCATACCACATTTCCCCCTTAGAGAAAAAACCTACACAAAAAACATCAACCCAATCATAAGATGAACTATGAAACATTAACCACACAAGTGGGTTTCCCTCAACTCCTACAAAACCTCCACATCCTCTCAACATTCCTCAAATTTACACCTTAAAGAATTTCTACCATTATTGAACATAATCACAAGATGACTCATTTTCTCTCAAAGGCGCATTATACTGTCATTAAAATTTATACAATGATTAGAACTACATCAACATAATGTTTCTCATCATTGCACTCCCCATCTCATAAATCATACATAGCAATAAATGGCATCACATCACAATTCTCAAAACTCAGCATCATATGTACTCTTCTATCCACAAAACCATCATAAGCATCAAAAATAAAAATTCTCTCCCGCAAACATAGAAACATCTCCTCTTCCAAGCAATCACACCTATAAGACCATCGGACAAGGGAACATAAGAGAGAGAGAGAGAGAGACCTTATGGATTTAAGTTATATGGCACGATTCAAGAGTAATGAAGAAAGTGAAACTCAATCATCCTATAGCCTTTTGTCCATGGCTTGTGAGACTATTAGACCCTAATCTATTTCCCACAATCTTATGCTCTGATATAAAGTCTATCAAGACCCGCAAGCACCCCCCCTAGAAGTTAGGGAGGACCCTTGTGTCATGAACGGGCGTACTTGAACCTTTGGGGTCTTATACAAGCCCTTTAACTATTGTTCATTACATAAGACATGAAAAGTAGTGGGAAATAAAAACTTTTTCATGAAAATTAATATAAAAAGGAATTCATTTATAAATACTTAGAAAATCTCACCGTAACAAGACAAACATAAAGACACGACATAAATTACTTAGGGACACGCTCCTTTCCATTTATAGAAGTAGATAATAAGTGTTAACGTAAAGAAACTAAGAAGATCGAACTATATATATGAGGATGTACTTTGTCTTTAGAGAAACTTTCTGAATCTTTTCCTTCTAGACTTCAACCTTGCTTCCAAAACCTATACTTATTGAGTATTGAAAAGTATCAGGTTAGTGCAAAAAAAATGTACTAAGTATGACATATGCAAAAATATGCAAAAAGGGACATTTTAGTAAAATAAGCTTTCACGACAAATGAATAAAACATTCATGAATATAGAAGTAAAACAACATAAGAATCATCATTTAACACTTAGAGAAGATTTCCATAATTTTTTTTCAAGAACAAAGAGCATTTTCCAGTGAAGTACCCAAACTCTTACAGTAAGCTCCTTCAATATTACAGTGAACTATCCTATTCAAAGAATAGTGAACTTCTAAGGCCAACCAAAGAGGAAGTGAACTCATTTCAGTAGGAGTTTCCCTAACTAAGGATTATCTTGTGACATACCAAGGTATGGCATGAAGGAAATTTATAAACAGCTCCTTCAATACACACCAAAGCGATCCTTAAGAGTACTCGTTTAGGCTTACTCACCTCGGGAGAATCAGCCACCACTCAATAACAAGACATTAGAAGGACACCCTCAAATAAGACACCAAGACTTCCCTTTCGGAATGCCTACTTAGTGCAATGAGTTTATAGCATCCCATACCACCACCTACCCTAAGTAGTACACTCTTTTAGAAGGCTTAGAACAAAGACTCCCCTTTCAGAAGGTCTACTTAGTGCAATGGACAGATAGTGTTCAATTCCACCACTTACCCTCAGTAGTATGTTTTTATAGGAGACTTAGTTAATTGAATTCATATGAGGCTCACCAAGACTCCCCTTTCGGAATACCTACCTAGTGCGATGGATAAATAGTGTTCCATTCCACCTCCTACCCTATGTAGTACACTCTTTTAGAATACCATTTTCATTACTTTTGTAGGATTTATCTTAACCGACAACGACCATGAGAGCTAAACATGGAATCCTAATACTTCCCTTATCGGAGAATGGTCCCCTCACTTGCCTAGGGTGAGGTCTTACTTTTATTTTGCTTTTACATGGCTTTCCTAATAGCTACACCAATGCAAGTACATAGTTAATGGATAAGGAGAATGCTACTAAGTAACTCATTCTCTACTAACGAGGAGTATTCATCTCAAGAAGTAAATTGAATGCAATATCTCACCTCATGAAGTGTAACCACCTATTCTTAATATCCTCTCGGTGCTATGCATAACTCCCCAAATATTCTCAACATTTTAAATTATAGGTTAAGGCTAACTAATGAGAACCACATCTCAACTCAAGAAGGGCATTCATCCTCCAACATATCTTAGAAAGCTCTTACGATGCAGTGAGGTTGCTACTAAGCACTTCAGCTCAACTCATGAAGAGTGTTCACTCCAAAACTTCCCTTTGGACTTAACTTAGATTCATTCATTCATTCAAGTGTGAGTATATGTACATATGAGTACATGTTCACATCAGCATAATTTCATTTTCATTTAACTTTTATACATGCATAGAACTTCACTCATCACGTCAAACACTTAACATGCTTCACATAATCGTATAAGTCGTTTAGACATAATCCTTAGCATACTTCTCATAAAAAGCTTCATAAAACAAATTAAAAAGAATAATTTCATTTCCATCTTTCTTCACATTATATGCCTTCATGGATTCATACAAAATACACAAGTAACTACACATTCATACAACTCAAGTAAACACCGACAACAAGAAGGTGGACCATATCACTCAAGAGTATTTCATAATCAAAACGAAACAACATAACCAACTTACCCTTTAATTCAAGATTCCAAAACCTATAACATTTTATGCAACAATTCATCATTATGTATACCTTAGGGCAATATCTAACAACGACATCAACAGAAACAAACAAAAGCTTAAAGACTACAAAATTCATGCTCATTTAACCCATTCCTTAAGACAAATATTTGAAATAAAGCTTTAACATTATTATATTAAAATTTTAGCATTAAAATCACCTAATAACATTAGAAACATCATATTTGAATTATTTAAAATGCTTTTATGCGATACCCATACTTAGAACCACAGATAAAAGAAGTTAGGGTTGGAAAACTCTTTTAAGTAGGGGATCCTTGAATTGAAGAGAGGTCAAGTATGACTACCATACCTCACATAGAAAAAACCCTAATTATTTTTTATGAAGAAACGTCGACCACCAACCCCTTCTATCCCTTCTTAACTTCTAGCTTCCATGGTGTCTTGAAAGATTCTTCTAAGAGGGAGGGGTTCTGGGTTTTAGAAAATGAAGTCTAAAATGATGTCTTAGGGTTTAAAAAACATCTTAATACATAGAAATAATCTAAAATTGACTTAATAGGTTCATAAAATACTATTCTATCCTTTAACTTAATTATTAAATATAGTCATACCTCCCATACTAGAATAATTAAGAATATTTTAATAAATCTATCTATTACAATATAGTAAAATAAAATCAAACCAAACATTTAAAATGTTATTAAACAAACACAAACAATATAGTCTGGCCAAACATTGTATCTATCATACAATACAGTATAATAAAATAGAATATAATACAATATATTATGAAACAATGGGTAACATTGATCCGGAAAAAATGTAAAGGAGGAGCTTGCTTGTTTTGGGGAGGAACTCCCGCATTGACAATCTCCTCTTCAACCGTTCTTGTGTCTGTCCTTCTAGTAGTCATAACCTATATCAAGAATTAAAGTATTAGAATAAAGGACACATAAATTTTAGACTCTTGAGGCATGACTTAAGAATACCAAATGATGTGAGAATTTTCTTAGCATCACATAACCTCTCATTTATGAGAGTGGCGCGCTTCACAATTATAAAGAAGACTTTTCATAGACATGGTTTTGAGAGACATAATTCCTAGTATTTAATCTACCTCATGCTTTGATACCAAGCTTTACACGATAGGAGAGTATCCCCTAGCCATAAATAGTGTCTTCTTCCTCGAAGAGGCCTTAGACAAGCCCTTAACATTCATCATTTCATTTTATAGATAGAATAAAAGTGGAAAATTTAAAACTTTTAATTTGATGCACAAATTCACTTACATCATTTCATCAGAATATAATGTTTACTTTTCTCACATAAACATCTAAACATACGAGTATGAGAATGGGGACTTAGCCCTTACATCAATAAAATGTAATATAATAGGAATTACAATACAATGCTATAATAAGGAAAAGGAAACTAGAACTAGAATCAAACATCTCCATCCCCGGACAAGAGGACTCACGAACATGGGAATAACAATCCAAGTTTCTTGAAGAAAGGAGTGGAATCACCTCAATGGATTGAACCCACATTTTGTGTAGAAAATAGGAGAAATATGGGTTAGTACAAACCACATATACTATGTATGTAAACATAGGCAAGTAAAACATATGAAAACATTCACAAAGGGACAATTTGTTTATAAGAACGGTAAGTTTCTTAAAAGCCTTTATGGACATTCCAAGAACATATACAAGTCCATATCATGACAACTATAAGACATATTCTTATTCATGTTAAAGTGTAACATAATAATAAATCTATAATCAACATTCATATTTAGAATTCATTACATCAATACATCACAAGACCTCACTTATAATCCCAATCCAAGTCAACTAGTGCAATGTGTGTGGATCCCCATAAAACCACATAAACAAAGTAAACTAACAAAGACATCATAAGCATTATCTTTTACCTCATACATCATCAAACAAGTGTAGTCCATACCTCTTACCTAAATTAAGTAACACCCTTTAAGTAGTCCTCGTTAGTGTTCATCTTCTTACTTTCATTAATTCATTTTAGCTTTCTAAAAACTTCACCATAAAAAAAGAGGGTGTCCTACTTACCAAGTTTCATCCCCTCACATCAAAATGAGAAAACCCTTCATCACAACCCAACATCATATGAGAACATTACTTGATAATCATAGTCATAAGATTTACATAAGGATTACCTTCAACCCCTCATAATAGCACACATATCATCCTCTCACAACTAACATATACATAGTACTATCATATATTCATAATTTCATCATTCATACTTCAATAATAAACATTAACAAAGTGAGCCCATAAAAATACAATAATATGATGATGACCTTAAAGATCTTAGCAATGGCCTACAAGAAACCTACTCAATACTTCATCCCAAATCAATGATATTTACTCATAAAGTCAATTATGCAATAACATTATCAATTATATCACCTCTAGTAATTATAACATAATGCAAGAGTTAGGGTTAGGAGATGTTGACATTCATGGGTATTTAAGGAATTAGGTCAAAGACCTAAAGTAATACATAAATTCACTCATACACATTCATAATAAATTATTATTCACAACATATAGAAAAAATGAGTAAAGTTTAAAGGTAACCCACAAATTGGAGTGAAATTTAAAAATTTGGAGTATCATTGAAATTCAATTTGAAGGAACCTCTTCGGAAAAGGAGTCCTAAGAGTAAAGATTTACTATAAATTATCAATCCTTAAATATTTATGAAGAAAATTCTTGTTATTAAATCCTTAGATATAGTTTTATGAACTTTTTTCAATGAGTCTTGAGTTGAGAGAGTTTTAAGAGAGAAGGTGAGTTTTGATTTGTGTTTTGTGAGTTTAGTTGGAATGACTTAGGGTCTTGCGGTTGGGGTATTATAATGAGGTATAGTTAGGTAACTCAATCCCTAACCACCTTTCCTAATGCCTAGTTCAATAAGTAACTCGAGATAAGATACGAAAATAAAAGTGAAGACTCATTTACCTGGCAGTAACTTATGGCCACCACCTACAGCCAGTAGGTTGTCTTATGCTCGTCCTCTAGGTCATAAGTCTTGTATAAGAGGGTGTAAAGGAGAAGTATTTGTGGGGATACTAATTATAAATCCATGAGTCTTGCTTACGGGGCATAATCCTAGTGAAGTCTCGTTACTGCCTTCGTACTTCAAGCTGTCTTTTAATGACTTTTTAGGTCAAATGGTTGGGTCCTCCTCAAGACCCCTAGGGTGGACCTTAGGGAGTCGTACCCAAATATTTCTTCCAGTAATAATTTGTTTATATATATTTAAATAATTTTACAATATTTCATCCTCACACGATACTCGAATACCCCTTACAACACGTAAGAACACACTAGTTCAATTTTAGTATCTTTAAGACGTCATGGTCGTTTTTTGATGTTTAGACTCTAATACCTCCTAGCCAAGATAATTAAATTAGATAAGGTCTAGAAACAAAATTTTAACACTTATTAGGTCATTTAAATCCATTTAATCTCTATCTTAAGTCGTTAGATTTCTGAGGTGCAATAAATATAGAACATGTTGAGCTACATATAATCATGTGTCTTACTCCCATATATTAAAGAGATGTCGTACTATTCTAAGGTAAAACTAGAATATTAGCTTTTAAGTAGATCCACTATCTAAGACGTATGTGGGCACATATTTATGTGATAAGGAGCTTTCTACTAGAAATCCAGACTTTCTAACATAAAAGGTTTCCATCTCATGAGATACTTACTTTGGGAAGTCTGACTTTCTAGCGTAAAATCTTCCACCTCATTGTTATATCCACTCAGTTCGAAGAATAATTCCCTTTTAAGTTCATATCAATCAAAGTTTGCACTAGTCAGTACACATCATATCATCATAATAGCTTATTTATTCATTAGGTGAGAATGTTCTTTCAACATTCGCATCGTCAACATGTTAGTAAACCTTTCACAACTTATTCATAGTGCGTTCCTGAGAATAATTTTTCAATCAATGCAATAAGCTTACTCTATTCATAACATGTCATACACAATCATGTTTAAGTGTAGGGGAAGCATGATCATGCAACATTACCACAATAACACAATATTTAATGGACCTTCACTTTCTAAGTGAATCATAACATTACACACAATTCTCATAGAGATGTACAATTCTCATACTTTTGTCCTTCAAAGGCCATGAACCATCATCAACCCCAATGTATACAATTACTACATAATATAGAAGGAGTTTCATAATTCAATAGATTAATTAACATAAGCATATTCAATTCACATATTACCAATATCAACCAACCCAAATCACAATTCCTATTTTATCAATTTCAGGGAAAAAGGGGTCTATAGGGAATCGTCATCAAAAACATGAATGATAAATCAACACAACCATTATTCATCATAACAAAAATAACTGATTATAAAATAAAAAATTTAAAACGTTTTGGAAAGAGACCCAAGTTGTACATTGAAAAGCCCAAGGTTTGGAGAAATTGGAATCTTGAAAATATAATTTGAAGGGGATCTTTGGGTGATGTCTTCCCAAATATGAATAGTATCTATACCTCAATGAATAATCTACAATAAATTTGGGGAAGAACATTTAGAATCTACAAAACCCAAGCTCCAATTGCTTCTCTTGTTCTTTGAGTATAGAGAGATAGATATTATATCGAGAGAAAGGAGGATTTTGGGAATTATTTGGGTGTTTGAGTTTATGAATTTAAAATGGGTGAAATTGAATTAATATTAACTTATAAATTACCCCTAAAAATCCTAAAAAGAACCTTACTTTAGTAGGACATGAAAAAGAAATTACTTAAAATACCCTTATTTAGTGAAACTCGTCCATGCAGCACAGGCCACTACACGAGATATCTAGAGGATCACGACCCTTGGTTATGCCCATGGAGTTGAGGTATGGTCTTGAGAAGTGGTTCCTTAGGCCCAAACGTCCAAACTATTACTACGAAGGGCTTCACAAGATGTGGTCAAGACCATAAGTTGTGGTCCCTCTCTTGGTCCTTCAGGATATGAGGTCTCCATTTGGGGCCCTAAGCTTCAAATCCTAAGGCATCTTCAAAAAGGGCTCTATAAGCTACGGTCAAAACCACAAGCCGTGGTCCCTTCTGTGGATACTAATAAAGTATCTAGGATTTTGTGTCCAACTCCACTCCAAGAGGCCTTCCACCAGCCATGGTGGTGACCACGGGCCGTGGTGGTTATGACCGGCCGTTGAGCTTGAGGTAGTTCGCTAAAGTTTAGAGTAGCTTTGACTTGACCTTTTTGCTTGTGACTTTTCCCTTCAACCTTTAACGTTTATGTTATACTCTAGTTTAACCTATCATATATATGGTGTTATACATACAAATGTTATATATTCTGATTCAAATCCAAATAGAGATATAACTGAAACACAAGCTGAGTTCCCAGGACATCTTTTTGCAAGTATGAATACACTACAATATATTGTATTAGTAGATTAACAATTTCAGTTTAACAAACACCATTACCAGCTGTTAGGACTAGATGTTTAGGACATTCAATTCATCTCCATACAAGACATTTTTTAGATAATTTGCAAGTATGAAATAATCAAATTTGTTATATTTGTGTTTTGTATATAAAGAGGCGTGAATCACTTCTGAAACCCTCAAAAGGTTGACCTAGGTACTGACGAAGAATAAGGAAGAGATTTATAACATAGGCGCGTTGATAGCCTGTGATTTTCCAGTTAAATCCATCGTCTTAATGCTCGAAAAAAAGGATTGAAGCTAAAATACCTCTGTAACTGCTTCGCCCACATGTAGGCTAGGTTTATTTAATTTAGTAGATGTAAATCCATTTACATTGCATAGTTAGAGGTAATTAATGGTAGAATTCATGAATAGGTTTTCATGCACCAAGAGGGATGATTAGAAATGTATTCCTAAGTGTTAAATTAGATGCATAACATAAGAGAAAGCTCTATATAATGAGCTAAGGCTATGTGATGATTGATATCCTATTGTGCGACATGAACTTGTTAAAGTTATAGTGATGTGCACATATGTATAGAATCAAGGATAATGTGGATCGTACCTAATGAAACACTAAGTATGTAGAGTTTCAGCCCATAATTGCTTGATAACGATTATTGTTCTTATGTATATTGTGAATGTGATTGTGACTTGTTGATTGAATTAGGTTTCATGTTTTTGCACAGTAACTTGGATCAGGTACCATGATCCGGTACATATATGGATCGGTGTCACAACCGGCACACTAATTGAGATCAAGTTTCACGTTTTGGTACTCAAAGAGTTTTGTTGTGTGTTCCATGAGAGGACCATTGATGTATCATGTATACTTCTTATTAAGAATGTATAACTGTACATTGTCCTGGATGATGACTAAATCATAACCCTTCATTATGGGGTTAATGAATTATGCTGAATGGGTTATTTATCTCATTTAATGAACAGTAAATGGTTAGGCTACAAACAGGAACAAGATATGGTAAGCGGAGACCAAGGGTCCCGAGTGTTACTATTATTACTTAGAAGGGTTGTTTCTACTGTAAAAAGTGGAAAAGTGTCAGGTGGTTGTGTCACAATTGTTTCATAGATGGGTGATACCTGCAAAGGGGGTTCAAAAGGATGGAGAGACTTGATAGCTTGTACTATGGTACAAGGGTAAAGTGTTCATGTGGAAGAACTAATAATATATTGTGAGTAGTTGACTGGGTTGGCAACTGGTTACATCAAAAACCATTCCAAGAGGTAGAATTGTTAAGTTATGATAAAGAGTGGAATGACTAAGTCGTTAGAGGCAAGAATTTTAGTATTTATTTAAGCAAATGGTAATGTAAGGATATAAGGACATGAAGGTGTAGGAATGAACAATGTTATGTCATGTTTCTTACTAGTAAATTTCTTATATTATACGGTGGGTATTAGGTTAACCAATGATGCTTACCAGTACGTGTGTTTGTTCTTATACTACTGTTGTGATGCCTTTTTTGCATAGTCTGGTTGAAGGTTTAGTTATGTTTAATAGGTGAAGGCGCATACACTATCTAACAAGTTCTACTCTTCTTTGTGCATGGCGGGAAATATGTCATTAATAATTTTTTTATATCTATACTCTTAGTAGCTCTTGTACCTTTATAGACTAGATTCTTAGGGTCTTATTACGTTATGTCTTAAATTTGAAACATCTTAAGTTCTTATGTTATATAAATCTCCATGAATTTATCTCCGTAACAGTTCTCTTAATTTTCTACATGTTTAAAACCATTTGGGGATAAAAGGTTCTCTTACTAAAGTGTTAAAGTACGTGCCCGCATGGTTTTGTGGGTTTGATAGCGAAAATTTGTATAAGACCCTAGGTTACTGGTCTCCTTGGAAAAGAGAAAAATAAAGAATCGACTACTGTAGATTGTTGTGTTGATGCATGCATCTAATATTCAGGAATCTATGAATCATTCTAGGAAGAAGTTTCGTTTCTTCTCTCCTTTCGTACGAGTTGTAACTTGTGGTCTTAGTTGATTTCAGTTGGTATCTCAACCAGGTGAATCGGGTGTTGTCCTCATGACTGAAGGAACACAAACAAGGTAAATTGAAATTGCAAATTTTCCAATTGGTATTTGGCTTTAGTGGTTGTATGAATACACGGATGAATAGTAATAATCACCCACAAATGGAATTAATTAAGTAAAAATTGATTTATCTGTGAGTGTAGCTTGAAACTATAAACATTTTCTTATTGTTGTCTGAAATAACTGTTCGTGTGAAATATGCTTTACCTGAATGTTATTATATAATTATGTACACATTATTGGCTATCTGGATTTTGATGTCTTATATATGGAAGTCTAAAATTTCAAAATAGTGCGATTTTCAACTCAGTAAGTTTTGTGAACGTGTTGTTGGAAGGATAATAATTACTAGGTTATGTGCAAGTGCTTAGATAATTGATGATGTGATTCGTAAGCAAAATCTGGACGTGTGTTGAGATAGACTATAAATATATGAGGATATGGGCATATCCTATGGATATGTGTGTCTATGGTTTATACTAATGTGAAGGGATTCTAGAGTGCGTACCATGGGGTTGACTCGGGGTCGACAATGACAATACTAGAATCGAGGTTTATCTCAAATGCTTAGTTATAACCATGGAATTTTTAGAAGATAGGAAAAACCCTAGAAACTTGTTGACCTGGTACTGTTTCATCGGAGTCACTGGATAATTTTTCCCGCTACGTAAGCCCTATTGGGTGGGGTTTTTTCCGCCAGAGAGGGCCAGGGTGAGAAAAAATTTCAGTGTTGTCTCCCCTGCTCTTCCCTAGAAACACTTATAGATCCGGAATAGTCTATAAGTTAATCCCTGAATATCAATGAGTACTCAACAATAGAATGGTAAATTATAAACCTTAGTATTTAAATCTTTATCTGTGAAAAGCAGCAGAAAGAAATATCCATGTGCTTATAAAAAGTAGGGGAAGAGTAAAAAGATAAAATAAAGTATTGTTCAACACAACCCCATGAATGGAAAAAAATCAAATCAGGATCCCACGGGCTGTGAGTTATCATTATCAGTGTCTAGATCTTTAGCAGTACGAAGAAAATAAAAGGCAATGCTTGAAGTCTCCTCTCTCGACTCGTGGAACCTTTTTTCTGGGGCAATACAGAAGAAAAGACCCTTCCTTCTCTCATGGAGAAAGTCGTGATGCAGAATCTCAACCTCCAGAGCAGTATTAGGGGGAATCAGAGTGTAGGTAGCAAGGGAACATCCAAACCACTTTTGGATGGCCACCAGGTTCTCCACCTTTGCACTTTAGATTGGGGGTTGGGATCGAGTGGGAATAGTGTCTTTGCCTACAAAATCATCCCCTCCTCATAATCTGCCTCCGCAACCTCCTGACCATTAATGGTCATGTCCATCCTCCTACTCTTTCTCCTGGAGGTAGAACCTTTCCTAATAAAAAAAGGATGGAAAAGGGATCCATAGTAATTACCTCGTGAGTGTCCTAGAGGGTCACCCCAATGCACTAACACATAGACGTCACAAACCCAAGTAAGAAGTACACCATTTTGGTACCCTGGTAGAATATTCTCTATTCAAGATGATATGCACGCCCATATTTTGACCGAATCAATGTATAACAGACTCCACCACTGGAGCACGTGGGAAAGTCACGTTAGTGCAGTTGCCCGATTGGAGAATCCTCATGGCAACCATATGTAGCCACCTTGTAGCATCAGGTCATCAATTAGTGCTAGTGATGCCCTTTATACCCAGTAAACCCTGTCCCGGTACATAGGCTCCACCAACATATCTCTCAATAATCCCAAGTCCATCTCCCTCAGCTTGGCCTCTTACTCCGTGTTAAGGACCTATGGCACCTTGAGCATCTCATTGATAAATTGACTGTTTTGGGGGGATATCGATTTCCCTGATGTGAATGGTAGGGTGAACATCGTCTTTGAAGATGAAATGAATGATATAATAGAACTTACTCACCCATGTGAGAAAGCACAACCATAGGAGCCACTGTTAGCGGGTTCAACCAAACTCAATTATATTGGTATAAAAGGCTGGCGGGTTCTTCTCTAGACCTAGCAAATGAAATCACCTCCCACAATAGAATTTTTTGTTCCGATGGTCATGGTATCTCTCCTGACTCGCAACATTGGTAAACCAGATGAAAAATAGATTTTCCTCATTAAAAGTAGCCATAGTAGATGGACCTCCAAATATTATAAATACATACGTGTTAGAACTCCACGTGGTCGTACGATTGTTGGCTATTGAAGGAAATTTTATGATTTAAGTGAGAAGGGGATACAACCACATTAAGTCCCACCACAAAATCCTGAATCCCACAAGACCAAGATTAGGAAGGTCGCAACAACAGGATTAAGTACGCTAGAATGACATTCATCTTGGATGATCACCAGGGCCTTCCTTTATACCATGAATCTTATTTTCGGTAAATGTTTAGAATGTTAGAGTATATGGATTACACAAGTACCTAATATGTTATTATTTTAGAAAAACATCTCCTAAATGATCTCCAAATTTGAGTTTTACTCCAAGGAAACCTTTCAACTTCCCCTACCCATTTTCTTATTATTTTCACTATATATTTGAAAAATCTTTATGCACAAAACGTCGTGGATATATTGGGGACGTAAAACTGTGTGTATTCTACATTTTCAAGCAAAATAAGAAATCTATTTTTTCAACAAAAACTACCCTAATACATTTCTAATCAATTATTTCTTGACATGCAATCGTAGTTAAGTAACTAATGAATTAAAGAGAGTAAGGAGAGGAACATTACCGCATTTGATGTTTGAATTGAAGCGATTGAGAGAGTTTTCGCGAGTTTTGAGTTAGAGAAGAAGGAAATGGGAAAACCATTAAATTTTCACCCTATTTATTGTTACTTCTCTCCTGCTACATGGGAGATACCTAGCCACATCGGCTCGACCTTAGCAGGAAGATTGTTGCTTTGGCAAGTTTGGCTGTGTAGTGGGACATGTGTCTTTTTTCTATAGTGTTACCTCATTTCCCTGACCGTTTCCTTCAACGATAGAACCCTTTTGGGCTCAATATCTGAAAAATCTCCATCATTCGTGATTTTGTAATGGTTCAATTTGTTGGTTTAGATACACTCCACAAACGGGTGCATGCTCATCCCTTCAGTAGCCATTTGGGGAAGAGCTATGGGTAAATTCCTAACTATTGTAAAGACCCAAACAATCTTAAATTTGGAAATGGAATGTGTTGACAAAATTGGGTCCCTCAGCTAGCCAAAGTGAGCCAGATGTCTAAAAGATGACGACGCTTTAGAGCGATAAGTGGCCGCCAAGGAAAGAAGGATTAGAGTTAATGTAAGTAATACAAAATCTATTTTTTCTTACAAATCGTCAATCACCAGAAAACCTCAAAAGGATGATCTAGAATTGGGAAGAGGGGGGAGGAGATATTTCTAGTGGAAGTGGTGAATGGCTTGCGGAGGGTTGTTCAAATCCATCGTCTTGGTTCTCGAAAACCAAGATTGAAGACAAAATCCCTCAAGAGCTTCTCATAACCTTGGTACTTGATTTATTTAAATGAGTAGATATAAATCTATTTTAACTACATAGTATAGTATTATTTGATGGTATCATACATAGGATTTCGTGCACCGAAAGGGATGATTAGACATGTATTTCTAAATTTATATCATGCATATACCATGGGAGGAAACTCTACCACTGAACTAGTGTTATGTGATTATTAATTTCCTATTGTGTTACACGAAATTGTTAAGGTTATTATTATATGAATATATGTATGGAATCAGGGACGTTGTGGATCAAACCTAATGAAAAGACTAAGTATGTACAATTTCAATTGATGAACCTATTGCCTGATTTCTTGATAATGAGTATTGTTTCTATATATATATATATATATATATATATGTGTATGTATGTATGTATGTATGTATGTATGTATGTATAGTTTATAGCTAGTCGAAAAAGTGATAAGAAGGTCTAATCATGCTACTTCAGTCGTATGCTTAACACATGCAAGTTGATTAGTTCGCCCTTAAGAACAAAATTGCTCGAGCTGCATATTTATTCATGTACAGATACTTGTACAAAACAACGCGATGCATTTGTATAATAGAACATAAAATTAATTTGTAAAATTACAATGTTTAAGCAACATATTTAAATAGATATATCTTTGAATATACAATATGCTCGATGTATGTGTATATCCGTATTCAAGTGATATATTCATATTTGTATATTCTTTTTCTGCTGATGAAACTAATTTAATTATTTTTTATTCATATACAAATATATATATCGGATACGGAAACTACAACAATCTAACAATTTATTGTAATTTGACTTACATTTATATTTTCTATACATTATACATTTTAGTATAGGATACACATACATTTTGCATATAAATGTTGTAACAAAATATTACTTATTAATCACAAAATCAAGTAGAAAATTTTTCTATGTAAAGTATAAACAAAAATTTTTTTGGTTACCAAAGCTAATATACACAAAAACATAATTGCAACAAAATTCATAAATCAACATATGAAAGCAATTCAACTCAGTTTGTTTAAAACTAAATTTTAAATAGGTTCTTTAGTTGTATTGCATTAAAAAAATTGTTAGATCAAAACCCTTAAGAATCTAGGATTATTTATACATGGACCCCTATTTTGACCTGCCATTCCATAAGTATCGCATGTATTTTCCCTCTTAGTCGTCAATAACTATTTTTGATGATTTTTGGCGAAGCTCCTTCTTTGGCTTGCATAGAGGTCTTTTAAATTATGGAGGTAATACTTGATCAATATGTATGTATTCCGGTATCACCCATTCTGTTAAATTTGGTAAAGCATGTATGGGCCTGTTATATGTCTTCAACACATTTTTTGGTTTGTATAAAATAGAGTAGTAGTCATCTGGTGGTAGGTTTTTCACTTCAATACACCTCAAGCACGTTCACAAGATATTTCCTCAATTTTAAATTTTCCAAATGTGCTTGCTTTTCTCCTAATACAGACCACATAATATCTTCCATTGTCATTAACATTGTGAAAATATTCAGTCCACGATAGAACCTGCTTATATATACAAAAACAAGATGATATATAATCACTATATACTAATGTATAATATACCGTAAAATATTTATAAATTATTAATTATACAATTGTTCATAAAGCATATAGTCATTATTGGGCTCATTGCTTCACTTTTTGTTAGTATTTCATGATATTTTCCAATCAAGGGTGTAAATTTACATATCGTCTCTTTCTTATAGTCACGATTTCATCTTCCAAACATTAGCCTTACTTCCTTTAGAAAATTAAAGATAGGTAATTTCCTCGATGAATGAAGTACAATATTTATACCATCACGAATATTCGATTTCATGTTCCATCCTCTATGGACATGTGTGTAACACGATCCCACTTGTCATATCAAGCTAAATCCTAATACTTTTTAACTCTCACATCTACATTCTCTACTGTATCCATTAGCATACCAAATCTGTTTTGTGTGCAAGTCTTTTCCATTGTATAGAGTACACCAATTAACTTCTCGTGAAGTTTTCTGAACTGCTTTTAAACATTATTTCATAAATTCCACACACAAGCGTAATGTGGTGCATAATCATATTCTCTTGTAATAACTTTTATAATGCTCTCTTTTTTATCTAACACAACAACCATATTACTCCTCTTGCCAAATGCTTCTTTAAGCTGTTGAAAAATCAAATCCAAGCAGAATCATTCTTTAAATCAATAATACCATATGCCAGTGGATATATATTTCCTACAATTATATCAATATAAAATTTATTTTTCATAACAAATATGTACATGAAATGGTAATATACATTTCGTAATGTATGTACATATATGTAAATCTAAAGGCACACCTGCACCATCTTTCGTTCCGTATGCCACAAATGCCCCATTATATGGTCCACTTATCTGACTACCATCCACCACAATTATTGTTTTAGAATTCGTAAACCCATGTATGAACAAATTAATTGAATAAATAAATATAAGAACTCATTATTAGTACTTTTTTCATATGTGTATGAGATCCTTGGTGAGTTACATCAATCATATACGAATACACATGTAATTTTTCATACGATCAACCGACATATAGTTAACATCAACTCCATGATCAATCTTCACATCCTTTATAATGTCAGATATGATGTATTTTTATTTTTGTGATATGCCAATTTATGATTCACAATCCCTACAATCAAAATGATAGTAGTGTGTCTTGTGGATAAACTTTTCCTTCGAAGGACACATCTGCTCTATATTGAATGCTCGAATTCTAAACATTCCATGTTTACTTATATTCGATGCCTTTATTAACCATTCACATCCCTTAGAATAACAATCCAATGTATAATCACAAGATAACATCATCACACTTAATCAATATATATAATATACATATTTATATTAAAATAAAAAATAAATTATAATTCTATACATGAATTACGTAAATTACATTTACCTAATGAAATTTGTCATGATGCGAGAGCACCCTGAAGTCATGACACAACGTACTAAAACTCAAAGAGGTCTTATAAGATCCGTTAGCATTCACTCATCACATAGGTATAAAAATAGTGAGGAATCAAAACATTTCTTAATAAATTCAACAATCAAAATCTCATTTATAACATGATAGAACACTAAGTCTCAACATAGCCAACTTAGATAGGTCACAACATAATCAAGACAATACCTTTTACAATTGAAAGAAAATAACTAGAAGTCTATTACTTGAATTTAAAGAAACTTTTAAGATAAGTGTCCTCAAATTATTGAGGACATACCAAATCTTGAATATAGAAAATCTAAGAACTTCAATCTAAAAAGAAATCCTCTAGTTGCCATCACCTATAGTTGATGTAAAAAGGATGAAGAAAATGGTGTTAGTACAAATGTGCACTATGCATGATGACCATGAAAAAATGCTAAAATGGGTTTGTTATTTGAGATACATTCTTTTCATGCTATATTGGTAAAAATATCATAAGACAAGTATAAGAGTATAACACCTTAGAGACAAACTAGGTGAAACGAGAGCCTGAGGTGTGTGTCATAGGGTTATAAAGTCTTAAAATTTTTAATTATAGTGTTAAGAGTAAGTGTATAGAGTTTTGAAGTGTTTAGAGGTCAAATGTCCAAGAATATCCAAGACATTTACAACTTAGCCTTGAGACGTGCTTGTGTGTTCTAGTGCGACTTTCAATATTTTACGTTTTTGTTTGAGTTAAAATTACTGTGAGAGGTTCCTAAAATCTATACTAGTGAATTTATGTTTGAATAATCTGGGGAAGACTCCCCGAGTACCACATTAAGGACCTTGAGGAGTACCCAAACTTTGGCTCAAGACTTCCAAAAACAGTCCCTACAAACGATGACTAATCGACACCTCATTGATAGGGCTGTTACTCCACACTTAGGTATGGGAGATTAAGCCCCCATTCGCGGGGTCTTTGACCAAAACTATGGACCTATAGGACAGTCCGTTGGTTGGTCAACGCCCCGTAGGTGCTTCCATCGATTGACACCTGCAAGTTTTATCCAGGTGTCTCGACCAAGGCAATTGCAATGTGTGAATATTACCTAGAACTAAAAAAATAAAATGGGCAGTTACTTTTAGCTGATTTTTGTTATTTTAAGTGACTTATTAGTCTAGAACCTAATCTAAGTTCATTTCTCAAATAAAAACCCCAAGACCCCATATAATTCTCTAGAACTACATTAGAGCTTGAAGCAAGGTTGGAGGTAGGAGCTTCATTTCTCCATCATATCTTCATCATTCTCGTTAATTGTATTCATCAAGGTATGGTTTTTCGTCCTTGAACTCTCTTTATTAAAGGAGCCAAACTTCAAAGACTTTTCTAAGACTTCTCAAAAAATGAAATCTTCTATATTGATATCTAGCCATGGGTTCTTGCATAAAATGATTTTAATAAATGATTTATGATAATATTGATGTTAATTGAATGATATTTGATCAAAACTACTATGAACCCATGCAAATCATGAAATCCTAATTTTGCCTATATTATGGGTGATTTGATTATATCACTATTGTATTGAATTCTTGTGTAAATTATTTTGGGCTATAGGATTATGTAAAGATCATGTTATAATGGTATATAGGTTGTCTTAATATTATATGTTGGAGTATGGTTTGAGTATTATTTTGGATTGATATGTATGATTATTGTTATGAGCCTTTGTGGATTGAATTTGTTGGAATTGCTAAAAACTGGAGGTATTGATGTTGGAATTGTGGTACGTTGACCTAAGCTCTTCTATATTGTAAAGTATATGTATTGAATTGTGTTGATTGGTATGGTCCATTTATGCTAGCTATGCTTATGTGATATAATTGTTAAGAATGTGTCTTTGTTGGCATTAATTTATGAATTTTAATTTTATCATGTTTTAACTTGTATATGTGATCATTGGTAGGGTTTATATGGCTTATTCTTATATGTGCATATGTGAAGTCAAAACATCAGTTCGTCTAGTTGATGATATGTGACTATAGTAGACTATAGTGATGTATGTATATGTATATACTTGATGTTGAAGTATGATTCTTCCTAAATGACTATTTGAGTCTTACGCGGATGATATTTATGCTTCTATAGGAATGAATAGATTTACTTATAGTACACTTGAGTGTCCCTATGTGCTACTCGAAGGTGATTGTACTTGTGAAAATATGATGATGTATGTGTCATGTTTTAGTTGACCTATGTCCCTCTGCTAGATACATGAAGAATATGAATATGACTCTTTTCTTAGTAGGCTAAAACACCTTTGCCATGTATGTGTATGTATGATTAAAATATGACCTAGAACATAGTTAAGATGGTCATTAATGTGGAACCTTCAAACTAGAAAGAGGGTTGTGATATCCTTGAAGTTAAAATCCATAATGGTACCCTTCTTGTGTGAATGATGTAATTTGGGGTAGGTTGGCTGACACGACATGAAACCATCCTTACGTAATTCATTGTGCTATTCTTTTAAGCATTTTGTGATAGTCCTAGTGGATCCATCGTTGCTAAGGTGTATTATGATTTGGTTATGAATACTATATGGTACCTCTTCATATTCCATTGTGATTGAATAACTCTATGAAAACAAAGGCTAGCACCGACTGAGTATCTTGGGAGTGACTCTATTTATGTTGAGAGTAGAATATAAAGGAACCCTTGATACTCCATAACATGTGACTACATGGGATGTGTCCTAGTTCTACCATTGGCAAGTAGAACAGCCTCCATTAGAGTAGAGTAGACTCCAAATTTCATGCCTAGCTAGTCTCGTCTATGTCGGTTAATGCCTATTCTCATTATGTGGGATACATTCTAGTATTGGATAATTTCTAAAAAGTGTAGGTAGTAGAATGAGACACTATATAAACATTGCGCGATTAGGCTTTGAAGATGTTAGGATGTAGGTTCCCTAGGTATTCTCCAAGACCATTATGAGAAAGTCATGAATTGTTGAATGTCTCTTAAATGGCTTAATAAACATAGTTGACTTAAGTTAAATGCATGTGGATAAAAAGACACTTATGTAGAGTAGATTTAAGGATTTCATTGGTAGGCTTGAACAGGGTGTATGAGTAGTCTTTCATGTCTTACTTAGGTGAGTCTTAGAGTGTCATGACCTGGGAACACCCCTAGACTTAATCGGCGTCTTCATCCCTAAAAAGGACTAAGACTAGACTCTTAGAATTCATCATTACATTTCATACGTCAAAAATGCAGAAAATATTTAGAACTTTTTATGTATTGAGGTTTAGATAGACCTCTCGCATACTATATATCGAGTTTACTTGGACTCCTGGCATATGAAGCTTACAAAGGCTTCTCATTAGTCCACATAATTGATACATTGTAAATAATCTAATACTTCATCTCATATTAACCATCTAAAGGAGTACAATTTTTGACATAGCCAATGCAAAGTTAATATTCTATTATAGGCTAACATCAATGTTCCAAATGATAAAGTAATGAACAATGTCTTTAAGACAATACAACTTCAAAGATAGAGTGTAGAAAAGGTAACATCCCCGAACATGATGACCTACAAAAACTTGGAGGAAAGAACCCAAGTTTTCTTCAATCTATTTCATCGAAACTCAATGTCAAGAAACCACAATGTTTGGTGAAACGGGAAGAAATATGGGTTAGTAAAAATAACATGTACTTACTAGGGTTCCTAAGCATAAAATCATTAATGCATGAGAATATGCACAATTTAGTAAAAACTATGAATTATATTAATTAACTCAACATGCACATATATGGAACATTATAAGTCAACCCAACATGATAATAACCCAACACATAAGCAACCTAAAACATACTTGTGCAATGCAAAGAATAGAACCCTATAAACCTATCCAAATCCAAGCATCACATTAAGTCCTTCTTACATGGATACAATATAATCTCATACATTCTCATAACATGCTTAATTTACAAGTTCATATATAGCTTGACATACATAACATGTAATAAACTTAATCATCCAAGAACACTACTAAGACCCTAACTTAGGATCCTACATGTGTTATAAGTAAGAGAAGTTCGATACCCTCCCTCACCCTATGTAGTAACCTTTAAGACAAGCCCCAGTAACAGTTTGCATACATGACTTATTCATTCACCTTATTTCATAAGAGAAAAGAAGTGCAATAACCGACACGAGACCATGTGAGTTACATGTAATCCGGTGTTCTCCTCCCGCACCGATAAGAGAGGGTTAACTCTTGCCTAAGGGTGTAACCAATAATGCATAGCTATCTAGGTGGATCCACTAAGATATAAACGTATGTGGGCACATAGTTAAGGGTCAAGGAGATTGTTGCTATAAATCTTGACTTACTAGTGTGGAGGTTTCCGTATCATTAGAAAACACCTATCGTGGAAATACGGACGTGCTAAACGTGAAAAAACCAATGTGGGAGGCCGGACTTACTAAACGTGATACCTCTATCTCATTTAGATGACCTTTAACTTCTAAGCATTTATTCCCTTTAGTAGTCACCATATTGTTTATACAAGATCAAATTAGTCTCATCTAGACCACTATGTGAACATTTCATCGTAATAGCCCATAGGTATTAATAAGTGAGGACTACCATTTCACTTTAGAAAACAACATAAAAGTGAGTAAACCGTTCACTTAATTCTTAGTCATAATCATGAGAAACTACTTTCAATCATATAGTAATCATATCTTAACATTCTTGCGTACTTCATAGCCAATTCAATAGTCTAGGGTTAAGGATGAATACTTTCTAGAAACATTAGAATCACACATTATACCTAGAACCATTACAATAAAAGTAAATCATACTTTATAATTGACTACAAGAAGGATAAACTTTACACCTTATTTCCCTTTCATTGCCTTCATACTTCAATTACAAAAGAATACATAGGCAATGCATAAACAAGGTAAATTCAAGTACTAATATATAATAATGAATTATGTACATGTTCATATAGACATCATCTTACACAATTACCATATAACCATAAGGCATAGTGAGTAAGGGAAGAACAATGATTTAAAAGGACAATCTGGAGTGGTTAACGAAATTGAACATATATACTCAATGAAAAAAATGATAAAATAACATAATTCATCACAATTGACTAACAATTTTCTTTTGAAAAGAGAATCCATGTCTAGAATGACATCCTAGTTTTGGGGAATTTTACAATCATCTTTGGATACGCCTCTTGGGGAGAGGAATCCCAAGGGTAAAAGAAACCATACCTTAGTGATGATCTTACACGAATTTGAGATGAAAACCTTGGTTGATTCTTCCTTTAATTGAAGCTCTAGTGTTCTTCAATGAAGGTTGACATTTGGGGAAGAGAGATACTAGAGAGATGTCAGAGAGATGTGAGTTTGAGAATTAATGAGGTGTTAGGCTAGTTAGTTAACTTAGGATACTTTTATAGACCTTAATTAATCAAATAAGACCTACCTAAGCCCTTCATTAATTTTATTAATCAATTCGTAACCACCCCTAACTAAAATTTCTTTGGACAGTGAAGTGAGGTCTCAATCGATGAAACCCCATCTATGCCATGTAGCTTCATCGACGGTCCATGCTGGCAAGTCGTTGTTGGTGACAGAGACTTCATTTTAGGATCTTTATTTGAATTTGACTAAGTGTCAACCGACGTCCCAAATGAAGGAGTGTAGTCTAATTGATGACTCGTCGTTGGTGCTTGTGTTTGCATACTGTCAAATGGGGCTCTTTTGGGGTCAATGGATGTGTTCTTCTCAAAGACCCCTAGGTTGGTCCTTGGGGAGTCGTACACAGACGTTTCGAACGTAAACAAACTGTAACATATATTTAGTAATTTTCACCAGATTTCACTACTTTTCGGTGCTTAAAACCCAGTGAAACATGCCAAGGCATGCTAACACACATTACACAATTCAGCAGACGTCATGGACGTTTTTGACATTTTGACTCTAACACTTCCTAATTAGCTTAGATACCTTATTTTATGCATATAAAGAGTGTTTTGAGTCTTAAATCATCATAAGAGGCTCTAGACCTAGCCACCGAACTTTTGAAATGTTACATTATCCCTTCTTTGGGAACATTCATCCCCAAATGACACTTAAATCTTTTTGTAGGGAGAGGATAGACTCAATACTAGCAGCCCAACAAATAATAACATAGAATCATCATGAGTCAAATCATATGGGTACTTCACAACTCCATTAAATGCATAAACTTGACATTACACATAACAACTCGAATAAAAATTTACTTCATATAAGATCTAAACTTAATAACATGAGGAACTACCTTCTTAACATCAACACGATCTCAACATAACCTCAAGAGTCACTTATGCACGCTTCCTTTCAAGGCTCGTTGACATGCACAATATCATTTATTGAGACAAACTATTCACAAGATCACAAAAAATTGCAAGTTAAGCAAAAGAGCATATTTGCATGAAACTGATTAAGCATGAACCTTTAACATAATCATGCACACATTAGCAAACTAAGCCATCTTTCAACATTATTAATAAGTTAATTTTAGGAGGACTACTAACCTCAAATTTGGATAAAATTTTAGAAAAGAGGTGAGGATAACGGGACTTCATGTCGGCCTTGGCCTCTGATATTGCTCCCTCACCAAGGTGATTTCTCGATAGGACTTTTTCGGAGACAACCTCTTTGTTCCTCAACTTCATGACTTGGAAATCTATTATTTCCACCGCAACCTTTTCACAGAAAAGAATCTCATCCACACCTTAATATTCAATGGGAAGGATGGATACGCGATCACCAATACACTTCTTTAATAAGTAGATGTGAAATATCAGATGAAAGAAAGCTCGTTCACTAGCTAGTCTCAACTCATGTACAATCTTTTCGGCCCGTTGAACTATATGATAGGGACCCACATACCGGGGACTTAGATTCCCCTTTTTAACAAATCTCATCACCCCTTTCATAAATGAAAATTTGAAGTACTCCTTATCTAGTTCTTCAAATGCTAGATCTCTTCTTGTATTGTCGTCATAGGACTTTTGCAGATTATAGGTTGTTTTCAGCCAATCCCTTATCATTCAAACCTTCTCTAAGGATTCATAGATTATTTCGGGACCAAGTAGTGAACATTCACAAACCTTGAACAACCCAACCGAAGACCTACATTGCCATAGATTGCCTCAAATAGTGCCATAAAAATACTTGAATTATAGCTATTATTATAAGAGAACTTAATAAATGGTAGGTGATCATCCCAATTGCCTTTGAAATATATTATGCACTCTTAACATGTCTTTTAGGGTTTTAATAGTCTGCTATGCGTAACCATGCGTTTGAGGATGAAAATTGGTACTTAACTTTACTTTTGTACCCAACACTTTTTGGAAATATCTCCTAAGTTGAAATGTGAATTGATAACCTCTATCCTATATGATGGAAAAAGGGATCCCATGTAGAATAACAATTTAATCAATGAATACTCTTGTATAATCCTCCACACAACATACATACTTGACGGGATAAAGTGAGCGGATTTTTTCTATCTATCCATAATAACACAAATTGATTGATTTTGCCTACGAATTTGAGGCAACCCAACGACAAAGTCCATATTAATTTCTCCCCACTTAGGATCTTTCATAACTTAAACCACTAGACTTTTGATGCTCGGTTTTTACTTGCTTGAAATTCTAACACCTAGCCACAAACTCTGCTATGTCCCTTTTTAGATCAACCCACCAATAGACCTCTTGAAGATCACGGTACATTTTAGTGGCACCTGAATGCATAGAATATCAAGAACCATGAGCTTCTTCTAGAATTTTATTCTGTAAATTATCCACATCCGGTACACACAATATTCCTGGCCACCGCCCCCTTGGGAGAATGAGTCATTAAATTTTCCAAGAATTGATTTATTTAACTACATCAATGATCAAGATGTTACTTAGACTTCACCTCAACCAGTAAAGACGACTAGGAGTTATGGTGGACCACAAAACGACTATTTGCAGAATCTTTAAACCGAACACCCAATCGAGCCAACCTATGAACATCTTTCATAAGGTACTTCTTACCTTCTTCCACATGAGACACACTCCCCATGGTCATAAGACTTAAAGCATCCGCAACCACATTGGCCTTGCAGGGGTTGTAAAGAATACTTATGTCGTAATCCTTCAAAAGTCCCAACCTTCTTAATTGTTGGAGATTCAACTCAATTTTGGTGAACACCTATTGGAGACTTTTCTGGTCGGTAAATACTTCTACATTGACACCACACAAGTAATTTATCAATATTTTTAAAGCAAACACTACGGTTCTCTAATTCAAGATCATGTGTTTGATAGTTCTTTTTATGCACCTTGAGTTGTTAGAGGCATATGCAACTACCTTCCGATGTTGCTTAAGGACACACCCCAAACACACTCGAGATGCATCATGATATACCAAAAAAACCTTGGTACCTTCCGGAAAATTCAAGACCAGAGTGGTGGTAATCCTATCCTTCAAAATTTGGAAGATTCTTTCAGATACCTCCTACCAATAAAATTTAGAAGTTTTCTGGGTCAAGGTAGTCAAAGGAGAAACAAGGGACACAAACCCATCCGCAAACCACCTATAGTACATGACTAAACCTAAGAAACTTCTAATGTCGGTTGGATTCAATGGCATAGGCCAATTGTTAACTGCTTTGGTTTTCTCAGGATCCTTCTCTATACCCTCACTTGAGATAATATGACAAAGAAATGCGATAGATCTCAACCAAAACTCTCCCTTGCTATACTTTGCAAATATTTGGTGTTTCCTTAAGAACTTGCAACACCACCACCAAATGAACAATATGCTCATATTGACTCTTAAATCACACAAAAATAACATCAATAAAGAGAATCACAAAAGAGTCAAGGTATTCTCGAAACACCCTATTCATTAGGTCTTGCAAGCCTCCAAAGTATTTGTCAGACCAAAGGACATGACTAGGAGCTCATATCTACCATACCTAGTTTGGAAAGCTTTTTTTGATATGTCCTCTCTTCTCACCCTATGTTTGTGATAACCTGACCTCAAGTCAAACATAGAAAAAGATCTTTCCCCTTACAATTAATCCTACAAATCATTGATCCTAGGGAGAGGGTACTTGATCTTTGTGGTCACTTTATTTAGTTGATGGTAGTCAATCCACATCCTAAGAGACCCATCTTTCTTCTTTACAAACAACACCGGAGAACCCCAAGGAGAAACAATAGTTATTATGAAACCATTGACAAGTAAATTCTTGATTTGAAGCAAAAGTTCTTGAAACTCGGCCGGACACATTGAGATACGGTATGTATCAGGCAACAAGTCTATGCTTAAATCAATTTCCTTTTTCGGAGGAACTCTGGGCAAGTCATCTACAAATACTTTTGGAATATCCCTCACTATTGGTACCGACTCTAGTGGAGGGACCTCGAACTCAAGATCATTTACCCTGAAAAAATAATAGAGACACCATTTAGAGATCCTTTTATAAGCTTTTATATACGAAATAATTCGACCCTTAAGAATTAATTTACCCCCCTTCTATTCTAAGACTGGTTCATTTGGGAAATGGAACTTGACTCCCTTGTCCTACAATACATGGAAGAATAACAAGAAGGCAACCAATCCATTTCGAAGATGACATAAAAATCAATCATATCAAGTTCTACCAAGTCGACCAAAGTAACTCTATTGGGAAATGATATAGGACAATTCTTAAAAACTATTCTAGCCACATAGGAGTCACCTAATAGGGTTGTAATCAAAAAGGGTTCCATCAGGACATCGAGTAACAGATTAAACTCTCTAGCTACTAAAGGTGTTACAAATGATAAAGTATCATCTGGATCTAGTAAAACATACACATTAATAAAGAACATTTATAATATACAAGTGACAAGTGATTACATCGGGAGACTCCTCTTGTTCACAGCTAAACTAGAGATCATAGAAGCGATTCTTCTTAGGAGCATCGGGATTGAGAGCACTTGCTTGTTCTTGAGCATTTTATCTTACTTGAGACTTCATCATAGGAAAATCCTTCTTCATGTGACCACTCTTGCCATAAACATAGCAATTTCCCGTACCAACTAGACACCTGCCTTCATGTCTTCTACCACATTCAACACAACTAGGCTTCTCAACATATGGAACGCTACCTTTCTCCTCCATAGGCGTGGGTGTAAACCCTTTACCTATGTTGGAAAGTTGAAGTACTTTTATTAGGGAACATTTTCTTGAGACTTGGCTTATCTTTCACCTCAAACCTATCCTTAGAAGAATTTCCATCATCGGCCCTTGTCCTCTTTAATTCCCTTCAAACTTGCTTAAGCTTTTTCTCCTCAATTTGCTCGACATGAACCAAAAGATAACAGATGTCCATGCTAGGAATCAGCATGGACGACCTACATTTATTCACCATAAGGTCGGATAACCCCATACCAAATTTTTTCATCTTAGCTCTAGATCCCCCACAATAGTAGGTACAACATTGAAAATTGAGTGAACTTGAGACTATACTCCTTAACACTCATACCTTCTTGGCGTAATTTGATGAATTCTTGCATTTTCCTCTCTCTTAGTTCCAAGGGAAGAACATATCAAGGAAGGTCGTCTTGGAAGCTCTGCATGTACTACAACCTTCTCTAACCGACTCTAATACTCTGAAAGTCTTAAGCCTAATATAGAGCCAAACATGAGAGTCTAATAGTTGTAACACTGTGTTAAAGTCAATTATAATGTTTAATTCATTTAGGATGTTTTAGAATCAAAACATCAAGGAATATCCATGACGTTTGGAAACTACTTGAAGAGATACTAGTGTGCCTAGCTTATTTAACAAGGTTTTAGGAGTCAGAATTATTTGAAATCTGGTGGTAAGGTGTATAACACGTATTAGAGTTGGTTTATAGTCTAAATAATCAGGTATGAATCCCCAAGGACCAACCAAAGGGTCCTTGAGGTGGACACTTTCATTTTTGCTAAATGTTGTTTAGGACAGTAGCCATCGATGACCACAGGCGACGAGGCATGGCTGGATAAATGATATCACATCTCGAAAAGAACACTGTAGAAGATAGGTTATTCTTGGATTATGACATGGCGTACTTCATCTCTCGTAGGTCTTGTAAAAGACCTTTCGTATCATTCATTGCAGATATACATATGAAAAGTAGTGTAGAATTAAAACTTTTTACAACATTCTAATAGTCTTTATCAATTTCTTCCATATAAAACTCATAGGAAACACTAAGCCTCATTTCATAAAATCTTAGACACAATAGTACTTGGGACGCGAACATACAATAGAAATATAGTACTTTTAAGTCTATTACAATACTTCAAAATAAGAAATTTAAGACATTTATTACCTTGAGTAAAATAAGGACATACTTCAACTATCTTAAAAGATCCTATAATCCAAGCTTCGCTCCCAAAAGCACCTTAACCTATCAATCACATTAGATGTACATAATAGCATGAAATTAGTACAAACACATGTACTAAGTATTGCATAATGCATAAGATCATGAAAAGGGACATTTAATGGAAATATGCATCTTTTGATTTAAATATCATAATATAAGCATAAGAACAACATTTAACACCTTAGAAACACAGAAGAAAATACTTAAGCAATATACTACATTTTCAAGGAATATTACAATGAACTTGTGTCACTTTACAGTGACTAATTTCGCAAAGTTACAATGAAGTTCCTTACTTCATAGTAACCCCTTGCTAGCATGCAATTCCCTTACTAAAAGCTATACTAAGACTCACTTCAGTACGACAAAGAGAGACCACCCATACACCCTCTCTAGGAACACCTAAATGATTCTTAAGACCACCTATAATGAGATATACGTACATTACACCAAACATATAGACATGAGATCCTCCAACCCAAGGTGATTCTAAGTTCACTTGAGTGAGTTTAAGCTACCGCTCTTACAATCCCTTCACAGACACTTAAGAGATCCTTTATATTACCTAGGCTAAGATCATTGTCACTTAGTACAACAACATACATATAATATGGAATTTTCCCTTCTAGATGTTATCATAAGACTTACTTAAGTAAATCAAGAAGAGAATGTATATACTTGACCTCTTCAAGATTACCTAAGTAATCCTTCAGACTACCTCAGTTTGGATCATATGTACTTAATAAACCATATTTTCTAACTAGAGTCATTCTTAAGACTTATCTAGGTAAGATACAAAATGACCATTCCTATTCCCCGTTCACTCCTTAACTAAACAACCCTTAACTACTCTAGATAAGTAATTATTCATTTAAAATGTTTTTTTAACTTATGATATTAAATTAATTAGTTCATTTTAAACTCATTCATCACAAAAGAACATTCAAGTAATGGTCTTGGAAAATACCTAGGGACTCTCAATAACATCTTCAAAGAATGTTGTGCAACGTCTAGATAGAGTCCCATACAACCACCTAAACTTCACAGAACTCCTCCAATACTATTAGTGATCCCATATGATGAGAATAGGAAATAATCGACATAGACCATGGTAGCAAATCATTGTATCTGGAGTTGTAACCTACTGCAATGGAGGGTGTTCTACTTGCCAATGGTAGAACTTGGACACATCCCATGTAGGCACATGGATAAGGAATATGAAGGGTTTCTTTGCACTCTAGCCCCATCTTAACTAGAGATACATCCTTTACCATGCTCACTCGGTGCTAGCCTTTGTTCTCATAGAGTAATTGACATTAAGGATCACATGAAGAGGTTCCATATCTAGTTCATAATCCAATCATATTTACCCTACAAAAGAGGCCCCCTAGGGCTGCCTTTCAATGGCAAAGAGGATAGATCAATGAATTTCCTAAGGATTATTTCATGCCGTTCCATCTAACAAAAAATAAGTCCATCATTCTTACAAGAAGGATACTATTACAACTTCCGACTTTAAGGCTCATAACCTTAATAAAAGGTTGAAGGTTTCATATAAAGGACCGTCTCATCATCATTCAAGGTCTCATGCCATTCGTACATACAATACTAAGAGATTTAGCATCCTAAGTCAAGAAATCTCATATTCACATTCATACATGTACAAAGTAAGGGACACAAGTCTACCACACAAGACACACCAATACTTCACTTTACTACATATAACATATTATTCTAGAAGTACATAGGAATAACCATTAGTATCTATAAGTCACCCTATACACTACAATTGAAGCATCAATATAACCATCTTAGACTTATACAGTCAAGTAGGAATAACCATGCAATAACTATAAGACTACACACATAAAGACATAGTATAGTAACATGATCATCTAACAACAATAGAAGAACACATACTTTCATATTACTCGCATGTAGATAGATATGATCATTCTTCACATAAATAAACTACACAAATCATCTTTATATATCATGTATTTTGACGATAATTCCATGACCCTCATAATACATAAAATAATTCCAACAAGGCCACTTCATTCACAAGTAAAGCACATAGCACAACCACCATAAGTGGACCATACCAATCACAAAATAATTCAAGACCTACATTAGGTAAAATAAAGAGAATTAGGGCAGCATACCACCAATCCATTCTCACCATTTCTATCCATAGCTAAACCATCCAATGAAATACCAAAAGCCCTTACCCATGCCCAGGATCATCAATTCAATACGAAAATCATAATACTCAATGAAACTAGGTTGATTATATATATATATATATATATATATATATATATATATATATATATTTACATATATAAAGACAATATCAATTAACCCATAAAGTAGTCAAAATCTAGGGTTCATGAATTACATGGTTTAATAGGTTAGTTAGGTTAAAATCATATAAATAAAAATTCAATCAATGTACAAAGATTTAAAATATTTTATGTAAGAACTCATGGATAGATAATAAAATTGAACAAGTTCATCTTTTGAAAACTTTATAAATCTCTTTGAATTTTGGTCTCCTTGATGAATAGAATTAGAAGGATAAAAAAATGTTAATCCACAAAATTGATAAATAATCACCACTCAAATCTACAATCCAAGATCTTCCTTGAGTTCTTTGTTCAATGGGGATTTCTTGGTGATTTTGGAGTTTTGATTTTGAAGAATGAATTCATCTAGGTATTTAGGACTTATAAATCCACTTTAAGAACCTAAAATAACCCTAAGTAACCGCCCAAATTCTTATTTGTATGTGGGGTGAAATTACCAATTTACCCCTTCACTTAACAGTGAACTGCGTAGGAAACATTTCACCATCGACGAAGCTCACAGAAGGGGCGTTTCCTAACCAATGGACGGTCTTGCTGGTCTGTGGTTTGGGATTGAGACTTGCCATTGGTATCTTGAGCTCCCCAGGATAAGTATTTACCCGTGCCTTTAAATGATGGGGCGTCAACCTATCTACTGGCCGCCGATTGCCTAAGTCGATTTGGGCTGGTCTCTGACAACCTTTTGCTCAATGGAGTGTCCTTCCTCAAGAACTCTTGGTTGGTCCTTAAGGATGTTTTCCTGGACGTTTCCAACCTGAATATTCTCATATACGACTTAAGGACCTCCTGTATCAATGTCATCCAAAACAAATACATAAAACTCAACAAAATAAGCATAGACATACAACGTCGTTACAAGGAAAACCTTTCAAACGTCATAGATGTTTGACATCCAAACATCATGAGACTTTACACACTGCCTAAAAACTATAATAACTCATATAAAGACCTCATAAGAGGATGAAACACACATATAGGCACATAACCACACATGAGGCACACAGGTGGCTAGTCACTGAACGTCTTGGTCGTCCCTTGATGTTTAACTTCCAATTCTTGTAATACATTAGATACTTCCTAAATCCCATATTATAAACAATTTTATAAACTTATAAACTCAATAAAAACATGTTAGGCTCTAGTTTCACATAAGTCGTTGTAGTGGTATCACAAATGGGGCGTCGATGCGTTTATTGACCAACACTTAGATGTGGATAGAGGTCCATTTGGACTAGTATCTGAAACCAAGAATGGATGTGCACGAAGGAGGGCATCAAGGGTGTCAACTTACATATGGCCTGTCAGTCGGGATCTCGTAGGCCAGACCACTGTGTTGCTATTTTGTTTTAATTAATTCAATTAGTTAATTAACTTGTTAGTTAATTACTTATGGGTTTAGGGAGGTCTAATTCAGTTAGTTAATGACTTATATAAATACCAAAAATCTAATTAAGCTAAAACTAACTCTCATAATTCCGAAAACCCAATTTCTCTTTTTTCTCTCTTCTTCCTCTCTCCATAGAAGAACAAACAAAGGAGGTTTCCAGGGCTTCAAGAAGGGGTCTATTATCTATCAAAATTTATAAATTAGTAAGGTATGATATTCCTTTAACCTTTTGTATTAATATTTCCAAAGGGTTCCTCCAAATTGATTTAAAAAAGAAGAGTTTTAGATGGGTTTTCTTCTATTACGAAATGGATCCTCTAGTTTGCTTTGTTTATGATTTATTAGATAATTATGAGTATATTATGATTTATTGTAATCTAATTATGCTATTTCTTAATTAATTAAACTTGGTTGTGAACTAGATCATGAATTTGACCTAAGTCCTTAACCATAGGCTATGAACTAGTGATGAATTGTTGTGTAGTGATTCAATTGACTTCATTATTGTGTTAATTACTATTTCTTGATGATATTACACTCATTTTTGGGTTGAATTTGACCTTTGATCATAAGACTATGATGATTTCTTGCGAATCATATTAGGGTAAGTCTTGTGATTTAAATTCTTTACTTCAATTATGATTTCTTGTTTTTAGTGATGAAATGATATTGAAGTATACCTTATGTTAATATTAATGAGGGTTTGTATGATGGTGAATTTAAATATCTTTAATTATATTATTATTATATTATTCTTAAGATATATTTATAAAAGGTTGGTGATGAAGTACCTATGTGCCTTACTATGATATAATGATGTTAATGTACTAATATCACATATGAGGGTTGTTACGAAAGGTTTTGTCATGAAATTCCTATTGAGATTTGACTATTACTACATAAGGGGTAAAGAATATTACCTAATCTAAGATGTGATTGTTAATGAAAGACATTTCAAAAGGTACTATAGCTTAGCACCGAGTGAACTAGAGTGACGAGTGTCCCTTCCCACATAGGAAAGGTAGAATCACTAATGTACTCATGAGATTAGAGACTATAATGCATGTAGCGTAATGAGCGTCCCAATTATATCTCCTAGTTCTTGAACTATGTCGGCCTCATAGGAAAACTAGCTAGTGGATCCACCTAGATGTTATGTTCTTGTTTTGGTACTACCCTGGCAGGTAGTCCACCTTCATTAGGTGTAGGGTTCCATGACACCGGATTCCACATTTGCTCGTTTGGTCTATTTAGATTAAGGCAAGACGTTCCTAAAAGTAAAATGAAGTAATAAAGTGAACTATAAATAGGATGATTTGAGGGTTTTGACTTAGTATAGGTAAGGGTATGAGTCCCTACCTATACATTGCACTAGTTAGCCATGAGGGAAGTCATAGGAGGATGTTCTTATATGATTATATGCTTATAAATGTAAATGATACGTATATGTTGATCTTACATGTTAATGAAATTGTGTGATGTTGGTTTCACTTATGAACATCTGGTTGGTCACTTTTTTAAAAGTATGATGATGTTTACTCTTAATAATATAATATGTGAAGTTGAGCATTGCTTATGTTTATTGTTAAGTTTGCTTGGTTGTTGAGGTTATGGGGCCTTACCTTGCCATTAAACTAGTGGAATTAATAGGGGTATATGACTGATGGTCTTGCTTTAGTTATGATGTTATGAACTTTTATTACATACTTGCTGATATTATAACTTGATGATAGAGTTGTCTTGATTATGTGCTCAATTATGTTGATATACATGTTGACTTGACTAGACTTAGTATTGTTGGTTTTGTGATGTACATGGTCATGACTTAAAGAATATGTACTATTGATTTGTATTAGTTCTTGAATGTGCATAAGTCTTTTCAAATTCAATTTGCATGCTTTAATTAAATGTCCCTTTTTAGCACGATTTAAATTTTTTGTGTACATATGTCCTATAATTAGTACAAGTGATGTTCTAACCCCATTTCTCCCTTTTCCCCCAACATTTTAGGTTCCAGTTGTTAAAGGGTTCGTAACGACATTTGAAGAAGACTTGGATCCTCATTATCCAAGTTGGGTAGGTCATAACCACTTTGAGGAAAACTCCACTTTCTACCATTTTATGTTGATTAGTAATATAGACACTTTGTTCATTCTCTTTCATTTGAGTATTATCATTGTATAGCCTTTATGTGCCTTTATTTGTATTGATGTATGGGCTATGCCCAATTGTTATACTCTTGTTTAGATGGTTTAATATGAGACATTTGTTTTAAGACTACGTTATATACCTTACATACATGTGCCATAAAAGTAAAAGACTATGTATGCCTCCTATACGAAGGATCTATGTATACTCGATATGAATATATTATGTGTAAGAGAGAGGTCTAAGTTAACCTCATAAGTTAGTGTAGATGAAAAGTTGTAAATTTTTCGCGTTTTAACCTATGAATTGTAATGACTAATTCTAAGAGGCTAGTCTTAGTCCTCTTCGAGGATGAAAACATCGGTTGAATCTAGGGAGAACTTCCCGGATGTGACACCAGCCTCTCATCCTTTCATTGCTCATACCAAACCTGAGCCACATCCTTGAGTGTATAGGTGGATAGTTCCGTATTTTCTGGAGAAGTTACAACCATGGATTCTACCACTTTAAACACCTCATCTATGAACCCTTGTGGGTCTTCTTCCAATTAGGAGCCAAAGAAAGTATGAGGATTTATACTTGTGAAATCCCTTATCCGTGATATGGTGGTGTTATCATTGGGGTTAATTTTCACCTTATTACCCCTAGTAACATGTATAGCCATCACTTGAGTAAATCTTGTAATGGCTTCCCTTGTCTCCACATTAGACACAACCCCTTCTTCAATAGGGACTTGAGGGTTTTTTAGGAGCTTAAGGGGGAACAACCTCATTCCCATTCTCCTCTTAGACCCTTTGAGTGTTGTTCCTTCTTGTATTCATTGACCACGAGCAAAAGAAAGAGATTACAATGTAAGTACATGTAGATATAAAACTCTAGAGGCACGACTTCAAGAATATCAACATGGTGAGACTTTTGTAGGCATCACATAGCCTCTCTCTCATAATTGTGTTGCACTTCCCATCTATGAGCAAGATTCTACATGGATGTGGTTTAGTGAGACATCAATCCTAAGATTACTACAACCTCATGCTCTGATACCAAGTTATAACGACTTGGGAGCACCCCTTAGATGTATGCGGCGTTGTCATCCCCGAGAGGACTAAGACTAGCGTCTTCACATCCATCATTAAATTTCATAGGTCAAAAAGTTGTGAAAATTTAAATTTTTTATATATTGAGGTTTACATAGACCTCTTGCATAATACATATGGAGTTTACTTATACTCCTTGCACATGAAGCTTACATAGGCTTCTTATTTAGAAAACACAAGTGATATATAGGAAAAAATCTAATGCTTCGTATCATATAACCATATAAAGGAGTACAATTTTGGACATAGCCTATACAATGTCAATAGGCCATTATAGGCTTACATCAATGTACTAAATGAAAAAGGAATGAACAATGTCTTTAAGACAATGCAACTGCAAAGCTAGAGTATAAAAAGATAACATCCCCAAACATGAGGATCTACCAACACTTGGAGGGAAAAATCCATGTCTTATTCAATAGGCCACCTAGGAACTCAATGGTCAGAAACTAAAATGTTTGGAAAAAGGGAAGAAATATGGGTTAGTAAAAAACACATGTATTAAGTATGGTTTCTATGCATACAATCATTAATGCATGAGAAAATACCCAATTTAGTAAAAGACATGCAGTATATTCAATAACTCAACATGCATATATATTGAACATTATAGGTCTACCCTGCATGTTATTAACCCAACACATAAGCAACCTAAAACAATACTTGTGCAATGCCAAGAATAGAACCCCATACGCCTATCCAAGGCTAAGAATCTTATCAAGTCGCTTCTTACATGATCTTTCCACAAATTTAGGATTAAAACCATGGTGGATTAATCCTTGAATTGAAGATATAGTGTTATTCAATGGACGTTGAAGTTTGGGGAAGGGAGAGACTAGAGATATGTTAGATAGATGTGAATTTTAGAATTAATGAGGTTTTGAGTTAGTTAATTACATTAGGATACTTATATAGACCTTAATTAATGAATTGAAACCGACCTTATCCCTTAATTAGTTTAATTAATTGATCCCCTCATAACCCCTAACTAAAACATCTTTTGTTAGTGAAGTGAGGTCTCGATTGACGAGACCCCATCGACACCAAGTTGCTCCATCGACCACCTGTGCTAGCAAGTCATCGTTGTTGACAAAGACTTGATTTTTGGAGTATTTTTGGAATTTGACTAAGTTTTAACCAATGACCCAAACGATAGAGCGTCGTCCATTCGAGGACTCGTCATTAGTGCTTGTGGTTACACACTGTCGAATAGCATAATTGTGGTGTCAATGGATGGGTCTGGGGTCCTTGGGGAGCGTACTTGGATGTTTTGACCCTAAACACACTCTAACATACATATAATTCCTTCTTACAAAATTTTACTACCTTCCAACTATTAAAAACCCATGAAACATGCAAAGGCATACTAACAGACATTTCACAATTCACCTGATGTCATGGACGTTCTTTGACATTTTGACTCCAACACTTCCTAGTTAGTTTAGATACATTATTTTAGTCTTAGAAACACTGTTTTGAGTCTTTGAGTCTCTACACCAAGTAATGAACTTTCAGAATGTTACATATAATAATTCAAGATAGTGAGTATAATTGATGAAATGGGAAATAATATTGCCTTAGGTAGTCTTGCGGATTGAGTGTGTGTGAAGGGTGGTATGGGAGGCCTCTTCATATCTTACTCAAGTGGGTCTTTGGGTAACCTTTTGTAGGAGGGTCTTATGTTTATATGTGTAAGACACCCAAAATGAGTTAGGGTATCTAGAGAATTACATGGTCATCATTAGTGTATAAGGTCCTAACATTGCTTATAATATCGTATTGACGTAGTGTGCAAGGTTTGAGGTGATTTCAAAGTCAAATAAAGGACGACCAAGATGTTAGAAGACTAATCACCTATGTGCCTCATGTGTCTATACTTGCTTATAATTGCATGTATCGAGGTTGTGAAGTTTTTAAATTTTTTTATAATAATATTTATAGGTAATATATGGAGTTTCATCAATTTTGGAGGTTAAATGTCCAAGAACGTCTAAGACATTCAAAAGTCAGCCCTTGAAACGTTCAAGTGTGTCTTGATTGGGCCTAGCATGTTTGGACGTGCTGCATGTAATTGTGTTGGGTGAAATTGATGTATAAGGTCCTTAACTATTTAATGTTTGTATTTACCTTGGAAATTTGTAGGTACGACTTCCAAAGGTTCCTGTAAAAGGGCCCACAAGAAGGACCCAAAGGCAATCAAAACACTACCTTGGAAGTGTCAATCGACGAGGTTACATGACGTCCCGTTGGTAGACTAATGCCCCGTCGATGGGGAGTTGTAAATGGGAACTTAGCCTTGATAAGTATTGTCCACATGATAGCCTTAGACCCAAATGATAGAGGCACAGGACAGTCCGTTCATCGACCCACGCCCCATCGTTGGTGTCCGTCGATGCAGGCCTTTGATCAATGCCATGCACTCTGCCTAAGTATGGGGGGAATGGGAAATTCACCCTACTTTATCACCTTACTCTAGGCAGTTTATTTATCAATTTGTAAGTACATATAGATGATCTGAAACGTAAATAGACTATACTCAATCCTCCAAATCAAAATCAAACCTCCCTCTCCCAAAATATCCTCTCTAGAAACCTCTATTGAATGTGAAGTTCAGGGGCAGCATCTAGATGGGATTACCATGGATTCATCATGTAGTAGAGGTATGGTGATCCTTCATCGCTAGCTAATCTTTCACTTGGAGACTTAATCTCAATGTTTTCAAAGAAGTTTAATGATCAAATCTCTTCTTCTTCAATAACGCAATGGGTTCTTTTTTTAACTGATTTTAAAAGAATAATATGAATGTATTGATGATTATATACTTATTTGGAAGTGACATTCAATACAATTGCATAATGAACCCATGCTCTTTCACAAACTCGATTTTAACCTATGTATGGATTTATGATCTTCATCTTATGCTTATCGATTTATGATTCAATTATGTTAATATTCTTATGTATATTGTGTAAAATGTATACTGATGGTTATTTTTTGATGAATGATCCAATTGGATCAAGTATGAAGATTTGATCATGCCTACCCTATGTTTCTATGTGATCACTATTACATTGCCATTATAATGCATGAATAGGGAATTCGATTATGTTAAATTGATTGATAACGACTGTTTATAATGTATATATATTATGAATTATATGTAATGGATTCAATGTGGATCAAGGTTTTAAGATTAGATAGTACTGATGCATGTTCTCCTATCTGTTATAAATTGCTAAAGTAGTTGTATATATCTTGACTTTATGATATTTGGTTCATGTGTTAACGGTACTTTAGCTACTGCCTATAATATATTATAATGATGAATTATGTGTTTTTATCTAATGTTTATTGATGCATGAAGACTTGATCCCTAATTTCTCTCTATTGTAATTCTATGATGCTCACTGTGATATCGAGTTTATTGGCCATTGTAGTAGAATCTCGTCTAGATTATGATTTCTTTAAGCTACTGGCGTACATGTACATTATTAATAAAGTTTGATAGATTATCAATACTAGGGAAATTGGTTGATGATCTATGACTCCCTACTTTCTAGTATATGTGTGATGCCTTGTATTGTGTAATTAGTATATATATGATACCTCCTATTAGGTTGTAGTATGATATTTTAGCAACTTGTACATTGTTTATTTCATTAGTAAACGTATATTTATCTACTTCCCTATAACACATTGTTGATAAAAAGTTGTATTAATCAATGATGATCAAAGGTTTATAAATTGGTAAGAATGTCTTTCCCTCTCTACTTCTCTTTAGTATTGTTGATGAAGCCTTATATGGCACTGTATTGTATGGTCCACTTATGGTAGTGGTGTTTAGCTTATTTAAATTATATATGTTTTTACCATGTCCTTGAAGGCAAATTGATGAATGTATGAATGTGTGATCATGATGATCACCTTATGTGTAATTTTTGTCTAGCCTTCTACTCTAAGATGTGAACTAGGTTATGTTACTTTTGTTATGAGCATGATAATGATTATTTTAGGGTTATGTTTAGGTTCTACCATTAATGATAGGTTGGTCTCATAAAACACTAGAAATCTACTACTATGCATGAAGGGTAAATATATGTGAAATATGTTATGTATTCCATCTAACTAGGATGAATTGATAGGTGCACTAGTATGGGCAAGGGTATGAGACCTTATTTTCGCATTGCACATGCGTTCCTTGATAGTATAGTTCCTAGGTTGGGTCTTTATGAACATGAAAATAAATATATTGACATGCCATGAATATATCTTATATGCTATGATGTTAAATATATTATATGATGAAGTATGAATGTGCATAGTGTGTTAGTGTTGATATGAAAGGATTGCTCATATAGTCACACCAATAGACGTATGCATTGATATATGAACATGTGTGAAATTTATGTGTTATGTGAATGGTTTGCTCACATACAAGTACACACACACACGTGCATGGAGATATAGTCAATAGAGGGGTCTTGTAAAGTATGATCATGTGTACCCTAAAATTAGATAGGTGCTTGAGTATGTTATAAGCATATAAGAAATCAATATGCTAAGCTTGTGTTTTATGAAGTAATGTAATAAAGGCTTTTAATAAAAATGGAAATTAGCTTAGCACCGACTAAACTTGACTATGAGAGGTGTTTTCTTCCCATGAAGAAGATTAACCATTGGTTTCTCATATAGTGTTGGCTTCCCTTGGGGGAAGATTTACGATTCTATCCTAATAAGGTTGGACTTCCCTTAGAGGAATATTCACCTATGGTTCCACATTAGGTAGTGGCCTCCCTTTGAGGAAGGTTGACCCATGTTTTTCTCGTGAGAGGAGGCCCTAATTGCCAAATGGCATGTATAGGGATCATACTTATCGCTTAGTTCCATAACCTATGCTTGCCACATATGATCTAGAAAAGTGAATTCACTTAGTATGCTAGGATATATGTTAACGTTCTACCTTGGATAGGTGATAAAACATTCCATTGGTGTAAGGCTATACAACACCAAATTCGATGTTTAGCACCCATGGTCTTAGTGTCGGTTAACGCTATGGTAACCTAAAGTAAAAAGGACAATGGAAGTAAAGTAAGGAATATAAGTAGGATAAACAAATGGTAGTTTCTTAGTGTAGGTGGGTATATGGGACTTCACGTATGCATTGCACAAGTGATACTTGGGGGAAGTCCTAGGAAGGTTTTCTAATGCATGTGTCTATGATTATGGTTATCATGTATGACATTGTGTTAGTTTCTACATGATGATATGATATGAGCTATGTTGATCTTAATGACTACATGATGAAGGTTGTTGATATGAATGAAGTTGTCCTCACTTTCTATGTTGATATATTAATGAGATGTTAAGGCTTGTGGTCTTATGATATGTTTACGAACTGTGTGTGAGGTTATGGGGCTTCATATATAAATTGCACTAGTTGACCTTGAGTAGGATTATGAGTAAGGTTCCATAAGGTTTTAGGTGAAGCCAATTAAATATATGTGCATAATGACTAGAACTTACTATAATGTCTTATGATCGACTTGAATGTGACTTGTAATGTGTTATACTTCTATGAGGATATGTGTTAGATTACGTAGGTGGTATGTATCATTTCTTTTTGACCATAAGGTAATGCGTTGCATCAAGTATCACTGAAGGGTTACTTAGGAGGTTGATGAGTTAAAAGAAAAGGATTCACTATAATGTGACGGGAGTGTACTATAAAGTGACCCCAAATGTGGCTTAAATCCTATATGTGATTTTATACGATGTTTGGATTTTGAACATATCGATATGAAGTATGTGAATGACATAAATTCTATTGCATAAAGGTTTTATGAATATTTACTCAAAAGGCATGAAGTATGATTTCAAGTAAAATGTCCCTTATAAATTAATGTTTTTGCATGGTTGCCATACTTTTTGCATTCTTGCACTAACTCAATTCTTGTCTACACTTTATACAATGTATAGATTATGGATTCTTAAAGGATTTCTGTATGATTGGGGAGCTTGATATGTTATTCCCAAGCTCAAGGCAAGGAATCCTTAAGTCCAATGATAACCTGATGATTCATTTACTGTAAAGTGTATAAAGTAATACTTATGTCTTATTTTTTTTAAGGTTTGTCTCCCTAATGTGGTCTAGTATTGTTGAGTCTAAGATGGAAAATATATTTAGATTCTAAGTATGTAATATGATATATTACATTTATATAAAGTGACATTTCTAGCATATGATGTGCTACGAAAAGTTTTAAATTTCAGCTAAATTTACTATGACAATGCGATGAATGATAACTATAGGCTTGTATAAGACCTCCAAGAGGTAAAGTACGCGGTGTTACTTTTAGGGGTTGCTCCCCGGATATTACAATATGGTTGGAAGTGATGGTCATGTTATATTGTGAATTGTGACTTATATGTGTTTATGTTGACTTGAAATGGTTTCTTATACTTATGTTATGAGGTTTTCTCCAAAAAGAGTATATTTTATACATATGTCCTTTTAGCATGATTTCAATTGCAGGTTACAATACTTAGTGCATTCAAATGTACTAATTCCATATATTTTCTCTTATCTCTAAATGTGTAGGTTACAATTAAGAGGAGTCACATGAAGTGAAGCTTGGAGTTAGAATCCATTGAAGCAAGTGTTCGTATGTCCTGAATTGTTTCAAGGACATCGTCATGCTTAGCTTTTGTTGTCAAGACTTTGTTATTCTATTTTTTTATGTAGGGGCCGTGACCCAAGATATTGGTGTGTCATATCGTGATTAAGAGACTTAGCCTTTTTCCATTGATTTTCTATAAAAAGTGAGTTGAAGTATTATCCAATTATTGTAAAAAATTTAAATTCTGCACTACTTTTCATATACATATATGGAATGAATGATGTCTCAGGTCTAGTACAAGACCTTCGAGAGGTCGAGTACTCCTTCTGGCAACTTGAAGGATACCCTATATTCTAGGGTGAACATTTGGTCGTGACAAAGAGACATATTAGAAGTAAATATTCACACATATGATAAAATCACATCATAGACATCTTTGTCAAAAAGACCATTTCATCACCTGAAACCCTCCACCTAAACTTATCCTAAGACCCACCTATGTAAGACATTGAGAGGAAGACCATATTACCTCTTCAAACTACAATTGGGTGTTCCTCAAGAATATAGTAGATGAGGAGTTTTCCTTTACAACTAAATCCAATAGTAAACATTCATTATTTAATACATTTGAGGAAACATTCATGCATTTAATGGACTTCACGTAATAATCAGTAAAGACTTAGGGAACTCACTTTAATATTTTCAAAGCCAACTCATTTCATGTGAAGAAACCATCTCATACTACTACCTACACTTGGTAGAACCTATCCAATAACTACAGTGCATATCCCACGTTATGGGAATAAGAAGTTAACAAACATAGACCACATAAGCTAGGGATGTAATACGATGTAAAAGACCCACACCGTGGAAGGTGTATAAATAATGCACAATCCATTTTGGCACATGCTTTTAGGGATATCGAAAGACGTTAATTGGACTCTTTGCATTTTCCACGGGAAGAGACACCATCATAACCATATCCGCTCGGTGCTAGACTTAGATCCCATAGATTAGTTCAATCACATGTATGTACTAGACAGGGCACCATGATTATGTCTAGCAGACTCAAAACACTTCTACAAACAATGGAAAACATTATTAGATCTAGCCAACAAATGTTCGTAAGGATAACTTATTGACTTTCTTAGAGAATGTTTTCTACCGTTACAGCCCACCATCTCTATGTCAATCATTACACATAAGAAACATTCACCATTAATCATGTTTTTTCATTCACCAAGGGATCTAATATTATTAAGAAGGGTCACCATTCTTAGGTCTACTTGTTCAAGATATAGCCTAGAAGCCTCATTAATCATTTAAATAAAGGGAACCATTCTTAGGTATAACGATTCTAGACATTAATTCATTCATAACTCAAGAAAATGATTCCTACGCCTACCAAGTCAATATATCACATTCAACAACTTTCAAGAATCAAGGAGATGCACCTAAATTTAGCAACAAAGATACAATGTCACAATATAGAGACCTTGCACATTCTAACCTCAACACATATTAACATTATGAGAGAATCATACTTCAAATAACAATACCATAATACTTTATACAAGATATCCTAGAGACCACATGAATACCTCCACAATATACATTTACATAAACATCATCATGCTAATACTCAACCACTTCATATAATGCCTTCAAGGCCATGATCAGTATACATAAACAATAAGTAAACACAATAACCAAAAGTGGACAAAACCATACAAGAAAAATTCTGATATAATAAGAGAATTAGGCAAACTTACTCTTCCCCAAGCCATGTTCACAATCACCCAACTCTCAAAAAATTCATCATAATTAGACAAAGATAGCAATAGATATCCACAATACAATACAATCTAAGCTGAATTCTAACAATTTCTAATCATAATCATAAAACCCACTTTATAAGCCAACTTTAGGAATTTAATGAAATAGTGGGTTCATATATTTTTACACCTTATAATCATAAATTAACAATTAATATAATATAACTTTATTCATTGGAAATGTTTGATGCAATAACCCATGAGTGTTGAGTAAGAATTGATGGATTTTACAATCTTTAGAAACTTAAAAATTATTTTGAGATAGACTCTAGGGTGGAACATGCCCAAGATAAAGGATCACAATATCTTCATATTTGAAAGCCCATGAAAATTGAAGAAGAAATCACTTGAATTTCCTTTTCTAGATTGAACTGGTTTTGACCTTTTAGTGGTGTTCTAGAGAACATTCTTTGGGATAGGGGTTTTGATTTTTGAAGAATGAATTCGAAATGGAGGTTTAACTATTTTAACATACATAAAATACCCTTAAACATAGATAAACCACCCTCGTAATAAATAAGCCAAGGGTGGATTTTTGGAAACCACCATTTACTTGGTTGTGCACTACATAAAAATGGATCATTAGCGGTAATTAGTTCTTAATTACTGTTACATATACATATATTTTTAGCGGCAATTAGAAATCTTTATATTTGTTACTAAATTATTTTGACGACATAGGTTCTAATCTTAATTAACTAATTCCAGTAAAGACTTTAGCACTCTTTATTAATGTCAATATTAATGGTGCTAAAAGTTTATTTTGTTGTGATTGTGTCTTAAGACAGAACTGCAGAGGTGGCTTACAAGCCCCATCTATGGACTGTAGGTGGGTTACTTACTATCTTGTCGCCTTGTGGTCTTGATTAGATACTTGGATATGGGATCTAAGGCTCCCTATTCTAATTCTTGACCTACGGATCTCATTTATATGGTGTCAAACGACTTAAAGTGTGTAGTTGCCCCCCATAACTCAAACTCTTTTGACATTTTTTTTCCAATGTTTGGATCTTCAAGGAGCCTTAAGGGGTCTTTGGGGAGTCGTATCCAGACAATTACCCCTACACATGTTTAAATAAGTACTAAGGTATCCTTTGAAATTTATATATTCCAAACAACACCCCAACCCAATGACTATACATTAGAACACACTAGCACATAAATAAATAGTTTCAGAATGTCATTGACGTCTCTTGACGTATCAATTCTAAAATTACCAAAATAACATCTAAAGTCATTTTTTATAATTTATACAAGTTTATTAACTAATGAAACACACGTGAAGATCTATATCATCCTATTTCATTTAAGGTCATTACATTATCCCCCGATTTGAGAAAATTCATCCGCGATATCACTTAAAACACATAAAGGTATGAATCAATACTAGCATCCCAAAATCACTCATACGAATATAGTAAACACACATAGCTGCGATAAACATTAAATCCATAAAAAATGCACAAAGAACAATAAGAAGGTAAAAACAACATTCAAAAACTCATCATGTATCACGACTTCAAATATCTCATTTCATATTGGTGGAACTTCCTTATCTAAATCACATTGTGGTAACTTCATGATTATTAAGCACATCATCCATATTTCTCATAAAATCACAATCTTGCAATATTTTCAAAGAAACATTTAAGTATGTTAAACCTTCTAAGTCGTGCAATATTTAGGCAATTTTTCATATATACTCATGAACAAAAGAAACACAACTTTATGAAAACTCATTTTTATGTTTTAACAAGAATATAAATAAACATGCATAACATAATGAGAACGTATGGAAACTCATTTTCACAGAAGACTCCAATACATGCATCATTCTACTAGAAAACTCTAAGTCTCAATGTTGACATATATATAATAAAAAGAGAAAATAACTTCAAAACTCTAAACAAATTCTCAAATAAATAAACCATCCACCACTCGGGAGAAACCTAACTAAGGCTATCATGAACAATACATAAGGAACTCATTACAAAACAAGGGATTACAACATATCAGCATGTTCATCAAGATTTTCTTCCTTGTTAGCTTGGAGAATATAGAAAAGAGTCTTATTTTGATTATAAAGTCTTTTTTTGATCATTATGTATCTTTTCTGTATGGAACTCCTCCTTCACATGATTAGAAACTCCAGTGTAAGACCCCGAAATTGACTTAGGTAAGCTAGAGCCTAACATTATTGTCGTGATGATCTAAGGTCCTAATGTAACATTCCAAAAAATGTACTTGTCTAGTGAAGGGTTTATTAGGTTTTAATAAAATGTATTGCGGTACATAGGTATCCCTATGCCCAATATTGAGTAATATTAAGCATGATAGAAAAGATTGGCTTATGGTTGTTAGCCTATTTCTATGTTTTAACATGTAACTTAAGATATAAATTAGATGCTCAAACGCTCCAATCCAATCTTGTTTAGGAATTTTAAATTCAAATAAGACCATAAGATAAAATTTTTGATTTTATGGCTTACACACATTAGGTATGAGACATCGAAGTGTCAATCATAGGTACCATAGCATATGATCATTCAAATTGATCATGTATATTAAGTAGTGCTCAAGGACATAGTGAGGGTCCTTTGACAAGAAATGTGCAGCAACATATGTGCAAGAGACAAGGGACCAAGCCCCAACCGAGTTCGGTTAGGGCAGTTAGGTGCAGGTGTGAATACGGGTAAAGCCACATGGGACCTAGCTTCCTAAACATTCCTAGGATATAACTAACTTACCTAACTAGATAAATAACCTAGTACTAACTAAAATAAACTAACTAGTGTGCCCGAAATCCTAAGACCTAACAGGGGTACACTAGCCGAGTAACTAACAAAAGAAACCTCCTAGTACCTAACCTAGGATGGTCCAAAGAGCTTTGTAATGGTCCTAATTACTTAGAGGTACTTTAGTAATTACCATAGGTCACTTAATTATTAAATAAGAAACTTAATAAATTAATTTAAAAACAAATATGTTACCCGAACCCTTAGCAAACTTTAAGAGTTGGCTAAGTCAAATGCTCTCCTATATTTAGTCCATTCAAGAGGGGCATTTTGGTAATTAGCTAATTGATTATTTAATTAGGTTAAGTAGCCTATGTTGAACTAGTCAATAATCAATTCCAAATACTTAAACTCACGTTATCCACAGAAACCCTCGACTGAATAAGAAAACAGTGAACAGACCAATAAAAACAAATCGGTTCTCCTTAGGCATTTTCAAGGTAATTCTTCAAGATTATCGTGCAAAGTATTGGGTGATCTTTGTATATTCAAATATACAAAAGGTATGAGTTATTTATATTAGATTCTTTTCCCAGGTTGCTTTTCAAACGGTTTGAATTCAAGAGAACCAAAACTAGGGTTGTTCCCAATGATATTTTCAAATGTTAATCTCCAGAGTTCTGCCTATTTCATATTCTAGTAGTATGTATAATGCAAATCTCGAGCATCTTGTTTTATGTGGTGCTAATTTATCATTATGTATAGGTTTTTATGATTTGACAATGTCGAATAAGACATATAGGTTAGATCCGTATGATTAGAGTATGAGTTACATGAAATAGGAAAAGTTGTAGTGCCAATTGTGTTTGAGAAAATGAAAAATTTCTTATAAGATAATCAAATGTCAAAAGTTGGCTTGATTAAAATGATGAGATTACTTTAGTATATAAATGAAGTTAATTGACTTGGCTAATGACATTCTCATGAATAATGTTTTGTGACAGTTTGGGTTATGCCAATAAATTGACTAGCAATATTATTTCCAAAATATGATATAATATTGGTCAATGACTAAGTCATACAAATCTTATATGGACAATGTAAATTATGATGTTTCTTGTAAGGTGAAATACGTGTTAATAATTTTCTTGACAAGTTGTAACTCAATAAACTCATAACCTAGGGCATGCTAAGGGTTGGGACAAGTCCTAACATACCCTATCTAAATGAACTTGTTAACATAGTAGCACATTATAGAATGGTACAAGACCACCAAATAATATTTAACATGATAAGATGAGTAATGAAATAACTAAAAGCTTATGATCTATGAAATTCACATAGAATGGGGTGTTAAAGGAAGTGAGGCAAGGCTAACTTGCACCCAAACAATTATGTTAAAAATACTCATATAAGAGGGTGTTAGAAATCATGAGACAAGTCTTATTCACACCATTATGATAATGTAATATTAAGGTCACATTCAAGATGACAAGTCATCCACCGAGCTAAGCGTACCTCATACTAGAAGCAAGCTTCCATAATGTATGCGTCAACTCTAAAATTTGTAAAGTATGGTAAATTAATCTAAGCACCAATAGACTACCAATGAGCTTGTGCAAGCACATGTAAGCCTCATTAGATGACACTACTACCAAGGTGGAGAAGGGTCTTCATATTCTCCTAATCTTTGAACTATGTTTCCAGCATAGGTCAATAGCTACTGGATCCACCTAAGAAATCTAGGAAGTATTCGATTTCACCTTGGCCGGTGAACCACCTATTTTCAGTGTGTGGAAGACTATGGATTTCATGTTAGCTCACATGATCTATGTCGGTTAATGCTAAAGATTTCTTTAAGTAATTAAGAAAGAAAGAAGAGAAGTATGTTCAAAGTGAACATAAGATCAATTAAGAATAAATGTAAGTTCAAAGTGAACTAAGTAAGTAAAAGCACAAGTATATCAAAATTATCATTATTTGATAAAAATGCAGTTTTAATAGTTATTGGCTTATGCCAATAAAGGTAGCAAAACCAATAATGGGTATAGCAAATAATATATGCCCCAACATCTTTAAATTAAGCAAATAATAATGTAACAACTCTAAAAATTGATATGCTAAGTAATGATTAATGTGTCTAGAATTCCTATGATTAGACCGGGTTCACATGGATTGATTCGCGTAGAACAAGACCTCTGAACCCTTGCTACATCCAAGACAACTAACTTGGGGAATTAGTAGAGCTAGGAAAGGTTTGGTCCAGTCATGTAGAGCTCTCGAATAGGAAGATTTACTCGGATGAGTCTTTGCCAGACTTAATAAGGGGAAATCTTATGTTTGGAGGGTCTAGGGGTTAAATCATATTTTTCAAGGATAATGGTAGTATCGCAAATACCCTAAATATGTAATTTATTATTTAATTAATAAGATGGAGGAACATTTTGGGTAGAAAGGGCCAAAATTGCCCATTGAGAAAAATCATGCTCCACCTAGGTTGAAACCTAGGTGGTAGCAATGATTTAACTTGATTATATTAATTGGTCAATTAATTTAATTAATTAATATTTAAATAATTTTTAAGAAAAAGGAAAATTATATTATTATGAATTAACTTATTTATTAATGAGGAAGTTTGGGTAGGGTCGACCTAAAGGGACCCATTTTCACAATGGGACGTCACGGGTTTGAACCTCGACGGAAGCGACGCCCATGTGAATGTAAGTGGAGTTTAAAATCATAATTTTTGCAAGGGAATAATTGTGGTCTCACGTGTAATTAAATGGAATCTGATTTAATAATTTAACAAAACCTTATTTTTTACTAAGTCGAAAATTAAACTCCTTATCCTAAGGAACCTCTCACTTCTAATGTCTATCTTCTCATTTTCATGATCAACGTTTTTCTTTTCAATTATATCTACTAACAAAGAACAATAACATAAAACACAACCAAATTTCTTCACACTTGAAGAACTTACAAAAAAACTAAACAAACAAGCAAACCAAAAATGTCAAGCAAAAAGTAAGGTTTCCGTCGAATTCTGTTGAAGTTGCTGGATTTGGACGTGAGTTTTGAGAGGGTTTTGGGCAGAAAGTTTGAGTGTTTGAAAACACCAAAGTAAGGTATGGGTTTCTCTCCTGGACTGGTTTCTCCAAGAGAATTTTCTCCCATGAATTTAACGAATCTTGAAACTAGGGTTGTTCCTCTTCTTGTCGAACTCCTTGTCCGTAGTATCCCTTTGAGGCCAATGTGAAATAGGCTAGAGATCCTTTTTTTGGTACGTTAACTGATAATTTAAGTATGAAGTGTTATTTTTGTGACAATGTGTTCATGATTATTTTTTTGGAATTGTAAGCATGCTATGTTATGTCAACCGAAAGTATGTGAAAATGATATGTTATTATGGTTGAATTTTATGTGCGAATGTTTGTGTAAATCATGAGGTGTAAAAGTGGTGTAATGTTGCTGGATGTAATGGTAATTCTTGGCTGAATATAATAATAAAAAGATTAAACATAAAGATGCACCAAATGATTCACGAAATTCCTTAAGAATTAACATATGAATGATAATAAAAAATAGGTGAAAATAGTGAACAAATTTACAGCATTTGGTAGGTTGGGTTAGGCCAAACAAAGTGGTACAAAATGATATGAAAAATGAACGTAAATTAAGTGAAATCACTAAGGATTCAATCCAAGACATCATTACATGACACCTACAAAAAAATCAACAAAATATTTAGACAAAAATGGATTGGAAGAGACAAAATTTCTAGCGTGCTGGAAATTTTAGTCTCCGCCAACTTTTAAAAAAATGATCTGCGTTCAATTTTATTAAAAAAATGTGAGGTCATTGACGATTCCCATCACCTCACTAAATGAAAATTTTCATTAAAATACTATGAGAAAATGCTAGAAAAAATAGATGTGGTGAGTGGTAATTGAACCCACAATCTCTTGAATAGGTGAGATAGTTAGAAGAAAAATAAAGGAGAAAATAAATGTAGAGAGTGGGGATTGAACCCACAACCTCTTTGATAGGTGATTAAGTTAAGAGATAAATTTTTTTTAAAAATAATGAGCTTGGGGGAAATTCAACCAACAACCTCCTTGCCTTAAAAGAAAAAAGGAGATGAGAACAAGAATGAAATATGATGGGGTTGATGGGAATCTATGTAGGGTCTCCAAAATCTGAAAATCCAATTATAAAATTTAAAATAAGGTTAAGTGTTGTTCAAGGGATTTGAAATGGATGTACTGAATTGGAAGTGGGAGGCCATTAATATGGACTTCGTTGTTGGTCTTCCGAAGACTAGGAGACTTCATAACTCCATGTGGGTTATTGTGGACAGGATGACTAAGTCATCCCTTTTTATCCCTATAAATTCTACCTACAGAGCCGAGGGTGAGACTCTACATTGATAAGATTGTGAGATAGCATGGGTTTCCTTTGTCTATTATTTCTAATAGAGGAACTTAGACACGCATGTAAAGCATAGTATGCCTTTAATCCAAAAACTAGTGGGCAAGAAGAGCGTACCATTAAGACATTGGAGGACATGTTGAGAGCGTGTGTGATTGACTTTAGAGGTAGTTGGGACGACCATATGCCTTTGATAGAGTACTCATATAATAACTGTTATCACTCCAGCATTAGGATGGCGCCGTTTGAGGCACTGTATCGTAGAAGGTGTAGGTCTCCAGTTGGGTGGTTTGAGGTTGGAGAGTCATCCATTTTAATTCAGAGATCATTCATGAGGCCTTAGAAAAGATCAGGTTTATTAAGGACAGGTTGGCTACTGCGTACATTCCGCAAAAGTCCTCTGCAGACAACAAAAAATGGCCCTTAGAGTTTAATGTTTGTGACGAGGTCTATTTTAAGATATCAGGTTTGGCAGGAAGGGAAGTTGAGTCCGAATGTTGGGACATATAAGATCCTATAGTGTGTGGGTGAAATGTCCTATGAGTTGGCATTTCCTATAGAGATAGCTTCTTTTCATCCAGTATTTCATGTATCTATGTTAAAAAAGTGCCGAGGTGATCCAATGTCTATTCTACTTGTTGAAGGTTTGGGGATTGATGAAGACTTGTCCTATGAGGAAGTTTCAGTTGAGATTTTAGAAAGACAAGTCTAGCGGCTGAGGAACAAGGAGTTTGCCACAGTGAAGGTATTGTGTGGAGGATTTATCTTGGTGAGGGTTCTACGTTGGAGGCCGAGGACAATATGAGATCCCGATATCCTCATCTTTTAAGTCCTTGAGGTTTTATTTCCTACACTTAAGTCAAAGTTAACTTATCTCTCCATACTTTGTTGCTATTGATTGACTATACATAGTGAATATGTTATGATATGATTGACCTTATGCTAGATTATAAGAAGTGCCATTCGAGGACGAATGTTCCTAATGGGGGGATAATGTAACAACCCTAAAAATGGATATGCTAATTAATGCTTAATTTGTCTAAGAATGCCTATAATTAGATCGGGTTCACATGAATTGATGCGCGTAGAGCAAGACCTCTAATCTTTTGTGACGGACAAACCAACTAACTTCTTGAGTTAGCTGAGCTAGGAAAAGTTGTGTCCCGCCATGTAGGGATCGCTAATATGAAGAAGGAAATTATCTAATTAAAACAAAATTGAGGGTTTTTCAAGGGATTCAAAATCTTGTCCCTCGCCCAATTTCGTATTGACGCATAAGTCATACATAAACAAAAATTTAATGAATGCTGCCTCTAAATATTTAAAATCAATATCTTGTCATATCTACAAGATGCATAAGCCTTGTACCACATAATATTGGGGAAACATCAATCATTTAGACAAACTATAAATGAAACCTCATGGATTGTATGTGTGGATTCATAAGACTAGCATACATGTAGAAGTAAGTGAGCCTAAGATGTATTTGATAAAATGATGTAACCCTAGAAGGGTTAAGTAAGGGTGTGAAACACACTAAATGGCCAAGTGCATTGGAATATGATCTAATGAACATTCACGTGAAGAGGTGAGTAATTATTAAAAGAAAATGTGTTAAAGGTAATGAATGAGGTGACAACATGATAAGAGGCTAATGTGAAAGATGAGAGTAATCAGAAATGAGCCAAAGTAAATGTTACCAAAACGTACTCACCTATGAGAGTCTAAAGTTAATAAAGAGACCAGTCTCTATGAACACTCTAATAAAAGTATTGATGTTAATGCATACTTAAAGCTAATGATGAAACAAGAAATCATCTAAGGAGCTATAATGTCCTCATGCTAGAATCAAACTTCTATAATGTATGAGTTGAATGTAATAGAACTTTATACTGAGCATCTATAGGATAGATATGAGCGGTGATGCATTCCTTCGGGAAGGGCAGAGCTTGATGTAACTGTCATGAGATGCCACTGTATGACATTCCGGGTATGGGCTCCTTATATATCCTAGTCGTTGAATTTATACTGCCAATATAGGGATCTTGGAGGGTTCAATTCCCTATATTAGCTAACATTGGTTCACTTTGGCCGATAATTCCACCTCTTTTTTTGGTGTGGGGATTATACACTAGATTAATGAATCTTACATGATCTATGTCGGTTAAGGTTAAACTTCCCAACTAATGAATGAGTCTAGCCTCAAAAAATGCACATAATGAAATGAACGATACCAAATGTCTTAGCATAGGATAATTAAGAGGTTACCTAGACTTATGTAATGACACTAGGTTTTTCTTAGTCAGTGCACAACTAACCCGATGAGAGTCATAAACTACATCCATTGTATGAATAATGGGTGCCCTGGTATATGAATGAATAAAAATGAACTACGTATGAATGAATGAAGAAGACTCTATGTTTAATAAAAGAGGATGCCTAGTTAAGGTCCCATATGGTGAGCCCTCATTTTTGGAAGTCCTAATGTCAAGTGTATGATTCCAAGGTCTCATATCATATGAAAGAATGGTATGATCATTGTGATATAATATGTGTAATATGTTATGTGCTGTTTGCAAAATGATAAGTATGATGATGCATGTTACTCTCATGTCATGACTTTCTTAATCCAAAATTTGCAAGTCTACTTACTTGACTTTCCATAATTCTTGTCGATAGGAAAGAGAACTTTTAAGTCATGCATGTCCTTGGTGTGTTCTTGCATATACCATTCTTAGTACAAGTGTGTACTAAGCCTATATAACTCTACATTTTTAGGTGCAGCAACAGGTGGACGTTAGAGCTCGACGTTGAAGTTATCCGGACAAGGATCATTCATCCAGACTTTGTAGGTCCTCATCCTTTCAAGGATTCTTTCCCATTATATTCTAGATTAGATATTGGTTTGAGCTAGTAGGGTTATGTTCCACTAGCGTTTCTTTTCCATATTATTTTAGTCATTGTATTGGGTTTTTTTTGGTAAGTTTACGTCTAATGCATTATTGAACTATTCCATTTATTTGATTAGTTGATGGTGAACTCCTATGATGTTAAGTAGAATATGTTTCATATGAAATAACTAAATAAAAAGTTCAAATTTTCTGCTAAAATTAACCGAGACGAAGTAACGGTAACGCAAGTAGGTTTGTGTATGACTTCTGCTAGGTCAACGACGCCAGTATCGTTTGAGTTCTAGACTTCAGTCGTCACAAAGTTGGTATTAGAGTGTTAGGTTAAATTCCGAGGATAAAAAGTTCACATCAACCACATCGAGTAGTTTCTAAGTCATTGTAGTAAACTGCACCACTATCCTGATTTATAGACTGCATGATGTGTAGGAAAATTCCCTTCTTGTAATCTTAGTGTGCCTTCTCTAATGTCTGGTTTCTTTTTGTTAAGAGAATATCTAACATCAACTCTTGAGTTTCATATAGATGAATACGAGGAGAAACGCAGGCAAAGAGATTCGAGGAGCAGTTGCAAAGGTAAATCAAGTTCCTCCCCAGGCTCTAGCTGCTGGATGGAGATGCCTGTTAACCCAACTGGGTTGACAGATGGAGAAGTGGGGACAACCTTAGTACAGATGGCCCAAGCTATTATTTTACAAGCTCAGGCTATGACAACCTAGGCACATCAACAAGGTATTCCTAGTGAGAACACACCTTCAAGCACCATGGCTAGGAGGTTAAAGGACCTCGCGAGGAGGAATCCTCCTATTTACACTAGATCTAAGATTGCTGAGAATCTCAAGGAGTGTAGGGAATCTATGCTATATGATAGCATGTTCCTTTCCACTCTTATGGTCCGTGTACAACAAGTGGAGGAAGATAGGAAGAGGAAGCATACTAAGGCAGGGAAAAAGTCAAGTCAAGATGCGAAGAATTTTTCACGGAAGAGTAGTACTGAATTTACGAATAAGCCCAGGTTTAAGAAGGGACTCTCCCACCAATAGGATTCAAGTTCATCCAAGGGTCTAGTTTCTTCTTGAAAATTGATGTTCGTTCAGGGTACCATCATCTTAAGGTTAGGGATGGAGATATTCCAAAGACAGCCTTTCATACCCGTTATGATCTATATGAGTTTCTAGGTATGTTGTTTGGTCTCACTAATGCACCTGCTACATTTATGGGTCTCATGAACTAAGTCTTCCATGAGTACCTTAACTCTTTATTGATAGTACTCATTGATGCTATTCTCATATAGTGTAAGATCACGGAAGAACATGAATACCAATTGAGACTAACCTTACAGGTACTTAGACAACATCAATTGTACGTTAAATTCAACATGTGTAAACTTTTGCTTAGTTAGTGACCTTTCTTGGTCATGTTGTGTCTGACAAAGGTGTAGAGGTAGACCCCAGAAAGACTGATGTTGTTAAGAACTAGCCGAAACCTTTTACTCCAACATATATCCGTAGCTTCTTGGGATTGGCTTGTTATAATCGCAGGTTCGTAGAGAGTTTTTCTTTCTTTGCTGCCCCAATCATATCTTTGACGAAAAATAAGTCAAGTTTGAATGGGCGAAGACTTGTGAGAAGAGTTTTGAGGAGCTCAAGGACAAACTCACTTCAGCCCCGGTGCTTACTTTGCCTAAGTGTGGCGAGAATTACACTCTTTATTGGGATGCATCTATGGTTAGTTTGGGTTTCATTCTTATGCAGGGGGTAAGGTTAAAGCTTATGCGTCTAGACAACTCAAGTTTCATGAATAGAATTATGCCACTCATGACCTCTAGTTGGAAGCTGTGGTGTTTTAACTGAAACTGTGGAGGCACTACTTATATAGAGTGCATGTGGATGTGTTCACAAAAGTCTTCAGTATGTGTTCACACAGAGGGAGTTAAATCTACGTCAGCGGATGTGCTTCGAGTTGTTGAAGAACTATGGCATGATTGTCCACTACCATCAATGTAAGGCTAATGTAGTAGCTGAGGCTTTGAGCAGGATGATCTTGGGAAGTACAACCCACGTTGAGGATGAGAAAAAGGAGTTGGTGAAAGATATACACAGACTGACAGGACTGGGTGTGCGGTTAGTTGACTCTACTAGTGGGGGTGGTTCAGTTCATCCTAGTTCTGAAACATCCTTAAGAGTTGAAGTAAAAAAGGGTCGGTATCTTGATCCTATGTTGATGGAGTTTGACTAAGTGTTGGTATATCTGAATGAATGTTTTCTTTTGGGAGGTGACGACATACATAGGTACTAGGACAGGCTGTGTGTACAAGATGTGGATGATTTGCGGACCAAAATTGTTGTAGAGGCCCATGGTTTCAAATATTCGATACATCCAGGTTCCACAAAGATGTATCATTACCTTAAGCAAATCTATCAGTGGATGCCATGAAGAATGAAATTGCTGAATATATGGCTAAGTGTCCTAATTGTCAATAGTTTAAGGCATAACATCTTAAGCAAGAAGATCTTACTTTGATGATTGGGGTACCTACTTGGAAGTGGGAGGCCATCAATATGGACCTCGTGGTTTGTCTTCCGAAGACTATGAGAAAGAATGACTACATATGGGTTATTATGGACAAGATGACTAAGTCTACCCATTTTATCCCTGTAAAGTCTACTTATAAAGACGACGATTATGCTAGACTCTACATTGATGATATTGTTAAATGGAATAGGATTACTTTGTCTATAATTTTAGATAGAGAAGCTCAGTTCACATCACATTTCTGGAGATCCTTCAAGAAGAAATTAAGCACGCAGGTAAAGCTTAGTACTGCCTTTCATCCTCGGACTGATAGGTTGGCAGATCACACCATTTAGACATTGTAGGACATGTTGAGATCGTGTGTCATTGACTTCAGAGGTAGTTGGGATTAACATTTTCCTTTGAGAAATTTCTCATAGAATAATAGTTATCACTCCAACATATGGATGACGCTGTTTGAGACACTATATAGCAGAAGGTGTTGGTCTCCAATAGGGTGGTTCGAGATTTGAGAGACATCCATTTTGGGTTCAGAGATCAATCATGAGGCCTTAGAAAATATTAGGGTTATGGATATAGGTTTGCTACGACGTACAGTCGGCAGAAATCCTATGTAGACAACAAAAAATGGACCTTAGAATTTGATGTTGGTGACAAGGTATATTTGAAGATATAACCTATGAAGGGGGTGATGAGGCTTTGCAAGAAGGGAAAGATGAGTCCGAAGTATGTTGGGCTATATAAGATCCTACAAGGTGTGGGTAAATTGCCATATGAGTTGGCATTGCCTGCGAAACTATCTTCTGTTCATCCAGTCTTTCATCTATCTATGTTAAAGATGTTCCTAGGTGATGCAGCATCGATTCTACCTATTGAAGATTTGGGGGTTGATGACGACTTGTCCTATGAGGAGGTACCTGTTGAGATTTTAGACAGAGAGGTCAAGCGGCTGAGGAAGTCCGAGGTTGCCATAGTGAAGGTATTGTGTGGAGGATCTATCTTGGTGAGCGTGTTACGTGGGAAGCCGAGGGCGATATGATATCCCACTATCCTCTTCTTTTAAGTCCTTGAGGTTAGATTTCCTACACTTAAGTCAAAGTTTCCTTATATCTCCATTCTTTGTTGCTATTGCTTGACTATGCATAGTGAATATGTTATGATATAACTTACATTGTGCTAGATTATAATAAGTTCCATTCGGGGACGAATGTTCCTAATGGAGGGAATAATGTAACAACACTAAAAAATGATATGTTAAGTAATGTTTAATTTGTCTAGAATTCCTATGATTAGATCGGGTTCACACGGATTGATGCGCGAAGAACTAGATCTCTGAACCCGTAGGAAAGCAAAACCAACTGACTTGGGGAGTTAGTTAAGCTATAAAAGGTTAGGTCTAGACTTGTAGGGCTCCCGAATATGAAAAACGTAATTATCAAGTTTAAAATAAGATTACGCGTTATTCAAGGGATTCGATATCGGGTTCCCTTGCCCAATCCCATATTAAATTATAAGTCATGGGTAAGAAAATATTTAATGAATGCTTCCTCTAAAGATCGAAATCAATATCACGACATATCTACAAGATGCATAAGCCTTGTACCACATAATCTTGGGTAACATTAAGACAAACTACGTATGAAGCCTCATGGCTTGTATGTGTGAACTCATAATTCTAACAGACGTTTAAAAGTAAGTGAGCCTAAGATGTATGCAAAAAAATGATGTAACCCTAGAAGGGTTAAGGAAGAGTGTGAAACACACTAAATGGCCAAGTGCATTGCCAAATGATTAAATTAACATTCAGGTAAAGAGGTGAGTAATTATGAAAAGCAAATGTGTTAAAGTTAATTAATGAGGTGTCAATATGATAGGAGGCTAATGTGAAAGATGACATCAATCTCAAATGAGCCTAAGTAAATGTTACCAAAACCTACTCACCTATGAAACTGTAAAGTTCATGAAGAGACAAGTCTAAGAACACGGTAATGAAAGTATTGATGTTAATGCATACTTAATACTGATGATGAGATGAAAAATCATCTAATGATCTATGATTTCCTCATGCCAAAGGACAACTTCCATGACGTATGAGTTGAATGTATTGGAACTTTATACTGAGCACCGATAGGCTAGTTATGAGCGGTGATGCCTTTTTTCGAAAAGGGCGGAGGTTATAGTAACTCTCATGAGATGAGATTGTCCAGCATGCCGGGTACGATTATCCTTATATCTCCTAGTCTTTTAATCTATATTTCCAATATAGGGATCTAGATGGGTTCAATTCCCTATATAAGCTAGCATGTTTAGGTCCACTTTGGCCAGTGATTGTATGTCTTTTCGATATAGGGATTGCACACTTGATTTCATGATGCTCAGATAATCTATGCCGATTAAGGTTAAAGTTCCCAAAGAAAGAATGAGGCCAACCTCAAAGAATAAACATAATTAAATGAATCATACCAAAGGTGTTAGGATAGGATAATGAAGAGGTGACCTAGACTTATGTAATGACATTTGGTTATTCTTGGTCATTGCACAAGGAACCCAATGAGAGTCTTAAACTACATCCTAGGTATAACTGGTGGTTGCACTAGTATATGAATGAATGAAAATGAACTCTGTAAGAATGAATGAAGTAAACTTTGTGTCCGCTAAAGGAGGCTCCCTAGTTTAGGTCTTATATGTTGTGCCCTCACTTTGGGAAGTCCTAGTGTTAAGTAAATGATTCCAAAGTCTCATGTCATATGAAAGGATGATGTTTGCAAAATCATAAGTATGATGATGCATGTTACTCTCATGGCATGACTTTCCTAATCCGACATTGGCAAGACCACTGACTTGACTTTCCATAATTCATATTGATAGGAAACAACTCTTCTTAATCATGCATGTCCTTGGTGTCTGATTGCATATACCCATACTTAGTACAAGTGTGTAATAATACAATACAACTTCACTTTTTTGGTGCAGGCACAGGCGGACGTAAGAGTTTACAGGTTGACGTTGAAGCTATTCAGATGTGGAGCATTCATCCAGACTTGGTATTCCCTCATGGTTGCAAGGACGTTTGCCCATTATATTCTAGCTTAGATATAGGTTTGAGATAGTGTAGTATGTTCCACTAGCGTTTCTTTCCCATATTGTTCCAGACATAGTAATGGTGTTGTTTTGGCAAGCTTATGTTTAATGTAGTATTGAACTATTCCTTTCATTTGATGATCTTAATATTAGATGGTTGATGGTGGACGCCTATGATGGTAAGTAGAATATGTTTCTTATGAGATAGATAAATAAAAATTACAAATATTTGTCTATAATTAACCTAGGTGAAGTAATGGTGATGAAAGTTTGATTGTCTTCGACCTTTGAGAGGTCAACGACGCCCGTCTCCTCTTGGGTCTAGACTCCGGTCGTGAGTTGTGACATATAAAATAATGGGCATAGAAAATAAATATATGACACAACATCTTTATATCATGCAAATGATCAAATAATGGGTATAGCCAATAAAGATTGGCATATAAAGACTTCATGCCCTATTTAACAAGAATGGAAAGAAAAATTTGTAAGTAGGGTTGTCAAATAATTTCCCGAGCTTATTGGATTACTTAGTTGATTCATTGTACGAATGAGAGTACAATGAATCATTGAACTTATAAGTAAAACATAGGATTAAATGAGATATTGAACTACACAACAACAAGAAGAAAAGACTAAAAATAATAAAACTCTGGATTAAGGAGCTCTCGACCTAAGGGGAGTAAAAATATTCATTTTCGTTTGAGTTGTTTTTAAATTATGTTCATGATTCCAAGGTTTTATGTTCATATAGAAAATGAGTTGTGTCCTTTAAATGCATGAAAATATTTCATATTCATAGCATGATTCATAAATAATTAATTAGGAAGGTAAAGTGACTTCAATTTCAAAAAATGGCATGTTGCTATAGGAAGAGCTTTCCTTGATCATGTATATTCCTTATGAATCTATGTGAATGCACCCATACTAAGCACAAGTGTGTAATAACTCATATACTATTAGTATTTTTATAGGTGCAGGTCCTTGAAGAAGATTGACAATCAATTGAAGTTATTTGGACTAGTAACTCCAGACTTTGATAGGTCCTCTTGAGTTCGAGGGTGCCTATGATTTTATTCTAGCGTTATTAGATTAAACATAGCTAGTGGATGTTTTCCCTAGCGTTTCCTTTCAAACATTTGCTCAAGCTTCCGTATTAAGGTCGGTTTGGTAACTATTAATAATATTATCAATTGTTCATTTCCATTGTTCAATCTTTTAATACATGGTTGTCTATTTTGAGCTATTTATATATGACTTTAATGCAGAAATTATATAAAGTATAAGTAAACTACAGTAAAGTTAAAAAGTTTGGACTTTCTGCTAAATTTAAGAGTATGATTGCGATGAATGCTAAGAAAAAGCTTGTCTGCTACCTCTGAGAGGTTAATGATTCCGGTCACATCAAGGGTCTGGGACCTAAGTGTGACACGTAAAATGGTTTATAATGTGGGTTTGGGGCACTGTCTAAGAGTTTAGGTTCATTGGAAGTCAAAAGTTAAGGGACGACCAAGACGTTGGACGACCAAGACGTTGGACGACCAAGACGTTGGACGACTAAGTGACCTTTGTACCTCATATGTGGTTTTATGTATTTATTTGTGATTTATGATGTAATAAGGCCTTAAATGAGTTATTATAGTCTATATAGGCATTGTGTAAAGTTTTGTGATGTTTAGAGGTAAAACGTTCAAAAACGTCGATGACATTCGAAAGGTTTTCTTTGAAATGACCTTGTGTGTTTATGTATGTTTTATTGAGTTTTACATGTTCGATTTTGGTTAAAATCATGTGGTAGGTTCTAAATTTTGTTAAATCATGCTTGTTTTGGAAACTTCCGGGTACAACTCCACATAGGACCAATAAAGGGGCTCTAAAGAAGGACCCCAACTTGGAGCTCATCACTACCAGGCAGTAAGAATCAATGACCTAAACAACGACAAGGCGATGGCCCGTCAATGGGTGGCGTCGATGGATCCTCAAAGGTGGAGGCTTCAAAGTTGCACGAGAAACCCACGCAACCCCATCGACGGGGCGTGGGTTAGACCACGAATCATCGATGCTAGGGTCAATGGTGGTGTGTGTTTCCTGCCAATTTTATGTTAAGTTGAGGGGTGAGTTGTAAATTTACTCCAAGCCCCAATTATTTTTTGGAATAATCTTTTGAGTCTTAATGGGTATTTTAAGAGTACATAAGTCATTAAACTCTCATTAAAACCCTAACACCTAAATCAAAACACATTCCATCCCAAATTTTCTTCAAAAACCGCCATGAGAGTTCAAGGTGAAGATGGAGCTTGAAGATAATCATTCAATGGAGTTTCTTCTTCAATTTTCGTTGGGTTCTTCTAATAAGGTATGTGACTTCTTAATCTAAGGATTTTTATTACCTTAGAGCCAATTGAAAAGATGGTTTTTAAAGATTTTAAAAAGATGAAAAGTCCAATTTATACTCTAACTCTTTGGTTCTTGCATGAAACATTTTCAAACATTAAGATATGATAATATTGATATTTAATTGATGTTTCCCAATGAAATTATCCATGAACCCTTGACCTTCACAAATCTCTCAATTTGACTAAAATATGGGTTATGTGATCATAATTTGAGTTTGATGAATTCATGTGTAGATGGTTATGAGCTTTTGAATCATGTATATATTATGGTTAATTGGTTTATATGATGTTTCAATTTGATCAATTGAATATTTTACATTCTTAGATCTATTGAATATTACGCTTATTGAATTGATATTAACAAAGGAATTATGAACTCTAATGTAGTTTCATATAGGCTTTTGATTGATGTAATGATTATAGTATCATGATATATAAGTTATATTATATTGATGAATATGTAGTAATTTGACCTAATATCATGAATATTGTTATAATTATGTCGTATTGTTTTTTTTATGGCCATGGGTAAGGGCCTTGTGGTCGAATTGGATGATTTAGCCTTGAAGTTGAAGTGGTAATATGGAGTGGGGGTATGCTGACACAATTCCTTTTATTTTATGTTACTTAGACTTTAATTATGTTGAGATTGTTATGGTCCACTTATGATGGTTGTGCTATGTGAATGGATGTGGCCTTGTTGGCGTTAATTAATGCAATATGATAATTATGGCCTTGTCGGCACTAATTTAAGTACTATGATTGTTGGTATAGTTGTTTTATGTGAAGTATGAGTATGTGTACATAGTTTTGAAGTAATGTGAAAGTATGTGTTCTTTCTATGTATGTTAGGAAAGCATGTACACTATGACAATGTGCTTGTATGTGTAGAGTAAGGGTTGATGCATTGTTGTTTCTACTTGTCTATATGAGTATAGAATGGTTATATTGATGATTATATTGTATTATATAGTATGAATTAAAGATTGTAATGGTTATAGATAAGTGACTTAAGAATGACATGTAATATGTGGTCAAGTAAAGTGTGTTCTGTCTTGTCTTGGTTGACTTTTGTCCCTTGATTGATGTTGATATACCGTGTTTCACGGTACTTTCAATGCTTTTTCCTTAAGTTTAGTGTGTGTCTAAGGCCTTTTTTTTAGTATTTTTGATGTCTTTTTCTCTTCGTTTACAGGACAACTGTCAAGAATGAAAATGCTAAATATTGTGTTGAAATTGCAGAAGTGATGAGCTATGGAGTCATCGATGATCCATCGACCCCTCGAGGGTCCGTAAGTGGAAACCGTCGTACGGTCTAAATGATTCTTAAGGAAGATCAGGGAATGATGACAGAGAGTAGGGTTACAGAAGCTATCGACGGACTGTCATCTCCACAACAGACCATCCTGCACATCCTTCATTGCTAACAGAAAGTAGACCCAATACCCGTCTTGAAAAGATTCTACATGTGGAAAAACGGAAGCCATCGACATACCATTGTGCATTCAATGGACCATCATCTTGCTCGTCGATGGAAATAATGAGTTTGAGAAAAAAAACTGAAAAAGATTCAATGTGTGGAACGACGGGAGGCCTCGGCAGTCCATCATGGCCTCGATGGTCCGTCGGTTCGGCCACCGACTCAGACGCGTTTTTGGAAAGATTTTCCTTAAATAGATTTCCTTTTTATGTTAGGAATTAATGATTATAAATACTTGTAAAAAACTCGTTTTTGGGGTTAGACTCTTTGGTAGTTTTCAGTTTTTTAATCCTAGTTGTTAAACATGAGATTTTGGAAAATATTCTACTTTTCGAAATCATTTGTTGCAAGAGTTTGATTTTTTCAAGGAATTTTCTAGATTTTCTTCAATCTCATCAAAGTAAGTACATGAATTCTTATGTAATTAATATGAATTGTGCGATTGTTAACATGGGTAACTTAGTTCATACGGTCAAAACTAACTAAAATAACAATTCTAGAATAATGTCTTAACATGTATTGATAATTCTTTCTTCTAGAATCTTTTTAACAAGTGCACACGTTAGAACTCGCCTTGTTGCTACTTGTCGGACAAAGGAGTTAGATAATAAGAACAGAATTATAAACGTATATTTAGGATACACTATCTAATAGGCTAGTGTCGATTGGTGCGAAGTAACAATTAAGCCATACATCGATTATGATGCTTAATATGAGATATAGGTTAGGGTTAGTAAAGAATACACACATAGCCGGACCAAGGTGCGGAGTGAAATTCCCTAGTTGTCGGACCAAGTAATTAGGGATACATAACTTACCACTTTGCATGGAAGATACTAGGAAAGGGTTGTTATAACTAGAATTACCGCATAATGAACCTATGGGAACACTTATTCCCTAGTTACTCTCACCAGTTGATAAATATCAAATATTCATACTTGCTACTTCTTTACTTTGAAAAATATAATTCCTTTTGTTATTTTAAACCCCCCTTTTATTACCTGTTTTCAGAAAGGACTTCATTAAATAGAAGTAATTGTAGGTTAAAGTTAAGTCTAAATTATTTCCATCGTGGAATTGACTTTAATCTCATAGTTGGGTTCTTTACTTTATATTACATCTTATACTTATTTTTAAAGAACTATATTTGAGAGTATCAATTTTTTGCGCCGTTGCTAGGGAAAGTGGCTTTTAGATTAACTTTAAGCACATTACCGAAGTTTAGTCAACAATTTCCTATTTTACTTTTTGTCTTTATTTTTGTGTCTGGCAGATTTAACTTCAGTGTATGCCAAGTACATGGAGTAGTGGAGAACCCATACTCTCACCCGACTCTAAACTGAACCGTCCAGTGCGTAGAATGAACAAAAATCTGGGTTATTTTGAGGATGAGTTCGACAAGGATATTCCAATACCGGTTGAAGCTTATGATAAATTACTAGCTAAAAATCATGGGGAAGGTGAAATACGGAGGCATCCTCCCGCTCCACGCCCTGAAGAGTACTATAGGGGAAATTTAAACATCACCTACTCTGACGGTCCACTTGTCCTACCTTTTCTACCGTAGGATCATACTTTTGTGGTAACTAGTAGTGTTATGCAAATGCTCATAACTAGAGGTTTGTTTTTAGGACTATCTTTTGAGGACACACATGCTCATATCGTTAAAGTGAGGTCGGTGTGTAAGAGTTGTGTGGGGAGTCATGATATTAACATGGACGTCATTGGGTTAAGAGTGTTCCCTCTCTCAAAGACGGGAGAGGGTTCTATCTGGTTTACTGAGCTTCCCTACAACTCAATCTATACTTTGAATCAATTGAGGGATGTGTTTTTAAAATGTTACTACCCAGTTTCTAAAAAGCTTAACCACAAAAATACGGTGAACAACTTTGTCCCACTACCGGGAGATTCAGTCAGTAGTTTGTGGGATAGGTTCACCTCGTTCTAGAGAAATTTCCCAAATCACCGCATCGATGAAGAGTCACTAAAAGAGTAATTTTTTGGGGGGAAGATGATCATAATAAAGCAGTACTGGATATGATAGCAGGTGGTTCTTATAGGGAGTCTCCTTATGCTGAGATCACTGAGAAATTACAGAAAATATCATGAAATAACAATGTTTTGAGCACTAGGAAGTCAGATACTGGGAGAAACACTTTTACACTGCAATCCACACACAACCCAGCCATAGATGAGATTCGTGAAGAAATGGCTCAAATGAGAACTGATCTTGGGTTGGTGTTGAAACACGTCACTAGGGTGCAGAAAAGGTAAATATGGTGAAATACTTGTCTAAACCACCACCGCCGACTGATGAGTATTACTATGAGGGGGACTCTTATACAGTAAATAAGAAGACAGGGGGTTTCTCACCAAATGCCTAAGGCTCCAATAAGTAGAATTGGCACCAATGTCAAGGACATCAAGGTAAGAACTATAATAATTACAACCGAGTGGGTCATCATATCCACGATGGGAATGACAACCGCAACAACAACTTAAACCGGGGTAACTATGGTAATAGAATTTATACAAATGGGCCCTATGTTCCACCTAAGAATTGGGAAGTTGCTCCTAGGGATGGTGGAGGTAGTACGACACGAGTGGAGGATATGTTGCAGAAAATGAGGAGGAGTTTGATGCTAGTTATGAGAACATTCCAGAGTTGAGGAGTGACTTAATGATTATTGAAAAATTTGATACACAACCAATCTCGAACAAGCATCTTGTATTGCAAATGGCCCAATTATCTTTGAATGTGAGCCCACGCCATCCGGTCACTCTTTCTAGCAATGGTGACTGAAATCTAAAAAATGATGGACATTGTATGGAAGTTAGAACTCGAGGTAGCAAGAAAACCACTAACACAAAGATGTCATTAAGTGTAGAAAATGCTATAAGAGGTGATGATGAGGTAGTTGAGGTTAGTAGTGAGTTAGGATACAAAATGGGGAAAAAACTGAGGTACCCCAAAAGGTGACCCCCTTTCCTAGACCACCACCTCCATTCTACCAGAGGTTAGTGAAAAAGACCGAGGATGGTAAATAGCGGCGTTCTATCATTATGCTCAAAAAACATTCCATAAATGTCTCTTTGATAAAAGATTTTGAACAAATGCCTGGTTATGCCAAGTTCAAGAAAGATACAGTCACTAAGAAAACATCGGTCAGTTTTGAGGATGTTGATAGAATGCATCATTGTAGTCCTATTGCTACAAGGTCTTTAGTGCAAAAGACAGAAGATCTGGGTGCGTCACTATTCCATGTACAATCGGGATATTAAACTTTGTGAAAACATTATGTGATCTTGGGGTAAGCATAAATCTCATGCCTCTCTCTATTTTCAAGAAGTTGGGTTTAGGTAACCCAAACCCCACTACGATGCGAATACTAATGGATGATCGAATGGTACTGAGGCCTATAGGGATATTCCACGATGTGTTCGTAAAGGTTGAGTCATTTATTTTTCCGGCCGATTTGTGATTCTGGATTGTGAGGTCGATTTTGAGGTGCCTACAATTTTTAGAAGGCCATTCCTTATTACGGGTAGAGCCTTGGTTGAAATAGAGAAAGGGAAAATGAAATTGCAGTTGAACAATGGAGAATTGAATTTAGAAATTTGTATATCCATTAGGCATAGTGGCCAGCTCCAATCGGTATCTTCCATATCTTACATGGTTGAAAAGTCATCTGAGGTACAAATAGAAGACCGTCTAGGTGTAGAAGCACTAGCAGAAGTGATCATGAGTTTGTTACAAGAGTTTTATTTATTCATGTAATTTTTTTGATCTACTTCAATCTCATCAAAGTCGGTACATGAATTCTTCCATAATATATATGAATTGTGTGATTGTTAATGTGGGTATCTAAATCCATAACTAGGGTTGTGGGAACCATGGGTAAATAATAAGGTAAAAATAAAAAAATAAACAATACTAGAATAGTGTCTTTCATCTATTTATAATTCTTTTGTTTAGAAGTCTTTTTAACGAATGCACACATTAGAACTCGCCTTGTTGCTACTTGCCGGACCAAGGAGGTAGATAATAAGAAAAGAATTATCAAAGTATATTAAGTATACACTATATAATAGGCTTGTGTCGATGGTGCGAAGTAATAAATAATCCATACATCAATGATGATGCCTAATACGAGGTAAAAGTAAGATTTAGTAAAGCATACACATGTGGCCGAATATTGGTATGGAGTGACATTCCCTAGTTGCAAGACCAACGAGTTAGAGATACATAACTTACCACTTTCCCTGTAAGATACTAGGAAAGGATTGTTATAGCTAGAATTACTGTGTGCTGAACATGTGGGGAACACTTATGCCCTAGTTACTCTCATCACTTCATAAATATGAAATAATAATACTTGCTACTTGTTTACTTAGAAATATTTAATTCCTTTTTTTATTTAAAAGCACAGTTTTATTATCTGTTTTCGGAAAGGACTAGATTAAATCGAAGTAATTGTAGGTTAAAGTTATGTCTAAATCATTTTTCTCATGAGATCGACCCCAACCTCATAGTTCGGTTCTTTACTTGATACGACCACTTATTCTTCTTTTCGAGAAGTAAATTTGAGCGTACTAGATGTATACATTAATGTTAATATGTAATGTCTTGATTTAGAATTCTAAAGTCTCTTAGTCTTCTATGTATGAATGTCATGTGACGTTAAATGAAGTTAAGAGTGTCTTTTATGTAAAAACTTCAACCTAGTGGTAAGGTTATGAATGTTGAAGTCGTAAGCCGTAATCGTATCCTTCAAGTAAAGGAATGATGGAATTAATGTTTATTGGATGGAATGGCATAATATTAAACCTTATGAAAGTCATCATGAGCTTCTTTTTGCCATTGGACGGTATCCCTAAAAGGACCTCTTTTGAAGGGTAAATGTGATTGGGTTATGAACAATATATGGAACCCAATTGTATGAACCTTTAATGTGAATTACTCTATGAAAATGAAGTCTAGCAACGAGTAAGTATGGTAAGGGAAGTTTTCCTAGTTAAATGATAAGACTAGCTTACAAAGCACGCCCTTCATATTCCTTAACCATGTGACTACATGGGATGTTCCAAGTTCTACCATTGAATAGTTAAACAACCTCATTGCAGTAAGATCGTACTCCGGATTCGACGTTTTGCTACCATGGTCTATGTCAGTTATTTCCTATCTCATAGTATATGTTACATATTAGAGACTAGTTAGAGAAAATGATTATTTATGTAGATATGATCCAAACATAGGAAGTCTTAAGTATTATTTAAGTAGTCTTAAAGAGTTTAATCATGGATGTTATCTTCTTGATATAGTTAAGTAGGTCTTTTGATAGCCTTTGATGTGGAAATGTCATATTATCTATATTTTAATATGTTTGATGTCTTGAAAGTGTTTATTTGACTCATTATAAGTAGTCTTGAGAATCATTTAGACATGCTTAAGTGGGTTGTATGGGCGGTCTCTCTCTGTGTTGCTTAAGTGAGTCTTAGGATAGCTTTAAGTGGGAAGATTACATACTAGAAATTGTCTAAGGTGAAGAGAAGGGACTTCACTGCACATTGATGGAATTCACTATAACAATGAGTTGGAGTTACTGTAATGTGACTCTAAAATTATGAATATTTACTTAAATGATTTCCTATGTGTTTCTAAGTTTTGAAATGTTTATCTTATGCTGAAAGTATGATGTTTTAATTAAAATTCATAAAGAGCAGTTTATTTATTAAATGTCCCTTTTTCATGATTTTTGCATGACTTCCATACTTAGTATTTCTAATGTGCTAACCACTTCTTTTCCCTTTTTGACTAAAGTGTAGCGAACTGGATGTCTTGACGCACCATGGAGGATGGATAGGTTTCTTAGGGTTGAAGATGAAGTATTGGTGAGTCCTCATTAATTCGAGGAAAATATCGGCATGTCCCTTATGTAATTGTCTTTATTTTATTATCGTGTATGGAATGGTTACCTTCTAAGGGGTAGTTAAATTGAATGTAATGGTAAGATATATTGTGAGAATGTGAAGCAGTGGTTGTTGAGATAGTTTGAAGTTTTTTAATATCCCAACCATAGGAAGGGAGTTGATTGGATTTGAAAGGGTAAAGGTGAGTTCTCCTAGTAAGGGGGACGTAGTGGTTAGATTAGGAGATCTGTCAAGAGTCTTTAGTTTTTATGAGGTAGACCTTGGTAAGAAAGTATTAGTAAGGTCTAAGGTTCCTTGAGGGATTTCCTCGTAGTGGATGTTATGTTGACCTTAGAATGAGTTTCTCCTAAGTGGGGAAGTATTTTGAAGGTATGCTTATTAGGAGTGAAGTACCGTAAACTTTTCTTTATGTGTATATTCAAGCCTAAAACAAAGAGTTATTGGTTATATTCAAGCCTAACACAAAGAGTTGTTGGTAAGTAAATATTTGTAGGAGTATTTTATGAAAGGTGTGTTCCAAATATCCTCCTTATGATATGTATGTTTTGATTGCACTCTTGTTGAATGAGAAATAAGTTTTCATACATGGTCCATTCCTCGTGATTCATGTGCATCTAGTGTAGGTTGCTAATTGTTTCATAGAGTTGAATAGTGAGCATGTCTAAATGATTTAAATGAGATTGATTTGTCGAGCATTTGTAAGGAATTTCTCTAATGTTGTATTGTTAGATTGTGAAGCATATTCACTATAAAGACTTCCTGCTCACTGTAACATTTTGCAAAAGTTGACTATTTCATTATTTGGTTTTTTTTTTTATGTTGTTAGAATTGATGTATATGATCATGATAATGAATATAAAATGATTTTTTGCTATGTGGAATAAAGCAAGTGCTTTTTGTACCATGATGAGTTATAGAATGCCTTCTATTTTCTTGTTTGGTTGTGAATCTCTTGATTTTGTGAAATTTATGTTTTCTTCTTTACTATGTTCTATATGATATGGTCGCAAGATTCTAATCGAATCTCTATTCTTGGAAGTGTTCAGAGAGTTGCAAGTGTTATTCAAGGACGAATGTTCTGCAAGTAGGGGAGATTGTAAGTCCCCAAAAATGATTTAGGTCAAGTTCTATCCTTACATGTATGTCGTGATGGTATAAGGTCCTAATCTTGATTATAATGTGGGTTTAAGGTAGTGTCTTAGAGTTTAGGTTCATTGGAAGTCAAATGTCGAGGGACGACGTTTGATGATTAAGTGACCTATGTGCATCATATGTTGTTTTAAATGATTTTATGTGATTAATGAGGTCATAAGGTCCTCAAATTAGTTATTTTAGTGTATGTAGTCAGTGTGTCAAGTTTCGTGAAGTTTGGAGGTCAAACATTCGAGAACGTTCATGATGTTCGAAAGGTTTGCTTTGAAACGACCTTGTTTTTCTATGTATGTTTCATCATGTTTTATGTGTTTTTTGTACTAAACTCTTGTGGTAGATCCTTAAATCGTATAAGATCATGTTTGGGTTTGAAATGTCCAGGTACGACTCCACATAGGACCCACATAGGGGCCCTGAAAGAGGACCCCAACATGGAGCTCAACACTGCCAAGTAGTGCCAATGGATGACTCAAATGACCGCCTATCGACCAGTCGACGGACCGTTGATGGATACATCTAGGTGGAAGATTGAGGAGTTTCAGAATAAACCCACGAGACCCCATTGATGGAGAGTGGGTGAGACCGCGGACCGTCGATGTTGTTGCTAATGGTGCTTAGTGTTTTCCTGCTAGTTTTCTGTTAAGTTGAGGGGTGATGTTATCAAATAACTCCAACACCCAAAAAGTATTTGGACGGTTATTTTGAGTATTTATAGGTATTTTAAGAGTATATTAGTTATTAAAATCTCATTATAACCATAACAGCTAAATCAAAACTCATTCCTCCAAAAGTTTCTTCAAAAACCTCCATGAGAGTTCATGGTGAAGATGGAGGTTGAAGATGGTTCTTCAATGGAGTTTCTTCTTCAATTTTCATTGGTTTCTTTTTAAAAAGATAGGAGTTCTTCATTGAAGATTTTTATCACCTAAGAGACAATTTCAAATATGTTTTTCAAAAATTTCTAAAAGATAAAAGGTCCAATTTCTACTCTAAGTCTTTGGTTCTTGCATGAAACGTTTTCAATCTGTAAGTGATAATATTGATATTTAATTGATGTTTTCAATGAAATTATCTATGAAACCTTGACCTTCACAAATATCTCAATTTCACTAAAAGATGAGTTATGTGATCATACTTAGAGATTGATGAATTCTTGTGTAGATTGTTATGGGCTTTTGATTCATGTATAGATTATCGTTAATTGGTTTATGGGATTCTTCAATTTGATCAATTTAATATTGTATATTTTTAGATCTATTGAATATTAGGCTTATTGAATGGATATTGACTTAAGGTGTATGAATTCTAGTGTATTTGTATATAGGCTTTTGATTGATGTAATGATTATAGTAAATTGATATATGAGTTACATTATATTGATGAATATGTAGTAATTTGACCTAATTTCATTAAAATAGTTATAATTATGTTGAATTGTTAGTTATGGCCATGGATAAGGAACTTGTGATGTCGAATTGGATGATTTAGCCTTTACATCAAAGTGGTAATATGGAGTGGTGGTATGCTTCCCTAATTCCTTTTATTTAATGTGAATATGAATTTAATTATGTCGTAATTGGTATGGTTCACTTAAGGTGACGGTGCAATGAGAATTCATATGGCCTCGTCGGCGTTACTTTATGCAATATGATGATTATGGCCTTGTCGGCACTACTTGAAGCACTATGATATTTTCTATAGTTGTTTTATGTTAAGTATGAGTATTTCTATATATTTGTGAAGTAATGTAATAGTATGTGTTCTTTCTATGTATGTTAGGAAATCATGTACACTATGACTATGTGCTTGTATGTGTAATCTTAGAGTTGATGCATCGTTGTTCCTACATGACTATTTGAGTCTATAATGGTTATATTGATGATGTTATTGTAGTATATAGGATAATTTAAAGGTGAAAATGGTTATTCTCAAGTTACTTAAGAATGACATGTAATATGTGTTAAAGTAAAGTATGTTGCGTCTTGTCTTGGTTTACTTGTGTCCCTTCTTTGATGTAGTCATTAACGTGAATATGTGATGCATTGACTTAGGATTCTAAAGTCTTTTAGTATTGAATGTAAAAATGATATCTGAATTTACATGAAGTTAAATGTTAATTTTTGTGTAACCTTGAACCTAGTGGTAAGTTTAGGAATGTTGAAGTCGGAAGTCGTACTTGTATCCATCAAGTAAACGAATGATGGACTTAAGGTTGATTGTATGGAATTGCATCATATCAAACCTTATGAAATTCATCATGAGCTTCTTTTTTCCATTGGGAGGTAGCCCTAACAAGACCTCTTTTGAAGAGTATATGTGATTAGGTTATGAACAAGACATGGAACCCAATAGTATGAACCTTTAATGTGAATTACTCTATGAGAATGAAGTCTAGCACCAAGTGAGTATGGTAAGGGAAGTATTTCTGGTTAAATTATAAGACTATATTACAAATAATTCCCTTCATATTCCTTAAACATGTGCCTACATGGGATATGTCCAAGTTCTACAATTGGCAAGTAGAACAACCTCATTGGAGTAAGATTGAACTTCGGATTCGATGTTTTTCTTCCATGGTCTATGTCGATTATTGCCTATTCTGATCATATAGGATACCTATTAGCATTTGAGAAGTTATATTAAGTTTAGGTGGTGGTATGGGACACTATCTAGACATTGCACAATAGGCTTTGAAGGTGTTATTTGGAGTCCTTAAGTCTTGTCCAAGACCATTACTTGAATTTCCTTTATGTAGTTAATGATTCTTAATTAAACTAATGAATATAATGATTTAAGCAAAGAAATTATGTTAATTGAATAAGTACTTATCTAGAGTAGTTATGATTGTCTAGTTAAGGCATGAAGGGTGCATATGAATGGTCACTTTGTTTCTTACTTAGACGAGTCTTAAGAATGACTCTAGTTAGGGAAGATGATTGTTTATGTGGATATGATCCAAACTTAGGAATTCTTAAGGATTATTTATGTAGTCTTGAAGAGGTCAATCATGGACATTATTTTCTTGATCTACTTAAGTATGTCTTTTGATAGCCTTTGATGAGGAAATGATATATAATCTATATTTTGATATGTTTGATGTCTTGTAAGCGTGTATCTGACTCATTATAGGTTATCTTGAGGATGATTAAGGCATGCTTAGGGAGGTTGTATGGTGGGTCTCTCTTTGTGTTGCTTAAGTGAGTCTTACGATATCGTTAAGTGGGATGATTACATACTAGAAGAAGTCTAAGGTTAAGATAAGCAACTTCACTGTATAGTGAAATAATTCATTGTAACAGTGAGTTGGAATTACTGTAAAGTGACTCTTAAAATATGATTATTATCTTAAATGATTTATTATGTGTTTCTTTGTTGTTAAATGTTGTTCTTATGCTTATTGTATAATGTTTTAATCAAAATTGTTGAAGATCATGTTATTTTCTAAATTTTTTTAATGGTTTTTGCTGGTTTCCATACTTAGTACATCTAATATACTACCCCTTCTTTAACCTTTTAGACTAAAGTGTTGGGTTGGAAGTCTTGACGTGCCATGGAGGATGGATAGGTTTCTAAGGGTTGAAGATAAAGTATTGGTGAGTCCTCATTGATTTGGGGATAATATCCGCATGTCCTTAAGTCATAATCTTTAATTTATAGTAGTGTATGGTATAAGTACCAAGTATTGTATACTCTTAAATGTAGATGGTTCGAGCAGATGTTGTTAATATTTTATGCTTTAAATGAAAGCCTTCCTCTTGTGTAATGTTTATGAAAGACTTATTCGTGTATGAAGAAAGTCTTAAATTCTTACATATTTTAGTATGTTTAATATGCAATGAATGATATATGAGGCTTAGATGAGACTTCTTGAAGTCTCATTTGCTTTGTGACGACAATAGGATGGTCTAACTTCCAGGGTGTACTTGCGTGTCGTGACAACCAGCAACAAACCTACTCATCTCATCTCTCGGGTTCGACACAAAAGATGGAGAATACTCCTCCACATTCATATTACCTTGAGGAAGGTTGATAAACTAACTTCTCTATTCTCACAGGGAAAATACTAACAAAGAAAATGATTTTTTAAACTCTTCCCCTCTATAGGACCCACTCCAATCGGCCTATTTTCTCTCCATTTGAGTGTAACATACTTGAGCAACCTCTAATAATTTATTGGAAGTCAACTCCGCCTTCTCCCTAGAAGATAGTCCCATAGCACATACTATATTCTACACACTATCCAAGAATTCATTGCGATCCTCTCCCACTCTAAAACCATGGAAGATAGGAGGATTCATCCTGGCAAAGATTCTTATCCTTGAGGCTATAGTCCTCTCCTAATATTGAACCTACGGCCCACATCTCTATTCGCGTGGGCTGTCATAGATTAGGACAACTTTATGAAAGTCGTCCTAGTCTCTTGATTGGTAATGTATGGGGTAACAATCAAACCTCATTCTCTTGATTACGTTGAGGAGCTTTTACATCTCGGGGACCTATAGAAGGAATCTAATCATTTGCAATCTCCTCTTCCACTCTCCTTGCTGGTCTTCCTCTCATATTCATATTCTATAAACACAAGAACTTGATTAAGAATAGATACTTATAGAACTTAAATTTAAGAAACGACAATAATATAAAAGAAGCGTAACTTCTAATAACCTATAACCTCTCTCTTAAAGATGTATTTCGACTCACACCAATGAAAAATACTCTACTAGACGTGACTTGTGAGACTCTGAACCTTAAGAATATTCCAAAATTTTATGCTCTGATAACATGTTTTTTCATGACCCAAGAGCAACCCAAGCTGCGACATGGCGTACTCGACCTCGAAGGGGTCTTATAGAAGACCTTAGCATTCATTCATCAAATAAACATTAAAATAGTGCGGAATTAAAACAATTCTCAATAATATGAACAATAAAAAATCATTTACAAAAGGATGGAAAACTAATTCTAAAAATATCCATCTCAGACACTTCTGACCATCATAGAGACATGACCCTTTACAATTGAAAGAAAACAACTAGAAGTCTATTACTTTAATTTAAAGAAACTTCTAAGATTGGTGTTGTCAAATCATTGGGGACATACTAAAACTTGAACATAGTGAATCCAAGCACTTCAATGTAGAAAGGAATTTGTATTTGTCACCACCTACACTTTGTATAAAAAGGATGAAGAAGATGGTGTTAGTACAAATATGCGCTAAGTATAATGACCATGCAAAAACATTCTAAAAGGGGACATTTTTTGTGATATATGCTTTTCATGCCATTTTTATAAAAAAAATTATAAGAAAAATAGAAAATACATATTACAAGTCGATATCCACACATCAAAAAGTATCACATCATATGAATCATGTAAAATAGACCATTTCATCACCTTAAACCTCAACATAAAAATATCCTAAGACCCACCAAAGTAAAACATGGAGAGGCAGCCCATACTACCTCTTCATACCACACCTAGTTGTTCCTTAATACTACAATAGATAAGGACTTTTACTTTTCAACTTAAGCAAATGTTCAACATTAATTATTTAAGACAGTTGAGGAATCGTTCGTGCATTTAGGGGATTTCACATAATAGTCATTAAACTCAAGGAACTCACTTTATCATGTTCAAGCCTACTTGTTCCATGTGTAAATAGAATATAATATTAATACATACACGTTGTAGAACCTATGAAATAACTAGAGTGCACATCCCACATGATGGGAATAGGTTTTATCCGACATAGACCACACTATGTAGGTATGAAATTCGGTGTCATGAGAATCGACACCGTTGAAGGTGTTCTACATGCCATGGGTAGGACTAATAAATAGTGTATGTTTGCATATGGATCAGAGGATATCAAAATATGTTCAGTGAGTTCTTTGCCTTTCATATGGGAAGAGATATCGTCTTGACCATATCTACTCAATTATAGCCTCTGTTCCCATAGATTAGTTCATTCACACGTATGTACTAGAGAGGGCACCATCATTAGGTGTAGCCGAACCATAGAACTTTTACAAAGAAGGTCACCATGCTAATATATAGCTGATCAATGTTTATAACAATAACTCATTTACTATCATAGAGAAGGTTTTCTACCGTCACAGCCCACCATCTTTAAGTCTATCATTTCACATAAGAAGGAGGCACCATTATGAGGTCTACCGCTTCAAAGTTTCTCATTCACCTAGGGATACAAACCTATCAAGAAGGGGCACCATTTTGAGATATACTAGTTAAAGACATAGTCTAGAAGCAGCATTAATCATTCAAAGAAAGGGAACCATACTTAGGTGTACCGATTCTAGACATTAATTTATTTATGCTTCAAGAAAAGGATGCCTAAGCCTATCAAGTCAAGAAATCACACTCAACAACTTTCCTACATCACGGAGAGGCTCCTAAGATTTCCAACCATTATACAACATCAAAATATTGAGACCCTTCACATTCTAACCTCTACACATATGAACATGATGAGTGAATCATACTTCAATTAAAAATACCAAAATACTATATACAAGATCTCATTAAGATCACATGAACACTCTCACATTATACCTTTATATATATCTCATAATTCTAATACTCAAATGCATTATGCAATGCCTTCAAGGATATGGTAGCAATACATAAACAACAAGTAAACATCGCCCCCTCAAGTGGATGAAGTTCTACAAGAAAAATTCCAAAATAACAACAGAATTGGGTTAAGTAACTCTTCACACAAACCATGATCACCATTACTCATGCATCCAAAATTTCATCATAATTAGGCATAAATATCAATAGTTATACACAATACAATACAATTTAACCAAAATTTTAACAATATCCAATTATAAAAAACCCACTTTACAAACCGACATCATGAATTAAGGAAATCATGGGTTCATAGAGTTTTTTGCCTTACAATTACAATTACCTATCAATGTAATCCAAGTTTTTCCATTTAAAATGTTTTGTACAAGAACCCATGAGTTTTTTGTAAGAATTTGGGTTTTTCACAAAGGTGGAAATGCCTTAAATAAAGGATACACATACCTTAATAGATGAGAGACCATAAAAATTGAAGAATAAAGAACTTTAAATCTCCTATTCTATCTTGAATTGGTTCTTGAGCTTCGATGGTGTTTTAGAGAGAACTCTTTGGTAGAGAGGTTTTTATTTTTGAAGAATGAATTATAAATAGAGGATTATTTGTTTAAAAAACATAAAATACCCTAAAATACAATAATAAACCTCCCCTATATTTAATTATCCAAGGGTGGAATTTAATCAACAACTCTTGACTTGGTCATTTCTCAAGATAAAACTGCTGAGATGACTAACGAGACCCACCTACGGATAGTAGGCCCAACTAGGGACCGTCCAGTTGCCTTATGGTCTTTATCAGAGAGTTCGACATGGAATCTAAGGATCCCTATGCTAAGTCGTGACCTACATAGCACACTTATGGGGCGTTAACCGAGTAAAGGGGTATAGGTGGACCCTATAACTTAAGCTATTTTTGACAACTTTTTATCCAATATTTGGGTCCTCATAAAGGAAATTTATGATGGTACTTGGGGATTTTTACCCGTACGTTTAATCCCTATATATAATCATCTTATTACTAGGGTCTCCCCAATATGTTTTAGATTCCAAACAACACCCCTATCCAATAACATCACTGCAATATCTCGAAATTGACAAAGTTGAATCTAGAGACTAATATTATTTTCATGATGGTCTAAGGTATTAAATTGGTCTGTGATGTTATATTTAGGCAGTGTCTAAAAGTTTAAGTGATTTGGAAGTGAAACATCAAGGGACGACTAAGACATTCCACGACTAAGTCACCTATGTGCCTCCTATGTTTTTATATACTTATATGTATGTTTTATGATTTAATTATTTCCTTATATGAGTTATTATAGTGTTTATAGGTAGTGTATCATGTTTCGTGAAGATTGGAGGTCAAACGTCCAATATTTTCTAAAGGTCCATGACGTTCCAAATAAGTCTTTGGGTGGTTCCTAAAGGGTCTTTTAGTTAATTTAAACATGTTTATAAGCCTTTAACACTTTTAAGAATTCATTCTTAAAAATAAAAACACCAATTCTCTTAGAAATTTTATAGAACTCCAATGGAGAAAAAACTCAACGAAAGGCATGGATTGGAGATTTGAATTGTGATTCTTCATCAAATTTGTAGTTTATCATCAATATGGTATTATTTTTTATCCTTGAAACTCTATTAATGAAAGATATTTGAGTGGTGATTCTTCATCAAATTTTTCGTTTATCATCAATAAGGTATTATATTTTTGTCCTTGAAACTTTATTAATGAAAAATCTCAACATTCAAAGAGTTTTCTAATATTTTCAAAGATTAACTTGTCTAATTTTATGATCTATCCATGGGTTCTTGCATTAAAGGGTTTAAATCATTGTATATTTATATAAATGTTTTTAATTATATGATTTTTACTTAATTAACCTATGAACCCATTTAATTGATGAACCCTAGTTTGACTACTATATGGGTTAAGTGATATTGACTTGATGCTTATGAATTCTACTATAGTTTTCTATTGGATATTAATCGATGTAATAATTGTATTTTATGAGTATCAAGGTCGTAATACATTAATGAATATACATTGAATTTACCTAGTTTCATTTCATAGTTTATGTATTGAATATTAGTTATGTTAATGGGTAAGGGACTTATGTATTGAATTGGATTATTTAGACATGGATTTAAATGGAGGGAATGGTTTGGGGGAATCTGACCTCATTCTCTTTGTTTTATGTTAACTAGACTTCAATTATGTTGTGATTGGTATGGTCCACTAATAGTGGAGGTTCTATGTGCCTTATTTGAAACTGATGTGGCCTTATCGATGTTACTTTATGTATTATGATGATCATGACCTTGTCGGAACTAGATGAAGTATTATGATGATTTGTTTAGTTGATTTATGTCAAGTATGAGTATATCAATCTACGTGTGATTAAAACAAAGTATGAGTTCTTCTATTGTTGTTAGGTGATCATGTTAGACTATGACTATGCTTTTGTATATGTAGTCTTTAAGTTGGTGCATAATTACTCCTAATTAACTATATGAGTTTAGGATAGTGATATTGACGATTATATAATACTGTATAGGATGACATAAAAATGACAAGGGTAATTCCTAAGTGTTTTAATGAATGATATGCTATATGAATAAAGTAAAGTATGTTGTGTCTTGTCTTTGAAGACTTATGTCCCTTACTTGATACATTTATACATTATATGAGAATAGAGGTCTTGACTAGGTAAGTTAGTTTACCCTTGTGATGTATGAATGAATGATATGTGATACCTTAAATGATGTTGAGAAGGTCATGTACGTGGAACCTTAAACCTAGTGGAAAGTTTATGTAATAACCTTTGAAGTCAATAGTCGTATTTGTATCCTTCATGTAAAGGATGATGTACCTAGGGTTGATTGTCTGGAACGACATCATATCATCCTTAGGAAAGTCATGATGAGCTATCTTAGTATCCATTAAAGGTAGTCCTAGTGGACCTTTTGGTAGGGTGAATAAGATTGGGTTATAAACTACATATGGAACCTCTTCAGGTGATCCTTTAATGTAAATTACTCTATGAGAACAAAGGCTAGCACCGAGTGATTGTGTTATGCTAAGTAGCTCTATTTTAGAACGAGACTAGAGTATAATGTATCTCTACTTGAGAACGATACTAGAGTACATTAAAGATATTCATATTCCTTAACAATGTGCCTACATGGGATGTGTCCTAGTTCTATATTTGGCAAGTAAAAGACGCTCATCAAAATACGTTAGAACTTTAGATTACATGTTTAGATATCATAGTCAGTGTTGGTTATTGTCTATTCTCATCATGTGGATACCTACTAGTATTATAGAAGTTCTATAAATTTTAGGTGGTGGTATGTGATTTTATTTGTACATTGCGCAATACTCTTTGAAGATGTTAGTGAGAGTCCCTAGGTCTTGTGCATTAGATGTTATGTGATGAATGAGTCTTTAATAAACTAATCCATGTAATGAAAAAAGTTAAGAAAGTATGTTAAATGAGTAATTACTTATCTAGAGTAGTTAAGGGTTGTGTAGTTAAGGTGTGAAGGGGGTATGAGAATGGTCATTTCTTATCTTTCCTAGATTAGTCATAAGAATGACTCTAGTTAGGAAAGATGGTTGATTATTTGGATATAATGTAAGACTTAGGTAGTCTTAAAAAATATTTAAGTTATCTTGAAGAGGTTCATGGACATTATCTTCTTGATTTATTTAAGTAAGTCTTTTGATAGCCTTTAGAATTAGAATGTCATATAATCTATATGTTGTTGTATTTATTTAAAATGATTCTATCTTAGGTAGTCTATAGGATCTCTTAAGTGTGTATGTAAGGGATTGTATGGGCGATCGCTTCACAACTTACTCAAGTGACACTAAGAATCACCTTGGGCAGGAGGATCTCATGTTCATGTGATTGATGTTTTCGTAAGTATGTGTATCTCATTATACCTTGTCTTAAGGATCATTTAGGTGTTCCTAGAGAGGTTTTATGGACAATATCTCTCATTTTTCTTTTCCTTAAGTGATTCTTTAGATAGGTTTTAATGAGGGGATTATATGGTAGAAGTTGTCCATAATGAAGTTAATAAAGTTCACTGTTACAATGGAGGAGTTCATAGTAGAATGAAGTAGTCCTGTGTAAAGTTGCGTTAAATATGAGATAAATTAGCTAAGTGATTTATTATGTGTTTCTAATTTATAAAATTTTGTTATTGTCATTATATTGTGATATTTAAATATAAAGATTCATATTTCCAATAAATGTTTATTTTCATGATTTTATGCATTATGCCATACTTAATACCTGTGTTTGTACTAATTCCATGCTTTTATCTATGTCTAAAGTTATTCACATGTGAAGATGCTTTTGGAGAGCTAAGATTGGATTAGAAAATCGTTCAAGCAAGTCAAAGTATGTCCTCATTTGAGTCGAGGACATAGATGTCTTTTATGTCTATTATTGAAGAATTGTTATAGACTAGGTATTTCTATATTCATATTATATGACAGTGTCCAAAGTATGCCTTTGTGTATGATTTGATGAAATGGAACTTAGTATTTCCTATGAGTTTTATATGAATGATATCTTAATTATTTATTGAATATTTATGAAAAGTTTTATTTTCGCACTTTTTTTCATATATTTTGTATGCGATGATCAATACTGAAGGGCCTGTACAATACTTCCAAGAGGTCAAGTACGCCGGATGCACTCCTAGAGTAACAAATCTTATAGGGTGTGGTCTCGAAATGTGACAAGCTTGGTGTTAGAGCATAGGTTATGAAAGTGGTCTTAGGAATAAAAATGTCTCATCAAGTCATGTCTTATAGAGTTTTGTCCATCGGTGTTAGTCGCGACACATCTATGGGCGATAGGATATAGGACGATAGGTTCCCTTCTTTTTTACTGCGATGTCGTGCCGTACAGTAAAAGTTATGAGAACTCTTTTCATATGGTTTTTCTTGTGTAGCTAGGAATATGAATACGAGGAGGACACCGACTAAGAGATTTGAGGAGAATGATGTGAATGAGGAGATTTCTGGTCATGTTGAGAAAGTTCCTCAAGTTTCTCATGGTGCTCAATGAGCTCAAGGCGATCAAGTTCCTATTGGAGGTCAAGGTAATCAGGTTCCGTTGGTTTCCCCGGAAATGACAAATGCGAAAATTAAAAAATCTTTGCTTACTTTAGACTAATCTTTGACTACCCATGTGAATATTGATATGGCACCTAGAGTGAATGTTGTTGAGATAAATATGAAATCTAGATTGAGAGACTCTGTGAGGAGGAATCCACCTATATTTCTTGGCTCTAAGGTGGGAGGGGATCCCCAAAAGTTTCTAGGTGAGGACTTGTAGATAGAAAGAGGAGTTGGCTACGCATCAATTGAAAGATGTTGCTCAAGTATGGTACACACATTTGAAAGGCAATAGGCCGGTTGAGTCGGGTCCTATTGAGTGGGAATAATTTAAGGAAGCTTTTCTTGGAAATTACATTCCCCGTGAGAGGAGGGAGGTTACGGTAGAGGAGTTGATTAATATCTAGCAAGGCAACATGCATGTGGATAAGTATTCTTTAAAGTTTTCTATGTTGTGTAAATATGCTCCCTCCCTTGTATCTAACCCTAGGTATGAGATGAGTAGTTTTGTGACCGGGGTTGCCGATCTAGTGAAGGAAGAATGTTGTACTTCCACTCTATATAATGATATGACCCTAGCTAGACTTATGGTGTATCATCAATCCATTGAGGGGTCCAAACATAAGAGGATGTCAAGAAATTTGAAGAGGAGTGGACCAAATGAGAAAGATCAACCTCGGTTCAAGAAGAGGGATCACACTCAAGAAGAACCTAGGAGTGAAAAGGTGAAATTTGAGAGAGGAGGTGGTTATTAAAATTAAATGCCTACATGTGTCACTTGTGGAAAGATACACTATAGGAAGTGTCTAGCCGGTACTATTGGTTAATTTGGTTGTGGGAAGGATGATCATAAGGTGATAGATTGTCCTACTGTTGCAGCTAGAAGAAGATAGGTTAAGCAAGTTGCTCCTAAAGGTCCAAAGGATAATGCTCCAAATAAGAGGCATTTCTATGCACTCAGAACTAGAGGAGAAAAGCCATATGAGGATGATGATAAATGATGGTAAGTCACTGTATTTATATTTAGTGTCATGAGTTCCTTATAAGTGGGGGAATATGGTGAGTAAAGGAGTTCTGATTGATTGTCTCATCTATTCTATTCAACTCAAACTTGAGACTGCATGGTCATAAAAGTATGCTGCATCTACATAATTGAATTTCATTGATTACTTGAATTGTGCATTTCATGAAGTTAGGGTTATTTTCTAAGATGTTCTAATGTGATTTAATCTTGTATATTATCATGTCTCCATCATGAATTGCCTAAAAGTTGCATTTTGAAAAAATTGCAGAATTCACTGTAATGCTATGGCAGCTCACTATGAGATATTTCAAAATTGGAATAATTCATTATTTGGTCTAAAATTATTTCAATGTAATTAGAACTGATGTATATGAGCATGATATTGAATATAAAATGAGTTTTTTCTATTTTGAATGAAGGATGTGACTTTGATGGCATAATGAGTCGTATAATTTATTTTGCTTTCTTGTTGTGTTGTTATTCTCTTTATTATGTGAAATTAATGTATCTCCATGTTGTATAAAGTGTTATATTGTATGGTCATGATCTTTTAAGTTGAATCTCTATTCTTGGAAGTGTTCGCAGAGTCGCAAGTGTCATTTGAGGATGAATGTTGTCCAAATGAGGGAGATTGTAATATCTCAAAATTGACTTAAGTGAAGCTAGATACCAACATGGTTTTCATGATGGTATAAGGTCCTAAATTGTTCTATAATCTCGTATTGAGGCAGTGTGTAAAAGTTTAGATGATTTGGAAGTGAAACATCAAGGGATGACCAAGACGTATGACAACTAAGTCACCTATGTGCCTCATATGTTGTTATATGCTTATATATGTTTATTATGAGTTAATAAGGTCTTTTTATGAGTTATTATAGTTCTTATAGGGAGTGGATAAAGTTTTGTGAAGTTTAGAGGCGAAACGTACATGATATTCGAAAGGTTTTCCTTGAAATGACCTCATGTGTCTTAGAATATTTCGTTGGTTTTTACGTGTTCGTTTTGAATAAAATTATTGTGAGAGGTCCTAAACTTCTATACGTGAATATTTTGGTTGGAAAAGGCCGGGCAAACATCCCCAAGAACAAGACAAGGGTCCTTGAGGAAGGACCCATCCTAAGCCAAAAGCTGCAAAAAACCATCCCAACCTACAGATGGCACTTGACGACTCGTTGGTCAATCGATTCCCTGTAGGTGAGGAGTAGGTTGAAACATAGTGTTGGGAGGAGAGGCAGCCAAAGAAAATCCACAGTCCCAAACCACGGACCAACAGGACGTCCGTTGGTTGGGAAATGGGTCGTCGATGGCCACTCGTGGGTTGAGGGTGTTTCTGCGCAACTTCACTGTAATGTTAGGGGTGAAATTGTAAATTCACCCCACTTCCAGATAAAAATGTGGGCGGTTTGTAAAGGGTCTTTTGGGTATTTTAAATATTTTCCAAAAAACTTATTCTCTTAGAAATTCTCCAAAACTCCATTCGAGCAAAAACTCAAGAAAGGGATTTTATTGGAGATGTGAGTGGTGATTCTTCATCAAATTTGTGGTTTTAGCATCAATAACGTATGATTTTTGATCCTTGAAACTCTATTTATCAAGTATCCCAACATTCAAAGAGTTTTCTAATGTTTTCAAAGATGTTGTTTTCCAATTTTATGATCTATCCATCGGTTCATACATTAATACTTTTAAAGAATTACATATTTATTGAATTGTTGTAAATTAGATGATTTAAACTCATTTAACCTATAAACCCATGTAATTGATGAAGCTAGTTTTGACTACTTTATGGGTTAAGTTATATTGACTTAATGCTTATGAATTTTACAGTTGTTTTCTATGGGCTATTGATTGAGGTAATAATTGTATTGACTTGATATCTAGGTTCTCTTAGATTGATGAACTTATACTTAATTTACCTAGTTTTGTTGAATTTCGTACTTTATGTATTATGATGATCATGACCTTATCCGCATTACTTGAAGTATTATGATGATTTGTGTAGTTGATTTATGTGAAGTATGAACGTATCGATCTACATTTGATGAAGTGAAAGTATGAGTTCGTTTACTGTTGTAAGGTGATCTTGTTAGACTATGACTATGTTTTTGTATGTGTAGTCTTAGAGTTGATGCATGATTATTCCTAATTGACTATTCGAGTTTATGATGATTAGGATGGAATAAAGATGATAAGGGTTTTCACAAACTGATATGATATATGTTATAAAGTAAAGTATGTTGTGTCTTGTCTTGGTAGACTTATTTACCTCACTTGATACATGTATGAGTGATATCTGAATATGATATGTATTTACTAGGTAAGCTAAGTGCACCCTTGTCATGTATGAATGAATAATATGTGACTTATAATATGTTAAGAACGTCATGTACGTGGAACCTTAAACCTAGTTGAAAGGTTATGTCATGAACTTTGAAGTCTAGAGCTGTAATAGTATACTCCATGTAAAGGATGATGGAATTAGGGTTGGTTGGCTTGAACGGCATCATATCAATCTTAGGAAAGTCATGATGAGCTATCTTATTGCCATTGAAAGGTATCCCAGTTGACCTCTTTGGTAGGGTGAATGTGATCGGGTTATGAACTAGATAAGGAACATCTTGATGTGATCCTTTAATATAAATAACTCTATGAGAACAAAGGCTAGTTTAAGTGATTAGGTTATGGGAAGTAGCTCTACTTGAGATGGAGACTAGAGTACAATGTATCTCTATTTGAGAATGATAATAGAGTACACAAAAGTCGTTCATATTACTCTACCATGTGCCTACATGGGATGTCTCCTAGTTGTACCCTTTGCAAGTAAAACACCTTCATCTATGTAGGTTAGAACTCCGGATTGCATGTTTACTTATCATGGTATATGTCGGTTATTTTCTATTCTCCTCATGTGGGGTACCTACTAGCATAACATAAGTTCTATAAAGTTTATTTGGTAGTATGGGACACTATCTAGACATTGCATAATAGGCTTGAAAGATGTTAGTGACAGTTCCTAGATCATGTCCAAGACCATTATTTGAACGTACATATGTAATTAATGAGTCATAAATGAACTGATGAATGTAGTGGAATGACTAAAGTTAATAAAACATGTTAAATGAATAAGTACTTATCAAGAGTAGTTAAGGGTTGTCTAGTTAAGGGTTGATGGGGGCATAAGAATGGCCACGATCTAAGCCTTACGTAGTCTTAAGGATTATTTAGGAGATCTTTAAGAGGTCTGGACATTATCTTCTTGATTTACTTATGTAAGTCTAGTGATATCCTTTAAAAGGAGAATGTCATATTATCTATTGTTGTTGTATTAATTGAGAATAATTCCATATTTGGTGGTCTATTGGATCTGTTAAGTGTGTGTAAGGGATTGTATGGACGGTCGCTTCACAACTAACTCAAGTGATACTTAGAATAACCTTTGGTTGGAGGATCACATGTTAATGTTATTGATGTATTTGTAAGTAAGTGTATGTCACTATAGGTTTTCTTAAGGATCATTTAGGTTATGCCTAGAGAGGTTGTATGAGAGGTATTTCATTGTCTTACTTAACTGACTCCTAGGATAACTTTTAGTGAGGAGATAACATGCTAGAAAGTGTCTAAAGTGATGTTAAGAAACTTCACTGTAACAGTAAAGGAGTTCACTGTAGTTCACTGTAAATTTGCCTTTGAAATATGATAAATTGGCTAAGTGATTTTTTATGTTTTTAAAATTTGTTAAATGTTGTTATTATTATTTTACTATGATATTTAAATCAAAAGATCCATATTTCAAATAAATGTCCTTTTTGATGATTTTATGCATTATGCCATAATAAATACATGTGTTTGTACTAATTACATGCTTTTATCTATCTCTAAAGTGATAAAGGTGCTTTTGGAAATCTAAACTGGGATTAGAAGATTGTTCAAGTAAGTTGAAGTATGTTCTCATTTGACTCGAGGGCATACATGCCTTTTATGTCTCTTATTGAAGTATTTCAATAACCTAGGTATTTCTATATTCGTATTGTATGAGTCATGTCCCAATGTATTCTTGTGTATAATATTTGATGAAATGAAACTTAATATTTCCTATGGTTTTTATATGAAAGATATTTCAAAGACTTATAGACTTTTTATGAAAATTTTAAATTCTGCACTACTTTTAATATGTTTTATATGCGATGAACGATACGGAAGGGCTTGTACAGGACCTCCGTGAAGTCAAGTACACTGGTTGCACTCCGAGTGTGCCATATATTTTAGGCTGTGGTCTCTAGATGTGACAACCACACTAGCACTCAAGTGACTAATTTGCGAACGTCATGGACATCTCTTAACGTTTCACTTCTAAAACTACCAAACTAACATGTAAAATCATTTTTATTAATTTATACAAGTTTATAAACTCATGAAACACATGTGAAGCTCTACTTCATCTTATTTCATTTTACGATCATTAGAATACTTGACCTTACAATTTTGTACCGAAACGTTTTTTCGATTGTATATTTCTCCCTAAAAGATTTCAATAGTATGTTTGTCTCTATATGCTTAATATACTTCAACATGAATGTCAGATGCATCCGCAATCACACTATTTGTATCCATTGATACAAATGAAACTTTTAGTTCAAATTCTAAAACTATCATATTCTGTGACATATTTAATGCAATTGGTGCCAATACCCCTATCTCTCAATCTAAAGAAATTTTGCACATTTGATTGTCTTAATGAATGAATTCCAAAACATTTATATAAATTGAAATTTATTAAAATCCCTATTAGCCCTTTTATACATGACATACACCCTGACATCGATGTCATTGTGTAGAACCATTGACTTTTTTGTTTCTCCAAGCTTATATTCAATCTTCAATATCTTCTTATTCACATCAACACGAATATTTGTCGCAATTATTGTATAAAAATCAAGCAACAATGTTTTTTTTAAACACTATACCCTCTATAGTATAATCAACAGAACAATTTGTATAGCCCCATTTTTCCAGAATGCATAACAAAATAATTTAAAGAGGACATTATCGATAGAATATTGAAGTATTTTTATTATTAATTAAAAAAGAACTCAATTTACCCCCAGTCACACATGATCATATACAAGCATAATACATATACAAAAATAAATGAAAATTTTACAAATAAAACATATAATACAAAGTATGATCCTGAAGCTCTATACAACCAGTAAACAACAATATATACAAACAATTTACAGCATAATTTTTTTGTACACAAACCTTACAAAACTATATATAAAAACATATTTCTATCATATACTCTTTTTATTGAATCAATCATGAATACCATATACAAAAATTACATTCCATACAAAATATTACACAATAATATAAAAAAACAGACCCCGCAAAAATATTTAAAAAATTCATCGCACACCTTCTCCCTAAACAAACAAAATTATCATATATACAATTTCCATATTACGATTGTCATATATACAAATGATAACACACAATCAAATAAACATTACAAAAATTTTCATATAAAAAACCTCAAAATTCATCATACTCACGTCTTGATGTAGGAAGTACCAAATTACAAGCCGCTTGGTTGTGTATAATCTAGACACAATGGTTTACAACCCATATGAAATTCAAATTTTAAACTTTTGAGATCATTCCAAATACTATTACAAAGCCATCTTTATATTTTGGTTCACCAACACTTTCATATTAGTACAGTGAAACCAAAAATATTATATCTTAACATAGAAGAATCAAAATTAATTCACTTGATTCTAGAGGTACTAGACACAAAGGGCGAAAACATATCAAAAATCCACATATCAAAAATTTCGGATTAATGTTTTTTAATATTGGTGTAGACAATTTTTTATGTTAACTCTAAATTTTATCACACAGCTAATTTTAGATTCATTGCCTCACAAAGTATTTTATATCTTGATGTCGGAACGTGTTAACAAAAAGGGTTGTGATTGGTTGAAACTATACTTCGCGAGCTTCACAATCACCAACAAAATATTGTCTCAAGCTTAACCAATTTATCTTATCATTACTTACAAGTCTCAAATGTCTAGAAAGGTAACAATCTCTCCTTTAGTCGTACTTTCTTTGAATTATATCTTTTCCTGTGTTTTTTGTAAATCAACATACATATTTGTATTATTTGAGCCTACACATTGGAAAGCTTTATCCCACAAGAATTTCATCTTGGGGTGTAAAGAGATGTGTTTAACATACTTGCCTTGTAATTTACATAAGATTTTTTTATATTTTGACGGAGGGTACACAAAGGAGAGCTTTACAGGACAAGAGTTTCATCTTGAGGTCTGAAGGGATTAGTTTAAAGTCCACACATTGAATATCACTAAATGAAGTCTTTACTAGATCATGAATACTTGATTGTAAGGTTAGAAAGGATGTTTTCAACGTCACCGCCTTGAAATAACTAACTGGAGGATTTACTAGATCCCAAATACATCAGTATATGGTGTGAAGGGATTTGTTTAATTTCCCTGCCTTGAAGATAACTAAATGAAGGCTTTACAAGGTCATGAATACTTGAGTATAGGGTGTGAAGGGATGTGTTTAATGTACCCTTCTTAAAGATCACTAACTTCAGGCTTTACTAGATTCCGAATATTTAAGCAAAAGGTGTGAAGGATTGTAACGTCCCTTCGTTGAAGATCACAACCTGGAGGCTTTACAAGATCCCAAATACCTTAGTATAACCTTTAAAGGCATTTGTTTAATAAGCCTTACTTGAAGATTACTAATTTGAGGCTTTACATGGACTCGAATACTTGAGCATAATGTGTGAATATATGTATTTAATATCCCCTCCTTGATGAACATTAAATAGATGTCACGACTAGAGAGCAACCCCAAGTCGTGACGTAGTGTACTCGACCTCACGAAAGTCTTGTACAAGCCTCTTGGCATTCATGTATCAAATATATATATATATATATATATATATATATATATATATATGAAAACTAGTGAGAAATTAGAACTTTTCATAACAATAGTCAAACTCTTTTATAAAACGTAAGGAAGAAACTAAGTGTCATCATAGGCCATTTAAGTCATAAGTCAATATGGTAGGGCCTCAACCCTTTCGTCAATCTTAAAATAAATTTATACTCTATTACAAAGTCTTTTAAAAAAGGAGAACTAGAAATATAGTCCATTCCTCAACATGTGATGAAATATAAATCTTCAGATAAATCTAATTCCTGAGCTTTAACTTTTAAAGAATCCTAACTTGCCACCTACACTTGTAGACATACAGAAACATATGGAGTTTGCAAAATTAATTTATTAAGTATGATGAACATGTAAGAAAACAATGTGAAAATGGACATTTACTTTAAGATATGCTTTCATGATATTTTGATTGAAACATTCATCATAAGAGTTCAAAATACATGATACAAGTCAACAATCACATATAAGACATATTACATATCAATATAAGTTGCCTTTTCTTCACTTTAGATGCTCTACCTAAGGTTACTCCAAGCCTCACTTAAGTAAGACATGAAGAGACTGCCCATACACCCTCTCCAAGCACAACCAAGTGATTGAAAGCTTATATAGATAAGAACCTTTCATTAAAATATTCTTTTACTAATCAACCATTATTCATTATATTCATTTAAGAGACAAGTAGACAATTAGGGTACTTCACATAACGGTCTTGGAAGACGTAGGGAACTCTTTTTACCATCTTCAAAGCCTACTTTTACCATGTGTATATAAAGTCCCATTCCACTACCTACACGTTGTAGAAAATCTCAAATACTACAGTGCACATCACAAATTATAATAATAGACACTAACCGACATAGACCACACTAGATAGGTATGTAATCAAGTGTCATAAAACCTCATACCATGAAAGGTGTTCTGCTTGCAAAAGGTAGAACTATGGATATATAACACGTAGGCTCATGGTTTAGGGGATACCAAGGGATTCTTTCCACTCTAGTCTCATACTCAATTAGGTCTTCTACAACAAACATATCCACTCGATGCTTTTCCTTGTTTCTAGTAGAGTAATATAATGCATATAGGTGCATTAGAAAAGGTACAATCAGTAAGTCTTACAAACTCATAATACCATTTCCAAGATGGGTCCAGTAGGGCTGCAAACCAATATCTATTTGGATAGCTATTATGTTTTCCTTAAAGATGGTGTCGTGCCGTTCCATCCAACCTACCTATAAATCCAACATTCCACCCAAGAAGGAGACACTATTAGGTCTATCCCTTGAAGGATTGTTCTTAAAAATCAATTCATATTCAAGGTTTTACATTATTTATTCATAGAAAGGTACCTACTCTAACTCTACCTATGCTAGAGTTACATTCATTTATTCATTTAAGTCAAGAGTACCTAAGCCTACCAAGTAAATATATTATATTCAAGAATCTTTCATGTATCAAGAAGAGGGACGTAACTTTACAAATTCATGAGACAACATTCATCATATCATTTATTCAACATAATCCAAGTACCAAATAGGGATAACTAAGCTTACCAACATAAAATACAACATCATTCTAATAAGGACCTTCTTAGTCATTCATTATCATATATCATCAATTAGACACCCAGCACAACATTATATAACCCATAAAATATCATATAAACATTAGAAAATCACCTTCAGTTTATAAATTCATTTATACTATATCATGATAATGCCATAAATCACACAATAATGATGACAAGGCCATGTCATAAGATTTATAACAATTAAACACCGCCACGATTAGTGGACAATAACAAGCAATAGAAATTCAATATCAATTCTGTATTAGCAAAAGTAGTTAGGTCAACTCACAACCTTCCAATTGCCACAATCACATTTTCTTAGCCTTTCAAACAAATTCACACGACAAGAGATATTACTAATAATAATATCCATAAGACTAGGCCAATAATTAATCGATATCAATAATCCCACAAAACCCAATATAGATATCAATATTATATGGAAATCTAAGAAAAATTTCCATAATGATCAATATGTAATTCAATAGCCCATAACAATCTAAATATGAATTCATCACAATTAGTTCATGATCAATCCATCCACTTTAGAACAAAAATTAGGATTTCAAGGAATACATGGATTCGTGAAGTTTTTAACCTTAAAACTATCAATTAACATTGAATACTTTATAAAACATCATTTAAAACTTTTTTATCGAAGAACCCATGCTTAGAATTCAAAATAGAATTCCAATGTTTTTTGGAGATCTTTGAAAAACATTTGTAATTGGCTCCTTCAATGGAAAAGATTCAAGTATGAAATAACCATACCTTACTAGTTAAATACCACTAAATTTATGGATAAACCACTAAAAATAATCAATCCTAGATTCAACTTAACATTAAGCTCCGATGGAGTCTAGAGATAATTCCTTTTTGGAGAGGTGTTTCAATTTTTAAAAGTGGACTCTAATTTAAGTATATGTTTTTAAACTAGCTTAATATATATTGAAACACTTAAAATAACCATCTAGGACATAATTATGACCAATTCACCCCTCAGTAGGCTAAGACTTTGCAGAAATATCATGTGTCAGATGATGGTTGCAATGACGGGGGAGGGGGGGAAGGGGTCAATGGGACTATATTCCATCTTGCTGGTCTGTGGTTTGGTTAGCAATCCCTCATTTGCAGGTTAGTTTCCGACATGCAAGTGTTGATACACACCACCTTTTGAAGGGGTGTCGTTTATCTAAGGGGTGTCAAATAGGTTATCGTTTGGCTCTATTTTGGCAACTTCATGACAAATGTGTGGGTCCTTTTCAAGGAATCTTAGGGTGTTCCTTGGGGAGTTTTACCCAGAAGAGTCAACACTAAAAATGACCATCTGTAAGATAAGATACCATTCTATCACTTTTGACACCAACCAACACATAAAACATGCAAATGCACACTAGCGCACACACAAGACTAGCTTGCAAATGTTATGGTCATTCTTCTACTTTTGAATTTTAAACTCTTTGAATTGTCATCTAAATCTATCATACATCATGTGGAAACGTTATTAAGTCATAAAACACATGTGAGGAACTATTTTATCCTAGTTCATTTTGAGGGTTGTATCATTTTCCCCCACTTGGAAAACATTCTTCCTCGAATGACACTAACATTCTTCAAACATTACCAGTGTTGTAAAAATCATGACTAGAAACTCATAACCATACTATATTAAAACAATATACACATATTTAGGACGAAAATCAAGTCCATAAAACAAGAGACTCAAAACTCAACAAGACGGAACAACATCTACAACTTGTCATATAATATGGCTCTACATTTCTCATTTAAGATAAGAGGAACTTCCTTATCCACATATCATCATGCTCATCACATTATTTCTAAGAACATTATGCCATTATTAATGAAACACAATTATGCAACATTTCAAAAAAGTTCCCTATTAGTTCATTGATGAAACATTTAGGAAATTTATTATTGATCCACATCAACATGAGAGACAAAATAATCTTTGCTCATTTTGTAACACCTGGGAAGTCCTATGAACTAGACTAGAGCTACACCTATTAAATAATTTTTAAACTGATGTTTCCAGACCTAGACTAATGTAATTAACTTTATTTAGAATGATTATGTATGAAACATCAAAGGACAACCTTGACATCCGAAAACTAGTGAAATTAAACTAGTAGACGTCCTTATTTTTTGTGATGGTTTGGGAGTGTCATATGAAGTCCAAATTTTTTTAAAAAAATACTTTAAATAGGTAAGATAATATTGAAATTATATAATTATAGTTAATACTCCCCAAGGACCACCCAAAGGGTCCTTGAGCAAGATCCAAGCGTTTGCAAGGAGGCTACCAAAGCAGCCTACGGAACAACCAATATGGTGGCGCGTCGTGCAACCCACGCTCAAAGGGAAAAAATTGCCCCGCAACACGGGGCTGTCACAAACCTCATTACCTAGTATTGGATTCAAGAAAAAATATTTGGAGGTGCCCCCGCAACACGCAACCATGTCCCAGATTTGATCGCGTCATTTTTAAGTCATGTTTCATAACAAAAAGAACCAATTACCTCAGCTTGATTTTGGGTAAGTTAGGGGATGAATATATATATATATTTATATATATATATATAGTAATTTTAGGTCAGTTTTAAGTCATTATGGTCCACCAAAATTAAATACTCCAAGTGAAATCAAAATCACTCTCACTTTTCTGTAATTTCTCTCTTTATCCATGTAACAACCCTAAAAATGGCTATTATAAGTAATGCTTCATGTGTCTAGAATGCCTATGATTAGACCGGAATAACACGGATTGATGCTCATAGAACCAAACCAATGAACCCTTGCAACAGCCAAACAAACCAACTTGGTGTGTTAGTTGAGCTAGGAAAGGTTAGGTCTAGCCATGTAGGGCACCCTAATATGAAGCTCTACCCAAATGAGTCTTAATCGGACATAAAAAGGGGTAATCATAAGCTTGGAGGATCTAGGGGTAAAATGTTCTTTTTCAAGGCTAAGGGTAGTATTGTAATTATCCTAAATATTTAATTAATTAATTAATTAATAATGTGGACAGTCAATTTGGATAGAAGGGGCCAAAATTGGACCTTTAAGTGAAATCTTGCTCCACCAGGTTCGAACCTAGGTGAGAGCAATGATTTAGTTTATTTGATGAATAAATTTAATTAAAAAATATTTAGTTGATGACTTAAGAAAAAGGAAAAGTCCGATTATTATTTATGAATTATTAATTAATCCTAATTTCACTAAGTGTCTCCCTTGTCTCCTAATCCTAAGCCAACTCTCTCACACGTTTCTCACTCTCTTTTCTCTCATTCACGATCTACCTCGACCAAAAGAAATAAGAACAAACATGAATTCTGAACTTCATCAAGAACTTGAAAGCTAAAAACTCAAAATTAAATAAGCTTAAATTGAAAAGAAAAAACCAAGTTCTCTACAGATTGTTTTTGTGATTTCGGTGGTGAAATGTTGGCTTAGTTGGGGGATTTTCACAGCATGTAATAACACATTAAATGAAATTATTGTTTGGGTGTTCTTGACTCTTGGTCCCTTTCCGAAGAGAGCCCTAAGTTCAGCTTAATTCCAGTCAAAACTTAAGGTTTTTCCCGTTGCGTGCCCCTGTCATTAGATCCTTTGAAAGATTCAAGTACGCGTTGATATGACTTCTGGTAGATTATTTTAGGGCTGGTTGCAATTACGTGTTTGAGTGTTTATTCGGAATTATATAGAAATGAATAAAAGTGTGTCCCAAAATGTGTGATATGTTGACTTGTGAGTGCACGTGTGTACTGTGACTTGGTCTCGACTAAGAACATGAAATTTGGTGCATGAATAAATTTTTGTATTTTATTTGTATGAACATGTTAAAAACTTTAAGTTCATATAAATTCAAGGTCGCTGAATTAAATGAAAATTGATTATTGAAAGTAATCTTGAAAATGCACCTAATAATCTCCCTAAAAACTACTCGAAATGTCTTAATCTTTAACATGAAAGAGGGTGAGAAAATGGACTGCAAAAAGGTGATTAAATTCTCTAAAGTAACCATGAAAATTTACCTAAAGATACACTAGATTTTACACGAAAAATTATCGTAAATCTAAAACTTAAAAGTTTAGAAAAATGGGCTGCAAAGAGGGTGAACAAATTTCCAGAATTCTCGAAATTTTATTTTTTGGCAGCTTACAGTAAAAAGTCATGTTAAAAAAAAATTATTTTTCAATGTTTGAGGTTAGTGGGGATTGAACCCAATATCACACCATATACATGTTATAAAAATTAAAAAAAATGTTGTAAGGGGGATTCGAAATGGGGTAAAGTTCAAGTGAAAAATTAAGGGGAAAAAATGAAAGAAAATGATGTGGGGCGTGTGGGTTTCGAACCCACAACCTCTTGAATGGATGAAGGAGAAAGGAGATAAATAAGATAAAGAAATAATAAAAATGATGTATGTGGGATTCGAACCCACAACCTTTTGGACAAATGAGAAGGTAAGGGGAAATGTAATTAAAATAAGGTGAGGCTGTGAGGGTTCGATCCCACACCCTCTTCATCTAAACGAATGAAGCAAGTAATTAAAGGAAAAAGAAAAAATGTGGGTGTGGGGGGTTCTATCTTGGGTTTCCCATGACAAATTATTTAAGGAAAAAAATAAAAAATAAAAAAGGAGAAAGAAAGTGTAGGTAAGGGGAATTGATCTCGGATTCCCTAGCCAAAGTGTTTATGACAACGAAAAGCATCAAGAAAATTAACGAAGTGTTATACAAGGGATTTGAAATAGGGTTCCCTTGCCCAATTCTGTATTGACACATAAGTCTTATGTGATTTCATAATTAATAAATGTTGCCTATAGGAATCTTATTGAGACCTTGACATACTTAAGATACATAAGTCATGTACCACATAATCTTGGACAATATGAATGGATTAAATGAACTATGAATGAAGCCTCATAGCTTGTGTGTGTGGATTCATAAGTCCAACATATGTTATAAAGAAAGTGAACCTAAGATGTTATGTGATGAATGATAAGACACTAGAACGGTTAAGTAAGAGTATGAAACATACTAAAAGGCCAAGTGCATTGGTATATGATAAAATGAAAATTAACGTAAAGTGGTGAGTAATTATGAAGAGTTAATGTGCTAAAGTTAAATAATGTGATGATAACATTGTAAGAGGCTAAAGCAAAAGGTGAGAGAAATGTCAAATGAGCCTATGTAAATGTTACCAAGACATACTCACCAATGAAAGTGTAATGTTAATAAAGAGACCAGTCTCTATGAACACTCTAATGAATGTATTGAAGTTAATGCATGCTTAACACTAATGATGAGATGAGAAATCATCTAATGAGCTATTATAACCTCATGCTAGAATCAAACTTCTATGATGTATGAGATGAATGTAATGGAACTTTATAGTGAACACCGATATGCTAGCTATGAGTTGATATTCCATCTTTCGGGAGGGAAGAGGTTCGTGTAATTCTCATGAAATGAGACTGTCCGTCCAAATTGGTAGGGGTCTCTTTACATCTCCTAGTCTTTAACCTATATTGCCATTATAGGGTTGTAGTAGTGTTCGACACCTTATATATGCTAGCATTTTTTGGTTCACTTTGGCAAGTTATTCCACCTCTTTTCGGTGTGGGGTTAAACACTAGATTTCATTATGCTCACATGATCTATGTTGATTAACGTTAAAGTTCATAAAGTAAAAATGAGGCCAGCCAAGTAATGCACATAATGAAATAAACGATATCAAAGGTGTTAGGATAGGATAATTAAGAGGTGATATAGACTTATGTAATGACACTAGGTCATTCTTGGTCATTGCACAGCGAACCCAATAAATCTCTTAAACTGCATCCTAAGTATGGCTGGTGTTTACACTAGCTTACGAACGAATGAAAATGAAGTACGTATGAATGAATGAAGCAAACTGTGCGTTTGCTAAAAAAGGCTCCCTAGTTGAGGTCCCATATGTTGAGACCTTATTTTGGGAAGTCTTAATGTCAAGTCCATGATTCCAAGGTCTCATGGTATATGAAGGAATGACATGAACTATGTGATATGATATGTGTAATATGTTATTTGTTGTTTGCAAAATGATATGTATGATGATTCATGTTACTCTCATATCATGAATTTCTTAATCCGATTTGGCAAGTCCACTGACTTGACTTTCCATGACTCATATCGTTAGGCTAGCTTCTAGGCTCCGGTCGTGACAAAGTTTGTATCAGAGCGTTAGGCTAAATTCCGTGGATAATAAGTTCACATCAACCACATCGAATAGTTTTTAAGTCATGGTAGTGAAGTTTACGAGTATCCTTAATTAGAGATTGCATGATGCGTAGGAAAGATTCCCTTCTTCTGATCTTATCATGCCTGATACGCTCAAATTTATTTCTTGAAAAGAATTATAAGCGGTCTTATCAAGTAAAGAACCCAACTATGAGGTTGGGGTTGATCCCACAAGGAAAATGATTTAGAGTTAACTTTAACCTATTTATTCAAGTCCTTTAAAAGAAAAAGTAACAAAAGGGGGGGTTTTTAAGAAATAACTATAATTAGCTATTTCTAAGAAAATAAGTAACAGGTTCAAAGAATGATTTTTATCAAGTAATGAGAGTAACTAGGCGTAAGTGTTCCCGCGAGGTTCATCACGCGATAATTCTAGCTAACACAATCTTTCCTAGTATCTTACAAGCAAAGTTGTAAGTTATGTATCGCTCTGCATCTTTGTCCATCTACGTGTGTATGCTTTACTAAACCTTACCTTTACCTCATATTAAGCATCATAATAATGTTTTGGCTTAGTTGTTACTTCTCATTAACCGACACTAGCCTATTAGATAGTATATACTAAATGTACGTTGTATATTCTTTTCTTATTATCTACCTCTTTGGTCCGACAAGTATCAACAAGGCGAGTTCAAACGCGTACCCTCGTTAAAAAAGACATCTAAAATAAAGAATTGTCAATACATACCAGACACTATTCTATAATTGTCATTTTAGCTAGGTTTTACCTTGCTATTTATCCATGGTTCTCACAACCCTAGTTATGGAGTTGAGTTATCCATGTTAATAATCAAATAATTCATATTAATTATAGAAGAATTCATGTAGTTATTTTGATGAGATTTAAGAAAATCCAGAAAATTATTTGAATTAATCAAAAACTAGCGACAAACGATTCTAGAACATAAAGTAATTTCACAAAATTGCAAAATTCAACACTTAGAACAATAAAACTAGAAAATATCCAAGAATCTAACTTCAAAAACGAGGTTTTTACAACTATTTATAATAATAGAGTCCTAACAAAAGAGAGAAATCTATTTGAGGAAAATCTGCCCAAAAATGCGTCTGAGTCGATGACTGGAGCAACTGACCGTCGAGCTCACGACGGACTGTTGAAGCCCTCCGTCATTCCATACTTAACTTTTTTAAATTTTTCTTTCTTATCCAACATTCTTGTACCATCGACAGAGAAGGATGACGGTCCATTGCGTTCACAATGGTCCATTGATGGCTTCCGTTCCTCCATACTTACAATGTGTTATTTATGGGTACTGGGATACTCGCTGTTAACAATGACATATGTGCAGGACGGTCCATCATGGATATGACTATCTGTTGAGAACCTCCATATCCCCTTACTTTGTTAGAATTCCCCAACTTCCTTTAGCAGTCTTTTTCTACTTGCAACGGTGGACACTTATGAACCGTCGAGGTAACGACAGACCGTCGATGGCTCCGTAAGTCATCACTTTTATAATATTGAGCACAATTCTACCACGTTCTCCTTCTGGATAGATTTGCTGCAAACAAAGAGAAAAATACATCAAAACCAATACAAAAAAGACTCAGACACATACTAAACTTAAGGAAAAAGCATTGAAAGTACCGTGAAACCAACACCCTCAACTTAAATTCGTTGCTTGTCCTTAAGCGACCTACTATTACTCACCACAAAATCTGTGTACAAGAGTATCCTTATTTTAGCTTATTGCAATCATCAGGATATCAATCTCGGTTATTTTTAAATTGATTTGTGCATGGTATCACTATTAGGCTTGGTCATGTGTATCAGACCTTGACACAAACTCACCACATACTGACACCTATCCTTTTTTATCTCTCACCAAGGTGCTAATTTTCTGTTATTGCCACTAGTGCCCTTGCTTTAAAACAACATACTCATTTTTCACACAATAATTTATGTTTGAGTATAAGGATTATTTTTCAACACTCGATGTCATAACAACTTCACACCTTATTTATACTTATTTCCATAGGCTTTCCCTTATTTTCACTTCTTTAAGTTCACCATAGTTCATTGTTCGGATCGCGATAGGACTTTCTTAGCTTGTAACATAGGCTCAGGGTAAGGTAGGGTACATTTCGTTAGATTTTGTGACTTGTTGTCCTCCTTTACATAACGGCTAAGCGTCATAACTTTTTATCATTTTATTACACCCTCTTTCTCAATTTTATTTCACCTTGCTATTCTCCTTTCTTTTTCCTTTTGTGTAAGTAACTTTCTCTTTTCTTGTATTTTTAAAATTTCAAATTTATTTGTTTATTTTATTTTTCTTTTAATTTTTCTTGAGTAAATTTTTTTTGTTCTTTCTCTCTCTTTGTTCTTTTGAACCCAACTTTCTAGAGCCTTCCTCATAATAGACACCCTCAACTCATGGTTTTTCCATCGGTCAAGATAGACAGTACCCAAGGTTGGGTCAGGGTAACACCAAGGTTATGGTGAAGAGGAAAAACTCTTGTTCATCTTAAGGCATGATGATTCAAACAAATCTATCTAAGGATAAATCCGTTAATAGGAGAGATTAAGGTGAAAGGGGATAAATCTCATCAACCTTAAGGCATGAGAATTTGATGATCCATGCAAGGATAAATCAACTACAAGGTCAACTTAAGTTGCAAAAGGAAAAATCATTTACCTTAAGGCATGCAAATTTAAATATCTATGTAAGGATAAATCTTATGAAAGTCAAACTTAGAGTGCAAACGGTACAAATATGTCCACCATAAGGAATGGAAATTCAATAACGTGCATATTTGGAGGATTTGAAGACTTTAACTTAAAACATGACAAATCTAATGACTTGAACTTGCATATTTCAAGGATTTCAAAACTTCAACTTTCATATTTGAAGGATTTGAATACTTCAACTTGTATTCTTGAAGGATTTGAAGACCTTAACCTGCATAATTGGAGGATTTGAAGAGTTCTAATTGCATACTTATTCAGGTATTTTGCATTAATAGGAGTGATCCTTAAGCCATCCTCACCAAAAAGCGTGCAAGTACAGTTTAAATATGTCTCTTGTATGACAAAAGGTCCATAAAAATAGAAGTAAACTTTCTCTTTCTTTTGAGAAGTAATGATGGGTTTCTTACTTCAAGGACTAGGTCTACTATTTGAAATCATATAAAGTTAATGTTCTTGTTAAAAGAAGGGGGTATATGAACTAGATAAAATTCAATATTTTATTGATCCTCCAGCCTCTTTTCATCAATTGATTTTAACTATATAGGATGTAGTCGATAATTTTCTTCTTTAGTGATCCCTTTTTGAATAGCAAGTCTCAAACAAGGTGTTTGACGCTCAAGTTGAAGTACTGCTTCAACACCAAAAGCAAGTGAATATTGTATCACTTGAGTTGGTGTGCAGTTTAGTGTACTATATGCCCACAAAGATTCTACCATTATTTCATGACAATCTTATTTGGACTTGTAGAAAAATTTCTTGAGCAAGTTGGATATAGTTTAATTAAATGCTTCTGCAAGATCCTTGGTGGTAGCATGATACGTAGAAGATGTACATTGCTTAGAGACAAAGAGATCACAAATCGTTTTTATTAATTTGGTATAAAATAGTTTGACATTTTCCATTATTATGTAGAGAGGGACTCAAAAGTGATAGATGATATTGAATAGAATGAAATCTACAAAATTCTGTTTCTTCACATTTTTATTAGCAACAACTTCGACCCTTTTTAAGAAGTAATGTATCACATTTAAAATGTACAAGTGTCCACTAAGATTTTTGTACTGGTCGTACAATATATAATACCCAAGCATAAAATTTACAAAATGCAATAGTTAGATTAAATACTTCGGGAGGCTAGTGTATGAAATTTTCATGAAATTGAAATGCATCGCTCTTTCGAGAATAATCTAAGCAATACTTCACCATGGTTGTCAGATAATAATCCATTATCTTTATCTAAAAGTGGAGTTTCTGTCCAGATTGATGTGATCCACATTATCTTGAGTGTTGTTCTTGTAGGGCTTGGATTCATTCTTCCTCTCCCAAACATCATGACAATATTACATCAGATGATCTTCTCTATAATGTGTCTTTGTCGTAAAGAAAGTGACGTGCACAACGATGTATTTCAGTCCTTCTCCATTGAAGTATCCTATAAAACATATAATCAATAATATGTTTTCTTAAATCTTGCTTTGCGGCTTCTGAAAAAATGAAGATATACTCAAGTTCATTTTCTATACATTCGTCCTCATTTAGTTGTGGTAATATTCATTTTTGAAAATATTGACTTGTGACTGGAAAAAATAGCATTAAAGCTAGGGTATCCAACACACCAACTTTCTTATTTTATAATCCAAGCACATATTGTAGGGTTATATCTCCAATACATCCTACCAACATTTGAGAATAAATATGATAAGTGCGCAATTCCGGCCTTTTAACGTCATGACTTCCCAAGAGTTGATTAATTACTAACTGAGAGTCACCACATACTTGTAAGTATGATTGATTTATGCCTATGGTCATTTCAAGTCCATGTATCAAAAATTGGAATTCAACAACATTATTTTAGCAACATTAGGTAAATGTAAAAGAGAATGGTAGAATCTATTCTTGCAAAGTGACGAGAAGCACACAAGCATCAGCTCAAGCATGATATGCAGCCCCTTCAAAGTACATTTTCCAACGTGGTTTAATTTAAATGGACATAGAGTCTTTATTATGAAACTCATTAGTTAACTCCTAATCATCTGGTGTCGGATGGTCTGCAAAGAAATCTATGGTTATCCCTTCATGACTTTCTAAGAGATGTACACGATCTCACACTATGGAATTTGAGGTACCATGTTGTTAGTCATTTCTGAGGACATGTTTCAACATAATCCACTTAATAGACTTTGCTTTATAAATTACACGAACAACATGGTCTTTAAAATTATCATTCATTTTTTGAATAGTTCAGCTTCTTTGGCGTCATTGTGTCACGAGCGGGGAGCACCCACTAGAAGTAATATGGTGTACTTGACCTCTATAAGGTCTTGTACAATCCCATAGGCATCATTCATCGCATTTTCATAGTAAATTTAGCAAGAAACTTAGAACTTTTCATAGCACATCATATGCTAGAACATCACTTCACACACACAGTCACACACACACACACACACACACACAGTGTCTCTCTCACACACACACACACAAACACATACACACATATACACACACACACACACTCACACACACACACATACACACACACACACATATATACATATATATATATACATACATATATATATATATATATTCTCCATATTAGACACAACAAAAATAGAGTAGAATAGGGACACGACTCTTAACAACATAAAATAATATCTAAGCTATTACATAATTTTGAATAAGAACTTGACATAGGGAAATCCTAGAATCCTAAGGATCCCTTTCCTTGAACTTGGGAGATTTATACATTCATCACTAGCTACGCTTTGTCTAAAAATATGAAGATGAGTGATATTAGTAGAAGAATGCATTAAGTATGGCAACCATGAAAACACATGCATTTAAATAGGTCATTAAGTTAGAAATCATACATCATGTGTTATAGTAAAACATCATGGACATTGATATAATAAGTACAATATAGTTCACATACTTCATAGAGACATGTACACTATCAATAATATCAAATAAATCCACTTCGGAACATTTGGAGGCATATTTAATAAGTACAACATATTAACTCTCTTATACCTTAACTTTTTCATTAATAACCCTCAAGTGGTATTTAGAACAATGTATGACCTTAAGGTCACCCAACATGGTGTTTTATAAATATGCTTCATCAACACTGCAACATATATTCATAAATTCATAAGCACATCATAACACATAAGCTTAACATAACAACCATCAGCTGAGACAACCCCCCAAGTTACACTAGTGCAATGTGTAGGTAGAACCCCACATTACTACTTAAACCAAATGTTCCTAAAAACCAACCCTAGACAAGGCATATTATATTCAACAAGTCATAAAACCTTCATTAATCATTATACATAAGGTCACAGACTTCTTAGCATTTTATAAGGACTTATTCATTTACTATACATTAGTCATAGCTCATTTAATTAATATCATAGGCGAACAACTCTAAAGACCCCTTCACAAACTTACTTGTGCAATGTAAACGTGGAGACTCATACCCCACATATACTAAGTGAACTAATTTAGATGCCACAAGAGTAATTCACATGTATAATCATAATTCATGCCTTGACATCACAAGGTTACTTTAACATGCATTCATACAAATCATATATAACATAAGTCTTCATCTCATATGAGGCCCTAATCCTATCCTTTGTTGGAGTACACTAGTGCAATACATGGGTGGGGTCCATAGTCCTACCTATACTAAGTAAACTTCTAAAGGATTTATGATTAGAGTTCATATTCTTGTCCTAATTCATTTCCTATCTTTCGGTAGACATTAAAATAGGTGACATAGAACATGTGAGCTATATTGAATCTGGTGTTCTACTCCCACACAGAAAAGAGAGGGTATTACTTGCCAAGTTAGGACCTTCATACATAATAGCTATCCTAATGGATCTACTAAGCTAATACCTACGGGAGAAATTATTTATAGAACATGGACATTGCTACTAAAAACCTTGACTTGGTAGACGTGGAGGTTTCCATATCATGAGACAACATCCATATTGGGAACCAAAACTTGCTAAACATGAAGGTTCTCTTGTGGGAGTCCTGACATACTAAACGTTAAGCCCCCACTCTCATTTTCATGTTAACTAGTTGCTAAGCTCAAACTTCCTTTTTAAACATATTTAAGTCAATAGTTACATTATTTCATAAAGTAGACTTTAGGAGATTTCTCCTTAATACATCATATATCTCAAAGGTTTGTAAGATGAGAATGTCCTTTTCTCCTTAATACATCATATAGCTCAAAGGTTTCTAAGATGAGAATTTCCTTTCATCATAGAACCTACTATCCATATAATCATGTGTGTGTGCATTCATATGTGAGACCTACTTTCACACAAGCACCTCTAGTCACACATGTTCATTATTGACTTAGAATACACTTCACATGCATAGTAATAGATAAGGTTGCATATGAAAACTATCCTTTCAATTGACACTATGAATCTATCTTACACATTTTTATGCATAAATGCGTGTTCATATTTGCCATTATGATCACATAATAGCAACAACCTATCTATTTAGGAAACCACACTCCATGAATTATAACCCATATACAATATACCCCCTAAGTCATGACCAACTCATAGATAGAACATCTAAGCAATATATGTTACACACCTACATTACAACTTTGGAGACAAAAGCATATTCAACATTAACATAGAAGACTCCTAACATGCATAAGATCAAATATTCATACTGGGTTCACGTAGGTAGGGGTCATGCTACAATAGTATTCTCATCAAATCATATGGACCACTTCTAAACGTAACATGATCATCCATATACATACAATATCATCCACACACCTAAATTATGCAACTAGTATGGAAGCCTACACAAATTTCTTCACATGTGTGATCATCGTAACAACACTTCACATAGCATAACTTTTACCTTCAAGGCTATGATCATCACATATAAGAATATACAAGAATTAAACACCGCCACCATAAGGGGAACATATTAATCAATACAATTCAATATCAATTCTTAATGGGTTAACTTATCAACTCTTCAAGGTATGATAATCCTTGATCAGTTAAAAAAAATTCATAATTAATTCACATAAAGGAATATAAATTTAGAAATCCATTACCATCGAAACATAATTTAATCATCATCTAATAAAGATTAGAAGACCCACATTGTAGCTAAATTGAGAAATTGAGGGAATCATGGGTTGTTCATTCAATTGTATTGAAAATCATGTTAAGAATATTTATTATTAATATATTCACCATTATAATGCTTTTGAAATCAATTTAACAATAAACCCATGTCGAGATTGAAAGATAAGATTTTTTAACTTTGAATCACGTTTGAAAACCTTCGACAGAACTACTTAGATGGAAGATTAATTAAGGATAAACTGTTACTATATCTTCTACAAGAGAAGCCCACGAATTTGGATAAGAATGCACTTGTAATCCATCTTAATAGCTTGTTCTTGAGCTTTGTATCCAATGGAGGTTTTGGAGGTTTCATAATTGGGAGGGAAGGTTTTATTTGAAGAATGAATTGTAAATTTGTTTTAAGGCTTATAAAGTGACTTGAATACCTAACTACATCTAAATTTACCATGCATATTTTAATTAGGAGGTGGGTTAAAATTTTCAAATTTAGCCCTAGCATGGCAGCGTGTAGGCAGAAAACTGCAAGTCCAATCAACATGCAAGGTGATGGACCGTCGACGGAATGATGGTGCCATGATGCACCTCCTTCATTTGTGATAGAGACTCCCTTTTTGTGGACTTATATCACACGAACAAGGGTGGAGCAATGGCCCCACTAGACGGGGCATAAATGAGAGACAAGTCATCGATTCTTGGGCGTTGTTTGGACACTGCCTAGGAAGTCCTTAGCCAACCTTTGGGTCCTTTTCAAGAAAGCTTTGGGTTGTCCTGGGGAATTCGTGCCCATACATTTAGACTCTAAATACGTTCCTCTATACTGTAGGAACTTCCCGTATTAATTAATACTCCAAAACATGAAAATTCACACTAGAACGCTTAAAAGCTAACTTTCCAATGTCTTGGTCGTTCTTTGAAATTTGAGACCCAAACTCTATGAAACTACTTTCACTATTTGTTACACATTTAATGAACATGTTATTACCTCTGTAAGTCATATTTGGGGATCTAGATACCTTAGTTTAATTTTGAGGGTCCAGACAATATCCCCCACTTGGGAACATTCGTCCTCTAATGACATTTGGAACCATTTAAAATTATTCAAGGACTCAATGACCCATATAGAAGCCCACAAAATACAACATAGTATAAACACATTAGTTATTGCACCCAACTTACAAGGAATACTAACTTCATACTATTATGAAATTAAAGGAGCATCATTAAACACGACTTTCTATTACACTTATTTCCATGCTTACATACTTATTCATGTTCATTGCCATTTTGGGGAATTACCTTCTCAAACTTTAGGCATTTTAATTATTTAATTATAAGGTTAGACATACAATGTATCTCAAGTTCACACCTAGGCTATAAACCTCAAAAAGTCCATGAGTTTGTCTAGAGCCGCAGATGAAGAGCTAAGACGTAAAAAATTGTTTCTAAGCCTAACTGAATGTATTTAAACTATGTAGGTAGTGTTAGAGTCAAAACTTCAAGAAATGACCATGACGTCCGTTAAGCTAGTAGTTGGAACTAGTGTTGTGCAAGTAGTGCTAAGATGGATTCAAAGATTTGTCTAACAGGTAGCTCATGGTAAGGTGATGCGAGTGGTCATAGGTTCCTAATAGGGGGTATAAAGATTCAAGGATAAGGGAAGAGTGCCAACCTTCAAGGCAAATCCATAGCCAAAGGCTAAGTCTGCCCCAAGAAGGGAGGCTACTACATCAACTTTTAGGAGCATGACCACGACCAAGTGGGGAGCTCATGAAGATTCCTTTACCAAAGGGGGAGGGGGTGATATCTCAGATTAGCTAATGTCAAAGTCATAATAAGCTACTTATCAAATCATGGTGTACTTGACAGAAGAAGGAAGGAAGTCGCAAACTTGCCTTATACATTTGGAAAATGGGGGGAGTTTTGGGGGATGTATTGTCTAAGAGCACCACGAGCCACTTGACAGGTTGTGGTGCATGTTTACGAAAGGGGGGAACTCTTTCATGAAGTCTAGTTAGAGAAAAACTGAGGTGTCTCGTTAGGAGAGCTAGTTCCTTACCATTCACGACCACCACCATGGTCCATAAAGAACTTCACGGACCGTGAAGTGGGCATGAAGGTAACCGGGATTTCACAGTTAAAGTTAAGTTTGACTTCACTTTTGGAAGTTCAACTTAATGAGGTTTAGTTTGGGTATTTTTTGATATTGAATATATACTGATTTTAGGTCAATTATCACTCATTTTCAACTTCAAAACACAAACAAAAAATTGAAACCCAATTTTTACCACTTTTTGTTACATTCTCTCTAACTCTTCCACCATTGAAGAAACCTATAATCTTGAAGAATAAGACAAAGTATACAAGGTTCTTACTCAAATTTTTTGGATAAATCTTTCTAATGTATGGACTCTTTAACTCTCTGTATTTCTTTCTCCGAGAGGCCCATTCAAAGTTGATTTCTAATTCACACAACTCCAAGGGTTTTTATCTACAAATGGGTTTTCTTCTAAACTCGAAATTGATGATTGATTATGACAAATTGTGATTCACTATGGATAAATATGCGTATATTTTGGAGTAATTGATGTTTATTATGTAGATTTTTATCTGAACATGTCCTCTTCACTAACCCTAGTTATGAATTGGACTTGTAGATGAATAGGGTTGTTGGAATTGATTATGTTATTGTTTAATGTGATGATGGTGACAGATTATTGTCTTAATGGTGATTAATTGAGAATAAAATCTTTAAGGTGATGTTTAGAGGCTATTGGTAAGACCATTATGATAATGAGTTCTTTACTCAATGATGATGGTTTATACTTGATAAAGGTATTCAATTGATGTATTGTATGTGAGTAGATTAGAAAGATTATGATACGATAATTAAGATTAAATGTGTTTACTATGTGAATTGTGAGATCGTGTTAAGGGTATGATGATACAAGGTTGAATATGAATGACTTGTGTGCATTGCTACGATATGACTATGATATGGTGATCTCACAAATGAAAAGTTGTTATGAAAGGCAATTTTCATGCAATACCAAATGAGATAATGACATGATTATACAAAGGGTTATTTTCCTGTGGACTTTACTAAGATATGATGATTCACAAAGGCTTAAAGACATTGCAAGTGACATTCACCAATTTGTTTCATGAGATGAGGACTCCAATGCTAATGGACATGTAGAGCATTCAAGACATATCTCCTGGTTCCTTAACTATGTTTCCTCAATAGGAATACTAGCTAGTGGATATACCTAGAATTCTATGTTCATGTTTTAGTTTTAACTTTGAAAGAAGATCACCTTCTTTTGGTGTAGGCTTTCATGACACCAGATTCCGTGTTTAGCTCACATTTTCTATTATAGGTTAAGGTTATGTTCCCCAATGTATAATTAATGAATGAAAGTGATGAAGTGAACACTAACTAGGGTGACTGAGGGGTTTTACTTACTGTAGGTTAGGGTATGAGACTCTACTTATATTTGGCACAATTTGACCTTGAGGGAAGTCCTAGGCGGTTGTTCTTATGTACTTATGATATGAATGAAATGTATATGATGATTTTACATGTTGATGATACTATATGATGTTCGTTTAATGGATGAACATGCTATTGGTATAAATTGATGTATATGATAAATAACATGCAAGACATGGCGATGCATGAAATTTAGACATTGCTTATGATCCTTTACTTGATTTACTTGAGTATGTGGAGTTATGGAGCTTCACATAAGCATTGCACTTGTTGTGATGTTATGAACTCTAATACATGAATTGTAGTTATGATTTTATGTTGGAGTTATTCATGTAAATATGATCTTATTATGATGCTATTTGTGTTCATATGACCCTATGACAATGTTTTCCTCGTGTTCAGTATAAACTTGTCTCAAGTGATATTATGATTCATTCACTTGTGTGTGCTCCTATATGTGCATAACGTCTTTTGAAATTGACTTAACATGAAAAATATGTTTTTAAGCATGATTTAAATTGTTTTACTTGCATATGTTTCCATACTTAGTACATGTGGTTGTACTAACCCATATCTTTTCCTTTTCGCAAATAATGTAGGTTCTAGCCATTGAAGTATATAAGTCAAGATTTCAAGAACATTTGGACAAATTCCAAATTTATTGGTAGGTCCTGAATGTTCGGGGATGTTACCATTTCACTATTCTAGATATGAAGTTGTTATGTCTAATGACATACTTCATTCCTTTATCTTTGAGACTATTATTGTAAGCCTATATGAGCCTTTTTGTATTGAAGTATGGGCTATGAACAAATGTTGAAATACTCTTAGATGGTTTAATGTGAGAAAATGTTATTAAACTATTTCCTGTGTATTGGTTATGTTGTCTAAACGAGAAGCCGATGTAAGCTTCAATAGGCGAGGGGTATATGGAAACTCCATTATGTGATATGTGAGAAGTCTAAGTATACTTCACTATGTAAAAGTTTTTAATTTTCCTCATTTTTTTACCTATGATACGTTTTGAAGAATGCTAAGGGTTGTTCTATGTCCTCTCCGAGGACAAAGACTCTGGTTACATCTAGGGGGTGCTCCCCGGTCGTGACATATGCATAAGTCACACTTCAACTCATGAAAAAATTAAGAAACTCATTTTGATGCACTAATTCATGAATCATGCTGGTAAACTGCAATCGTATAGTCTATACATAAGCCATCAAGGCCATATATGACATTACCATGTTTAATTTTGTTGAAAGAGGAACTATCTTCTCCTAGTAACAACATACACACATGGCATCCTAGATCTCAAATGGAATCCATTCATAAGGGTCAATAAATTTAGAGGATTTTATTACTCAAAAAACATTATGCTAATTTTTCTTCCTTATAAAGTTAAAATGGTAGCACACCAGACACATCACCATAATATGGAGTTATTTCATACAAAATCAGTTTTTCTAGCATGATACTAGCTTACACAAACATGCATCATTTAGGAAAACTTTTACAATTTATAGGCAGTCAATAATGACATTTTCTACACATACCATCACTTCTCAAGAGTGAGACAATATTAACACTTCCAAAGTCATAAAAGTCACACAAATTTTAAAGGGACTCGTCCTTTCTTACTTAAACAAAATGCTAACCTTATTTTGGGGCCAAAAGACCCTTACATAAAAAGTGGCATCAAGTATATTCATCTACAAAACCTCCTGAAGTTAAATGCTCATTTAACATATAAAGAAGCACAACAAAATTAAAAACATGCAATTTGATGAAATCCCCTTTTTCATGCAATAATGACCTTTCAAATCATGCATAATATAGTGTCAATTAAGACATGCATAACATATGGAGAATATGTAACTTATACTCATATGCAAGACTCCAATCATAAACAAGCTACTTAGATACTCTTTGGTTTCAAGCTTGAGAAGAAAAATATAGGCATATCTACCGCCTTACTAGTCACATCATCATACCCTACTTAGGTTAAACCCATTTAAGAGAAACTTATCTCATCCAAGATAACTTGGACTTACTAATCTTTCTAGTCAAGCATCCCATTCCACATGTGGGATAAAGCATTTGCAAATTCTTATTAACATCATCTCCTTCCATCTGTCAAGAAGGAACCATTTCCCACTAGCTATTTACTAATTACACTCTAGTGGGTAAGGAATTTAGGAGGTCACAATTAAGTAGTTAACTTACTACACTCCATATTCATCACTCCAAGTGATTTCTTACCCAAATTAAGTTCAATGGAACTAAAAATAGGATAATTAAGGCATTCAAACCCTTACAATCTATACACATTATTCCCCACTTATGGTAAGCAGAATAAAATATTCATCACCTCATGCACTTAAACATCAAAGCGAAGGCAAGTCAAGACAACACCTCTATACTCCTCTCATGAGAAGTTTTGATCTTATTAAGGTTTTTAACTAATTATCTCATCCTAAGGATATTACTAATTCAACCATCAAGAGGTATTCCTCAAGCACCTTTAGTTCTCTAAGTTTATCACCTAAAGAAACTCATAACAATCAAGTTATATAATACCACCCAACCACATGAAGTGTTAACTATAGCATGAATACCAAGGGTATTTTCGATATCTCATCACCTTCTACTATCAATTCCTAACAAGATAGGTAGTTCTGGATTAAAGCCTACAAGTTTCATCACCTTTGATAGAAACTACCAACAAGTATGCGTAGGTACAATCTCACGACTCCCTCAAATGACCATATTTAATATTAATCTAAAAAGTGAACTAACCATTTTAAAGTAGGTTAACATCAATTCTCTCCTTCTTTTTTAATAGTTAAGGGGGTACATACAATCACCCTTAGGGTAAATCACAAACCCAACCTAGGGAATAAAACCCTGTAAGCCTTTTTCCCGACTCTTAGAATATGTTCCTCTAGGGACGCATCAACTAGTCAAAAGGATTATCCCGTTAGCTAGCATGCTTCACAACCACCTTACAAGGTAAGCACACTATGTCCCCTACTTATGAGCAAGACTATACGAAGATACTCCAATCCACAGAAGGGTAAGTATAAAGCATTATACAAATAATGAGGGTATATTCATATTTCTCACTATTCCCCACTTTCTCCAAAGCATTTTAAGCCTATACAAAAACATTTAACTACCATTATACATAACCATAATACAACCTATCATTAAAAAAGGAACACAATTAAACCAGAAAAACTCTTAAAAAGCTATACCCATATCATATCATAACTTCTCAAGACAAAACCTCAATTCTCATAAATAATCTATAGCCATAAATGGCATCACATCAAGGCATATCAAATTTTACCTTCATATATACTCATCAAGCCACAAAACCAAAGTAAGATTCAAACTCACCTATTCTCCATCAATCATTGAGATATCATCCCTTCCACGCAATCAAATCTAAAAGACCACCAGTAAAGGAAACATACAAGAGAAGGCATATAAGGCTAAGTTCTATGGCACGAAATTAGACTAGTGAAGAAAGTTACACACTATCGTCTTAAACCCGCTCGCTCATATATGTGTCGTGACTCACAACCAGACTTTTCTAGATATGAGAATAAGAAATTTAAGATCATAAAACATGTTTCTATAACCTGTTGCACTAATACATAGTTTATCATGATCAGGGAGCACCCCCTAGAAGTAACATGGCATACTTGATCTCTCTGAGGTCTTGTATAAGACCTTAGATATCACTCATCACATTTTCGTAGGAACTTTATCAGAACTTAGTTAGACTATAAGTCTCTTGACCATCACATAACATCAATAGTGTAGAATATTGACACGACCCTTAAAAACATAAAATAATATCTAAGCTATTACATAATTTTGAATAAGAACTTGAGATAGATAAACCCTTGAATCATCACGATCCCTTTCCTTGAACTTGGGATTTCTATACAATCCCTTTACTTAGGAGACATCCTCTACCTATCACCACCTACTCAATGTCTAAAAATATAAAGAAGAATGATATTAGTAAAAGAATCCAGTAAGTATGGCAATCATGCAAACACATGCATTTGAAACTGACATTTATTTAGAAATCATTCATTATGTGTTTTAGTAAAACTTCATGAACATTGATACAATAAGTATATAAAGTTCACACACTTCATATAAACATGTACAGTATTCAAAATATTACATAAAACCTCTTATAAGCATTTTGAGGCATATTCAATACATGCAACACATTAAATCTCTTACCTTAACTGCTTTCATCAATGTATAACATTAAGGTGACCCAAGATGGTCTATCATAAATATGTTTCATCAACTCAACCACACATATTCATAAGGTCATAAGCACATCATAAGACTTAAGCTTCACACAATAACCAACCTGAAAAACAACCCCCACTTAAAACTAGTGTAATGTGTAGGTAGCATCCCGTAATGCTACTTCCACCAAGTGTTCCTAAGAATCCACCCTATACTTGGCATATAATATTAAACAAGTCGTAACACCTTCATTTATCACTAGACATAAGGCCACATACATCATATCATAATATAAGGACTCATTCATTTACTACACATTAGTCATAACTCATTTAGTTCATATATTAGGTAAATCACTCTCACAACCCCTTCACAAGCTTACTTGTTCAAAAGACACATTGAGTCCCATAACTCGACATATACTAAGTACACTCATTTAGGATCCACAAGTGTAATTCACATGCATAATCATAATTCATTCCATGACATAGAAAATTTACATTAACATGCATTCATACAAATCTTACATAACATAAGTATTCATCTCATAAGAGGCCCAAATCCTATCATTTCTTAAAGTCCACTAGTACAGGGCATCGGTAGTATCCATAGTCCTACCTATAATAAGTAAACGTCTCTAGGAGTTTTGATTAGAGTTCATGTTCTTATCTTAATTCATTTCTTAACTTTCCGTAGACATAGAAATAATCGACATAGACCATGTGAGCTACATGGAATCCGATGTTCTACTCCCACACTGAAATAGAGGGTACTTCTTGCCAAGGTAGAACCTTCATACATAATAGATATTACGATATATCCTTTAAGATAACACCGATTGGGGCATCTAGTTATGGAACATGGAGATTGATACTAGAAACCTTGACCTAGTATAAATGGAGGTTTCCTTCTCATGAGACAACATTTATGATGGAAACTCAAACTTGCTAAATGTGAAGGTTTTCTTGTAGGAAGCCGGACATACTAAACGTGAAGACCCGACTCTCATTTTCATGTCACTCGGTGCTATGCTCAAACTATCTTTTTAAACATACTAAAGCCTCTATTTACTTATTTCATAGAGTAGGCCATATAGGTTAATGGTTTCTAAGATGAGAATGTCTTTTCATCATACAATATACTATTCATACAGTCATGTGTGTGTATTCATATGTGAGACCTTCTTTAACATAAATACCTTTAGGCTCAAATGTTCATAATTAACTAATCATACACATTACATGCATAGTAATAGATAAGGGTTCATACTAGAAATATCCTTTCAATTGACACCATTAATCTATCCTACTCATAATTATGCATGAATGTTTCTGTGTTCCAATTGGTCATTATGATCACATAAGAGGAAAGAACCTAGCTATTTCGGAAACCACATTCGAAGGATCATAACACAAATACAATTTACCCCTCACGTCATGGCCAACACATAAATAGAAAACCTCCCAAATATAGGTCACACAACCACATTACATCATAGGAGACAAGAGCATATTCAACATTTGAACAAATGAATCCTAACATGCATAAGAACACATATTCAAATAGGGTTCACATAGGTAGGGGTCATGCCACCGGAGACCCCAATCCTATCCTTTCTTGAAGGCTACTAGGTCAATGCATGTGTAGGGTCCATAGTCATACCGATACTAAGTAAACTTCTCATGGAGTTATGATTAGAGTTCATGTTCTTATCTTAATTTATTTGTTAACTTCCATAGACATAGAAATTATCTACATAGACAATGTGAGCTACATGGAATCCGATGTTCTACTCCTACAACGGAAAAAGAGGGTACTTCTTGCCAAGGTAGAACCTTCATACATCATAGCTATTATAGTTGATCTTGTAAGATAAGATATATTGGGGTATGTAGTTATGAAACATGGAGATTGCTACTACAAATCTTGACTTGCTAGACGTGGAGGTTTCCATATCATGAGACAACATTTATGTGTGAACTCGGTGCTAAGCTCAATCTCCCTCTTGTGGGAAGACGAATTTGCTAAACGTGAAGCGCCCAATCTCATTTTCATGTTCACTCAGTGCTAAGCTCAAACTCCTTTTTTAAACTTATTTAAGCCTCTAGTTAAATTAGTTCATAAAGTAGGCTTTAGGAGCTTGCTCCTTCATACATCATATAGCTCAAAGGTTTCTAACATGAAAATATCCTTTCATCATAGAACATAATATTAATATAATTATGTGTGTGTCCATTCGTATGTAATACCTACATTCACATAAATACCTCTAGACCCACATGTTTAGAATTCACTCATCATACATTTTATGTTCATAGTAATAGATAAGGGTACATATGAGAATTATCTTTTGAATTGACACCATGAATCTATCCTACTCAAAATTATGCATGACTGTGTGTTTATATTGGTCATCATGATCACATAATAGTAATAACCTAGCTAGTTGGGAAACGACATTCCAAGGATTATTACACCTATACAAATTACCCCTCATGTCATGACCAACTCATATAAAGAACACCTATGGAATCTAGGTCATACACCTATATAACAACATAAGAGACTAGAGAATATTCAACATTAGAATAGAAGAATCCTAATATGCATACAATCACATATTCACATAGGGTTCACATAGGTAGGGGTCATGCTACTAGAGTATTCATCTCATCAAATCATATAGACCACTCCTAACCCTAACATGATCATCCACATATATATAACATCATCCACATACATAAATCATGCAACTATTATAGAAGACTACAAATAATTCTTCACATGTGTGATTATCATAACAACACTTCACATAACACAAATTTTCTTTCAAGTCCACTTCATCACATATAAGGATATATAAGAATGTAAACACTCCATCATAAGTGTATCATATGAATAAACACAATTTAATATCCATTCTTACATAAATAATGAAATTGTTTAACTTACCACCTCTCCAGGCTATGATCATCCTTGTCAATTCCCAAAAATTTGTAATCAATTGACATTAAAGAATATAGAACTAAGAAATTCATAACAATCTAAACATAATCTAATAATCATTTAATAAAGATCAAAAGACACACATTATAGCTGAATTGAAAATTGCGGGAATCATGGGTTTCTTCGTGATATTGGATTGAAAATGAAGTTAAAACTATTGATTAAAAATATATTCATTATTAGAATTATTTTTGAAATCAATTTAATAATGAACCCATGGCTAGATTGAAATATAGGATTTTGACCTTAGAATCTTGGGAGAAAATCTTTGAGAGAACTCCATAGATGGAAGATTTACTAAGGATCAATGGTTACCATATCTTCTACAAGAGAATTCCACAAAACATGGAGAATACTTCACTTTGGATCCATAACCATAGCTTGTTCTTGAGCTTGGTATCCAATGGTGGTTTGGGGGGTTTGATAATTGGTAGGGAATGAGATCTAAATTATTTTTAAGGCTTATAAAGTGACATAGTATACCTAAAGACACCTCAAATAACCCTCCATATTTTAATTTGAAAGTGGGGTGAATTTCCCAATTCACACCTAGCATGGTAGCGTGTAGGCAGTGAACTGCAGGTTCAATCGACCTACATGGTGATGGACTGTCGATGGGACGACGGTGTCGTGTTGCACATCCGTCATTTGTGAAATACTCCATTTTTGGGTCTGACCTAACACTTCTATGTGTGGAGAGTTGATGGGGTATAAATCAGAGTACGCGGCGTTGATTCTTTGGAGTAGTTTGGACACTGCCTAGAAAGTCCTTGGCCAGTCTTTCGGTCCTCCGCAAGGACACTTTGGGTGGTCCTTGGGGAGTCGATCCAGGATGTAAAGACTCTAAACGTCATTCTAGATTTTAGGAACCTCCCCTATCAATTAAGTCTTCAAACAATATGTAAAACTTGCAAAGTCATAGTAAAACACACTAGTACGCTTAAAGGCTAACTATAAGACCTCAAAAATGACCTGGGATAACTAGAGTCTAACATGTTTGTCTTGAGGGTCTAAGGTCCTAAATATGTCTAATATATGGCATAGAGGCATTATCTAATGTATCGGGTGTGTTGGAAGTCAAAGGTCAAGATACAACTAAGACGTTTGACGACTAAGTCACCTATGTGCCTTATATGTGATTCTACGTTTTTATGTGTGTTTGATGAGTTTTTAAGGTCCTTAAATTAGTCATTATAGCATTTATATGTGGTTTGTTGAGTTTCGAGAAGTTTGGAGGTCAAATGTCCAAGAACGTCCATGACATTCGAAAGATTTGCCTTGAAGTGACCTTGTGCGTCTAGGCGTGTTTCATCGATTTTTAAGTGTTAGTTTTGTATGAAATTCATGTGAGAGGTGATAATCATAGACGATCATATTTGGGTTGGAAAAGTTTGGGAAATCATCTGAAAAGACCATCCAAGGGTCCTTGAGAAAGGACCCAAAACTGTAGGCAAGACTGTCCTTGGCTGACCCCAAACGATGGAGCAGTCGATGGCTCATAAGCCTGTTGATTCCCCTTTTAAGGGTAAGGTTAAGATTATTGAAGTTTAAGGCCGTAATGGTATCCTTCAAAGTAAACGAATAGTGGAATTAAGGTAAGTAGGTGGGAACGGCATCATATTAATCATTAGGAAAGTCATTATGAGCTTCTTGTCACTATTGTGAGGTAGCCCTAATGGAACTTTTTTGGTAGGGTAATTATGATTAGGCTATGAACTAGTTATGGAGCCTTTTTATGTGAACCTAATGTCTGAATTACTCTATGATAAAGAAGGCTAGCAACAAGTGAATATGGTAAGGGAAAGTAGTTCTAGTTAAGCATGAGACTAGAACACAAAGAAGCACTTCATATTCCTTACCCAAGTGCCTGCATGGGATGTATCTAAGTTCTATCATTGGCAAGTAGAACAACCTCATCAGAGTAGTGTGAGTATCTCATAAGTGTCAGTATCTCATTATTGGAGGCCTTAGGGATCATTTAGCTGTGCCTAGAGAGAGTGTATGGGCAATGTCTCTTTGTCTTACTTAAATGTGTCAGGATTGATTTTAGTGAGGGAATTGCATGCTATAAAGTGTGTATGTTCAAACAGAGAAACTTCACTAACATTAATATACTTTAATGAAGATTTCCTGAAAATTTGCAAAATCGTCTATGTGAAATTTTTATGTATATCTAAGTTGTTAAATGTTATTCTTTTTCATATATTATGATATTTAAGTAAAAAAGATATACATTTCCAGTAAATGTCAATTTTCATGATCCTATACATCATATGATACTTAGTACATGTGTTTGTACTAACTCCCTGCTTTTATGCATCTCTAAAGTTATTCATATGTGAAGGTGCTTTTGGAGAGCAAATCTTTGATTATAGGATTATTGAAGCAAGCTGGAGTATGTCCTGATTCGACTCGAGGGCATAGATGTCTTTTATTTCTTTTATCGTTGTATTGTAATAGACTTAGTAGTGGTTATTTCTATTGAGTATGGGCCATGTCCCAAAGTATTCTTGTGTCTGAGATTTGATGAAATGATACTTAGTATTTCCTAAGAGTTTTATATGAAAGGTATTTTAATGACTTATAGAATGTTTGTGAAAAGTGTAAAGTCTACACTAACTTTTATATGTTTATAATCGATAGAGGATATGGAAGGGTTTGTAAAAGACCTCCGAGAGGTCAAGTATGTCCGTTGCACTTCGAGAGTGCCATATCTTCTAGGTTGTCGTCTCGGGTTGTGAGAAGCTTGTTATTACAGAATATCTATGAAAGTAGTCTTAGAAATCAAAAATTCTCATCAAGTCACGTCTAGTAGACTCTTGACTATCGATGTAAGTCGTGACACATCTATGGGCGAGAGGCAATGGGAAAATAGAGTTTCCCTTCTTTTATACTCTTATGTTATGTCGTAGAGTAAGAGGTATGAGTACTCTTTTCCTATTGATTTTCCTTGAGTAACTACAAAGATGAATACAAGGAGGAAATCGTCTAGGAGAGTCGAGGAGAATGATGTGAATAAGGAGATTCCTACTAAAGTTGAGCAAGTTCCTCAAGGTGCTAGAGGTTATTAAGGAGCTCAAGGTGATCAAGCCCATATTGGAGGTCAAGATAAAGAGGTCCTTGTAGTACCCCCATTAATGGCTAATAGGGAAATTACAGAGGCTTTGATTACTTTAGCCTGATCTTTCTAACCATGTGAATATGGGCATTTCACCTAGAGTGAACGTTATGGAGAGCACTATTAAATATAGATTGAGAATTTTTGTGAGAATGAATTCTCCTATCTCTCTTTCTCTAAGGTGGGAGAGGATCCCCATAAGTTTCTAGGTGAGGTGTATAATATTGTGCATGCTATGGGAGTGACTTCAAGGGAGAAAGCGTAGATGGCTTTGTTTCAATTGAAAGTTGTTGCTAAACTGTGGTACTCACAATGGAAAGGAAATAGGCTGGTTGTGTTTGGTCCTATAAGGTGGGAGGAATTTAAGGAGGCTTTCTTGGGAAAGTATTTTCCCTGTGAGAGAAGGGAAATGAGTGTTGAAGGGTTAATCAATCTCAACCAAGGCAATACGAGGGTGGAGGGTATTCTTTCAAGTTCACTATGTTGTCAAAATATGGTCCATCCCTTGTGTCTAACCCTAGGGATGAGATGAGTAGGTTTGTCACTGGGTTCGCTGATATAGTGAGAGAAGAATGACGTATGACAATGTTACATATTAACATTACCTTAGCTAGACTCATGGTGTATGATCAATATATAGTAGAGTCCGAACTAAAGAGGATGTCTAGGAATTTGAAAAGGAGTGGACCTGGTTATAAGATCAACCTAGGTTCAAGAAGAGGGCTCAAACTCAAGATGGACCTAGTTCTCCTAAGTTCAAACTTGACAAAGGAGGTGGTTCTCAATATGGCGATCCTACTTGTGCCACTTGTGGAAAGAAACATTATAGGAAGTGCCTAGACGGTACTACTGGTTGCTTATGCTGTGGGAAAGATGATCATACAATGACAAATTTTCCTAAATACCGTCTAAAGGAAGGGAGTCCAATTAAGTTGCCCCTAATTTTCCAAATGATGATGTTCCGAAGGCGAAGACCCGTTTCTATGCACTCGGGCTAGGAGATCAAAGCAGGATAATGATGAGGATGATGGTAACTTCTCTTGTTTCTTTAGAGTATTAGTTCCTTCTAAGTGGGGAGTATGGTAATTAAATGAGTTTTGATTGATTGTATCATCTCTTATATTAAACTCAAGTTTGAGAGTAGAAAGTTATAGAAGTATGTTGCATGTGCATTGCGTTTAGGGGTCTTGTTGAAATTGAATTTCATTGATTTCTTGCATCGTAAATTTTATGATGGTATGATTATGTTGTATAATGTGTTATGTTATTTTATCTTGCATATTAGCATGTTTCCATCATGAATTGCCTAAAAGTTTTTTTTGTAACAACCAAAAAAATGGATATGCTAAGTAATGTTTAATGTGTCTAGAATGCCTACGATTAGACCGGATTCACACGAATTGATGCGGGTAGAACCAGACTTCTGAAACTCTATGTTAGCCAAGTATACTAACTTGGTGATTTTTTTGAGCTAGGAAAGGTTGGGTCCATCCATGTAGGGCACCCGAATATGAAGATTTACCCGAACGAGTTTTTACCAGACTTAAAATGGGAAAATCTTATATTTGGAGGGTCTAGTGGTATAATGGTCTTTTTCCAAGTTAAGGGTAGTATCGTAATTACCCTAAACATATAATTGATTGTTTAATTAGTAAGGTGGATGGGAATTTCGGGTAGAAAGGGCCACAATTTCCCTTTTAGCAAAATCTTGCTCCACCCGGGTTCGAACCTAGGTGGGAGAAATGATTTAATTTGATCTATTTAAATTGGTTGATTAATTTAATAAATTAATAATTAATGTAGAATTTTTTAAAAAAGGGAAATCAGTTTTTATTTATTAATTTTTAATTATTATTAAATTGAAAAATTCTTGCCAACAAATCCTAGTTCTAAGGGGACACTACCTCACACTTCTCTCTTTCACGCCTATCTATCTATTTCTCATGTCTGCCTCTCTCTCAAATTCATGTTTTCTCTCTACTTTACAAAGCCGAAAACAAAAAAAAGTTCTTCACACTTGAAGAACATAAAAAAATACAAACGAACAAGCTAATCGAAAAAACGAAAAGTTAATGAAAATTCAAGTCGGGTAAGGTGTAAGATTTGTTGGTGGACGTGAATTGGTGGTTGGTTTTAGGAAGCAACTTCAAGTGTTGAACAACGTGAAAATCAGGCATGGGTTCTCTTCAGTCTTTGTCCCTTTCCCAAGAGTTTTCTAATGTTCATTACGTATTACAATCGAAAAACTAAGGTTGTCCACGTTGCATGCCGATGTCATTAGATCTTCCGTAATAGTGATGCATGCGTTGGTATGTTTGATGGTAAACAATCTTAGGAACATTTTATATTGGGTGTAATAAGATGATTTTGAACACCAAATGATAAATTTATGTGTGTCCGACTATATGTGTGTTTTATGTACACAATAATGCTAGTTATCATGAGAAGCATATTACAGACTATTTTCAAGAAAGTGGTGCATTGGGTTCTAAACATTTGTTGTGTTATTAATATATGATGATGAAATAGTGATTTTCATGAACAATAAAATAAATTTAAATTCCATAACGAATTGGTTAAAAGTTTAAGTAAAACTCTAAGTTAAAACGCCTAATCAAAATTCAAAGAAAGTGAATTAAAGGCATATGTTAATAGAGTATAGTTTCGGCTATTCTCTAGAAAAAATGAAGAAAAGTATATGCTGCCATTGAGGGTGGAACTGGAGACCTTAAGGTCCTAATACTAAGATATTAAGACTTAAAACAAAAGAAAAGAAAATTGTGTGAGAGAGTGGATTCAAACATTGTCAGGCTGAAAGAAGCATGGAAATAAAAGAAAAAGAAAATAGTGAGGGAAGGGTTATTCGACCTTGGCTCGTTGGCCAAGGGTGTGAGATACATAAATCTCACACCAAAATAAAATAATAAAATTTGAGGCTATTGGGATTCGATTTCATATCCTCTTGGCCAAGAAATCTAGCACTCCAAATAATTAAAAATAAAGTGTTGCCTAAGGGATTCGAACTTCGGTCCCTTGAATGAAATTTTGAGACACATTAAAATGAAATAAAATTCAGTTACTAAGGATTGAACTTGGGTCCCTTGAATGCATGTGTAAAATTCATAAGTCTTACATAACATATACATAGATTGTCATGAAACACTTAGTCAATTATTAGAAATCCAAATTGGGTAAGAACATGAGTAAATGGTAAGATTATTAAATGAATAGTCACGTAATGAGGTGAGTAATTACACTATACTATGATGCTAATCAAAATAGTGACAACATGATAAGAGGCTAAGATGTATAGATGAGAGAGTTAGGATAAACATAAAGGAGAAAACTAAATGTGTTGAAGAATTGAACCCCCAACCTCTTTAATAGATGTGAGAGTGAGGAGAAAAATATAAAGAAGAAAAATAAATGTGCTGAGTAGGGATTGAACCCACAACCTCTTGAATAGACGAGAAAGTTAGGAGAACAATATAGGAGAAAAATAAATGTGGTGAGTGGGGATTGAACCCACAACCTCTTGGATAGGTGAGAAAGTTAAGAGATAAATTAAAAGAAAAATAATGAGTTTATGGGGGATTGAACCCACAACCTCCTTGACTTAAAACGAAAAAAGGAGAGGAGAACAAGAAAACTATTATGGGGTTGATGGGAATCAAACTAGGATCTCCCAAATCTGAAAAATTCAAGTATTAAGTTTAAAATAAGATCAAATGTTTTTCATGGAATTAGAAATCAAGTTCCCTTCCCCAATTCCATATTGACACATAGTCATACGTAAACAAATATTTAATCAATGAGGCCTCTAAGGGTTGAAATCAATACCTTGCCATATCTATTAGATGCATAAGTCTTGTACCACATAATCTTGGGTAAACATGAAACACTTAGACAACCTATGAATGAATCCTCATGACTTGTATTTGTGGACTCATAAGTCTAGCATACGTTTAAAAGTAAGTGAGATGTATGTGATAAAATAATGTAACCCTAGAAGGGTTAAGTAAGAGTGTTGAACACAGTAATAGTAAAGTTCATTGGCATATGATGAAATGAACATTCACGTGAAGGATGAGTAATTATGAAAAGAAAATGTGTTAAAGTTAATTAATTAGGAGACAATATGATAAGAGGCTAATGGGAAAGATGAGAGTAATCTCAAATGAGCCTAAGTAAATGTTACCAAAACGTACTCACCTATGAGAGTGTAAAGCTAATGAATAGACCAGTCTCTATGAACACTATAATGAATGTGTTTAAATTATTGCATACTTAATACAAATGATGAGATGAGAAATCATCTAATGAGATATAATGTCCTCATGCTAGAAACAAATTCCACGATATATGAGTTGAATGTAATAGAACTTTATACTGAGTACCGATAGGCTATCTATGAGTGGTGATGCCTTCCTTCGGGAAGGGCGGAGGTTCACGTAACTCTCATGAGAAGAGACTATCTCGAATACCGGGTATGAGTCTTCTTATATCTTCTGGTCTTTGAACGTATTGCAAATATAGGGATCTTGGAGGGTTCGATTCCCTATATACACTAGCATGTTTTGGTTCACTTTGGCTGGTGATTCCACCTCTTTTTGGTGTGGGGATTATACACTGAATTTCATGATGTTCACATGATGTATGTCAGTTAAGGTTAGAGTTCTCAAAGAAAGAATAAGGTCAGCTTCGAGGAATGCACATAATTAAATGAACGACACCAAAGTTGTTAGGATAGGATAATCAAGAGGTGAGATAGGCTCAAGTAATGACACTAGGTTATTATTGATTATTGCACGACAATCCCAATGAGATTCTTAAACTACGTCCTAGGTACGACTAGTGATTGCACTAGTAAATGAATGAAAATGAAGTACGTATGAATGAATGAAGCAGACTCTATGTTTGCTAAAGAACGCTCACTTTGGTCCCAATATTGAGCCCTCATTTTGAAAGTCCAGATGTCAAGTCCATGATTCCAATGTCTCATGGAATATGAAAGAATTATGTGAAATACTTCATATGTTATGTGTTATTTTCAAAATGATAAGTATGATGATGCATGTTACTCTCATGGCATGACTTTCCTAATTTGAAATTGGCAAATCCACTAAATTGACTTTCCATAACTCATATCGTTAGGAGATATCTTCTTAATCATGCATATCCGTGATTTGTGCTTTCATATACCCATACTTAGTACAAGTGTGTACTAATCCCATACCACTCTCTAATTTTAGGTGCAGGTGCAGGTGAACGCTAGAGCATTACGAGACTACGCTTAAATTATCCTTACATTGAGCACTCATCCATCATTGGTAGGCCCTCTTGCTTTCACGGATGCCTATCTTTTATATTCTAGCTTAGATATAGGCATGAGCTAGTGGAGTATTTTCAACGAGTGTTTCTTTCTCACTTGTTTCAGACATTGTATTGATGCCATTTTGGCAAGTATACATTTAATGTAGTTATGAACTATTTCATTCATTTGTGTAACTTGGTATTATATGGCAAGTATACATTTAATGTAGTTATGAACTATTTCATTCATCGTATTTGAAATATCTTATTTGAATAAGATCATCCATGATTGTGTGTTGTTTAATGTGTTATATGGTATGGTCATGAGCTTCTAAATTAATATCTATTCTTGAAAGTGTTCGGAGAGCGGTAAGTGTCATTCGAGGATGAGTGTTTTCCAAGTAGGGGCGAATGTAATACCTCGAAAATAACTTAGGTGAAGATAGAGCCTAACATTTTTGTCATCAGGGGTCTAAGTTAAATTTTTCTATAATGTTGTTTTTAGGAAAAGTCCAGAGTTTTAGGTGATTTGGAAATGCAATGTAAATGGATGACTAAGACGTTCGATGACTAAGTCATTTATGTTCTTCATGTGTTGTTATATTCCTATATGTGTGTTTAATGATATTATGAGGTTCTCATATGAGTTTTATAGTGTTTATAGGCACTAAGCCAAATTTCATGAAGTTTTGAGGTCAAACGTCCAAGAACGTCCATGACCTTCGAAAGGTTTGCTTTCAAATGACCTTGTATATCTTTGCATGTCTCAACGAGTTTTATGTGTTCATTTTAGATAAAATTCATGTGGGATCTCCTAATCTCGTATACGAGCATATTTGGGTTTAAAACGTCTGGGAAAACATTCTGAAGGACTGTACAAGGTCCCTTGAGGAAAAACCCTTTCATTAAGTGAAGGCTGCCTAGACCTAGCCCCAAAAGACAAAGGCAAAAGACAGCTAGTGAGCCCACGATGCCCCGTCGATGGGTGTCATTGGTCAATAATTAGCATAGGGATATCAAGCTCCCAGATTCAACTTTCTGAACAAAACAACGAGAGTACACGACGGTCTGTTTGTGGACAAACTGTCCGTCGACTACCCAGTCGTCGATGGTACTGGTTCCTCTGCAGGTTTCTGTAATGTTAGGGTGAAGTGGTAATTTCACTCACGCCTAAATAAGATTTTTGGCAGTTTCCTAATGGTTTTTTGGGTATTTTATTCATGTTTAGAAATCTTAAATACCTAGATGAATTTATTCTTCAAAAATCAAAACCCAAAATCCCTAAGAAACTCTCTACAACTCCATTGAAGCCAAAACTCAAGGAAGATCTTTGATTGGATATTTTAGTGGTTAGACTTTATTAAATTGGTTGACTATAATCAATAATTTATGGGTTTTTATCCTTGAAACTCTATTCATCAAGAAGCCAATCTTGAACTGATTTTAAAAGGTAAATTAAAATATGAGGTTTCTAAATTGAAATCTATCCATGGCTTCTTGTGTTAATGGATTTAAAGCATTGAATATTAATTGAATTGTTGTTAATATGATTATTTTAACTCAATTTACCTATGAACCCATGCAATTGATGAAAACTAGTTTTTGACTACTTTAAGTGTTAAGTTATATTGTCTTAATGCTTATGAATTCTAGTGTAGTTTTGTATGGGCTATTGAATGATATAATAATTGTATTCAATTTTTTCCTAGGTTGAATTATCTTTCTAAATCTATATTTTATTGACCTAGATTTATAGAGGATTATAGATTATGCATTGAATTGACGCTCATGGCCATGTGTAAGGGATATATGGTATTGAATTGGATGATTTAGATATGGATTGAAGTGGAGAGAATAGATTGGTGGTAAGGTTCCCTAGTTCTATTTATTTTATATTAATTAGACTTGAATTATGTTATGATTACTATGGTCCAATGAAGATGGTGGTTTCTATTTGCCTTACTTGCAATTGATGTGGCCTTGTCGACGTTACTTTATGTATTTTGATGATCATGGCCTTGTTGGCACTAGTTGATGTATTATGATGATTTTTGTAGTTGATTATGTGAATTATGAGCATATCTACTTATATTGTAGTAATGAGAAATTATGTTTTCTTCTATTTACGTTGTTAGGTTATCATGATTAGACTATCACAATGGGTTTATGTGTGTAGTCATAGGGTTGATGCATGATGGTTCCTACTTGACTATATGAGTCTATAATTGTTATATTTATGATGTTATGGTAACACATAGGATGACTTAAAGATTATAAGGGGCATTCTTAAGTGAATCAAAGAATGATATGCTATATGTAATAATGTCAAGTATGTGGTGTCTTGTTTTGGTAGACTTGTGTCCCTTACTTGATACATATATAAATGATATGTGAATATGAGATGTCTTGATTAGGTAAGCTTAGTGTACCCTTGTTATGCATGAACGAATGACATGTGAGACATTTATTGATGTTAAGAAGGTCATGCACGTGGAACCTTACACCTAGTATAAGGTAATGTTATGAACTTGGAGTCGAAAGCCATAATGGCATCCTTCATGTAATGAAACTTAGGGTTGATTGGCTGGAAGGACATCATATAATCCTTAGGAAAGTCAGAATGAGGTATCTTAGTCACTATTGAAAGGTATCCCTAGTGGACAACTTTGGTAAGGTGAACGTTAAAGGGTTATGAACTAGATAAGGAATCACTTCATGTGATCCTTTAATGTAAATTAATCTATGAGAACGAAGGCTACAACCAAGTGATTATGTTATGGGAAGTAACCCTACTTGAGAAAAAGACTTGAGTACAGCGTAACTCTACTTGAGAATAAGACTAGAGTACATAAAAGACTTTATATTCCTTAACCACATGCCTACATAGGATGTGTCCACATCTACCATTGGCATGTAGAACACCCTTATCGAAGTAGGTTATAACTCTGGATTCGATATTTAGCTATCATGGTCTATGTCTATTATTGTCTATTCTCATAATATGGTATACCTACTAGCATTAAAGAAGTGCTATAAAGTTTAAGTGTTGCTATGGGACACTATCTAGATATGGCACAATAGACTTCAAAGATGTTAGTGTGTGTCACTAGGTCCTATATAAGACGATCACTTGAATGTCCTTATGTCATGAATGTGTCTTAAATGAACTAATGAATGTAATGACTTATGTTAATAAAACATGTTAAATGAATAAGTACTTATCAAAAGTAGTTAAAGGTTATCTAATTAAGGTGTGAAGGAGGCATAGAAATGGTCACTTCGTATCTTAACTAGATAAGTCTTAAGAATTAATCTAGTTAAGGAAGATGGTTGATTATGTGGACATGATATAAGTCAGGTAGTCTTAAATTTTATTTAGGTAATTTTGAAGAGGTCAATTATGGCCGTTATCTTCTTGATTTACTTATGTAAGTCTTTTGATAGGATATTGAAACATAATGTCATATTATCTATATGTTGTTGTATTAAGTGAGAATGATCTTATTCTTCGTAATCTAAAGGATTTGTGTAGTGTGTGTGTGTAAGGGAATGTGTGGGATTTGACTTTACAACTCACTCAAGTGAACCATAGAATCACCTTCGGTAGGAGGATATTATGTTCATGTGTATAATAATGTATTGTAAGTTTGTGTATCTCATTATAGTGGTGTTAGTGATCATTTAGGTGTTCCTAGAGAAGGTGTATGGGTGTCTCTCTTTGTCTTTCTTAATTCAGTCATAGGATGGTTTTTAGTGATGGAACTGCATGCTATGAAGTTTCTATGGTGAAACTAAGAAACTTCACTGTATAGTGATATACTTAAATATAAGATTTCCTCAAAATGTACTAATGTTATATACTTATGTATTTCTAAGGTATTAAATGTTGATCTTATGCTAATAATATGATATTTAAGTAAAAAAGATGCATATTTACAATAGATGTATGATTTAATGATTTTATGCATTATGTCATGCTTAGTACATGTGTTTGTACTAATTCCATGCTTTTATATATCTCTAAAGTTACTCATAGGTGAAGGTGCTTTTGAAGAGCTAAGCTTTGATTAGAATATTTTTCAAGCAAGTTGAAGTATGTCCTCATTTGACTCAAGGGAATACATATCTTTTATTTCTTTTATAAGAGTATTGTAATAGACTTAGTAGTACTTATTTCTATTGAGTAGGGGTCGTGTATCAATGTATTCTTGTGTCTAAGAATGGATGAAATGAGACTTAGTATTTCCTATGAGTTTTATATGAATAATATTTGAAAGACTTATAAAAATTTTAATTCCGCACTACTTTTAATATATTTATATGCGATGAACGATATGGAAGCGATTGTACAAGACCTCCGAGAGGTCAAGTATGCCGGTTGCACTTCGTTAGTGCCATATCCTCTAGGGTATGGTCTCAAAAAGTGAAACGGTCTTTTGGGCATTATAGGGGAGGGTTATATATTGGTTTTAAATCCGATTTCGATCAATATTTGCCAAACAAATCAAATCCCCAAATAAAAACTCAAAATCTCTCATCTCTCTTTACTTTCTCTCTATATTCAACCTCTTTTAAAGAAGCTTCAACGCTTGAATAAGAAGACCAAATTTCAAAGTTCTTCTACTCAAATTGGAGGCTAATTTCATTATTAAGGTATGGTTTTTTTTACTCATGGGATTCCTTTTCCTAAGATATCCTTTCAAAGCGATTTTCAGACTTGCCCAAAATAGGCTTTTTCTCTACACATGGGTCTTCTTTGAAAAATTAAATTAGGAATAAATTGTGATGAATTATGGTCAATTAATGTTGTTTAAGTATATGTTTATATTTAATTCTTGTTATTCACTCAAGATTCTCACGTACACATATATTTCCCTAATTTCATGAAAACCTTGAACTGATAAGGTGAATTGTGGAGAGGATAAATATGTTGATCCACCATATTGATGTTTATTATGTAATTGCTTCTTGAATTTACCTTAATTATGCATTAGCTATGTGTTCTTTGGTAATTGAAGTATGGCGGCAATAAAAGGGCCTCAATTATGAAGTATGAGTTACTTAGATTGCAATGTTTCTATGTACAAATGTGTGATTGTGATGTTGATAGCAAGTAGTCCTCGTCCTTAACACTAGACTATTGAATTTGTTATGACGTATTTATGTATGTTATATTATTATTATTATCTCATTGAAAGAACTTTCTTATGATTACAATAAAGTGTTGAGAAAGGTTTATTGACTTGTATATGGTTTCTAAAGTTAAACAGTAGTTTTCACTTATGAATACCTATAATCTATTATGATAAGATGTTCAATGTGATCTTTTATAATGAGTATGATGATTACAAAAGAGAATAAATGTTTAGTACCGAAAGGGCATATAAATAAGATAGAGGTCTCGAATGTAGTAAGTCTCGCCTCTCACATGAGTTTATTCACATTAAGCAAGTCTAGATACCCACGATATGTGTTGCTTCATGACATGGAAGCCTTCATAATAATAAGTCAAGGTTTATCATTAAAATTTCTTTGACCCTTAATTAGGAACCCACGTAGGACTATAGCTTAGTGGATTTACCTAGCTAGCTATGTAAGACTGGTAACGCCTTAGGAAAAATGTTAACCCTCGATTTTTGGTATGGGAGGTGAACACCGAATCCATGTAGCTCACATGGTAGCATGTGTTTTATTGCTCTATCTTCCCTTATGTAATATGGTAAATGAATAAGTCAAGTATGTGAACTATTATTAGGGTTTGTCTTAAAGGTTACTACAAAGGGTGAAGGTGGTTATGTGACTTCTCTTATTCATTGCACATGTGGGATCCGAACAGATAGTTTTAGTAGTGTTATTGTATGAGTATGTTGATTTTATGTTATGAAAGTCAACTTATATATGAACTCATAAATCAAGAATGTTATGATAAAGTATTCTAAACCCATCGACGGTTTCCAGCACGGCCCGTAAGAGGGGTTACACCCCGTCGATGGGCAGTCTATCGTTGGCCTATTTAGGCTAATAGTTCACAGCCAAGTCTAAGGGTGAACTTGTAAATTCAACCCACTTATAAATGGATCTATTGGAGTTTTACGAATGAAAAATTGGGTATTTTAAATGTATATATAAGTGACTAACACTTAATAAGATTTCATTCTTCAAAATTAAAACTCCTTCCCTCCCTAAGTTTCTCCAAAATCCTCCATGTGAATTCAAATTGAAAATAGAACTTGAAGATGGGTCTTCAATGGAATTTATTCTTCAATTATCTTTGGATTTTTCAAATAAGGTATGAGAGTTCTTCATCTAATGCTTTCTATCACCTTAGAGACAATTTCAAAGATGATTTCAAAGATGAAAAAAGATTAAAAAATCCAATTTCTACTCTAAGTCTTTGGTTTTTGCATAAATGGTTTCCAAAAATTTATATATGATGAAATAGATGTATGATTGATGTTTTCCAATGAAATTCTCCATGAACCCTTGATCTTCTAAAATCTTTAAATTTCACTAAAATATGGGTGAAATTATTATGCTTTAATATTCATTACTTCAAGTGTAGAATGGTGTGGGCTTTTTATTTTATGTATAGATTATGCATGTATGGTGCATAGGCAGTTTCAATTTGATTAATTTATCACTGAATACTCTTATATTTATTGCATGCTTAGATTATTAAATTGATATTGACTTAATGCTTATAGACTCTAGTATAGATTTCTATGGGCTTTCCAATGATATAATAATAATATTCAATTGATATCCAGGTTGTATTAGCTTGATGAGTCTGTAATAAATTGACTCTGTTTCATTAATCAATTATATAATTGTATTGAATTGTTGGTTATGGCCTTGGGTAAGGACTCATGATATTGAACTAGATGACTTAACTTTGGAATCAAAGTTGTAAGATGGAGTGGGGGTATACTGACCTAATTCCTTTTATTTAATATTAATTAGAATTCAATTATGTTGTTATTGGTACGATCCACTTATGGTGGCGGTTTTATGTTAATTGATGTGGTCTTCTCGGAGTTACATTATGCAATATGATGATCATGGTCTTGTAGACAGTACCTGAAATACTATCATGATATGTGTAGTTGATTTATGTTAAGTATTAGCATATCTATCTAAATGTGAATTAATGTGAACGTATGTGTTGTTTCTATATATGTTAGGAGATCATGTTGACTATAACTATGTTGTTATATATGTAGTCTTAGATGTTGATACATGATTGTTCCTACTTGACTATATGAGTTGTGATGGTTATATTCATGACAATATAGTAATGTATAGGATGAGATAAACATGATAGGGGTAATTCCTATGTTCTTAGAAGAATGATATGTTATATGTGATAAGTAAAAAATGTTATGTGTGTTGTTTAGGAGACTTGTGGCCCTTATTTGATGCTTGTAGAAATGATATGTGAATATGAGATTTCTTGACTAGGTAGGCTTACTACACCCTAGTCATGAATGAATGAAACATATGTGAGACCTTAAAGGATATTAAGAAGGTCATGTAAGTGGAAAAGGTTATGTTATGAATGTTGAAGTTGAGAGATGTCATGGTATCCTTCAGGTAAAGGAATGATGGACTTAGGGTTGATTTGATGGAACGGCATGATATCATCTTTAGGTAAGTCATAAAGTGCTGTCTTAGTCGCCATAAGAAGGTATCCCTAGTGGACATCTATGGTAGGGTGAATGTGATTGGTTTATGAATTCGATAAGGAACCCTCTTCATGTTATCCTTTAATGTCACTTACTCTATGAGAACCAAAGCTAGCACCGAGTGATTATATAATGGGATGTAGATCTACTTGAGCATGATACAAAAGTAAAATTTACCTCTACTTGAGAATTAGACACGAGTACGTAAAAGTCCTTCATAGTTCTTAACCATATGCCTACATGGGATGTGTCTAGTTCTACCATTTGAGAGTAGAACACCCTCCTCAAAGTAGTTTAGAACTCTTGATTCCATGCCTAGTGATCATGGTTTATGTTGGCTATTGCCTATTCTCATCTTGTGGGATACTTACTAACCATAGAGAATTTCTATGAAGTTTATGTAGTGTTATGGGACACAATTTAAACGTTGCACCCATAGGTTTTGAAGGTGTTAGTTACAGTCCCTAGGTCTTGTCTAAGACATTATTTGGATGTCCTTTATGTGATGAATGCGTCTTAATGAACTAATTAATAAAATGACTAAAGTTAATAAAGTAAGTTAAATGAATTAGTACTTATCTAGAGTAATTAAGGGTTGTATAGTTAAGTTGTGAAGGGCGCATAGGAATGGTCACTTACTATCTCACCTAGATAAGTCTTAAGAATGACTCTAGTTAGGGAAGTTTGTTTATTATGTGTACATGATCTAAGATTTAGGTAATCTTATTGATTATTTAGGTAATCTTTAAGAGGCTTCTTGATTTACTTAAGTAAGTTTTTGATATCCTTTGGATGGAGAATGTGAAATCACCTATAAGCTAATGTGTTAAATTCAAACGATTCTATTGTAAGGATTCTATATGATCTCCTAAGTGTGTGTTTAAGAGATTGTATGAGCGGTCTCTTTAAAACACACTCAAGTGAACCTTAGAGTCACCATGAAAGGAGAATCTCATGTTCTTATGTTGATATCTCTTAAGTGTGTATGTGACTCATTATAAGTAATCTTGAGTGTCGTTTAGGCATATCTAGAGAGGGTGTATGGGCAGTCTCTCTTTGTGTGACTTAAGTGAATCATAGCATAGCTTTAAGTGAGAAGATTACATGGTAAAGGGTATCCAAAGTGAATTAACTATACTTTAATGTTTGTTGAAGATGTGACTTTTTTGTTAAATAATTTCTTATATGTTTCTAAGTTTTTATGATTATAGTGTAATGTTTTAATCGCAATTCAAGAAAAGCATGTTATACACTAAATATCCCTTTTTCATGGTTTTTGCATTGCTTCCATACTTAATACATCTAATATGCTAAACCCTTCTTTTCCCCTTTTGAGTAAAGTGTAGGGAATTGGAAGTCTTTATATGCCATGGAGGATGGATAGGTTTATATGGCTTGAAGATGAAGTATTTGTAAGTCCTGATCTGTTTGAGGAGAATATCCACATGTCCTTTGCATCATAGACTTTATTTTTTTGTCTTGTATGGGATTAGTCCCAAGTGTTGTAAACGCCAAATATTAGATGGTTCAAGTAGATTGTTGTAAAGATTTAATGTTTTAAATGAATGTCCTTTATTTTTGTAATGTTTATGAAAGAGTTCATCGTGTTTGAATAATGTTTTAAATTCTTACCTATTTTAGAATGTTTATTATGCAATGAATGATACGAGAGGCTTAGATGAAACTTTTTGAAGTCTCATTCGCCGTATGATGACACAGGGATGTCCTAAATTCTAGGGTGTAGTTGCGGGTCGTGAAAGGAGTCTTAGAAGGATGTTGTTAGGTATGTCTATGTTATGAATATATCTGATATATACATGATGACTTTTCACATTGTTAATAATATATACTGTTTAGTTCACCTATGAGTATGTGTTGGGTTATATTGTTAAAATAAGATGAAACGTATATTTGAATGCTATTTTATGTGAAGATGGACATTGGTTATGGTTTCTTATTGAGGCTACTTGATTGAGTAAGGTTATGGGGCTTTTCTTTGTCATTGCACTTCTTGATCTTTTAGGATTCATGAGTAGTTGTCTTACTTATTATGAAATAGTTGACTCTTATTTATACTTCTGATGTTATTCCTTGATGATAGGGTTGTAGTAAATAATAGGTTCAAGTATGTTGGGATAAATATTACTCGTTTGGGTTAGTAAGCATGTTTGGTTGGTTGGTATGACTCGATTGATTTTGCCTTAGACATTTAAAAGGTTAAAAAAGGAATTTTTTGACAAAATGTCCCTTTTCAGCATGTTTTACTCTTATATGTGCATATGGTCTCATACTTAGTACATATGGAGTATGAACCTCATTATCTTCCTTTTTCCCAAACATGTTAGGTTCGGTTGGTTGAAGGCTCATTCGACACAAATTGAAGAAGGTTTGGATATTCTCTATCATCTAAGTGGGTAGGTCCTCACTTTCCTAGGGCGATGTCAATATCTTGCATAGGACGTTCCTTATTTTCAAAACTTTTATGTTCATTCCACTTTCATTTTGTCCGACTATTATAGGCCTATTTTTGGCTTCTTTACAGTTGATGTAGGGCTATGCCCAAACTGTGATGATCATTTAGATGGTATGAGATGAGACTATCTTTCTATCATATATATATATATATGTGTGTGTCTGTGTGTGTGTGTGTATGTGTGTGTGTGTCTGTGTGTCCAAAAAAGTAGAAGGCTATGTAATCTTACTATACGAAGGGTCTATGTATACTCGTTAGTATATATTATGTGTATGTAAAGGTCTATGTAAACCTCAAGTAGATGTAATGAAATGTTTTAAATTTTTCCACATTTTTAACCAATGAATGTAATGAGATGAGACTATGGGCCTATTCTTAGTCCTCAAAGAGGGCAATGATGCTGGTTACACCTAGGGTTAAACCCGGATGTGATATCGATAGAACCAACCTCGACATTCCGCCCAGTAAAATGGAACAAGACATAGTGATCAATGAATGGGCAGGAAATTCCCCCAAACAGGGAATGTTAGCACCTCCTAAGGGAGGCAACGGGAAGGGAAAGAAACCCATGTCTATGGTTTCTGAGCATAACTCCGGCAGCGAGGGAGAGTCGTTTGAATTTAAAGTCGCATTCACCAAGAAAGATGATGACCAGACTCTACATTCAAGGTTAGTGGAGATCCATGTTAGGATTATCCCAGACTCATTGAGAGCTCCAGCAGCCGCCCCTCCAATAACAAATATAGTGAATGCTCCAATACCGACTATGGTTGCAGCACCATAAGTTCATGGTCCTCATCCCCCGCTACTCAACAAATTAAAATTCTACGAACATAAAATGATTCTATTAGAAAAGTTGTTTTCCACTGAGGGTCTAGATTGAAGATATTCATGGGAAAGATAGACAATCACGTACAATTTGTTCGAGAAATTAACCAATCCATGAGGCCTACACATCCCTAAATGGGTTACAGAATCTTATTCAACATACGATGATCTGGTCCCTCAGGGAAATAAGAAGGTGAGTGCTTTAAGGAAAGTAGTGTCCTTCATGTTATGGCAGACATTTAAGGGATAAAGTCGCAATTCTATCAATGTTGTATTAGATAAAGGTTCACTCGTTGAGTACCTAAATTTGGGTACCACTACGACTCTCTTACATGATTTAAAGGGTTGGATTGTTGTCACATCCCATGACTACACCCTAGAAGATATGGCACTATTTGAGTTCAACATGGAGTACTTGACCTCTCGGGGGTCTTTTACAAGCCCTTAGACATTATTTATTGCATACATGTATAAAAAAGTAGTGCGGAATTAAAAACTTTAACACGAAAACTTCTTCAAATATCTTTCATATTTAAAAAATAGAAAATTGTCTCAATATATACTAGTCTTAGACTCAAGAATACTTGGGACACCACCCATATAATCCAAATATATAAATACTTAGTCCATAAATATACTTTGAATAAAAGAAGTAAAAAGGTAGATATGTTGTCGAGTTAAGTGAGTACATACTTTAACTTTTCTTGAATGATAACTATATTCCAAGATTTCTCCAAGATGTCTCTCTCCTATTATACAAACCTTTTAGAGATAGACAAAAAGTATGGAATTAGTACAAACACATGTACTGAGTATGACTTAATGCAGAAAACATGAGAAATGAACATTCATCATAAGCATGATCTTTTTTATTAAAACTTCAAAGTATAACCATAAAAATCACATTTAAACACCAAACAACACACTTAAAACACATTACAGTTTATACTTAATTTACATGCATATTATCGTAACATTACACTGAAACTTACAGTGACTTTAGTGTAAGTTCATTCAAAACTCTGCTATCACACTATAAAATCAAAGTATATCCAAAACACATAAATATGAGATTCTAAGGTTTACTTGAGTGAGTTATGAAGCGACCGCACATACAATCCCTTCATACACACCTAAAAGATTTGACTACCTCGGATAAGATCATTCTTACTTCACATACTAGCATAAATATATATATATATATATATATATATATATATATATATATATATATATATATATCAAACATTCTCTTCCCAAAGGTTATCAAAAGTGTAACTAGAGTAATGTAAGAAGAGAATGGCCATACACCTTCTTCAAACTTACCTAAATAATCCTTACGATTACCTATGTTTTGATCATGTCTACTTATTCAATTTACTTTCCCTATCTAGATTTATTCCTGAGACTTCCCTAGGTAAGTCATGAAGTGACCATTCCTATGCCCCATTCACAACATAACTAAGCACCTCTTAACTACTCTAGATAAGTACTTATTAATTAACATACTTTCAAACTTAAGACATTATGTTTATTAATTCATTAAGAGACATTCATCACATAAAGACATTCAAGTACTGGTCTTGTGTATGACCTAGATACTAACTCATTCAAAACTGAATTGTGTAATGTCTAGGTAGTGTCCCATACTACTACCTAAACTTCATAAAACTTCTCCAATACTATAAGTCATCCCATATTATGAAAATAGTCAATAAAAAAACATAGACCATGGTAGCTAAGCATGGAATCCAGAAACAACCCTACTCCGATAAAGGGTGGTGTACTTGTCAATGTTAGAACTAGGACAAATCACATGTAGGCACATGTCTAAGGAATATGAAGGGTTTCTTTGTACTCTAGCCTCATTCTGAACTAGAGCTACTTCACAAACCATATAACTCGTTGCTAGCCATTTTACTCATAGAGTATTTGAATAAAAGAGTACATGATGAGGTTCCATATCTAGTTCATAACCCAATCACATTTCACCTTACCAAATAGGGTCAAAAAGGGCCACCTACAATGGCTAAAGTATAGCTCAATGATTTTCCTAAGGATGATTTCATGTTATTAAAGTCAATCAACCCTAAGTCCAACATTCACATAAGGAGGATATCGTTACGGCTTTCAACTTCAAGGATGTCATAACCTTCCAACTAGATTCAAGGTTCCACATAAAGGAATTTCTTATCCATGTTCAAGGTCACATGACAATCATACACTCAAGACTAAGAAGCTTTAGCATACTAAGTCAAGAACTCAATCTTCACATTATACATGTATCAAGTGAGCTAAAATAAGACACACACACTCTACACATATATCATATCATTCTAGAAGCACATAGTCATAACTAACATCATCTATAGGTCACCCTATTTACTAATATAATATAATAAATATAACCATCCTAAGACACACATAACAAAGTAGGAAGAATCATACATCAATCCTAAGACTACACACATAAGGACATAGTCATAGTCTAACATGATCACCTAGCGTCAATATAAGAACACAAACTTTCACCTTACTCACATAGATATCATCATACTTCACATACATCAACTAAACAAACCACAATAATATGTATTTTTTTATTGTCTTTATAATATTCATATTGGTTTTTATCTTATTTATTTTATCCATAGATTCTCAAAATTCATAAAGAAAGAAAGTAATGCGGACAAGGCCACAGTAGTCAAAAGTATTTTTCATAAGCACCTCCACCATAAGTGAACCATACAATGTATAATCATCATCTAAGAACTAGACTACATAATATAGAGAAATTTAGGTCAACATACCATTGATCCAACCTCACAACTTCAATCCAAAGATAATTCATCCAATACAATATACCAAGACCCTTATCAATGGCCATAGTTAACAATTAAACCCAATAATCACAATACATAATGAATCAAGGATAATACAACAATAATTTATGAAATTAGGTTAGCCAACTAACAATTCTAGCATGATTCAGTAATAATTCAATAGCCCAAATCAAACTAAGTAAGAATTCAATTGCATTAAGACATAATCAATTCACCCATAAAGTAGTCAAATCTAGGTTTACATGAAATACATGGTTTCATAGATATTTTAGGTTAAAATAATCTAATTAACAAAAATTCATTCAATATTAAATGATTCCAAACATTTAATGCAATAACCCATGGATATATTACGAAATTGGACAAGTTCATTGTTAAAAGACTTTACAAATAACTTTGAAGTTTGTCTCCTTGAAGAAAAGAGATTCGAAGATGAATTTCATTCCTTATTCGTGATAAAAATCCCACAAAATTGATGGATAAAACTTGATAAAATCAGTCTTTTTTCCTAAGAGCTCCCAAACTTTAAAAATGGAGGTTTAGGAGAGAAGAATGGAGAGGTTTTGTTTTTGAGCTGAGAGTTTTGCCTTGATTGGTGAGTTAGGAGTATAAAGATACTCAATAACCTTCAATAATTCATCTCTGATATACTCAATAGGGCCCCTACACTTATTAGACAATTAACAAATTTAAATTTGACTTAAAATTGAGGGGCCAAAAAAGAGAGTATACTACGCATCACATATGCATTTTAAAATCTTCTTTCTAAAATTTTTTTTAGACAGAATGGTTCATGACGTCCCGCGTCGTAGGTTAAACTTTATCCTTCTTCATTGCCAGCTGCGCGACGCACAACCGTTGCTTAATCTGGGCTGGTGCAGCAGCTCGCTTGGCAAGGTTTGGGTCCTATTTGGGGACCCTTAGTATCATCCCCTGATTGTCGTTCTCGTATGTTTTAAATCTATACATTCAGGCTATGCGTACGAATAATTAATAATCAATTTTAGCCTCAACCATCCCCAAAAACTACACTACAACAAACTCAATTAAATTATCAACATACAACATAAGTCAAGATCACTACCTACAGGTAGGGATAGAGGATCATGTTCTTCAACTTGACCAAACCAATAACAATTATCATAAACAAGTTGAATTACATGTAAATATACTCATTATAACCATAATAATTCACTAAATACTCAATCCATAACTTCATTTACGTAATTGAATGAAACCCATAAGAAAACTCAACTTTTTGAAATCCATTTTGAAGGAACCCTTTGAGGAAAGGATCTTAAAGGTGAATATAACCCATACCCTAAAGTTTCTCAACAATTTTATGAAGAATCCACCCTTTTCCAGACCCCAAATCCTAGTTCTTTCTAGCCTTAAATGGTGGGTTCTTGTAGAGAGAGAAATAAGAGAGAAGGAAGAGAATTTATTTTGAGAGTTGGCTTTAGGTTAATGAGGGTTAAGGGTATTTATAGAGGAGATTAATTAACTTAATTAGTTTCAAAAATTAATCACTAACTAACTCCTAAAAAATTTAATTGTGAGTGTGGGATGATGCCCCGTCGAACCACTTACGGACCATTGTTTGCCCCGTCGATGCACACTGCCTGGTAGTGTTGCATCAAACTGCAGGGGTTCTCCTCAAGGGCCCTTGGTTGGTCCTTGGGGAGTCGTATCCACATGTTCCAATCATGAAACAATTCAATAACCCATTATCTACCTTTCCACCCATTTTGTTACATTTTCGACTCCTAAAACTTTGTAAAAAGGCTAAGATACACTAACAACTTTTTGAACTAACTTCCCAGACATTTCGGTTCTTAAACCTTCTAATAGACCTATATTCAATAAAAATATATTTAGCAATAGTGTTTGGACTTTATCAAAACCTCTGTTAAGCTTTACCATGAGTATGGTTTTCAAGGTGTTACACACCATGAGCCTAGATAAGTTTATATCATTGTGGAGCATGATCATATGACACTCTTCTTTCACTATGTCGGCAACACTAGTCACAAACCTACTCATCTCATCCCTAGGGTTAGACACCAAGGATGGACCTATTTAGAAAACATGGTAAACTTCAAGGAATAGTCCTCAACACGCATACTACCTTTCCTAAGGTTAATGAACTCTTAAACCTTCACCTCTCTCCTCTTGCTGGGAAAGTACTTTTCTAAGAAAGCTTCCTTAAACTCTATAGGACCTGACTCAACTGTCCTATTATATTTCCATTGAGTGTACCATACTTGAGCAACATCCCTCTATTAGTACGAAACTAACTTCGCCTTCTCCATAGAAGTCACCCATAAGGAACTCAACACCTTATAAACCCCATCAAAAGACTTTTTGGAATACTCTCCAACTTTAGAAACAAGAATGATAGGAGGATTCATCCTCACAAAGTGTCTCAATCGATAGGTCATGGTACTCTCCAATGTATTTACTCTAGGCCCAATATCTCTAGTCATACGAGTGTTCATGGCTCGGCCTAGAGAAAGTAAAGCCTCTCTAATCTCCCCATTAATCATATCTTGGGAACCAACGGAACCTCATTACCTTCACCTCCAATAGGGACTTGATCACCTTGAGGAAGCACTTCAGCATCATTAGGAGCTTGAACTCCTTGTGGTGCTAGTCCACCTTGGGGAGCTTCCTCTTGCAGCCCTTCTTCCAACCTTCTAGAGTCCATTCTTCTTGTATTGATCTTCCTATAAACATAAGAGATTAGGAATAGACAGTTGTAACCTCAACTCTGTAGGCATGATACAAAATTGATGAAGAGAGTGAAACTCTATCATCCTATAGCCTCTCGCCCACGGAAGTGTCGCGACTCACACCGATGAAAAAGCCTCTACTAAACATGGCTTTTTGAGACTTTTTTAGACCACTTTCATAACCTATGCACTAATATCAAGCTTTTCACATCCCGAGAATACATTCTAGAAGATATGGCACTCTCGAAGAGCGACACGGCGTACTTGACCTCTCATAGATCTTGTACAAGCCCTTAGACATCATTCATAGCATAAATGTATGAAAACTATTGGATAAATTAAAACTTTTCACACGAAAAACTCTTAAATATCTTTCATATTAAAACAATAGAAATTTTTAAGAGCACGAAAAACTCTTAAATATATACTAGTCTTAGACTCAAGAATACTTGGGACATGACCCATATAATACAAATATAGAAATACTTAGCTATTAGAATACTTTGAATAAAAGAAGTCTAAAGATAGTCATGTCCTCGAGTCAAGTGACAACATACTTCAACATTGCTTAAACGATAACTAGATTCCAAGCTTCCTCCAAGATATTTGTCACCTGCCATACACACCTTTAGAGATAAACAAAGAGTATGGGATTAGTACAAACACATGTACTAAGTATTGCTTAATGCATAAATCATGAGAAAGGAAATATACTATAAGTATACGAATAACATTTCAACACCAAAAAACACAATTAGAACACATTACAATTTATACTAAGTTTACTTTCATGTTATGGTAACATTACAGTGAAGCTTACATTGACTTTTTTGTAAGTTCATCCAAAATTCACCTATCGGACTATAACATCAAAGTATGTCCAAAACATATAAATATGATATCCTCCTTCCAATGGTGATTCTAAGGCTAACTTGAGTGAGTAATGAAGCGACCGCCTATATAATCCCTACACACACCTAAGAGATCCCCCAAACTACCTCGAATAAAATCTCACTTCACATACTAACATACATATATATATATATATATATATATATATACATACACACACACTTCTCTTCCAAAGGTTATCAGAATACTTACTTAAGTAATGCAAGAGAAGATTGCACATACAACCTCTCCAAACTTACCTAAATAAGCCTTAGGACTACATAAGTTTATATCATGTCTACTTATTCAATTTACTTTCTTTATCTAGAGTCATTCATAAGACTTCCCTACGTAAAACATGAAGTTACCATTCCTATGCCCCTGTCACACCTTAACTAAGCAACCCTTAAACTAATCTAGGTAAGAACTTATTCATTAACATACATTCCAGCTAATGTCATTATCTTTATTAATTCATTAAGATAAAATCATCACATAAAGACATTCAAGTAATAATATTGGAGAAGACCTAGGGACTCACTACTAACATCTTCAAAGCCTAATCGTGCAATGTCTAGATAGCGTCCCATACCATCACCTAAGTTTCATAGAACTTCTAAAATACTATTAGGTATCACATATCATGATAATAGGCAATAACATACATAGACCAGGGTAGCTAAGAATGGAAGCTGGAGTCAACCCTACTCTGATAAAGGATATTCTACTTGCCGGTGGTAGAACTAGGACACATCCCATGTAGGCACATGGTAACGAATATGAAGGGTTTTTTTGTACTTGAGCCTCATCCTTAACTATATCTACATCCCAAACCATACTCACTCGGTGCTAGTCTATTCTCTCATAAAGTATTTCAATAAAGGGGTAATGAAGAGGTTCAATATATAGTTCTTAACCTTATCACATTTCACCTTACCAAAGAGGGTCCACTATAGCTCCCTACAATGGATAAAAGGATAGATCAATGAATTTCCTAAGGATGAGTTCATGTCGTTCCAACCAATTAACCCAAAGTCCACCATTTACACAAGAAGTATATCATTATGACTTTCAACTTCAATGATCTCATAACCTTTCAACTAGATTGAAGGTTCCACATAGAGGACCTTATTTGCAATGTTCAAGGTCACATGACAATCATACATACAATACTAGAAGCCTTAGCATAATAAGTCAAGAACTCATCTTCGCATTATACATGTATTAATTAAGGGACACAAGTCTACCAAAATTAGACACACAGATACTTCACATATAGCATATCATTCTAAAAGCACATAGTCATAACAAACATTATCAATAGGTCACCCTATTCAGTATTATAATATCATTACAATAAATATTCTAAGACTTACATAACCAAGTAGAAAGAATCATACATCAGTCCTAAGGCTACACACATAAGGACATAGTCATAGTCTAACATGATCACCTAATGTCAATAGAAGAACACACACTTTCACCTTACTCACATAGATATGATCATACTTAACATAAATAAACTACACAAACCACCATAATATGTCAACTAATGTCGACAATGCCACATCAGTCAAAAGTATAGCACACAAGAACTGCAACCATAAGTGGACCATACCAAGCATCATCATCATCTAAGAACTAGCCTACTTAATATAGAAAAAATTAGACCAACATACCATTAATCCAACCTCATAACTTAAATCCATAGTCAATTCATCCAACAGATATACCAAGGACCTTACCAATGGCCATAGTTAACAATTGAACCAAATAATCACAACGCATAATGAATAAATAAAGGATAATACAAACTGAATTGATGAAATTAGGTAAGCCAACTAACAATTCTAGAATGATTAATTCATAATTCAATAGACCTAATCAAACTACATAAGAATTCAATTGCTTTGAGACATAATCAATTAACCCATAAAGTAGTCAAACCTAAGGTTACATAAATTACATGGATTCATAGAGATTTTAGGTTAAAATAATCTAATTAACAATAAATTCAATCAATATATAATGATTCAAAACATTTTATCCCATGGATAGATTATGAAATTGAAGAAGTTCATCTTTGAAAAACTTCATAAATCACTTCTAATTTTGGATCCTTGAAGAAAAGATTTTCAAGGATGAAGGCCATACCTTATTGTTATGAAAATCACACAACATTGATGGAGAAAACTTGAGGAAATAGGTTTTCTTCCTTGGAGCTCCAAAGCATAAACAATGGAGATTTTGGAGAGAAAAATAGAGAGGTTTTATTTATGAGTTGAGGGTTTAGCTTTGATTGGTGAGTTTAAGAGTACAAAATAACTAAAAAACTTACAATAAGTCATCCCCATATTACCCAAAATACCTCTGCACTTATTAGACAATTTAACCAATTTAAATTTGACTTAAAAAGGATGAGGCAAAAATATGGAGTTAACTGCGCATCACGGAGGCATTTTCAAATCTTGTTTCTGCAATGTTTCAAAATAGAATGGTTCATGACGTCCCCGCGTAGTAGGGAAAACTTTTGCCCTCTTCATTTCCAATTGTGTGACGTGCAGCCATGGCTCAACCAGGCTGGCGCAGCAGCTTTCTAGGCCAAGTTTTGGTCCTCCTTGGGGACCCCTATGATTGCCCCTAGTGCGTTGTTCTTATACGTTTTTGTCCTCCTTGGGGACCCCTAGGATTGTCCCTGGTGCGTTGTTCTTATACGGTTTTATCCTTTAAATGACAGTACATGCGTATGAATCATATATAATCAATTATACCCTCAAATCATCACCCCAAACTCTACTGCAAAACACTACAACACACTAGTTGAACTTCGACTAGTTTTCGGACGTCGTGGACGTTCTTGGATGTTTGAACTCCAAATGATTCCAAACTTTATATACTTCCTATAAACATTATTATTAACTATTTTAGGACTGTAAAGAGTAATTACGCACATGTTAGGCCCTAGTTTTATCTAGGTAGTTTCTTAGAGGCGTTACACTTGCACCCATCGTCTCTGACACCATCCTGAGGTGGATTACCACACGAGTCTAGATCGAGAAGAAGGACTTAAATGAAGTTTAAAGCTACTGGTTCAGATTTAGCAAAATCTCCATCATGACTTCATTGAACAAGTCCTTCCTCGCCCATACCAAGGCATCCTTCCTTGGGTTAATCATATCAAGGAGGAGCATTAACATGGTAGTTATCATAGTGTAGAACATAGCCATGAGGGTCACACAAAGACTAACCTCCCTTCCATTCTTGGTATAGATTACATAGTTGTGCCACCATGCAAGAGTTAGTTGTTATGAGATGAGAGATATTAATGTTACTCCCACATCCTCAAAAAACATTTGACGTATACAGGACGAGTACACACAAGAGGAGGTAGATGAACAACGAAGAAAAAATTCTAACAAACAAAACTTGACATTAGCTGCGTAGCCCGCCTTGCTCGAGATCTTGAAAATTTCAGCTCTGCATCATCTATCTAACACGAGTCTTCTTCCTCAAAAAAAATTTTGAAAAATGAATTTGGATTCTAGTGCACATTGCAGACTCACCTTACATTCTTGATAATTTTGGGATTTAATGATGGCTTAAGGTCCTTGAGCTTGTGTCAAGCTAAGGAAGGAAGTGCCTTATCAAAGAGGCCAAGGTTCCAACCTTGGCTCAACACTACCTGAAGTCTCCACGGGTCAATTCACGTTCAGTGGGCCTTTACCACAGATCGTGAGGGTGGCCGTGTAGTTTCCTTGGTGTCATGTGAGGCAAGGAACTTTTTCCAAGCCACTGCCCCTACTTCACGATCTATTTCATGGCTTGTGGTCTTTACCATGGCTTGTGAAGGTGGTCGTGGAAGTGACTTATCTTTATGGTGATTCTCAAGGAAAAATTAGGGGTTGACTAGTGGACTACGACCCGTCAAAGAGGTTGTCAACCACCTTCACGGACCTTAAAGGTGGACGTGGTCCCTAGGCGGGCTACCTAAAGTTGGGGCACATGGGTAATTTAGTTTTACTTAATTATTAAGTGGGGATGATTTTAATAGGTTTCGTCACTAGTATATATAGTATTGAGTCCTAAAACTAGTCTTTAACTTATTTATTTCAATTACCCAAATCAAAACCCTTCCTCTACCAAAAACTCCCTCAAAACTGAAGGAAGAAGATGAAGATAGAGATGGGGGTCTAGGGTTTCATTTCAAGAGCTTTCTACTCTGAATTTTTATGGGATTCATCTTATAAGGTATGGCAGTCCTTTATCAAAGGTTATTTATAACCTTAGAGTCAATTTCTATGTGATTTTCAAAATTTCAATATTTATGGAAACGTCCAATTTTCACATTAACTCAAGGGTTTTTATATGAAACGATTTCAAATTATTAAACATGATATTGTTGATGTTAATTTGATTTTTTACAATGAAAATATCCATGAAACCTTGATTCTACAGAATCCTTAAATTGGGCTTATGAATTGGCTTTATTGCTTATGATCTAATGTTGATTTATGTTGTTAATTATAATATAATATTATGAATTGTAGGATATGTTATGGAACAGTGATCTTGGATATTAGAAGAACATAAGTTGACCAAATTCCATTACTAATGTAGCATTGAATATAATTTCTCTTGTGAGGAATGATCCACTTATGATGGCGGTGTTTACTTCTTGTTCTTATTGTGATCATGTGCTTGTCGGCATTATCATGTGAATTTCCTTAGTATGATTTTTTGGTACATGTGAAATCATATTTTTAAGTTGGTTATATCATGTATTGTGACTACGAGTAAGGTGTTATGGCATACGCGAATGTATAACGTGAAGCTATTATATGATATATGTGTGATCTTACATAATGTGAAGGTGTTCATGTAATTTTGAGGAGATCTTGTATAATGATATATTTTAAATGAAATTATGTTCTTCTAAATGTTAGTATGTGATGATGATATGATGTCTTGATTGGGTAAGCCTCGTGGTCCGTACTTGATACATGAAAGTTATGTTGAATGTGATATCTTGACCTGATAAGCATCCTTTATTAAGGATGAATGAAATAAAGAATGAATGAAATTCTAGGATCGGTATATCTAAGTTGGTACCCTCCCTATAATAATAAATGAAGTATTCTAGAGAATGTCATGAAATGGTAGACCTAATATTGATGCCCCTTCTCGATAAGTCTAGAACCCTACGTGAATGTGCAAAGTTTAAATATGAAAAGAAGGATTATAATGAAGTGAATCAGATAGACCTAGCATTCTACCCGATTAATGAATGAGCTATCCTAATGAATGTCGATCGGTAGTCCTTGAGAACACCTTCTTGGAAATGGTATTATGAGTTGGTAGTGCTTAGGTACGGTACCTTCTTAAATACTCTTATGTGAATGAACTTACTCTATGAGAACCAAGGAAAATCACCGAGTTAATATGCTTAAGTTACTAGATCTACTTGAGTATGAGACTAGAGTACAAAGAAGCCTTTTGGTATCCCTTGAACTATGAGCTTACATGGGATGTGTCCTTAGTAATACCTTTGGAAAGTGAACAAATTCCACGGTGTGGGGTCTTATGACACCGAATTCCATACCTTACTAGTATGGTCCATGTCTGATAAATGCCTATTCTCATCATGTGGGATGTGCACTCTAGTTATTGGATATGTTCTACAATGTGTAGGTAGTGGAATGGGACTATATTTACACATGGCATGAGTAGGCTTAAAATTTGTTAAAGTGATTTCCCTACGTCTTCCAAGACCATTATGTGAAGAAATCTATTTGTTTAGTAGTCTCCTAAATGGTTTAAATGAATAATGTTCACTTAGTAAAAGTATGTTAAATTAGAAAAGGTCTTATCTAGGGTGGATTTGAGGAAAACTTAGGTGTGCTTGAATATAGTGTATGGGTAGTCTCTTCATGTCCGACTAAAGTGGGTCTTAGAGTAACCTTAGGTAGAGATTTTAAATTATTAAAAGGCTTACTTGCTGATATGGAATTAAGTCTTATATGTTGATGTTAGTTATACGTCTTATATGTGATTCTTGACTTGTATTATATCTCTTAAACTCATATAATGAAGGTTTTTATCAAAATGTCATGAAAGTATGTTTCTATACTAAATGTCCTTTTTTGCATGTTTTTGCATGACTTTCATACTTAGTGCTTAAATGTGCTAACCCCTTCTTTACCCGTTTTACTAAAGTGTAGGAATTAGAGGTTTGATATGCAATGGATGATGGATATGTTTCTAAGGGTTGAATATGGATTTTTTGTGAGTGCTCATAGATTCAAGCACAAGATCCCACATGTTTCTTTTATTGTCTTTCTGTCTTTATTTTTAAGTCTTGTGTGGGCTTTGTCCTAAAAGTTGTACTCCAAAATTTATTAGAATTTTTTATGAGACATATTGTAAATTTATATGTTTTAAAGTCTTCCGCTAGCTTATTAATGAATCTATTCATTGTGTGTGAAGAAAGTTTTAAATTGTAAAATCTTGAAAATCAAAGACGAGACTTCGAGCCTAATATAGGTTCCATGGGGTCTAAGTACTATTTTAAGACCTATTACAATTAATATAGGTCATTTAGGAATTTTAAGAACCAAAACGTCTAAGAATGTCCATGATGTTTGGAAACTAGTTATATGGGTTACTAGCATGCCTTAGCCTATTTGACTAGATTTTAGGAGTCAGAAATCTATGAAATTAGGTGGAAGGGTGTATAACATATTTTTAAGGTGATTCGTGGTCGAAACGTTTGGGTATGACTCTCCAAGGACCAACCAAGGGCCCTTGAGGAGCACCCTTGCATGTTGATGTCAACATTGCCTAGGTAATGTGCATCGACAAGATGCAGGCAACGGTCCGTGTATAGATTGACGGGTCTTCATTACCAACCGTAGTTACATACTTATAAAAATGGAGGAATTATCCGCCTGCATTAGTCTATGACCGCGATGACGATTGTGCAGGATGGAGGTGGACCCACCATCAACTCACAAACGTCCAGTCGACGGGGTTCTGTTTTTGAGAGTCAACGTTTTCCTTCATGTTTTAATGTTTTTTAATTTAAATAGTTAAGCGATGAGAAGGTTAATTAGGGGATTAATTGAGTCTAACTAAGTTAATTAACTTCCCCTATAAAGACACCAACCCTCATTAATCGAAACACACCACACAAAATAAACTCTCCTCGTTCTCTTTTCTTTCTCTCTCTATTTGGAAGCCACATTTGAAGACAATCTAGGGGGAGGTTATAAGGGATGTAAACGATATATTTCACAATCAAATCTTTATCAAACATTAATGTATAAGATCTAATTCGGCTTTGAGATTCTTTCCTCAAAGGATTCCTTCAAAATGCATATCAAAAGTTGAGTTTTCATGTGGGTTTCATCAAATTACGATATTGATGTTGTGAATTGATTTGGTTATCTTTTATTTAGGGTATAATGAATATGTAAACATGTATTTTAACTTTATTATTGTAATTGGTGATGGTTTGACCAAAATTGAAGAATATGATCCTTAATCATTAACCCTTAACCCTAGGTTGATCTTGATGTAAATTGGGTTATAATTGATTAAATTGTCTTGATTATGTGTTAAAGCAATATCCGATGATGTTGTTAAACCAATAATTAACAACTTAGAATGAATTGTTATTTTTCATGCTAATCTAGAGAAGTGATCTAGGTTTTGGAAATTGTCCTAAGTAATCTTGTTTTAAGCATTTATTTGGTATTGAATTATGGTATAGTGACTCTTCTAGGATTGTTATCACATTTATTATTGAATTATGATGTTGAACATCTAAATTGGATTAAATTAAGGATTTGTGGTAAGTCCTAAACTATGAACCATGAAGGAGACTTTGTAAGCCTTCGAATCTCTATTTTTACTTCCAATTGTGATCAATTGTGGTTAAGTCATGATGTTATATTGGAGCATGCCTTATATTAGGATGATAGGGCGGTATGATTTTTAATTGAAATATCTTGATTATGGATGTGAGGTTGATTACGATTTAAATGCTATAAGGATGGTGATGTATATCAATGTGCCTTAAAATGAATTGATATGTAATGTGTTAATCTCACCAATATGAATTGTAATGAAATAATTTATACTCATATAATTATTATTGAGCTATTGATAATGATGATTATACAAGAGGTAGACCCTATACCTAAACTAAATGATGATTGCTAATTAAAGGCTTAAAGACGTTACAAAAAGGGACTCTAGCTTAGCACCGAGTGAAGAAGATTGAGGAGTGACCTTTCACATATAGGGAAGGTAGGAGAACTACATTACTATTTATATTGGATACTACAATGCATGGATCATAAAGACGGTCCAACTATATCTCGTAGTTCTTGAACTATGTTACCCCCATAGGAATATCAGCTAGTCGATCCACGTAGTTGCTATGTTTTATATTTTGGTACTACCTTGGTAAGTAGTCTGCCTTCTTTCAGTGTAGGGTTTCATGAAACCGGATTCCATACTAACTTATGTGATATATGTCAGTTAGGGCAAGATGTTCCCAAAAGGTAAAATAAATTAAAGGATTTGAACTTTAACTTGGATAACCTAGGGTGTATAGCTTAGTATAGGTAGGGGTATTGGGACTCTACCTAATCATTGCACTAGTTAGCCCTGAGTGGAGTCTTAGGAGGATGTTTTTATATATGTTTATTTTATAATGATATATGATATGTACTTCATGAACTTGCACATTGTTGATACTATATGTTTTTTAGTTCACCTATGAGTATGCATTGGGTTATATTATTAAAATAAGATGAAATGTATATCTAAATGTTATATAATGTGAAGTTGGACATTGGTTATGGTTTGTTGCTGAGGTTACTTGATTGATTAAGGGTATGGGGATTTGCTCTGTCTTGCACTTGTTGACATGATAAGGATTCATGAGTAGTTGTCTTGCTTATTACGATATAATTAACTCTTACCCATTCTTGTGATGTTATTCCTTGATGATAGGGCTGTAGTAAATCATGGGTTCAAGTATTTTGGGATACATATAACTTGTTTGAGTTAGTAAGCATGTTTGTTAGGTTGGTATGACTTGCTTGATTTTGCATTAGAATTCTAAATGGGTAAATGGCATGTTTTTATTAAATGTCCATTTTTAGAATGTTTTGCTCTTATATGTTCATATAGTCTCATACATAGTACATGTAGAGTACTAACCCCATTTTCTTCCCTTTACCCTAACATTTTAGGTTCAGGTCGTTGAAGGCTCATTTGATATGACTTGAAGAAGGCTTGGATATTCTCTATCATCCAAGTGGGTAGGTCCTTTCTTACGTAATGAGATGCAAATATCTTGCCTATGAAGTTCCTTTATTTTTCTAAGACTTTTATGTTCATTCCACTTTCATTGTGTACGACTTGTATAAGACTATAAGTGGCTTGTTTACATTTGGTGTAGGGCTATGCCCAAATTATGATGATCGTCTAGATGGTTGAGATGGGACAATCTTTGAGAATATCTTCTATCTTATATATATGTATGCGGAATAAAAGTAGAAGGCTATGTAACATTCCTATGTGAAGAGTCTACATATACTCTATAAGTATGTTTTATTTGTATGTAGAGGTCTATGTAAACCTCCAAGTCGATGAAATCAAAAGATTTTAATTTTTCCCCATTTTCAACCTATGAATGTAATGACATGAGATTAAGAGGCTAGTTTTAGTCCTTGCGAAAGGACGAGGATTGCAGTTACGGCTAGGGGGTAAACCTGGATGTCACATAAATTCTTATCTATCTTGAGTATTGTATTTATTGAGAGATCCATGTTGCTTGTATGAGACCTCTCGGAGGCTCATACACCAATTACGACTAGGTGGTGTTCTCGGGTCGTGACACGGTCTCACGTTTAGTAAGTTCAGGTCCTTACAAGGACTTCCTCACATTTATAAAGTTTAAATTTTCCAAGATTTGTGTTGTCTCATGAGATTGAAACCCCCATGTTTAGTAAGTTAGGTTTTTTATTAACAGTCTGCTTGACCCTAAACAATATGCCCATATCGAACTCTAGCTTCGTCGATCCATATAGATAACTATGTACGAAAGGTTACACCTTAGGCAAGTTCTAACCCTCTCTTCTTAGTGTAGGAGTAGAACACCGGATTCCATGTAGCTGACATGGTATAACGTTGGTTATTGCAACCTCTATTCGTAATGTAAAAGTATATGAATAAAGAAAATGTATGAAATCTTACTAGGGCTTTATTGTAACGACCAGGCAGTACCCCCTAGGCATAACACGACGTACTCAACCTCCCGTAAGTATTATACAAGACCTTAGACATCTTTCGTACCATAACACAAGACTAAAGTCATCTTATTTAAAACCTCTTTAAAATGCAATGGAAGTACCAAGTCTACATATAGCCATCCTACAACACAATACGTCCACGAACCTTATAATACAAAGACAACTACTATCTAGTACATGAACATAAATAAAACACTTGAAATAAAGGTCCTTGAATCTTTTAGGACACATACGAACTTGAAAATAGTAATCCATGCTCTTCATTCTAGGAAAGTCCCATAAGCAACTACAACCTACACTTTGTGTAAAAAGATGAAGAGTAATGGTGTTAGTACAAGAATGCACTAAGTATTATAACCATGCAAAAACATGATTTAAAGAGGAGATTTGGTTGGAAACCATGCATCATGCCTTTTTAGAGAAACTTCATAAATGTTAATTCAATAGACATAACATAGACCACATATACAATTATACCCATGGAAACCATTTATCACAACTAAGGTATATTCAATATAGAACATACATTACTTTTATTTTTATCTTAAATATTTCCTTAAGAAACCCTTAAATAATACATAATATAATGTATCATCTTAAGGTCACAAAAAATGATATTTTTTATAAGCTTCATCAATCAAACCACATATATTAAAAATGTCAAAAGCACATCATAGTGCATAATCTTCACATGACAACAATCACCTAAGACAACCCCAAACTCAAACTAGTGCAATGTGCAAGTAGAATCTCATAATACTACCCACACCAAGTGATCCTAGGAAGACACCCTGAACTAGGCACATCATAGTCAAAAACTCACAACATGTTCATTTATCATTAGGCATCAGGCCAACATAGTTCATTAATGTTCACATAAGAATTCCCTCAATCAGTACCTATTATTCATTACCAATTTAATACATATCATAGGTAAACCACCCTGACAACCCTTTCACAAGTTTACTTGTGCAATGTACACATGGAGTCCCATTCCTCCACATATACAAAGAGAACACATTAAGAAGTCATAAATGTAATTCACATGCATAATCATACTTCATATATTGATATAAGAAAAGTCAATTTTAACATTCATTCATACTAATCATACTTAAACATAAGTATTTCTTCCATAAGAGACTTTAATCCTATCCTCTCTTAAGGACCACATGTGCAATGCATGGGTAGGGTCCATAGTACTACCTATGCTAAGTAAATTTTTTAAAGAGTTATGAGTAAAGTTCATATTCTTATTCTAGTTAATTTTTTAACTTTTGGGAGAAATAGCCATACCTACCATAGACCATGTGAGCTATATGGAATCCGGTGTTCTACTCCCACAACAAAAAAAGAGGGTACTTCTTGCCAAGGGAGGATCTTCATACATAATAGCTATCTAAGGGATCCACTAAGTTAAGATGTAAAGTGCCACTTAGTTATGGAACAAGGGGATTGCTACTAGAAACCTTGACTTGCTAGACATGGAGGTTTCCATCTCATGATAAAACATCGATGTTGGGAACCCGGACTTGTTAAATTTGAAGGTTCTCTTGTGGGAATCCGGATTGCACTCTCATATTTCATTTTCACTTGGTGCTATGCTCAAACTTCCGTTTTAAACATCTTTAAGCCTTTACTTACCATGTATTCATAGAATAGGCTATATGGACTTAATCCCTCTTATATTATATAGCTCAAAGGTTGCTAAGATTAGAATGACCTTTTATCATAGAACCGACATTATGTGAGAATGTCCTTTCACATAATCTTAACATATTAATAACATAGTATAGTTTAGAGTACCATTGAGGAAACCTTTCAAGAGACTCACTTTCACTAGATTATCATAAATTTTATTCGTTCATACATTCATATGTGTGTAAACATATGTGAGAAAGCCTTTAACATAAACACCTATAGACAACACATGTTCATACTTCACTAGTCATATTTTTTTCATGAATAAGAAGATTTAAAGGTGCATATGAGAATTATCCTTTCAATAAACACCCTAAATATATCATACCTATAGTTATGCATGGGGTGTGTATGTACATATTGGTCCTCATAACGAAATAATAGAAACCATATTTGTATTGAGGGAAAATTCCCTTCAAAGGATCAAAACAAACTTACAATATCCCTCAAGTCACGAACAACTCATATATAGAGCACTTTAAGTATTCTAGACCACACACCCACATTTAATCATATGAGACAAGCGCACATTCAACATTTGAATAGATAAGTCCTAACATGCATAATATAATATATTGATATAGGAATCATATAGGTATCAGTAGTTCCACACAATTAATTATCACAATCAAGCATGTAGACCTTACCTTACCCTAACATTCTCATACACCTTATACTTCACATTATCAATACACCTTGATCATGATACTACCATTGAGGACACCACACATAAAATTCATGGAACACCTTCCTACTCATTTTCATAATAATAACAATTCAATTACATATATTGTGCTCAATTCCATGATCATATTATGTATATATATACGAAAAGTAAACACTGCCCCATAAGTGGATTAAACCATACAACATCAATTCATATACTATCAATTTGAATTTAGGTCATTTACCATTTCTCCAGGAAATGCTCAACATAAAAAACAATTCATAATAAATATATATAGATAACAATCGAATCTTACAATATGATTAATTTGTGTATAATTCATTAACGTAAAATCATATTCATAAAGACTCATATCATAGGTCGACTTCGAGAATAAGGAGGATCATGGGTTATTTAATAAATTCCATAGAAATATAATAAAAACACTAATTAATTATTTATTCATCATTATAATGACTTAGAAAATAATTTGACGATGAACCTGTTATTAGATTTAAAAGGGAGAAATTTGATCACAGAAACTCTTGGAAAATCCATGATAAACTCCTTGAATGAAAGGTTATCAAAGGATAAAGACATATCATACCTTATTGATTAAACACCCATAAAAGTTGGAGAAGAAATCATTTGAAAACACATCTTATAGCTTGATTCTGAGCTTCGCCATCAATGGAGTTATGAGAGAATCAATTTGGGATGGAAGGTTTTTGTTTTGAAGAATGAATTCTAATTCTAGGTTTAAGGGTTTTAACAAACTTAAAATACCAAAAAATAGATAAATTAACCTTACCCAAAATATCCAAAACACCCCTACACTTTATTTTACTTTTAGAAACGTCTAACTTGACTTTTAAACAACTCGACCAAATATCAGACATGGCTGTGCGTCTTGCAGTAATTTCCCAATCTTATTTCTGGAAACCATTTTGAGGCAGATAGGCTGATGGTGAGATCACAATTAAAAGAAATCTTTTAGCCTTTAAGTGTTGGGTATGCGAAGCTCGAGCATCTCTCAAAAGGGTATTGTCTGCATGTTGCCATGGTAGCCTCTTGGCGAAAGCTACGTTGGTCCTTAGGGAGTTGTACCCGAAAATTTTACCTTAGAGTCAACTATTAAGACACTAGGGTCACCTCCACTGATTTTGAACTCCACATGATACACCGAAACAAGGAAAACATACTAGTACACATTAGCACACAAATGTCTAGTTTTCGGACGTCTTGGTCATCCTTTTACGTTAGAACTTATGTGAGGCTCTAGTTCGTCCTGTTTTAATTTGAGGGTAGTTACAATAGCCCCCCACTTGGCAACATTTGTCCTCGAATGACACTTAAAACACTTCGAAGGACTCAATGACCCAACTAGCAGCTCAGAATAAACAATTAATACAACCTAACATTAAATGCACCAAACTTATGAGGAACACTAACTTCATATCATTATGCACTCAATGAAACACAAACAACTAGAAACTATCTCCACAACTCATAGTGCACACATGCTTCATCATACTTTTCGCCATTTGAAGGAACTACCTTCTGCAACTTTAGGCATGCTCATAATTTCATCATAAGGCCAGATATTCAATCGATTCCAGATCCACACATAGGCATGATCAATACTTCAACTCATGAGGGCATTAAGCAATTCATACTACATGCACATAACTCATGAGTACTGTAGATCAACAACAATCTTATCATTTAGTTATAATAGCATTAAGGACATGCATAACACTGTGATTTTTAGTTATGTTTAAGGAGGAACTACATTCTTCTAATCACATTATACACAGATGGAATCATAAACCTCATATTCAAGCATTTCACAAAGTTAATTATTTCAAGGATAAATTCTAAACTTCTAACCAAAGCATTTTCTTAGTCCCTTTCTTATGAAGTCAAAATGGCAGGTCATACCAAACACATCACAACATTAGGAACTTATATCACAAAATTTCAATTTATAGCATACAATAGTTTTAATGAACATGCATCATGTAGGAAAAGTATTATATATCATAGGCACATATCAATAATATTGGCTAGATACACCATAACTTCTATAAAGTGAGCCTACATTAACACTTCCAAACAACACAAAATCTCATATTCTTAGAGGGAATTTATTATTTCTCATTTTAAAGAAAGATCAACAAATCAATGGGGAGCAAAAAATACCCTCACATCAAAAGTGTAATCACGCATGTTCATCAAACCATCTCATGAAGTCAAAGGCACATTTACCATATTAGGATGATAAAAACATTAGAAACATGCAAATTACAAAAATTCCTTTTCCTATAATAAGAATATTCCAAAACATGCATAGTATAGTGTCATCTAGGACATGCATACCATATGGAGGACATGCAACTTATACTCATGTGAGAGACTCCAAGACATGAACTAGCTACTAGGAACTTGATGGTCTCAATCTTGAGTAAGAATAGAAGGAAAAAATATAGAGATATCCCAACCTTACTACTCAACTCATCATCCCCCGTGTAGGTCAAACATATCTAAGAGCAAATTATCTTACCTAGGAGCTCTTTAACTAACTAACCTTAGAAATGATGCAAACTTCCCCCCCCCCCCTTTGTATTTAAGCTTTATACAACTCTTTTAAGTATTACCACATACCACTCAAGTGACTGAACTATTTCTCACTAAATCGTAACTACACTCCATTAGGTGAGGATTTCAAGAATCCAAAAATGAGTATTTATGCCACTCAACTTCATATCTATCACAAAAAGTGGCTATCAACATGGATAAACTCAAGGAAGTTCAATGTAGGAATATTAAGGGAACTAAAACTTTACCATCTAGGCAAATTATCCCCCACTTGGGATGAGCTCAAACAACTCTTTATCACATCATACCATTTTTAGAGAAACCTCATGAACATTTATAAAATAGAAACAACATATAAAACATACACCATCATACACATGAAAACCATTTGTAATAATTGAGGTTTATTCAATAGACACCATGCATTTCCTTAAGCAACCCTTAAGTAATTCTTAATAAAAAGTATCACCTTAAGGTCACCAAAGATGATCTTTCATATAGTCCTTATAAGTTAACCCAAATATATTAATAAAGTCATAAGCACGTCATAAGGAATAATCCTTACCAAAGACAACCCCCAAGTCACAAAAGTGCAATGTGGAAGTAGCATCCCATCATATTTATTATACCAATTGATCCTAGGAAGCCACACTAGACTAGGCACATCATATTCAACAAGTCACAACATGTTCATTTATCATTAGACAAAAGACCAATATACTTCATTATGTTCCGATAAGAACTCCCTCATTCATTACCTCTTATTTATAACCCATTTAATACATATCATAGGTACACAAACCTCACAATACTTTCACAAGTTTACTTGTGCAATGTATACATGGAATCTGATTCATCCACATATACTACGCAAACCCAATAAGAAGTCATAAATATAATTCACATGAATAATCATACTTCATATCTTGACATAAGCAAAGTCGATCTTAACATGCATTCATTCTGATTATACATAAAAATAAGTCTTTCTTCCATAAGACACTCAAATATTATCATCTCTTAAAGTCTAATGTACAATGCATGGGTATAGTCCATAGTCCTACCTATGATAAGTAAACTTCTCAAGGAGTTATGTCTTGAGTTCATATTCTTATCCTAGTTCATAACTTTCGGAAGGCATAGACATAACCGACATAAATCATGTGAACTACATGGAATCCGATGTTCTACTCCCACAGTGAAAAAAATGGTAATACTTCTTAAGGTAGAACATTCATATATAATAGTTATCTAGGTGAATATACTAATATAAGAACTTTGGGGCACATAGTTATGGAACATGAAGATTGCTAATAGAAACCTTAACTTTCTAGACGTGGAGGTTTCCATCTCATCAGACAACATATTTTTTGGGAACCCGGATTTCTAAATGTGAAGATTCTCGTGTGGGAAGCTGGACTTACTAAACTTGAAGCCCACACTCTCATATTTCATTTTCACTTTATGCTAAACTCAAACCCCCTTTTTAAACATCTTTAAGCCTTTGCTTACCATTTCTTCATAGATGAGGCTTTAGGGACTTAAATCCCTCATATATCATATAGCTCAAAGGTTGCAAAGATTAGAATGACCTTTCATAATATAACCTACATTATGTGAGAATGTACTTTTACATAATCATAACATATTCATAACATAGTCTAGTATTGATGAAATTGAGGAAACATTTCAAGAGACTCACTTTCACTAGATTATCATAAACCTTTTCATTCATACATATGTTAGAATGCCTTTAAAATAAACACCGTTAGATAACACATGTCCATACTTCACTAATCATATACTTTTCATGCATAATAAAATACAAAGGTGTATATGATAATTATCCTGTCAATCAACACCCCAAATATATCATTCACATAGTTATGTATGGGGTTGTGTGGGCACATATTTGTCCTCATAATGACATAATAGAAAAGATATTGGTAGTTAGGGAAACTTCCATTCAAAGAATCACAACACATTTAAAATATCCCTCAAGTAATAAACAACTCATATATATAGCATTTTAAGGGACTCTAGACCACACACACCCATTTCATCATAGGAGACAATAACACATTCAACATTTTGAATAGAAAACTCCTAACATGCTCAAGATCACATATTCATACAGGGATCATATTTGTAGGGGTTGTTCCACACTAGTAATTATCATATTAAAGCATGTAGACCTTACCATACCCTACCATTCTCATACATCTTATATTTCACCTGATCAATACAACTTAATCGTGATACTACATTGAGAACAACATACATAACATTTATGGAATACATTCCTACTCATGATCATTATAATAGCAATTTACTTTACATGTATTTCCCCCAAGGCCAATGATCACAACGTGTATAGATAGACAAGATGTAAACACAACATCTATAAACATATCAAACCATACAACATCAATTCACATACTATTGACTAGAAACTAGGTCGCTTATAATTTTCCAATCCATGATCAACATAGATAAATCCTCCACAATTCATAATCAATATATATATATATATATATATATATATATATATATATATATATATATATATATATAAATTGAATCTAACAATATAATCAATTCGAGTACAATTCATTAACATAAAATAATATTTGCAAAGATCCGCATCATATTCCAATTTTGAGAATTAGGAGAATCATGGGTTATTTAATAAATATCATAGTAAATCATCATGAAAACACTAATTCATCATTTATTCATCATCAAAACTTAGAAATTCTTTTTACAAGGAACTCTTGCTTTGATTGAAAATGGGAAACTTTGATCATAGAATATCTTTGGAGAATCATTGGTAAAACTTCTTGAATGAAACGTTATCCAAGGATAAAGAGTTACCGTACATTATTGATTGAAGAACGATAAAAATTGGAAAAGGAATCAGTTGAAAACCCATCTCATATATTGATCTTGAGCTTAGCCTCCAACGGAGTTTTGAGAAAAATTATTTGTGAGAGAAGGGTTTTATTTTGAAAAATGAATTATAATGCTAGGCTTAGGGGTTTTATTTGACTTAAAATACCTAAAAATAGATAAAAATGACCATCCACCGAATAGCCAAAAAAATACCTACAATTTATTGTACTTTTAAAAACGTCCAACTTGACTTTTATACGACGCGACCAAATTTTTGACATGGATGTGCATCACGGAGGCACTTCCCTATCTTGTTTCATAAAATAATTTTGAGACAGAAAGGTTCTTGAGGAGTCCGTAATGCAATGTCAACATTTTTCCATTATGTTTCGGGCATTCGGCGTGCGAGCACCTCCCTTTAAGGGTTCTTCTTGCATGATGCCTTTGCAGCCTCTTGGCCAAAGCTTGGGTCGTCCTCAAGGACCCTTATGTTGGTCCTTGGGTAGTCTTGCCCAAAGTTTTTGACCCTAAACTCAATTATTAAAATAGTAGGGTAACCTCCACTTATTTAAGACTCCAAACAACACACCGAGACAAGGAAAACATACTAGAACACACTAGCATACAAAAGACTAGTTTTGAGACATCTTCGTCATCCTTTAACGTTAGACTTTCAAAATCTTTAATACTGACTCCAAAGGATGAACTTCATTATTTTAAAAATTTATTAACCCATAAAAATTATGTGAGGCTCTAGGTCATCCTAATTCATTTTGAGTGTTGTACATTTCTTAAGGAGTTCTACATGGTGTAAGGGTAGGTATGGGACTTCTATTACACATTGCACTTGTGAGATCCTAAGAGATGGTTGTAGTAGTGTTATTTTGGTAACTATGTTGATTGAAAAATATGTATTTTAATATATGGTTGATCTTTATGAATATTTTAAGTTATGATGAAATATGAGATTATGAAGGTATGTATGAAGTCTGTTGCTTAATATGATACTTATCTTTGGATAGGGTCATGGGATTCTATTCTTTGCATTGCACAAGTATAGCTTGGGCTGTCTACATTTTGAGAGGATATTATATTGGGTTGGCTTATAATGCTTCACTTATGTACATAATGTTTTTAATCGATAAAAAGCATGTTCCTTTTATGCATGTTTCAATGGTTTTATGCATAGAAGTCATACTTAGTATGTGTGATGTATTAACCCATATTTTTTCCCTTTTCCCAAATATTATAGGTTCAGGTCGTTTAGGATATTTCAAGGCAATTTCTCAAGACACTTGGTTTTGCTTCTCCAAGTTGGTGACTCCTCATCCAAGGACAAGACCCTTATGTTCTAGCTATTAGTTCTTTTGGTTATGTTGGAAGTCATTGTTGTATTTCTTATTTCTAGACTTCTCCTTGATGTAAGGCCTAAGTCCCAATTTCTACACTTTAATGTCTAGATGGTAAGTGAGATTCTATTTTTCATATATTAAATTGAACTTCCAAAGTAAAAGTTTCAACTTTTTCCGCATTTTTATACTATGTTACATGAGATGAAGAATTTTAAGGGATTGTATAAGTCATCTTCAAGGGCGAATATGTCGGTAATGACTAGGGGTTGCTCTCTGGTCGTTACATACTTGGTACCAGAGTATAATGTTCAGAATATTATAGGATTAATGTAACAAAATAACGCATCGAGTAGAGTCTTGTTCATGGGTGTGAACCACTCCACACTTATCAATGAAAGATTCTGAGATACTATGGAACTTTAACTCTGTTGACATACATTAGGCGTTCTTAAAAGTCTTAGCTCTATCCACTCCTTCCTTATATTCCTTTTCTTATGATTAAAGGCAATTAATACAAGAAATTGTAATTGTCAAAGGACCGAGGAAGATTATGTGAATGAGGTAGTTCCTCCTCAAGCTCCTCTAAACCCTTAAATTCCTATTGAAGAAGTGTCTATGTCTAATGTCGAGATAAGGGCAGATATTAATAGTTTGACTCAAGTGTTGGAAACTCAAGTGTCTAGGGACACTAAGGTGCAAGTCAACCCCAATGGTAGCACTATCATTTCTAGGATTGGGGATTTCACAAGGATAAATCCCCTTACATTATTTGGCTCCAAAGTGGAGGAGGACCCGCAAGTGTTCATGGATGAAGTTTCCAAGGTGATAGATATTGTGGGTGTCTCTTCACAAGAAAAGGAGGAACTATCTGCCCATCAATTAAACATGTGGCTCAATTTTGGTATGAGTAATGGAAAGAAAAGAGGCCTATTAGAGAAAGTCCGGTTGGTTGGGCATCATTCAAGACGAATTTTCTTGATAGGTTATTCCCCTTGGAATTAAGGGAGAGAAAATGCAAGAATTCATCAATCTTTTTCAAGGGGGTATGAGTTTGAAGGATTATAGCCTCAAATTCTCGACTATCCAAACATGTTCCTACTATGGTAGCGAAATTTATGACTAAGATGAACTTATAAACATATCCAACCTTGTGGTTAATGAATGTAGGTTGGCTATGTTGATTACTAGTATGTACATATTTCTTCTCATTGTTCATGCCAAAAAAATTAAGGAGCAAAATCTTAAGCAAGTTAGTAAGGAGTTGAAGAGGATAAAGGTTGAAGATGGAAATTTTTCAAAGGCTAGGTTTGAGATTCATTATAAGCCAAAGTTAAAGAAGAGGTTCCTAAAACAAGGTTCTCCTATCCTTCCAAGGTCCAACAATAGTAAGGTGTCAATCCTCAATCCAAGAGGTGGTGCTTCTTATGTACAGAAGCCTATTTGTGCTAAGTGTGTGCAGCGACCCTCATAATAAACTAGGTTGAATTAGAGCTTTGTTTATGTTTCATGAGTTAATAATGTGTTGAAATAGTTAATTTTAGGGTTTGAAGTTAGTTTGGTAAGCTTGAAAGTCAAACGCCAAGGGACGACCAAGACATTCGGAAACTAGTCTTGTGTGTATGATAGTGTGTTCTTATTTGTTGTGCTTTTTTTGGTATTTTTTGGAGTATAAAACAATTTGGGATGACCCTAGAAACAACAAATACATACAAAGGGTCAAACCGTTCGAGTATGACTCCCCAGGTACCACCTTAAGGGTCACCAAGGAGGACCCAAACGTTGGCTAAGGAAGCTGCCGGGCAGACAAGATGTGGAGCCAACGGCGCGTTGCACCTGCAACACTTGAAGGGAAAATGTTTCCCTGCGACGTGGATCCAATACGTACCATTGTCTCCAAAAATAAATTCTAGAACCAAGATCTGGATGTGACCCCACGACACGTCGCCATGACCCAGTTTTGGTCTCCTCGTTTTTAACTCAAATTAGACTTTGGAAAAGGGTCCAGCTAGTGTAGGGGTCTTTTGGGAACTTGTAAGATTATTTATTGACGGTTTTAAGGTCACTTTAAAACCCAAATTCACCCATAAAATCAAAACCCTCAACTTCTAAAGGAAACCTTTCCAAAACCTTTACTTGAAAATCCTCAATTGAAGAAGCTTTGAAGCTCCAAGGAAGAAGATCAAAATTCTCCAATTTTCTTCACTAACTCTCGTGGTTTTTCTCCTTTTAAGGTATGGTAGTTCATCCTTGAATCTTATTTCACTCAAGGGGTCATTCCTAAGATTTTTCAAAAAGGTTTCAAACTCCAAATTCTACTATTTTTTCTGAATGGGTCTTCGACTAAAAATGTTTTAATGAATCAAATATATTAACTTTTATGCTAGTTGATGATTTTAAGGTCAAAACCCCAATTAACCCATGCTCATGCATATTCACAACTTATGACTTATGAAATGGGTTTATATTATTTTAATAGATAATGTTAGAGTTGTGTTTCTTATATTATATTGTAGGGTACCTACTCTCTTATTATACTTTATTAAGATTATTTTGTGAAATTTTGAAAATGGTGGTAAAGGATTGGATGAAAGGTAAGTTGATCTATGTTGCTTAGTTTTTTATTGAATTCCCAAGAGCTTTCTACGATATATTGGAGGTTGGATAGTCTTCGTGATTTTGGATGGAGTATTCAAAGATAACCTCTTGGGATAAGTTCCCTGTATTAGTTAAGATGTGGTGCTAGATAGTTTCCCTTAACCTATAGTCAATGAATGTTCAAAAATCCATGGGGGAGTTATGCTTAGCACTGAGAGGATCCGAAGAGTGGGTCGATGCTCTGCATGAGTAGAGGTGTTGTATCCAAGGTACCTCTTGATATTAGTGATCTTCGTTAGTAGAGATGTGTTACTTTGAAGAAATCTCATTATCCTGTAACTATACCCCGTATAGGTGTAGATATTGGATAATCTATGTAAAGGCTAAGAGTATGACCCTACCTTAGGCAAGTGAGGATCCATCATTTGGTAGGGGTTAATACCGGAATTTCATGTCCAACTCTTATGGTCTTTGTCAGTTAAAGCTAGCCCCTTCAGATATATGTTATGAACCATGTCTTCTTAAGGTTTTACTACCTACGATAGGTGGTGGAATGGGACGTTATCTATCGATTGCACAAGTAGACATTTGGAGGGAGTCTTGATGTGTCCTAAAATGAAAATTTATGAATGGGTCTTATATAATATTAATGAAGTAACGTTACTTTATGATTGATGTTAAGAGAGCATATGGATATTATATCCTTTATTATGAAAGCTATGTTTATGATGAATATGATGTGATATGATGTGCCTAGTCTAAGGGAATTTTCAAGGATAACTAAGGTGGGAGTAGTATCATGGGATGCTACTTTCCTATTGCAATGAGTGTAAGTTGGGGGTTGTCTTGGAGGATGATTTTTATGTGAAGTTCCTAAATGCATGTATGTTTCTTCTAGTATCCTTAGTAAGGAATGTTGACTTATTAAATAAAATTAAGCATGCTTATCTTTTGTAGTCTTAAGGATCACTTGAGTGTGTATTGAAGATATTGTATGGGCGGTTTCTTCACATCTTACCTTAGTAAGTCTTAGGATAACTTTTTATAGGAAAAGTCTATATGATATGGGATTACTGTTAAATATGACATTATATTGAAGTTATGGATGTTTTACCTTATATGTTAAATTATGATTTACATGATGTTTTGTGGCTTGATTCATGAAGGTTTTACTAAAACAACATGAAAGGATTGTTTAAACTAAAAAGTCCTCTTTTACATGCTTTTGCATAATTTCATACTTAGCACACTGTTTGTACTAACCCTATACTCTTTTATATTCCAAATTATAGGTGTAAGGAAAGTGAAGGGTTTTAGAAGGTAAAGCTTGGGAAGTTTGCTTCTCTCAAGATTGGTATGTCATCATATGTTCGAGGAAATAGACTATATTTCTTTTAGTTTCTTCATTTAAGATTTGTATAGGACTTAGTATGTTTCTTTCAGTGTAAAGGGTCATGAATCTTTGATGTTTAAGACGTCTCTAAGTTGTCTTATGAAGATGAGACTTGTTCCTTAGTTCTTATAAAAGAGTTTCTTAATATTTATGTTGTGAAAAGTTTGAATTCCGCACTACTTTTCACACCTATGTAATGACTAATAAATAAGATGCTTATACAAGACCACCGACAGGTTGACGGTACGGGTAACTTCAGTAGGGTTCTCTCCGGTCATTACGGTGTGGTAGAAAACATAAAGGCAAGTTCCTAGTTGGATCGGGTAATTACTATAGTTGTAGTAAGAGTAGAGGGACTGCCCTATTTAAAAGTCTCAAGGAAGGGAAAATTTTCAAATACAAGAAAGTGGTCTGAATTCTAGTACTCCTAAGAAGAACCACTTATATGATCTTTACTTCCGAGGTGATCAAGATCACTCTCCCGATGTTATTACTGGTATGTTGCAAGTATTTTCAATAAATGCTTATGCATTATTGGATCCAAGTGACACTTTCTCTTTTGTAACTCCTTTAGTGGCTATGAAATTTGATATGTTTCCCGATTTTGTAGATGAACCCTTTTTGGCTTCTTACCCGATGGGTGATTCCCTAGTTGCTAGAAGAGTCAATAAGGGTTTTATTATTTTTTCCCAATAGAGTCATATTGATTGATTTGATAGAACTTGATATGTTAGATTTTGACGTTATTTTGGGGATGGATTGGCTACATGTTTGTATTATTTCCATTGATTGTACAACTCGTGTAGTAAAAATTCAATTTCCTAATGAACCCGTTTTAGAACGGAAATGGGGAAACTTAGATCCAAAAAGTAAAATAAATTCATATCTTAGTTCTTGTAAATTGATTTCTAAGGGATTTCCCTATAATATTGTGAGAGTTAAGGATCTTGACTCCGAGACTCCTCCATTATAGTCGTTCCCCGTAGTGATGGATTTTCTAGAAGTCTTTCTCCATGACTTGCCTTGAATTCCTCCTTAATGGGAACTGTATTTCAACATTGATTACCGGATACAAAATTCCATCTCAATCCCTCCTTACCGAATGGCCTCGGGAGAGTTGAAATAATTAAAGGCTCAACTTAAGGATTTCTTATATAAGGTTTTATTCAACCAAACATATCTCCATGGCGTGCCCCCGTGCTATTTGTGAAAATAAAATATGGTTCTCTTCGTATGTGTATTGGCCACCAGAATTGAACAAGGTCACCATGAGGAATAAATATCCACTCCCTATGATTGATGATTTGGTTGACCAACTCCAACGAGCGAGTTACTTTTCAAAAATTGACGTAAGATTGGTTTACCACCAACTTAGTGTGAAAGGTGTTGTTATTATGAAAATAGCCTTTCGAACAATATATGGTCATTTTAAATTCTTAGTTATGTCTTTTGGTGTAACAAATTCCCCAAAGGCTTTCATGGACCTTATGAATTGAGTTTATAGAAGTCTTCTGGATTTTTTTGTGATTGTCTTTATTAAGATATCTTGATACACTCTAATAGCGAAAATGATCATATGAACCATTTGATGATAGTTTTGCAAGTCCTCAAGGATAACCAACTTTTCGTTACATCTAGTAAATGTGAATTTCGGTTGCGATAAATTGTTTTTTTGTCACAGTGTCTCTAGTGAAGGCGTAGAGGTCGATCTAAGAAAGACAGATGTGGTCAAAAGTTGGCCTAGACATTCGAGTCCTACCAACATCTAAAGTTTTTTGGGTTTTGTTTGGTACTATAAGAGGTTTTTTAGTGATTTTAATCTATCACATCTCCATTAATGGCCTTGACCCAAAAAAGATCCAAGTTTGATTGGTCGGAATCATGTGAAAAAAACTTCCAATTATTTAGAGATAAACTCACCTACGCTTCATTGTTGACCTTACAAGAGGGTTTGAGTGGTCTATTATGATGCATCCTGAGTAGGTTTGGGTTGTGTCCTCACACAACATGGAAAGGTGATAGTGTATGCCTCTAGACAACTCAAGGTTCATGAGAAAAACTACTGGACTCGTGACCTTGAACTAGGTGTCATAATGTTTACTTTGAGAATATGGAGACAATACCTATATGGAGTTCATGTATTTATGTTCATCGATCATATGAGTATCCAATATGTGTTCACTCAAAAAGACTTGAATCTACGTCAAATAAGGTCATTAGACTTTTAAAAGTATTATGATATGACAGTCTTTTACCACCTGAGGAAAGCTAATGTGGTTGTGAATGCATTAAGTTGAATGTCTATTGGTAGTGTGACTCATGTTGTTGATCATAAGAAGGAGTTAGTAGAATATGCACATAGGTTGGCCCGGTTAGGTGTTCGACTAGAAGAATCTCCAAAGGGTGCTTTCATGGTTTGTCACAACTCCGAGTCATCTTTAGTGGTTGAGGTAAAGTCTAAGCAAAATCTTCATCCTCTACTGATGGAATTGAAGGAATCAATTCTTATAAATCTATAAAACTTTCTCTCGAAGAGAAGATTGGGTGCTTAGGCACCAAGGAAGCTTATGTGTACCGGATGAGGATGGCCTAAGGGAAATAATCTTAGAAGAGGTCCATGAGTCACAATATACCATCTATCCAGCGGCAACCAAAATGTATCGTGACTTACGCAAGATTTGTTGATGGAATGGAATGAACGGGTACATAGAAAATTTTATGGCTAGAAGTTCAAATTGCCAACAAGTCAAGACAAAGCACCAAGGAGCGAGAGGTCTAAATCAAGATATTGATATCCCCACTTGGAATTTTGTAGATGTCAACATGTACTTCGTGGTAGGTTTGCCTTGTACCCGTAGGCAACATGACTCCATTTAAGTTGTTTTTTATAAGTTGAATAAATAAACCCATTTTCTTCCCTTCAAGGTTTTTTATTTAGCGAAAGATTATTCTAGATTGTACATTAAGGATATCGTATATTTGCATGGGCCTCTTTGTGAATCATTTTGGATAGAGGTGTCCAATTTACTTCCAACTTTTAGAGGACTATCTGAATTGGGTTAGGTACTAAAATGAAACTTAGTACGTCATTTCACCCTCAAACGTATGGTCAAGCAATGCGCACCATCTAAACCCTAGAGGACATGTTGAGAGAGTGTGTTTTTGACTTCAAAGGTAATTTGGATGACGACCCACCTATGATAGAACTTTCCAACAAAAATATCTCCCATTGGTGTATTTCGATGGCAATATTGAATCACTTTATGGTAGGAGGTGTTGGTCTCTGTTTGGGTGGTTTGAAGTGGGTAAATTTGCTCTTCTTGGTCCCGAGGTAGTTTATGAGGCCACAAAAAAGTTTGAATTATAAGAGATAGGTTAAAAACAACTTATAGTCGGAAAAAGTCATATACCAACAATAGAAAGAGGGATGTTGAGTTTGAAATAGATTATTGGGTCTACCTAAATATTTCACCCATGAAAGGGGTGATGAGGTTTGGTAAGGAGGGGAAACTTAGTACCCGGTATGTGGGACATTATAAAATCTTGAAAAGAGATTGAAAAGATGCTTATAAGTTGAAATTGCAAAATGAATTGGCCCCAGTTCACCCGGTATTCCACGTTTCTATGCTCAACAAATGTATAAGTGACCCATTTCTATTCTCCCTCTATAAGGTTTGGGGGTGCGAGAACCTTTTTTCTAAAGAAGTTCCAGTTGAGATCTTAGATTTTCAAGATAATAAATTGAGGAATAAAGAGGTTGCCCCCGTAAAAGTCCTACGGAGAAACCATCTAGTTAAGGGTTCAACATGGGAGGCCGAGGCCAACATGATGTCCCGCATTCCTCATCTTTTTCCTCTTACTCCTAGCGAAACTTGAGGTTAGTAGTTTCCCTTAAATTAGAGTTTTTTATAATGTTTAACTCATCATGGGATTTTTGTATAACGTTTAACTCATCATGGTTTTCTAATATGTGAACATTCTCGTAGAACTTCATGCTTAAATTGAGTTTTCATGATTATGTTCCTCATAGTAGAGTTGTACTTATATGTATTGTCTTATATGGTTCTCATGAGAGTACTATTTATCATGTTTAATGTTATTTTGAGAAGAAATTAGCATGTTAACTCTTTAATGGTCATATTAAGATCATGTATTAATGGAGAAGGTAGTTCCTCTTTGTATGATATAAAATGATGGGTTTTTGTATGTGATGAGTTGTGGATTAAGCTCGTATGTTTTCATCCTATGATTATGTGTTCAAAGCAGTTGAGAATTCCTCCAATGATCTGTGATTACTTTATTGCTTGTTGTAGGGGTGGTAGTGTTGAGTCTTTTTTCCCCTGTAAAATGTTTAAGGTGTCATTCACGAAAGAATGTTTCCTAAAGGGGGTGGGGGTATTTTAGCATCCAGGAAATTATATGACCTAAGTTAGAGACTAACCTAATGAATTATGACCTAAAACAGAGGTACTCAAAGTCCTATGTGTTTGGTGAAAGAGTCTTGGAAGTTTGAAAGGTTGAAAGATGAACAATGAAGAAGAAATTCGATAAGGACGGAATCTGACATATGCTCCGCGCAATGCACATATATCCAGATCTTTAAAACTTTAGCTCCGAGTCGCGGAGGCACTAAAACAAGGTATTTTGCCTCAAAAACATTTTTGAAAAAGGAATTTGGACCCTTCTGCGCATCTCGGACCCACCTTCAATTCTTGATAATTTTGGGATTTAATGAAAAGTCAAGTTGACTTTTGTTTTAAGGTCCAACAAGTGTATGGGTGTTTTGGGAATATTGGAGGGCTAATATATATAGGTTTTAGTCATTTTACACCCATTCCTCAATGAAAAATGAAAAACACTCAATTAGAAGGCAAAAAAATATTGAATTTTTCTCTCTCGCTCCTAAACCTCCATTTAAGAACTTTAGAACTCCCAGAAGAGGATCAATTCTCAAAGGATTCAACTCAATATCGTGGCTAAATCTTTATTAAGATATGATTTATTCCACTATTGGAATTCCTTTCCCAAGAGGTCACTCCAAAGTTTTTTTCAAAAATCCCCGAAAATCTAGGGTTTTTCACTACACATGGGTCTTTTTTGAAAAACAACATCATGAGTCAATTATGATGAATTATGATTACTTATGGTTTTTTAGGTGTATAATGATGGATAATTGTTATTGTTCACTTTGAATTCCCTTGGACCCACGTTCTTCCCCAATTTCATAAATCTTTCATAGGATATGGTGAATGGATTGAAGATAATGAATATATCAATAGTTTATATTGATGTTAGCTAGGTTATTGATCTATAAATGACCTTTTTTATGTATTTTTTTATGCATTGTTAGGTGATTGAAGTATGAAGACCCATGAAGGGCAAGAAGGTATTGCTGTTGGTTCTTACTTGAACTCAATTTTGAAAGATAAATTAGTTAGATAGTAATGATGTTATATCTAATGTGTTATTGTAGTGTTAATGACAAGGTCCCATCATCTTTAAACATATATCCTTAATTAGCTATAAAGTATGTATTTATGTTATGGTATGATTTTATATGATTGAAAGGTAGTTCTTAAGATTATAATGAAATGTTAAAATGGAAGGTTTATTAACTTGCTACAGTTTATAAGGTGAAAGGATTGTTCTCACTTATGAACCTCTATGAGCTATTTTGAAGAGATGTATGCATAAGGGTCTAGTAATGTCTAATGTAAACTTGTGTGGTGACAAAAGATGATTACTAAAGGTAATAGATCCTTCTCACTGAAAGGCCCTGTAAATTAATGGGGGTCTCTCATTTAGTAAGTTCGACTCCCAAAATGGGTTTCCTCATGTTTAACAAGTCCAGATTTTCCAACATATGTGTTGTCTCATGAGATGGAAACCCCCACATTTAGAAATTTAGGGTTTATTGTAAAAATCTCTTTGACCCTTAACTACATAGCCACATAGGGCTCTAGCTTAGTGGATCCACCTAGATAGCTATGTACAAAATGTTACACCTTAGCCAAGTGCTAACCCTCTCTTTTTGGTGTGGGAGTAGAACATAGGATTCCATGTAGCTTACATGATCTAATGTCGATTATTTCAACCTCTTTCCCTAATGTAAAAGTAAATGAATCACGAATATTTAGGAACTCTTAATAGGGCTTTCTTAAGGAGTTCTACATAGTGTAATGGAGGGTATGAGACTTCTCTTACACATTGAACTTGTGGGATCCTAAGAAATGCTTGTAGTAGTATTATTTTGTGATTATGTTTATTACGACTTATATATGTTAAGTTGTGTGTGATGTTTATTAATATGGCAAGTCATGATAAAATATGAGATTATCAAGTTATGGATGAAGTAGGTTGTTTAATGTGATACTTAGATTTTGATAGGGTCATGGGATTCTATTCTTTGCATTACACACGTATAGCTTGGGTTGTCTACATGTTGAGATGATATTATGTTGGGTTGGCTTATAACGCTTAACTTTTGTGCATATTGGGTTTAATTGATAAAAAACATGTTTTGACTAAAATGTCCTTTTATGAATGTTTCAATGGTTTTTATGCATAGAATCCATACTTAGTACATGTGATGTACTAACCCATATTTTCTTCCCTTTTTCCCAAGAATTGTAGGTTCAGGCCTTTAAGGAGATTTCAAGTCTATTTCTCAAGACACTTGGATTTGCTTCTCCAAATTGGTGAGTCCTAATTTCCATTGACAAGACCCTTATTTTCTAGATTTTAGTTCCTTTTCTTATATTGGCCGACATTGTTGTATTACCAATTTATAGAATTCTCATTGATGTAAAGTCTAAGTCCCAATTTCTACAATTACAAGAGGAAACATTCATGCATTTAAGAACTTCACATCAGACCATCCTCTAAGACAACCCCCCAAGTTACGCTAGTGAAATGTGAAATAGCATCTCATACTTCTACTCCCACTTAGTGACCCTTAGGAATCACTATAGACTAGGCATATCACATTTAATCATTTACATAGCCTTCATCGACATTAGACAGAAGATCAACATGCTTCATTAACATTAGTCTTATAATCAACATGCTTCATTAACATCATATGGTAACCCATTCATTTATCTTAATTACAAGGACGAACTAAGACTTCCACTAAATTTCTACTTTTGCAAAGCATATATGGTTCCCCATTCAACCACAGGTAAGTAGTACACCCTTAGGAAGAACTAGTTTATTACGTTCATTTGTGGAAGCTTGATTTAAACGACATAGACCACGAGAGCTTGACATGAAATCCCATTATTAACCCCTACCAGATGAGGGATCCCTACTTTCCTAAGGTAGGGTCATTCTTTTAGCCTTTACATGGATCACCGATAGCTAAACCTATACGGGCACATAGTTAAGGGATAAAGAGATCCCTTATAAGTACTACATCTCAAATCACGGAGTGTGGTCATCTAAAGAGGTATATTAGACTCAACATCTCTAATCACGAAGAGTATCTACCCCTTAGTGAAATCCTCTCGATGTTAAGCATAAATCCCAATGGAAATGTAAACATTCATTACTTTCATTAGCGATAGGTTAAGAGATTCTACCAAGTACTACATCTCAAATTTTTTATCATTAATTTATTGGAGATCTCTTAATAAATAGTGAGGTTGCTACTAGACACTACATCTCAACTCACGAAGAGAGTCCACCCCAAAATCCCCCTTTTTTATTCATTAGAGTTCTATTGAGAAAACCTTTCGGTAAACTCTCATTTATTACATTTTCATTAGCTTTATTCATCATTATTTACGCGCTATCATACTTCACATTCACAAATTCTTCAACTAGTCATAACATATTCAATAAACACATCCATTACTTCATAAGACATCTCTATGCATATACATCATAACATCACTTTACTTATCATTCAATGACTTCAAGGCCCTAATCACAATTCACATATACATTTATATATATCAAGTAAACATTGTCACCATAAGTGGACCATACCACACAAGATAAATTTAAGAAGACTAGAAAAATTGAGGTCAACTTACACTTCGTCCAAGCCTCGATCACCTTGATTCAATTATCAAACAATTCACCATAATAGGCATAATTGGTAGTAAATAATCATAATACAACATAGAATAAACACAATTCGAAAAATATCCAATCATATTCATCAAACCCACTTCATAAGCAAAAATTAGAGAATTAGGATTATCATGGGTTGGTGGAATTTTTTTTATAATAAATTAATCAATTAATATTGAAAACATAATAATGCATCCATTAAAACCTTTTTCATGCAAGATCACATGCTTAGAATACGAAATAATATAGTTTAGGATTTTGAAACCTTTTTAAAAATAAGCCTTTGGATTTGATACTTGAATAGGAGAAGAATCAAGAATGAACTACCATACTTATTAAAATAAAAATCAGGAAAATTGTTGAAGAAACCACTGAAAATCTTCAATCCTAGTTTCACCTTGAGTTTAAGCTCCAATAGAGTCTTGAGAGAGTTTTTTAGGAGTGGGTTTTGACATTTAAATGAAGTCTAAAATTAGGTTAAATGTATAAAAAAACATAAAATATATAAAACACCTAAAATAACCGTGTAGGACTTAATTAGGATGTGGGGTCAATTGGCCGAACCATTGCAGAAACTACAGGTGGTGACCTACAACTACCACCTACGAATTGTAGGTGGTCTGACGGGGTTGTCCTGCAACTTCATGGTTCTGAAACGAGGATCCTCAAAGTTGGGTATAATCTCCCACAACTAAGTGTGGAGCGACGCCCCCACCTTTGGGACTTCACTTCTCCACCGTGGCATCACATGGATCGTAGATTGGGGCTGCTTTGGCAGGTTTATGGCAAATGTTTGGGTCCTCTTCAAGGACCCTTAGGGTGGTTATTGAGGAGGATTACCTATAAATTCAACCCTAAACATGACCATCTATATGTTGTCAGCCCCTCCTATCATTTTATGCACCAAACAATACATAAAATATGCAAAGGCACACAAGCACACACAAGACTAGTTTCCAAACGTCTTGGTCATTTTTCGACGTTTGACTTCCAAACTCGTCAAACATCCACCTAAATCTATTATTCATTATTTTTACACCTCAATAACTCATAAAACACATGATACGCTCTAGTTAATCATAGTCCGTTTTAAGGGTTGCAACAAACAATGTGTGATGACACCTAGAATTTTCCCTATTGATCCGGATGACTAAGTGATGCAAGCTCTTGAAATGATCTTAGGCAGAAATTCTAAAGAGTGAAACGATTTGACATTTTATACCTCTTATGTGGTCAACCTTTTGAGTTCATGAATTTTGCTTGAACATCTTTTGAGCCTTAGATTTTTATTGGAAAAACATTATGCAATTGTAACCCTCTCTTTAACATTCATCCTTAATCCTCATGAAGTGTGTCTTATTTTAATAGCCAACTTTATCCAAAAGCCTAAGTTAGGGGTGTGATTAAAAGAGAAGGTAAATCATGAAAGCAAATAAGTCTCCCTTGATCCATGATTTTGATAAAGATGAAACCCCTTCATACAAAAAAAGGAGAGAAGAAAAAAAGGAAAAAAAATACTTGTTAAATTGAGAAATAAAGTTACGAAAGTTGCAAAAGAAATGGGGCATCCAACATTCCATGGAAAATGAATAATAGGGTGAATCTCGAGCATGAGTGTGAATGTTGAAAAAAGGATAGAAAGTGAAGTTCGTACCATATTTCATGAGGATAAGAACAACTGAACCTAAATTACCATACATTTATACCTAGCCCTGTTAAAACCAATAAAAAGAGATTTTTGATCTTTAGTGAGCTGAAGCGAGAGTTGATTGGAAAATAAGGGCAAAATTATGGGTGAAGTCATGCATTGTTCATTTTTGTGAGTGCGAGAGTTCTTTATGATTCCGGCGCTTTAAATTGATAAAGAATAGTGTGTGATATGAAATAATTTTATGTGTGAGGGCACTGAACTACCTTTGTTGAGCTTGAACTTGCATTTCAAATATTGTGAACTAAGGAATCATTGGTAATGGTGAGTCACAACTTGAACCTTTGTGTGCAAAATTGATGCTTTCATAAGTAAGTTTGAGTATTTTTATATGCATTCATGATTGAGTCTTGTGTAGTACTGATTGAGACATCCTTTTTGAACTTCTGAACTTGAGTTTCACTTGAGGACAAACAAAAATTTATGTTAGGGGTGCTGATGAGTCCTAGATTTCGACTCATTTAGGGCTTTATTTTTATAGATTTAGTTTCCTCAAATACTTATTTGTGCCAATAATTGATGTAAAACCTTTTATTTCTAGGTCTATGATTGAGGAACAATGCAAGGACACTAATTTGCAATAAGGAATAAAGTGAGCTGAAAGAATAAAGAAAAGAAAGTTTTTGATCGCCGTCTACTTGACGAGAGAGAGGTTTGAAAACTAAGCTTATTGATTGAGGGTCAGTGGGTATTTGGTCCACATGGGTTCAGCTTGAGATAGTGAATCCTAAACGAATGTCACACATTCATTTCGAGAGAGTGAATGAACTAAGGTGTAGGCTGGTCTTAATTTGGTTGCATATTGATGTTCAAGGAAAATCAACTTGATTAGGGGTAAACTGTTTGAAAGAAAATTTATTCCCTCTATTGCTTAGTTGACTCACTAATATATAGTTGTTTCATAACAGTTACAATTATCAAGTGTCTATATTAGCCTATAATCAAATAACATCCCAAGAACCCGTCTCTTTATTGTTAATTCGTATTAATTTTCAGTATTTGTAGTGGACAATTCCAAACCATTACCATCTTATTTGAAATTCGTGTCACCCCCTTATTTGAATCATGTTTTTATTCCATAAATTCTTTTCCTATGACTAATTTGACCATATTAATACTTCTAAATTGAATCTTAAACACGTACCGCTCCCAGTGGGATTCGACCCCAACTCACTTAGTTGGGTTATATATTGATTAACGACTGTTGACACTTAGAATTGGACAAAGTGTCTTTGAACATCATTAATCAAATCACAGTTCTCTCTTTTAGTAGATTTCTTGAAACCAGATTGCTCAAGTAGAGGTTAAGCCTTGTGATATTTTAAGCAACAATATTCCTCCTTCTGATGAATTTGTGGAGGAACTTGATCTCTTTGGATCGGAAGAACCTAAAATTTGATTTAACGCGGAAAACACTTTAAGTGTTTGGTTTCCTAGCAGAGCAGTCTTACTACTTGTAACAACTACAAAACTTCCAAAGGTAAGACTAAGAATTGCTTAAACATCATTAGAGAATTTAGATCTAGTGGCCTTAGAGGCACATGATTGAGTGTTGTTTTTCATGGAAGTCATTTCGATATTCTTTGATGCTTTAAAAGTTGAGATGATAGGTAGAGATTGTCCCACTAGGTGCGCGAATTTGTTTGCAATAAATTTTAAATGGAAATACCAACCACACAAATAAAATTTGAAGAAACATGAATATTTTATTACTAATAGTGCGGGTACAATTTTATTCATCCCTTGATTCTACTCTCTTAAGATTTATCTATGATTTGAGATCCGTAGTGGCGTATGGAGACCCACTATCGTTCTCGTGTTCATACTTAGGGGTGTTGGAAAAATCTTGACCGGAATACCTTTGTGTACACTTAGTCCTACCTTGTCTATCATACATAACATTAAAAGAGTTCCCATCATCAGTTCTATCTTTTTTAATCTCCATACACATTTTCATAAGGTTTTGGTCCTCAATTTGTTGAGCATGTACTATGAGACAAGAAATATTCATACTTGGGATAAGCATTGTCGTACGACATTTATTAACTACTAAGTCAGATACTCCCATCACAAACTTATTAATCTTTGCTCTAGAATCCCCCAATATGGTTGGAGCATATTTGGATAGTAAAGTGAACTTAAAAGAATACTCCTCCCACACTCAAACCCCCTTGTTTTAGATTTATGAACTCTTGCATATTTAGTTCCCACAACTCTATGGTAAATAACTTATTAAGGAATTCCTCTTTAAGCCCTTCCTACTCCGTTGTGCCCTCTATTACCCGCCTACAATCTTTCCATTGTTCATACCAAATTTATGCTACATCCCTCAATTGATAAGCGGCTAGCTCCGCTTTCTCTACTACAGTTAATTGCATGATACCAAGAACCTTATACATCTTATGTATAAACGTTTAAAATATTCCTTCACCTTGGAGCCATAGAATTCTTGAGAGTTCATCCTCAAAAACTCTCTCACCCTAGAAGCATCCATCCCCTACACTCTCCCTATCTATTTGAGCCGTCATGGTTTCAGTTTGAGTCATTATGTCTCGGGTCAATGATAGCAAAGCCGAATTAATGCCTACATTAGTCATAGACGGAGGATCAATCGGATCTTGAGGAGGAGCTTGATGTGGAACTTTGAAAGGAAACTTTTTCTCTGCATTGTCTTCCTCATCCCTCCTAGTATTAGCTCTAGTATTTGTCATAACATTAAAATTCATAGGGCACACAATAGAAGAAGGACCTACTAAAGCTAAACTTCAATGGCACAATTTAGAGAATGAAAACTGAGATTTCTTAAACATCTAATAGTCTCTTATTCATAGATGTAACACACTTCACATTTATGAACAAGACTCTACTAGACGTGGTTTAAGACAATCCTATAACCATTCTAAACCTAGCTTTGATACCAAGTTTGGTACAAATCAAGGTTACCCCCTAGATGTAACATGGAGTACTTGACCCTGAAGGAGTTTCATACAAGACCTTATCATACCACAACATAATATAATAGAATAAGTAAGGAAAATTTAAAACTTTTTGCAGTCGAAGTAATTTTCGTAAAAGTAAGCAGAAGTCTTTCTATACTTCGTCTCCAACCATCTAGTTTAACTTCAAAATAAAATTTTGGGATAAAATGCATACAATAATCTCAAAACATGAAATAAATACATAAAGGAAATTGTGTGATTTATCCTCGAAGCTAAGATCTTCAACTACTTAGGAACCTAGCTTCAAGATAGCCCTAAATTCTCCAGACCCTACATTTTATTAGAATGTAGGCAAAGTATGCATTAGTACAAAATGTACTAAATATGTGAGCTAACATAATCATAAGAGCATAATACAAGGGTCAGTAAATATAAGAAATAATCAAAAATAATATGAAATATTTCATAAAACATAAACATAAGCATAAGAGACAATATCATCATAATAAGCAAAGTCTCCAACATAAGCATCATATAAACATTATTTAACTCTTACTCCTCTATACCATAATAGAAATACTCTCAAGTAACCTCAAAGCATACTTGTTTAAGGGGAGAATAGTATCATATATTTCCACCAACGCTAAGCATCCCTTTTTTTTGTCATCTTGATCATATCCTACCTACATGGTCTAAGTCTTTAATCTTTTACACCATAGGGGTACCATACTACTAAGTAACCTCAAATCACACTTGTGCATTACATGAAAGACATCCCATACTATCTTTTCACACTAAGCATAACATTGAAGTCATCCTAGTCATATTCACCCTCCTTTGGTCTGACTACTGGCTTATTTCATATAAAGAAGGAAATCCCTCACCTTAGTCACTACTAACAAGGAAGCCAACTATAGCACAATCATATATCAAGATAAATCACTCACAGGAACACTTTATTAAATAACTTTAAGTCATACTTGTGCTATGCATGTGTAGAATCCCACAATACTATTCATTCTAAGTACCACTTCTTGATCCTTATACCGATATTTCTTGGTTTGGAACCTAATTCCTCTCTTTACTTTAGAATACTATGAGGTAGTCTCTTAAGCACTTCTTATTTCATTACTAGATTGAACCCTGTGAGATGCATCTTTAAGAATATCTAGGTTCATTATTAGCATGGACACTATGAGATACTACCTGAAGCTTGTCTAAGTCCATTTATACTCTTGAACACTATGAGATGCTTCTTCAAACATGTATTAATTTATTTGTGCTTTTGAACCATGATATGCTTCTTCAAGCATGTCTTAGTTCATTGGATATGGAGATCGCTACTAGAAATCTTAACTCAACTATGTGAATACTTTAATCTAATGAAACCTAACTTTGGGAAAACCCACACTCTACTATGTAACAGTTCCCTCTTTAACTTGGATAGTCCTTACATCAACTAAGTTTGGTTCTCCTTTCAACTTGTAGGCTGGACCTTACCTTGTGTGACACTCCTTTAATATAAAAAGATATGATCATCGAGACAATAATAACGTCTGAGGACGTGGCAAACATAGGAGATGATACATCAATCATTGAGGTAGTGGTCATCATAAAAGGTAGAAAACTATAAATTTTCAAAATAACCCCTCATAAAGTAATTTTCATGGTTGTGGCATAAAAGACTATAGGAAGAATGAATGTCGCACAGCTTACCATTTTGTTAGGACCTACGAAAATTCTTTTAAAAGAAAAGGAAATAAAGGTGATGAGTCATCTTCCAACGCTCAACCTGAGTATGAATCTTATAGTTGTTGATAAGCCGAGAACTTCTCAGAAATATGATAAGGATGTTGAAGAATATTTGAATTGAATAAATGATGTTTTGATGACTTTGGTGATATTACTCATATGGATGTTGATGACTTCTTTGGTGATCGAAATTAAAGTTTGACCTTTTTAGTTGGGGAATGTAGTTTGTTACTATTTTACTTGTTTTTTTTTTACTATTATCATGTTCTTCTGTATGTTGAAGTATTTAAATTTTCTTTATTAGTTATGTTTTGTACTTCTTTTGATGTATTTTTATTTTTAATGAAAATTAATAGAAATTTCTGGTTTTCAATTGGATTCTACTATGCATAATATATTCAAAAAAAAGTACTTTCTAATTTTTTTTATGAAAATGACATATGTCAACACAATATCACGTTGTACAAGATGAATTGAGGGATCTCGAAGAGAGTACCTGGGGTAACAATATTGAACATTAATTATACATTATACTGTAGTAAGTCTTAAAGAAACTTATTAACTTTCAAAGTTATTCATCAAAATGACCATCATGCTGAGACTCTAATGAAGGAAAAGTTGAGTACCTTTACATTACTACAATTAATACATAAAAGAAAATTTTGCATGAAAAATTCCCGGCACTTCATTTCGGGTTGTACAATACAAGTAAAAGAATAGTTGAATCACATATCGTAGCAAATAAAAATGTTTGCTAATTTTAATGATTTTATCATTTTGCATGATCAATTGGGTCATCCCATATTAAAATAATTAAGAATTCACATGGGCGCACCTTAAAGAGACCAAATATCCTTTACTCAAAGAAATTCTCTTATGGTGCTTGTTCTCAAGGGAAGTTGATCATTAAACCATCAACAATCAAGGTGAGAATTGAATCACCTGCATTTTTGGAATGTATACAGGGTGATATATGTAGACCAACTAAACCTGCATCTGGACTCTTTAATTATCATATGGTATTGATAGATACTTCTACAAGATGATCGCATGTTTGCTTATTGCCAACCAACATAACTTTTGTGCGATTATTGGATCAAAAAATAAGATTAAAACATAGTTTCAAGACTATACAATATAGACAATCCGTCGAGATAATGATGGTGGGTTTACATCTCAGACATTTAATAATGATTTATGCCTACAAGAATAACAATTAAACATCTAGTTTCTATTTCCATACTCAGCATGGTCTAGAAAAATCATTGATTAAACGTCTATGAATTACAGATAGGTCATTGCTAATGAGAACAAAGTTTTATGTGTCTATATGGGGCCATGCTATTTTGCATGCAGTAGGACTTGTGTGCATCAGGCCGATCAATTATCATGAATTCTCCCCATTATAATTGACTTTGTTCAACAACCAAATATTTTCCATGTTTGAATTTTTGGATGTGTTGTGTATGTACCGATTGCTCCACCACAACTTACAAAGATGACCCCAAAAGAAGGTTTGGGATATTTGTTGGTATGAATTTCTTTCACTCAAAAGATATTTGAATCCTATGACTGAAGTTTCTTTAAGGCAAGATTTGTTGATTGTCATTTTTATGAATCAGTATACCCAACATTATGGGGACAAAAGACATTGTTCGGAATTTTTAATCACTTTCTCATTTGAATCCTCGAACAAATCTATGTGAGTAAGAAGTTCAAAAAATACTTTATTTACAGAATATTGTGAATTAATTGCCAAATGCTTTTACTAATCTTTCAAGGATTACTAGATCGTATATTTTAGTTGCTAATACTCTAGGACGAGTCGATGTCTTGACGAGACAAATTGTTCAGACAATTGAATCTAGACCACGTTTGATGCACGGTAGATCAATTTTTTCTAAGGATAAAAATCCTAAAAAAGTGTAAAGGAATAAATGATCGAGATGATAATGAGTTGAAACAAATTTTTCAACATGAGACCCTAGTCAGAAGACATGATGAAACCTCCGAGGAGGTTCAAATTTCTAAAAATAATGAGGATAAAGAAATTTCAATGAATTATGTCTCCACGAGAAAGAGGTAGAACTGAAATAATGTTGTGATTGACAATATATTTTTTTATGATGTTGTGGAAATAATGCAACAAGGTTTCGACCCAAAATCTGTTGACGAATGTAGATAGAAAAATGGTTGGCAAAATTGGAAGGACGCAATTCAAGAAGAATTGGCTTCCCTAAAAAATATGAAGTTTCCATAGCAATAATTCAAATACCTTAAGCTATAAAGCCAGTGGTTTACAAAATGGATTTTTTTTGTGTAAAAGAAATGAAAACGCCAAAGCCGTGAGACATAAAGCCTGTTTTGTTGCTCAAGGGTTTTCTTAAAGACTTGACATTTATTTCATAGATGTATACTCTCCTATGGAAGATGCAATCACCTTCAAATATCTCATAAATCTTGTAGTTCATGAAAAGATTGAAATGCGCCTAATGGACGTTGTTACAACATATCTAATACGGCTCATTAGACCATGACATTTTTATGAGAATTCCTGAAGCATGCAAGGTGCCTGAAGCATACAAAGGTTCAAGAGAATCTTGTGAAAACTTTATATGGATTGAATCAGACGGGATGATGTGTAAAAATCGTATGAGTTAAAATTTACTAAAGAAAGGGTACAAAAACTGATCCAATTCGCCCCTGAATTTTCTTTAAATAGTCAAAATCTAAACTTATTATAATAGTTGTGTATGTTGATGACATGAACATCGTTGGCATTCGTAAAGAGCTTTTAGAAGACGTTGAGTGTTTGAAAAGGAAATTTAAAATGAAAGATCTCCGTAAGACAAAAATTTATCAGATTGAGAGTTTGTCAAATGAAATACTTGTCTATTAATCAACATACACAGAAAAAATATTAAAATATTTTTACATGTATAACTCATATCCATTGAGTACCCCAATGGCGTTAAGGTTGTCTGACACCAATACAGATCCATTTCGACTTCAAGAGAAGGATGAAGAGTTTCTTGGTGATGAAACTCCATATATTAGTGTTGTTGGGGAACTAATATAACTTGCTAACTATACTTGACCAGATATATGTTATGCAGTGAGTTTACTGTCAAGATTTAGTTCCACCCCATCAAAAAGATATTGGAATGGTGTTAAACACATACTTAGATATCTTCGGGGAACCATTAACATGTGATTATTCTAATTAGATGAATCAAAGTCAGAATTTATTGGTTATGGAGATGAATGATATTTGTTTGATCCGTGTAGAGGTCATTTTTAAACAGGCTACTTATTTACATGTGGAGACACAACAATATCTTGGCGAATAATGAAGCAAACTATTGTACCCCACTTCTTAAAATCATGCAGAAATAATATCATACATGAAGCAAGTTGAAAGTGCACCTGAGTGAGATTATGACCCACCATATTCAGGAAATATGTTTCTTTTCTTTGAAAAAATGTATATCAACCACAATGTACGAAGATATTGTTGCATGTGTATCTCAATTGAAAAGAAATACGTAAAAGGATATCGAAAAAATATATTTTACCAAAGATTTTTATCACACATGATCTTGAACAAAATACTGAGATAGAATTCAAAAGATTTGTTCAAGTGACAATCTTGTTTATTTATTCACTAAGGAATTTCCAACATCAAAGTTTGAAAGTTGAGATACAAGATTGAAATGTGTCGTTGCAGAGATATCAAGTGAAGCTTTCATTCGGAGGGGTGGTGGTGGAGTATGTTGTTGTACTCTTTTTCATTACAATGGTTTTGTCCGAAGATGGTTTTTCCTGGTAAGGGTTTTTTCACGAGGCAATATTTAAAAGAGTACTATGATATGTGTGTACTCTTTTTCCTTCACTAAACTTTTTCCCACTTGTGTTTCCTAATAAGATTTTAACGAGACACATTATATATGGACATCCAATGGGGAGTGTTATAAACCCATTGTGTTACACATGTGGATTATCCATTATATTTATCCAACAAACAATTAGATTCTGTTAAGGTGCTCCCAAGATGATAAGAACTTGTAGGATAATAATGTATCTACTAGTTAGATGACCTTTGAAAGTGTTATCTCAACAATATAAATATAGATATCACTCATTATTTTGAAGACACACATGAATAAGAAAACTTCTTTCTTTCGTACTTTAATTCTTGGCTTCTTATTATTGTATTATATCATTCTGATCTTTCTTTATAATATTTTCATTAATCCATTAGCTTTTTCTTTTTTTAAACCCCTAAAATAATAAAGACTCAGAATACCTTATTTGTTAGTCTATATTGTAGTCCTATAAATCATATTGTGAAAGTTAATTTCAACAAGAACCTAGAAGATAATACAAAGAATTCATGAATTTATTATTTGAACAGAATATTCAAAGAATTCATCAATTTTTTTTTTTTTTTTATCAATACAGGTCATAGCAAAAATATCGTAAATATATCTTCCTTTTATATTCAAAAAATATTCAATAACATAAAATGAACTATATTTCCCTTTTGGTTATTCCCAAGTTTTTGTTAAAAGTAAAATAGTCATTATTCAAAAGAGTTTGGAAAAATATAAAACCTTAAAATGGAAGGACAAATAAGGGGAAACAATTTGATTAGTTTAAATAACGAAAAAATGTGTAAAATTCATTTATTCAAAATAGAAGAAATAATATTTAATAAAATTTGTGTATATTAATTTTATATAACGGCGCGAAGTGCGGACACATTCACTAGTTACCATTAGAAAAGGAGTGTTGTTTTGCAGTAACGAAAATACTCTAGGACAAAGTATATGAGTTTGGGTTACACTTTTGTCTCGTTTCCCTGAAGAAAAGAAAAAAAATCTTATACTACTTCAAAGAGACAAACACTAGTCTCAAAAAGTTTAATATAATATGTCGACAATTCTCAAAGCAGGGACCATTGATAATTATTTAAAATTTACTAAATATAAATTTATAGATTATTTGAATTATGTTAAATTTATGAATAGATTAGTTCAATTATATATTGTGGATTAAAAAATTGGATTGATTATTTATGTTCAATAAATATGTGTATGTGATGTAAAAAGGATAAAATGGAAAATGCATTGAATAAATAGGGGAATTTGATTATTGTTCAAAATTAAGAGGAACTTAGATTTTTAAAGCAAAATTAGGATTTACCCAAAAAATTAACCCAAAGGGTGAGAAATTTAAATAGTAAAGTAGTATCCTCAACAAAGTCCATATGGTGAAATGTCTAGTGATTGGTTACAAAACAGAGATTACCGAAATGGTTGCTTGGCCATTAGTATTCTATGCAAAACACCTTAACCAAAAAATTAAATTATTTTCCTCATTTTTTCTATCTACCCCACCTAAATCCATTTTTATTTTGGTAAATGTCCTCTAGTATATTCAATCTCTGCCTTTTTTTTTTGTTTGCAGAAGTTTCACATTTTATTTTTGTAATTTACATTTATTCACTTTCAAATATGAAAAAACTAGTTACTAAGATTCCAATGAAGGTGGTACAGATAGCTACTTTCATATTTATTTTTTCTCTTAAATATATTTGAAATATGAATTTTGTAGAAATCCACAACCTGTGAAATTGTACCCAATGATATTATGTTGTTTCTCTGTCTCTCACAAGCACATTTGATTTGGAGGTGAGTTGATTTTTTTATATAATCGTGGTGTCCGAGCCTCAAAGAAATAAAACTATTTTATTGTTTACATAATTCTGGTTTATGTTATGTATAATTTCAGTTTTAAAGTTATATCAAAGTTAATTTGGGTTCGCAAATTTAGGATTTGAAATAACTTTGTTACTCTAGAGTTATAAGGTAAAACAAAGGATTCATATAGGTGACGAGAATTAATTTGAGATTTAGAGGTAGAAAGAGGAATGGAAAACGGTGAAAATGTTAATTTTTTAATGTGTTCCCATATAATGTTAAAATCACCCTTTTATTGCCATTTTTGGTAAATCAAAGTTTGTACGTTTCATGGAACTTAGTATGAAACCGAAAGCTGTAGCTTATACGTCAATGCATTTAGTGAAAACCCTTTGTAACCAGGGTTCAAGTCTAGGCGAGTGATTTATTTGCACATCTGATTAAAAGCTTGGGTTGATCGAGTTATGTGGTGCATGTATTTGTTGGAAGCTAAGCAGCAGTTACCTAGTGAGTAGGTCTAGAGTATGCAAGGTTGCTCGGGCACCATAGTAATGAAGAATGATGAAACTAGGAAAATTGCATTGAATAATAATCATACATATTTTTGTTGAATGTTTGTCATTTTACAGGAGAAGGATTAGCTTGAGTTGTGTAACTATAAAATGGAGAATGTGAAGCGCGCAAGAAAACATTCTGATTCTTATTTATCAGCTTCGTCGTCCTCTGATTCTTCTCTCGAACTAAGTACTCATCCAAAGGAAGACAATGCTGCGACTCCAGCAGCCTTGTCTTCCCCTGATGTTTCAGCTTCTCAGGCACCTCAATGGAGCATGATAAGTTCATCTCCGCGTGAAGAAACAGGAAATCCGTTATTTGCGCAGCCAATAAAATCCCCTCCTCCGTCTATAGATCATCCTCCAGGTTATGATCCTAATCGTATTCCAAAATCCATATTTTCGAGCAAACCTACGACCACAGACTGGAGTAGTGCTTCAAATGAGTCATTGTTTAGCATTCAGATGGGAGCCAGTAGCTTCTCTACAGATTACATGTTACCTAAATCAGGAGAAGTACAACCTGAGGAGTGGAAAAATTCAACAGTCAATCCATCTGAAATTAAATCCAACGAAAATAAGAGCTTATCTTCACCTTCTCCCCACCCTCTTATGGAAGATAACAACGATGGGAAAAGTACAAGACCTTTCGAATTAGGTCCTGGTATAAACCTTAAAGAGGAAAAAATTATGAATAATAATATCATACAAAAAGCACCTACAAATATCGAGCCTACCTTCAACAAGTCTGATGATAGAGTTAATCCTCCAATTGAAGAAACTCATATTTCGTCACCTGTTCATGCTTCTTCACCTTGCTACTCCGAGGCGAGTGGAAATAGCAGCAAATCATTTGTTTTCCCAGTGTAAGCTCCATCTCCTTTCAGGATTACATATAGATTTTTGTATGGTACATGAACAATTCTGTCCTACTTCACAATTATATATGATAAATGATTATTACCCTTTTGTCAATTAAACATCTAGGACATAAGATTAAAGAATCAACTTATTTTATCATCAAGAAACATAGAATTTTCACTTGCTTTTTTTTTTGGTTATGTACAAGTGTGTATGAAATAAATTTGATTATTTTTTCTATATTTTAGACTAGTAAATGATGGTGGGAAAAGCAACTCGCTGAAAAGTGCATCTGAAAAAGTAGAAAAATCTGAGCCTCAACCTCAACCAGAGTTCCAACCTGATATACAACAACTACAAAAACAATCAGAATCACTGCCTAAAGTAGCTGAGAAAAGTTGGTGTTCATGTTTGACTTGTTGGCCTCGCTGTTGTTGATATATATATGTATATGTACACACAAACATATATGGTTCTCTGTCGAGCATGCAATGACTTAATGAGAGGAACTGAAAATTAGGATTATCTTCGTGGGTGAATCTTGAATTATCTTTCGGCACCAAACAGGCCTAGCCAGTTGCATCACATGAATGAAGTATGCTTTTTTGACCTCATCAAGACAGGTACATTTCATTTGGCCTGAGTATCCACAACAAGGACGTGATCGGGTCATTTTGAGGACGAAATCCTCAATTGTCTGCAGGCAGATGGAGCAACACCACAACTTTGCTAATTGAATCTATCATTATTTTTATAACTTGCCGTTGCTGTAAAACACCAAGCTGAACCTATTACTAATTCTTCCTTTGTATTGTGCCCGCCACTATATAAAAATGATCTTTAGCGGCGATTTATTAGTTCAATTGTCGTTAAATATGTATTTTTTAGCGGCAACTTGCAATCTTTGTATATGTCCCTAACCCCTTAGCGACATTGAATCTAATGACACTTAAATAATGTTGATAAAGACTTTAGCCCTTTATTTATTTGTTGATTATGTGCCGCTAAAAGTTGTATTTTGTTAATAACACATCACTCTAACTCTCCAAGCTCAGAGATGCACTACTATACAACAATTTTTTCTGTTACATGTAACAGGTTAATTTTCGCATTGATATATATAGATTCAACTCGATTTGGGCAACAGTTTATGTTACCTGTTCAACGTCACATATTTCCTTCATCTGCATACATCTTTTCAAGGCCATTTCTTGTAGCAAATTATGGGTAAAGATTACTTTAATCTGCTAGACAATTAACATTATTATGTTTAAGTGCATTGGCCAGATATGTGATCACTTATTTTCTCTCTACACACCATATTAATATATTCTACTTATATATACCATAACTACCGTGTAAAGAAATTTTCGTCCATGGGTGAAATTTTCCATGTTATAGAGAGTTATATGTCTTCTTTTTCAGGATGCTAGTTTCACTTATTATTAACACTTACTGTTGTGCGGAATTTGAGATAATACGAGAAAATATAAATGCGAAAAACAAGACAACAGATTTACGTGGTTCACCAATAAATTGGCTACGTCCACGGGAAGAGAGGGAGCAGTTTTATTATGGAGAGGCAAAAACAGAATTACAGAATAGGGTTTCCCATAGCGTCTATATATAGTGCTAAGCTACGCCCTAACAGGCTTGGGCCCAACATACAGAATCAACAGAAAATTAAGGGTCCAATACAACAACATTGTATACCGTCGGGCCGGGGGCGTCTCCGCCCCCCCGGACCCCCAGGCCAGGGGGCGCGTCGCCCCCCTGGACCCCCCGACTCGCTGACCGGGCAGCGAGACCCCCGTCCTTTCTGTTTGTAGCGGGTCCGATTCAAGGCATTCAACACTTACAAATAGTTATCTTTTAGGTCGGCTCTATTACACAATATGTATTAAACAAGAATACTAGTGATAACAATAACGTTGTATAAACATAAACAATAAAGTTCAAATCTTGTAGCCCAAAAAAAGAAGATATTAATAACATCAACAGAAATAAATGACCATATGACATATAAAAATCTACAGCAATTATATGAAATAGAAAACAAAAATTGAGCCGTCTAAATGCACAGTGTCTTCTTAAGGAAATTATTCTTCTCTAATATCTGAGGTTTAAAGGAATTGATCATCTCAGTATAGAACGATTTATTCACCAATATATTAATATCAAAAAAATAAATTATGTCAATGAGTCACTCAATAGGAATAATATACACATATTATTGCCCTCTAGTATCCGAGGTTTAAATGAATGGATCCTCTCAGACTAGAACGATTTTTTTCACCAGTGAATTAATAGCAAAAAAACAAATAGTGTCAATGAGTCTCTCGGCAGGACTAAAGCACACGAATATTTAGAAGAAAAGGAAGAGGAAGGGGAAGAAGAAGAAGAAGAAAAAGAAGTATTTCAGAGATTTTGTTAGTGAAAAGTCTGAAGAATTTAGTGAAGTAACGAATGTTTAGAAGAAGAAGAGGAAGACGAAGACGAAGAGGAGAGGAAGAGGAAGAAGAACAAGAAGAAGAAGTAATAGTTCAGAGATTTTGTTAGTAAAAAGTCTATAGAATCATAAATATTTAAAGTCAAGAAAAACTGTTTTTATAACATTGAAACATTTATGAAACCACACAACTATTTTTTGAAAGCTTGCCACCTTCCAGCACCGTCATGTTTGTTCCTGAAAGTTATAAATTTTCAGGACATTCATTTCAAGCGGTGTGAAATTCAAATAAAATGGAAATGTGATTTATAACACGTGTCGCGCGAATCCGAGTTGGGTTGGATTGTTTCGGTAAATTATTTAAATAATTAAAATAGCTTAGGTAATCAGTTAATTAATCATAATTAAATAATAAAATAAATTATGTTAAAAAATAATCTCTCGGTCATTTTTCAAAACCGAAGCCTAGACGAGCGAGCGATGACTCAAAGAGGTCCTTCATTCCAACCCTTTAGCAATTAGTAGAAGTGTTTTCTTATTTAAACACTTGAGGTTTTCTTTCCACCACCTATAAGGGAGGATTGTTTTATACAAAAGCATAATTGATCACTTCATATTTTCTCATTTCATCTTTCCTTTATTTCTCATCAACTTTTAATATATACCTAACATAGTCACAGTGTAGAATTTCTTTTACTCTATCAATGTATGTAAGTAAACGTCAATGAAAATTTAGACTAGTAAAAAGGATCAAAAATATTTTTGAACTGCTCAAAATAATATTTACATCCATTACACTTTGGGGTAAAAAGGTACCCTCATCGTTAGAATTTTTTGCTTAAGGTACTCCTCAAACTATCTAAATAAGGCAAAATACCCTCCCCTTTCACGGTTGTTCAATAACAAAGAAAAATGATTGGTTTTTGATCTCGAACTATTTGTAATAAAATAAACCACCATTTAATGTTCGGACAAATGTTTGTTAATATCAATTGTGATTAATGTAACTATTGTAAATGATAATTTTTGTACAAGGCCTCTTCTAATATATTTGAAATTTATTTTGTGCACGACAATAATAATTGCATACATATTTTAGTATACTTTATACATAATAGAACTCATTCAATATATTATTACATAATATTTAAATATAATTGTTATAAAGAAGTAAATTTATAGAGTGCTTTGTTATAGTGCTAATTATTGTTATTATAGGTAGTAAAATGTTACAAAAGAAGTAAAATATAACATTAAAGTTAATTAAGGAGAATTTCAAGTTATTATAGTAAAATATGTTGCCTTTTCTATTTAAAAAGAATGACATATGATCTTAGACATATTTATCTAACAAAGTTGCCAATATTTGCCCATGTTGAGATTAAATTAAAGAATAATCTTGAGTCTATTAGCTTGATTTTTATTTACTCATGATGATTGCACACTAAAATACATGATTACTTGTTTTAGGAACTTCGACGAAATCAGAGACAATTGGAAGAAAGGAGAAGAAATTATGTGCGAGAATAATTGAAGTATGGAAACAACTAGGAGTGTCCTAGGCAAGAACCACAGAAGCCTCCCTCATGGTGTACTGATGGGCGCGAGGTGACACAGGCCTCACTACAGTTGCACATGCCAAGAGCATTGCGTGGTGCAACGCACCACAGGTGAAACCATAGAATCTTGGCCTGGCGGGTTAGCTGGCTCGGCGCTCCAGCCATACTTTGACTTTTCTAGTGAAAATATATAAAAATAGGATTTCTTGTTGAATAATACTTTGACCCTATTTATCCCAACTCCTATAGATAAACCCCTAGGGATATTTTTTATGTGTGTTGGGGGGGACATTACATTGGTGTGGAGTAGCAAGTTCAACGTTTATAATAGCTTTTGATTTTCTATCTCTTCTTATTTCCAGAACTCACATGAACAATTATACTTTGTCGGTGGCTGAAAACCCTAGTTTTGGGTTGTAACTGTGGATTCATTGTTGAATATTGAAGTTTTTGATTAAATTTTTGGTTATCAATTAAGTTACTTCTTTATTCTCACTTTAGTATTTCTTGACTGACCATCTAGAGATAAATATGCTGTCTATTCTTAAAATTGAGAGAAGATAAGGTAGATATACCAAAGAATATAGAAAGCTCAATCTTCAATTGATTTGATGTGTGTTCAGGAGTGACACCCGGACGAACATCTTTCTTGGTTACAAACATGAAAAATTATAAATGCTAGATAGTTAGGCTTGCCATCTCTGATCAATGATTTAGTCTGACAACTTACTTGAGCAGGCGACTAGAGGCCGAGAGACCTGACTTATTCAATTAACCCCGTAAATTAGAAACTATATAACTTAATTAGTTCATTACTTGATATACGATTCATTGAGGCTGTTGTATGTTGCAGCCCTGGATTTGTCTTATACTTGCTTGAAACATCAAATTTTAAAGTCGAACACATTAGTTATTTTTAGTTATTGCAATAATTGTAGTAGTAATTAATAATCATAACACTCGTTTAAACTATTGATTTTGTTTAATTGTAGAATTCACTCCTAAATATAAGTCGATCACAAGTCCCTTGGGAATGAAAACTAGATTCTAAAAAAACTATATTACGTGAGCAACCTCTTACACATATATGTGCAATTGGGAGTAACATGTTATTGGCGTCGCTGTTAGAGACTTAGAAATTGATTTATATTTGATTTTCTTAAGTATACAATTATATTTAACTTGATCTTAACTCTTGTAAATTATAGGCACGTGATTTATAATTCTGGATCAGAAAAGAGAACTTGTCGAACCTAATGATGAAGCTTAAAAAGCTTTAAGACAATGAAGAAAGCTGCCAAACAAAGGACGTCAGCAAGAATTGAGTCCGGAGATCGCAAAAAATATGAAGGGTAACATAAATGATAACATGAACAACTAAGGCAACATTAACAACCAAGAACCAGAGATACCACCAATCATACCAACATGACTAGTCCATGACATGGCAGTACCACTAAAAGCTAATGTGGCATCTAGTATAAGAAAACCACCACCGGGTGGAAAATTTCAACTAAAACAATACATGGTACATCTTATCCACTCAACAGGGAAACTCACCAAACACCCCCACTTGGGTCCTTAAATCCAGATCCAATTTTTTTGGATATAAGTGATACATACATCTCGAATGGAGTGTCATGATATTATCTGAGGCCAAGGTTGTTTCCTATCACATTATTGAACCGCCTGACACTATATAGGCCAAGAGCCACCAAATATCATCACTACCTTGGATTATCTAGTAAAAAAAGCTCTTGGGTCGATTCTTTCAATCAAGTAAAACTACATAGTTAAGGAGAGAAATACCGAGCTTCACATAAAAAATTAGGGAGGATATGTACCAAGCATGGGGTTTAGTTAAACAGATACTAAATACATGTCTGCATCATTACAAGGCTAATGAGGTACTTGCTCACACTTTATTTGAGGTTTTGAATTATAATGCAAAGGTACTTCTTAATAGTGAATCAGGTGGAAAAGCATTGGCAAAAACATGTGAAGATCTATTCGATCTCCTACATAAACTCTGCGAAGGAAACCCTGGTTATGAAAAAGATATTCCATGAACCTCGACACAAAGGGACACAATAATCTTCGATGTGGATCAAGCCACCACAATAAATGCAAAACTAGATGAGAGACAACATAACATGACCATGCACTTCAAACAAATGTCCCTAAATCAAGCACTAGAGATGTTGTACAATAGGTAGCAAGTTTGTCTGGAGTATGCGGTAGTGGAGCACATCAAACTGACCATTTTTTAGGTGAATCCAGATTTCATAAAATATATGGGAAATGCGCAAAGATGTGGAGGTCAGAAAAACAATGATAATACGTAGAACTCTAGTTGGGCAAAACATCCTAAGTTTTATTGGATGGGAACCATAACGAAAATCAAGAGTAAGGGTCTAAACAGTATCTCTTAGAAAGGATGGAGCAACAATACAATAATCCTAGCCAGGGCATAAATCTGAGTGCACCTAGGGGGGGGGGGATAATTAAGAGTTACTTCAAAAGCTTATGGAAGAAATTTGTTCAAAGGAAAACGCTAGGTAGATAAGCAGGATGATAACAAACGAAACATGAAAATGTCCCAAATGAGTTTAGATAAGCAAGTTGCCAAAAGTAGCTAATGCAATCAACTTCTGTCGTCATGAAGTCTTGCCCCGTGATACTGAACCATATTCTAAGCAACTGAATGGGGTGAGTACTAGAAGTGAATTGCAACTGGAGGAACTAGCTCAAAAGAAGAGAGACAGCGAGGTAGTCAATAAAAAAAGAAAGTAGAAGTAGTGGTAAAGAAATACAATGTTAAGAACTCTGTTCCTCAAATTAAACTACCCCCTCTGTTTAAAAAATGCTTCGAAAGAGTGAATATGAATGTTTCAGGAAGTTACTCGCTATTTAAATAGGTTCACAATAACCTACCTTAGGTTGAAATTTTACCGAGAATCCCAAAGTATGATAAGTACATGAAAAAGATCATGTCTAACAAGAGGAGGGTCACAGAGTATGAAATGGTAGCACTTACTTTGGAGTGCAACTTTATAATTCAGAATAGATTATCAAAGAATTTAAAAGATTCGGATAGTTTTAGTGTGAAAATTACAATTGGGCAAAGTGTTCTTATTGGTGTTATGTGATTTGGGGGCAATCCTTAGTCTCACGCCTTGACCATTATATAAGAAACTTGGGCTAGGTATTCCAATACCGACCACTCTCATTCTCCAACTCGTTGATAGGTCCATTGCTATATGCAAGAGGGGGTAGTATAGGATGTGTTAGAACAAATAGGTTCCTTGATATTTCCAACGAATTTTGTGGTCTTAAATTTTTAGCCTGATCCTGAAGTTTCATTAATTCTTTTCCTGACCCAGGGATACCCCCTAAACGTAACAGGACATATTTGACACTGAAGGGGTCTCGTACAAGACCATAACATATAATGACATAAGAACGTAGGAAAAAAATGCAAATATTTAATTTCATTACAATTGAAGTCATTTATAAAATAAGAGTAAATCTACAACACTATGTCTCTAACCATCTATAACATTGGAATTAAAACTCTTGAATAAAATCTTTGAGGCCCGACTCTTACAAAAAGTCTAAAAGATAAAAGAAAAGACATAAAGGACATATGGTCAAGCCATCAAATATTATGAGGGATCACCATTATTTATCTGATTGATCTACTAGATTCATATCCACAAGGATAGAATGCAGTATCTCCAAATCTTACACTTCGTAGAAAATATAGAAATATGGGCTAGCACAAAAATGTACTAAGTATAGAAACCATGCATTACAATCCTTAAAATATGCATAAAAGATATTTTTTTGAAGTCGTTCTATGTGCGATATTTGAACATCATCTTTCAAATAATTGGTAGTGTAGTTCATAAGACAAACCATACACAATTCATCATAACATAAATGATATCACCATTATCACAAGCATAGTATTCAACACAAGATAACGCATACTCCAATCTTCCAAGACATAACTCACATGAATAATTACATACCAAGATCATATCATCATTATATAGCATTCACAAAAGCAACCCTAAGTCATACTTGTGCAATCCATAGATGGGATCCCATAACCCTAACTACACTAAGTATATCTTTTATCCTATCATGATCATGCATAACATAACTTGATTCATCCATACCATACACTCATAAACAAAGGGACATTAATATTAATAACTTTTATTAAGTAATTCACCCATATAAACCATTCATATAATGCATACATAAGTCCATATTTCTTTAAAGCATACAATAACCACACAATAACCACACAATAACACCTTTATAATCCTCTTGTGCTATGTATTCATTAAGAAGTAATAAGTATAGTTTATATTCATAATTTGCATAAAGCACACCTTACATCATAAACATCATGTCATAAATGAAATATACCATGCCCAGTCTCAAAGCCTACTTGTGCAATGCATGAGTGAAGTTCCATATCCCCACTCATACTAAGTGGAACCTCTTAAGTAACCATAGTACATAACTCATGCTCTTATCATAATTCATATTCTTATCATGTTGGGAAATATAGCCTTAACCTACATAGACCAGATAAGCTACAAGGAATCCGGTGTAATACCCCCACACCAAAAACAGTTGTCCTAGTTGCCTAAGGTAGAACATTAATTTTAGATTTTAGGTGGATCCACTAGATAATGACCTGTGTGGACACATAGTTATGGGATATGGATATTGCTACTAGAAACCCTAACTACTAATACGGGGGCTTCCATCACATGAGATAATCGTATTGGAAACCCAACTACTAGATGAAGGAACCTCATCTCATATTCATATACACTCAGTGTTAATTAAAATTCCCTTTAAAAGTCAAATTAAGTCTTCACTTGAGTTCATGTTCATCAAAGAATGAACTAGGAACTCAAAAACATATCATCATAATAGCTTATTGATTCATTAGTTGAGAATGTCCTTTCCATATTAGGATCATCAACTTGTGAGTAAAGCTTTCACATCATAGTCATAGTGTGTTTATGAGAATGAACTTTCAATCAACACAACAAGCTTATCATAAAGATACATACATACTTCATTCATATTAAGTGTAATTTTATAGGAAAGAAGGATCTTGCATCAATGTCAATATTACAAATAAAATCATAAGATCATCACAATCTAAGTGAATCACAAGTTTTTGTACTATCCTCATAGAGATGTACAACCCTTATATGTTTGCCCTTCAAGGGCCATGAACCACAAAAAACACCTTAGTCACATCATATTGATAGTCATGTATATGGCGAATGTGTGTGATTATCCTTCCAATTGGAATATTGACAACATTATCACCATAAACATTTTATTCTCAAAGTCTTCATAAACATGCACATAACATCATAATCTTGCATATACCTCATATCTTGCATTCAAGGGTCATATTACGTCAATATATCAAACATTCAATTCAGGCAACATAAATACAACCATAACTCAAGTAATCTATTAATTTCATGCTTAAACCAACGTGATTATATTATAGGTAATGTGGGTGACGTCTATTCGCAATAGGGTCATATACAACTCAATATACATAATATGTTCTTTCTTAAAGCGTTGACATCCCTAGCTTATTTACCTTATACTTTAACCCTAAAATCCTAGGATTCATATCCATGTTAGGAGCCTTACTTCAAGCACTGCCTCACATGTTCATCATGTAAACCTATCTCTCAAGTAAACCTAACCACATGTCTTATTCTGGATCAATTGTAGTCATATAGGAGACATACAACTCAATCGCAATACTACACAACCATGATCACTAATAAAAGACCTAATAAATCTAGTTCATATAATGAATATTTACTTGTAATAAACTCATTTCTAGGTGTTCTAGTCTAAGACAATTCATCATGAAGTTCATTAATCCTAGAAGGTCACACCTAAGCCCACAATTTGCCTCTTTCTTGACATAACCCTAGATTATATTGATTTCACCATAGGATCTTAGGTTAATCAAGGATACATTTTTTATTGTACTAGAATAATATAATTATACTATGAACAGCAATAACTCACATAATTGGACCAATATTGAATAATTCTCACATCATGAAGTCAATTTTATAAAGTGAGGGATAATCATAAGTCCAAGGGAATTTTTCATAGTAATACAATAATACTCCATAATTTCAAACCTAATTAATCATATTAAACATAAATGAACCATAATTAAGAAATTGGAATCGTCGATGAAGAAGACCCATGATGTAGATTGAAAACACTAGGTTAGGTTGGGAGAATTTAGAATCTTTAAAACTCAATTTGAAAGGACTCTTTGGGTGATAGTTCTTAAAGATTAATAGAATACATACCTTAGGTTGATTTCCACAAGAAATTGGAGAATAAAGGTAGTTTATTGAACCCCTAGCTTGACCTAGACCTTTCTCTTCCATGGAGTTCTTAGAGAGAGAATCTTTAGACAAAAGTGGTGGTTATGATTTGGGGACTTGATATATAATGAGTTAATAGGGTAGTTAATGGATTTAAAATTCTTATATTATTCTATTAAACTGAATTAAAACATATTCAGGATAAAATAATAAAATTAGGAATTGATTTGGAAAACCCACATTAGGCCGTGAAGGAGACAGTGTTGTAACTCCAACCCACGGATTGTGGGTGGGGCTGCGGGGCGTTCTGCGCACTCGGATATCCTTCCTACAAACTATAAAATGGGTCCTTGAACTATCTCACATGACCTATGGGACGTGAATGGACCTAGCGCAGTAGGTGCCATCTGTAGGTCACCCCCATTTTGACAACTTTTTGGTTTCTTGAAGTCTTGGGTGTTAGGCTGTAGGGTCCTCCTCAAGGAACCCTTGGTTGGTTCTTGGGGAGTTCTAACTTGATGTTTAACCCCTATATCCCTCAACCTAAGCTCGGGACATCTTTGACAACTCCATACCCCATAGAAAACTCAAAGTAAAACACATTAGGCTCTGTTTCACTTAGTAGTATTACGGGTTGTTATATTATATCTCCCTCAAGAACATTCGTCCTCGAATGACACTTTAATCACTTCAAGGGAAATAAATAATCAAGACTATCTTCCTATCATGCATGAAACACTAAAAACAATGCACAAAACTAGAAGGAAACATCATGTCCATCTCAAACATATTGAATGCAACACAAGAAAGTAGGAAATACATCTACAAACTCATTATGCATTAAAAATTCACATTTCTCATTTGTTTTGAGGAATTACACCCTCTAACTTAAATTATGTTCATCATAACATCATTAAAAACGTTAGGCAGTTTCTCCTAAAAGCATATTTAGGGATGTTCAACAATTCACCTCATGAAGCATATTGGCAATTATACTAAATGCACATCAACATGGGGAACATAATTCATAAGAACTTATTTTCTCATTAAAAGATAATTCATCAAGAACATAAATATTATAAGGAGACCATGGGAACACATAATCACACATGACTCCGAAACGTGAAACAAGCCAAAAAAGAACTCTTGGTCTCAAACTTGAATAGGAATAGAAAGAAAGGGATAAGGATATTAGAACTCTCAAAAAACCTTATTATTCAACATACCATCTCCTAATTATGAGTAAATCCATACTAGGATTAACAATAAAAAAACATAGGTACCTCAATACAACATTCATAACGATAAGGAACTTATCAAAATTTTCTAGGAAATAACTTATTTACCCTTATATTTCATAACTTGTACGTGTAAGATCCCAATTAGTACTTCAAAATTACAGAGGTTCTTATTGAAGCAATCTTGCGCACAAGTGACTTTTATCAACACCACTAAAAGTCTCATATGAGCCTACCAACCCGAGGCTAAACTCCTCAAACTTACAACAGCTCTTAAGGTGGGATTTTCAATACAATCTAAATCATGGGCCTCTAGAACACTCAACTTTTATATCTATCACACAAGGGGAGTTCTAAATCATGGAGGATTACACTTCTAATCACTTTCAAAGAAGACTACTCACTCAACACCTCTAGGCATCACTTAAACACCACTATTCATCAAATCCTCCATCACACGTTAGAATTCATCATGGACAAGTGTGATTCCACCAACATAATCACATGAATATAGTCAAACACATACATACTAAGGACAACATAAATGCTCATCATGTCTAATTTATCAAGTCATAAAAGACAAATACTACCAAAATAGAAATAAGCATAAAACACATATCATGGGTAACATTAGGAGCAAATACTTGTTCACCTCTAGATTGGAGAGATTTAAAGCTATTCTTCCTTGGAGCCTTATCATCAAGACTAATAAGACTGGAGGAAGGATAGGGTTGGGATCTACACAACCACCCTCTTCATTCCAAGAAACCTTTGGGCAAAGATTAATCTTGTGGTCCAACTCACTACAACCAAAAAAAATATTAGATACCACTAAGAATTCACCTTCATTCCTTACATTACACTTACCACAGCCCGGTAAAAGGATCTCATTACTATCTCCTTGAAACTTGGGGTTCGACACCCTTTTTTTGTAAAAGTTTGGGGGATTCTTGGAAGAGCTTTTTACCACAAAATCATTATTGAGAGAAATTTCATTACCTATTCTATACATCTTTGTTACTTTAGACCTCTCTTGAAGTTCTCCCCTTTCAAACAATTGAGCATGGAACACAAAACAATCAATATTCATATCGTCCTTAAGAATAACGATACATCTTTCTTTTACAATCAAGTCGAATCTACCCATCATAAACTTATACATCTTCATCCTAAGGTTGGACACTAAGGATGGACTATAGCTTGAAAACCTAGTGAACACCCTAGAATACTCCTTAACACTCATACTACCTTGACTAATGTTAATAAACTCAAGCATCTTAGCCTCTCTAATCTCTAAAGGGCAAAACCTATCAATGAAATCATTAGTAAATCGTTCCCATTTTTTGTGGCCCTCTTCTACTAGACTCACTCCATTACATTGGATAAACCACATAAGAGAAACATCCTTCAATTAATAAGCAACTCATTTCGCCTTCTCTATCGGAGTTACTAATATAATTTTCAAAACCCTAAATATATCATCTATGAACTCTAGAGGATGTTGCTTTATCTTTGACCCATTGAATTCCATAATATTTATCCCGAATTGAGTCAATAATAATAACTAGTACCTAATCTTCTCATTATACACATAATCCCCTATAGGGACAATAGGACCTTGGAGAGGAACCTCGTGCTTTACTCTATTTTCCTCATTCCTTTTAATGTCAGCCCTTAGAATAGTCATATCCTAAGGGCACATATTAGGAAAAACACCTAATAAAACTAAAACTCTATCGCACAACTTAGAGAACAAAAGAAGTGAGGTTTTCCTAATATTCAATAGCCTCCTATTTATAAAATGTGGCGCACTTCACATCTATGCAAAAAAAACTATACTAGATATGATTTGAAACATCTTAAAATTATCTCAAAACCTTATTACTTGATAACAGGTTTGTAAAAACTCAGGGGTACCATTTAGATGTAAAACGACGTACTCGACCCCGAAAGAGTCTCGTATAAGCCCTTAGCATATCATGGCACAAGAACATAGGGAAAATGTGGAAATTTAAAATATTTATTTACGATCAAAGTCTTTAAAAAATGAGAGAGAGTGTACAATGTTTTGTCTTAAAACATTTATCACATTGGAATTGAAACTCTTGAATACAATCTCAGGGATACGACCCTTACAAAAAGTATAAGACATAAAGGGAAGAAACAAAAGAAATATGGTCAAGCCCTATAATACTATGAAGACTAACCATTATTATTATTCGTGATATACTGGAGTCCTAATCAAAATCCTACACAGTAGAAATCTAGAAATATGGGTTAACCCAAAAATGTACTATGTGTAAGGACCCAAAAAAGCAATAGGTCAAAATAGATCCTAACATGTGTTTAATGAGTGTATAAGTTCCTAAAATGGTAAATTATGGTGTTTAGTGGCATTATATAGAGTTTGAGAGATTCTAGAGGTGAAACATCCAAGAACGTCCGGTGACGTTTAAAAGTTAGCTTTGGGATGTGCTAGCGTGCCTTAGTATGTTTCATGAGGTTTTAGGTTTAGTTTAGGGATCAAATTTATATAAAGGGTTCCTAACATATATACGGACGTATTTGAGGTGGAAACTTCTAGGCACTTCCCCCAAGGACCCACCTAAGAGTCCTTTAAGAAGACCCATGTTGAGAGAAAAGTTGTCAAAAACCTGTCCCAACCAACTAGGGGCACCAACGGACTGTAGGTCCATCAATGCCCCGTTGGTGAGGGTAAATGGTTGAGACTTAGTCTCTTTAGATTAATACTAAAAGGAGGAGTCTCTGACCAAGATGACAGCTTGCCAGCATGGCCCGTTGCCTATTCGATGCCCCGTAGGTGGCAAAAATCAATGAGGTCTGCAACTTTCACGCAATTTACTGTATAGTGGAGGGGAAAATTGGGAAATTCACCCCACGTCCAAATAATTATATGGGCGGTTATTTTCAGTATTTGTAGGCGAAGTATGACTATTATAACAGTAAAAGACCGCCCTAGACTCCAAAGCAAAATCTCTCTCACATTTAATGGGTGAATCTTCCTCAAAGGGAAGTAATCACTTCATGTGGATCCATAGGTGAGTATTCATCTAAGGGAATTCAACACTCTATAAGGAAAAAATGGTGAATTTTCCTCTAAGGGAAGTGAACAACTCTCAATTTCAAGTTCACTCGGTGGTAAGCTATGTTCTCTTTATTGATAAACCTTTATTACATTATTCCATAAAATATAGGTTTAGGATATTCATTAATTATATGATTATAGCATATTCAAGCACCTATAAGTTTAGAGTATTCTTGGGCTCACCTTTCAAGGACCCTTTATTATCTAGATCATCATTCATGTGTGTGTGTGTTTGTATACATATATGTGAGCACACCTTTCACATAACACATAAATGTCACACGTATTCATATATAATGCATAAGTCTATATATCTACCTATATGAGCAATCCTTTCATCTCAACACTCTAAGACACTATCCACATTCATACTTCATCAAATAATATACTGAACATCGTAGCATATAAGTCATATTCACAACATATTTATACAATACTATGCATGTCCTTAGAGGTTCAACCTAGGAACTATCCCATCTAGGTGCAGATGTGAAATACATAGTAAAAGACTCATACACTTTGCCTATGCTAGTACATCTATCAATTCATCCTAGTGAATGATATATCACACAACATCATATAATGGTTAGAATAGCATAAGACTCATTTATTTAAAACTTACAACATTTTTACAGTAAGCTTTAGTCTTTATGTACTCATCTTATATTTAAATCACATATATCATTATAAGACCTCATCATAGGCAGAAAATAAATATAACCTTAACATAGAAATTTACATGCTCATAACATTAGTAACATCACCTAGATTCACAACTAGAGAAGAAGACTAGGCACAAGTTACACATAATGTGATTATTCATAACAACTCCTTCATATGATCATAAAATTGAATTAAAGTACATTGTCAACACATACATAATTAAAATAATTTAAAAACCGCCATCATAAGTGGACCATACCACACAATGCCATACAGGGCTTCATCAACTACATTAATATAAAAAAGTAGAGGATATAAGTATTCTTACCAATTTCTCACCCTTTGTTCATGATTGATCAATTCACCTTTTTATAAACAATTAATATATATGAAAGTAACTAAATTTATGTTAAGCATAGAAGAAACCATGTACAAGTCGCTACAAGATCATGATACAACTAGTGCAAAACATTACCATTGTGCTAGAGAATAGAAAGGCACAGATCATCAATCAATTTCCCTAGTATTGTTTATAAATTAAGATTAATTTATAATTTACATGTATGACAGCAGCCAAAACTAATCATAATCCTACTACAATTGCCAATAAAGTCAAATTAACTGTAAGTATGCTTTACATTAGGAATTCGTAGAAGATAAGTCTACATAGTCTAATCCTATTCTAACTATCATAAATTGATCAAAATTAGATCCATTGCATAAAATTCATAATCACATTACAATATAGGCATTAGCTAAGGACCATTAACCATAATCGAATCACGTAACAGCCACCCTAACGTCAAGATCATAAGTCACAATTTCATAGAATAGAAGAACCTTTTTCAATTTATATAAGCCTTCTTTACATTGATAATACAAGATTCATATACATAATTCAAACATGATAATAGCCTAAAACAGTATATACAAACAACTTAACATGATCGAAATCCACTTTTATACTATTAAGAACCCACATTACAGTGATCCCATTGATAACTAGGCTAGGCATGTTCAAACCTTCATACATTGATCCACTTGGATCCTTAAACATCAATAAAACATGAATTCACATAAACAACAGTAGATATAACCACTTTAACATAATAGAATCACAATGCAATCGATAACAAGCCAAGCACAAAGCCCATGCAAGGACTAAATCGATTTAGGGAGGGAACATGGGTTCATCATGCAATTGGATTAAAATCACGTAAAAACAAATCCATTAACATAAATGAATGAAGATTTAACCATTTAAAATGTTTTTAGAAAGAACCCATGAATAGATTGAAGAAGAAGAACTTTGATCATATTTTCTCTTTGAAAACTTTGAGATTAACTCTCTAGATGGAAGAAAAATAGAGATGAAGGATCACCATACCTTTATCTACATTAAAACCTCTAAAAATTGGTGAAGAACCCGTAAGAATCCCATTATACAAGTTGTTCTTAAGCTCAACAACAACGGAGGTTTCTAAAGAGAATTGGTTTTCGAGGGGAAGTTCAATTTGAGCGAATGGGATCGGGAATGGGTTTTTCACGTTTTAGATTACTTATATACAACCAAAAATAGGTAAATAAGTCAATTAAAGTCAGTTAGGACGTGGGGTTAATTTCCAATTCACCCTTTAAATAAAACAGTACGCAGAGCGTACGATACAAACCCTTGAATATATATTTAGGGCGTACATTACTGATTTTAAAGGGAATTGGGATAAATATTTAACTTTGGTAGAGTTTGCCTATAATAATAGTTTTCATTCATCTATTTCCATGGCTCCCTATGAAGCCTTGTATGGTAGGAGGTGCAGGTCTCCTATCGGATGGTTTGAAGTGGTGAGAAATTGATTCTTGCTCCTGAGTTGATTTATAAGACTTTGGAAAAGGTTCATATCATAAGAAACCGGTTGCAAATAACCTATAATCGTTAAAAGTCTTATGCCGATCATAGGTGAAGGGATTTGGAGTTTGAATAAGGTTATAAAGTGTGTTTGAAAATTTCACCAATGAAAGGGGTGGTTATGTTTGGAAAGAAAGGGAAATTGAGTCCTATTTATGTGTGTCCCTATGAGATCTTGCAAGCCGTTGGTAAGGTTTCCTATGAATTGAAACTTCCTAGTGAATTTGCTTCGGTTCATCCGTTTTTCCATGTTTCTATGTTGAAAAAGTGTATCGGTGATTCCGAGTCCACTCTTCCTATGAGGGTCTTGGGGTCAAGGATAACCTCTCTTATGAGGACGTTCAAGTTCAAATTCTTGATAGGCAAGTCAAGGAGTTGAGGAATAAAGAGGTTGTTTCTGTACAAGTGTTATAGAAGAATCATCTAGTTGATGGTGCAACATGGGAGGCCGAGGCCGACATGAAGTCCCGTGACCCTCATTTTTTATGAATTGAGGTTAGTCATTGTTTTTAATAATATAAATATGACTAGAAATTAAGGTTTGTTGATTTTTTAGTGAAGTTTTGCACATTATGCATTATTGAAAAACTTTACAGTAAAGTTACTATAGTATTTATTTTAAAAACTTGAATTTTTCTTTTTTTCTTGTTTTAAGTTATATTTTGCATTTTGGTATGGTGAGTCATTATAAAATGATATGTAGCATGTTGTTAAGTTGAACTTTGTGCTAATTGACTCATGTAATGTATGTTGAGATCATAAGAGTTATGTGAAGAAAATGCCTCATGATGATGTGGTTTCAGCCTTATGTGTTGTAATATTAGTTTTTATATTTTCCTTGTTTAAATGACATGTTTTATGTTGATTTCATATCGTTGATTGGTTGGGCTGCTAGTCTTGAGTTTATTCATTCCTTTAAAAGAATTTTAGTGTCATTTGAAGATGAATGTTCCTAAAGGCGGGGATAATGTTACACCTTGAAAATCGAAGACGTGTCGTAAAGCCTAATATAAGTGTCATAATGTCTGAGTACTATTTCTAAGTCCATCTATAATGAATATATCTCATTTAGGAGGTTTAAGAATCAAAACGTCCAAGAACGTCCATGGCATCAGGCAAGTTAGTTCAAATGGGTGTTAGTGTGTGTTAGCCTATTTGACTAGCTAATAGGTATTTGAAATGTCCAAGTACAATTCCGTAAGGACCAACCAAGGGCTCTTGAGAGGGACCCTAACATTTCAAGCAACACTGCCTGACGGTGTGCATCGACGGGACACAAGACGGCCCGTGGGTGGGGGGTGTTGATGCCACCGTAGTCCCACAAAGATGCTGGTTGAGAAGGTCCTTTCACCCCCACAACCTCTAAACTCATCGACAGAGTGTAGAGGTGCAGGCTACGGTATGTATGGATTGACGGGCGTCGGTGCCACATTCTTCCCACACTTAGACAATGGATGAATGAACCTCGCCTGAACACTCTCTGAACTCATCGACGTAGTGCAAGACGTAGGGGTAAGGGACCGTGGACTCACAGACTGCCCCCTTCGATAGGGGTCTCGAATGTGAAGGTCGAGTTTTCTGATTTATTTAAGTTAGTTTCATTTAATTAGTTAGGGTTTAGGTGATTAATTAGGGGTTTAATGGAGTTTCATTATGCTTATTAAGACCATATATAGATACCCTCAACACTCATTAATCTTAAGACAACTTACAAACAAACTCTCTTCCTTCTCTCTTCTTTCTCTCTCTTTATTTGAACTCACCATTATAGACTAGCAAGGATTAGGGTTGGAAGGGCTGGAAATGGAAGAATTCACCATCAAATTGGTGTCAAACTTTAAGGTATGGGATCTAATTAACCTTTCAATTCTTTCCTCAAACAGTTCCTTGAAAATAGATTTCAAAAGTTGAGTTTTCTTATGGGTTTCATCCAATTACGAAATTGAAGTTATGAATTTAGTTGTTGATAATTTCTTTAGGTTTATTGTATATATTAACATGAATTTCATCTTGGTTATGGTAATTTTTAGTGGTTTGGTCTAAATTGAAGAATATGATCCTCAATCCCTAAACGTATGTTGCGATCTTGATCTATATTGTATCGTGATCATTAAATTGACTTGGTTATTGATTATAAAAACTATCCTATGGTGTAATTATGATTAAATTAAGAATAAATATAGGATTATCATGATAGCTCTTGAGATGTGATTTAGGTTATGAATTGTTATGTGAAATAAGCCTATGTGTCTTGTCTTAAGTTGTGATCTAATGTTAAATTGCGTTATAGAGATGCAATCGACCTTGTTATCTTATTTGTTATAATTGTGTGATGATGTTACTCCCCAAAATGGATGGAGTTACGGGGTGATGTTAAGACCTTGATGATAGACTATGACGAACATTTGCTAAGTCATAAAATCTCTATCTTTATTTCCAATTTTGGTTAATTCTTGTTAAGTCATGATATTATATTGGAGTATGTCTTACACTAGGATTATAGGTTGGTATGATGTTGAATTGAAATGTCTTGACTATGTTGTGATGTTGATTAAGGTGTATGTGATATGAGGATGGTGAAAACTATTAATGTGCCTTGATATGCTATAAAATGCTAATGTGTTAACTTCACTTACATGAATTGTGATTAAAGTATTTAAACTCATACAATTTTTATTGAGCTATTGGTGATGATAATTATACAAGGGGTAGACCCGATAACCTATACTAAGCTATGATTGATAATTAAAGGGTTATAGACATTTCAAAAAGGGACTCTAGCTTAGCACCGAGTGAACTATATTGAGGAGTGTCCCTTCCCACATAGGAAAGGTAGGAACAGTACATTACTCTTGAGATTGGAGACTATAATGCATGGCATATAAAGAGGTTCCCAACTAAATCTCCTAGTTTGTGAACTATGTTTCCCCCATAGGAATAATATCTAGTGGATCTTCGTAGTTGCTATGTTTCATGTTTCGGTACTACCTTGTAAGTAGTCCGCCTTCTTTCGGTTTAGGGTCTTATGACACTTGATTCCACACTATCTCATATGGTCTATATCAGTTATTTTAAGATGTTCCCAAAAGGTAAAACAAATTAAAGAACTTGAACACTAACTTAGATAACCTAAGAGGTCAAGCTCAGTCTACGTAGGGGTATGAGACTCTACCTAAACCTTGCCATAGTTAGCCTTGAGGGGAGTCTTAGGAGGAGGTTTATATATATATTTATGTTATGATAATATATGATGTATATATGATGACCATGACACATTTTTCATAATATATGTTGATTTGTTCATTTATGAATATGCCTTGGGGTATAAAGTTAATTTATGATGAAACGTAAACCTAAATGCCATAATATATAAAGTTGGACAGTGGTCAATGTATACTCAATATGAATATATATTATGTGTACGTAGAGGTCTATGTAAACCTCCAAGTAGTGAAAATAAAAGTTTTAAATTTATCCGCATTTTCAACCTATGAATGTTATGATAAAAAACTAAGAGGCTAGTCTTAATCCTTTAAAATGAAGATAACGTCGGTTACGTCTAGGGGGTAAACCCGGTTGTGAATGTTTTTGGGCTTACATTCTCCCCACTTGGAATAACATTCATCCTCAAATGAAACTAAACATTTTTAGACCATCAAGCACTCACTTAGCATCACATTATAAATTATAATCAAGGCTCAAACATTATAATCATGGCACCAACTAACAAGGAGCACAATTTTACACTTTCACATACTATTCTACACAAGCATTTTAGCTAAAGTTTCGCATTTCAAAATCTTCTCTTATCCTTCACTTATGGAGGAACTATCTTCTCTAACATTAAGCATTCTCACATACAACACTTTTACACACATTGTTACTATAATTTAAAACATAAAAATTTATTTCAATAATAAAGATTTTCACAGTGAGCATTATTGTAACATTGAAAATTTTGTAAAAATCACAAATTCAGTCTCACTTTCATTTCTTCACTTATGAAGGAATAATTCTCTTAGCATTTACATGGATTCTCTAATGGCTACACCTAAGTGGGAGAATAGTAAAGGAATAAGGAGATTGGTTCTAAGTAAATCATTTTGTACTAACGAGGAGTACCCATCTCAAGAGGTACATTGGATACATCATTTCAACTCAGGATGTGTAACCACCCCTTCTTTATATTGTCTTTGTTCTAAGCATAACTCCTCCACATAGACTTAAACATTCATTACTATAGGTAAAGGGATAACAACTGGACACCACATCTCAACTCACAAAGGGTATCCATCGTTCAACCTATCTTAAGAAGCTCATAGGAAATAGTGATCTTGTTACTAAACACATCATCTCAACTCACGAAGAATGTTCACACCAAAATACCAATTTTCATTGCTAGTCTTTTAGGAAGAGTTGGGAGTGGTCTAGACACTTCATCTCTACTCACAAATAGTGTCCACCACCCAATCTCCCATCCAGATTCGTTAACTTCATTCATATATGCAAAGTGTGTGTGAGAGAGTATATATGAGAAAATCTCTAACAAAATCACCATTTTCATAACATTGACTTTACAAAATTCTTATACATTCATTCATCATATTTCACAAACTAGAATGGTTTATGTATGCACATAGTTCATTTAGATATAAGCTATACAAGATATACAATTCAAGCTTCATAAAGTATATAAACATGAACATCATTATTATTACTTTAGTTCAGATACTAAGCCTTCAAGTTCATGTTTACAATACATATATAAATACATATGCATATACTTCAAGTAAATGCCGTCAACAAAGGTGGACCATACAACTCAAAATAATTTCAATGGAGACTAAACAAGATAGAACAACTTAAGACTCATCCAAGCTTTCACCACCTTTCAATGTTTCACCAAAACAACATAATAATGCATATATAGGCATTATCTTAAAAAAAATACAACATAAGAAACTTAACTCTAATATTATCTAGGTAAAAGCAAAAACACAATTTATAAACCAAAAGTTGATAATAAGCATAAGCATGGATTCATTGGGGTTTTGACATTAAAAAAATTAACTAACACCAAAAACAACATATTTTAATCCATAAAACTTTTTCATGCAAAGACCCATGCTTATAGTCAAAAATAGAAGAAGTTAGAGTTCAAAACCCTTTTTTCAATTCTCTTTGGAATGGCTCCTAGAATGAAAGAAGGTTCGAGGATTAACTACCATGCCTTAATATGAATAGACCCACGAAAGTTTTATGAATAAAACGTCCAAAACCTTCACTTCTAATCCTTCCTTGAGTTTTAGCTTCTATAGAGTTGGAGAGAGTTCTTTCTTGAGGGAGGGTTTTCGATATTTGAAAAATGAAGTCTTGTCTAGGTGTAGATCTATAAACCAACTTAAAATACTAAAAGATACCTAAAGAAACGTCAATGGTTCATAAAATTCTAGGGGTGAATTTACTATAACACCCCAAACCTAGAATTATCCTTGACAACTTTTCAAGGTGGCCATGGATGTACCCTACCTACGGGGCGTATAATGATCGACAGACCATCATGATGGGCATAGATTGGTTCATAGGCTGGTATCATGGTGTTTAATATCCCACCACTAACGGTTAAGTTACACCCCTAAATAATAGGGGATCTCTAGGACTACGACCCATTGATGAAGGGTGTAGTTTGGGAAGTTTTTGAAGATTTTTCCTAAAAACTGTATTCATCTTCTAGGTCCCCTTGTGGGTACTAGGTGGAGTCCTACCAAGACGTTATACTTCTTTACATGTTTCTCTAGTGTAACACCTCTAAACAGACATCAAGAAAACTACAGTCTAACAGTTGTGTTTTCAAGTCTTAAAATTATTTTTAATTATGTTAGGAGGCAATGGTTAATGTTTGGTGGAGTTTGGAGGTCAAACGACCATGATGTTCAAAAGGTTTGCCTTGAAACGTGCTTGTGTGCCTTAGTGTGTTTCGTCAAGTTTTATGTGTTCATTTTGAATGTAATTGATGTGAGGGATTCCTAACATGTGTACGATTATAATCGGGTTGGAAACACTAGGGAAAACTCCCCAAGGACCAACTAAGGGGTCCTTGAGAAGGATCCAAAGTGTAAGCTAAGACTTTCCAAAATGGCTTCACCTACAAATAGCAATCGATGCCTTGTAAGCCTGTCAACGTCTTGTAGGTGGAGGGAATTGGTCAACACTTAGGCTAGGGAGCTTCATCTCCCATTTCGCCAGCCTCTTATGCAAACCATGGACAAAAAAGAAGGTCCGTTGGTTGGGCTACGTGGGTGTAAGTGGCATTAGTCGTTTGACACCTTCAATTTTTTATAGGTGTCTCAGCCAGCACAACGATAATTTGGGGTTTTAAATTAACCATACTAAAATTAGTTGGACAGTTCCTTAAGGCTTTTTGGGTATTTTAAATGGGTTTGTTAGTATAAGCACTTAGATGACTTGGTTGTTGCAAGAGTTCAAAGGTCTGGTTCTATGCGCATCAATCTTTGTGAACCCGGTATAATATGGGCATTCTAGATACGTTAGTCATTACTTAGCATAGTCATTTTTAGGGTTGTTACATTATCCCCTCCCTAGGAACATTCGTCCTCGAATGACACTACACATCATTTTAAATTAAAGAGGGTGATTTTTGAATATATGTTAACATACATGAGACTTTACTCTTTGTTAATTTCTGTTTTTCACTTACTCCGGATAGTGTATATTACTCAAGCTTATTTTTACCTTCATATTTGAGATTGAGGAATTTACTTCTCAATCTCACTTTACTTGATGCACCTCATCACTCATGCAACACAAAAAAAGCATGTCGACGCTATGCAAAAACAGCAACATGACATGCAAACATGAACTCATTTTAACTCTAATAGTGCAATTATTACACATACGATTTTGGACTTACAACACCAAATCGACTATTTCATTAAAACATAGACTTTCTTAAAAAAAACCAGCCTTAGGAGGATTATATCTAACCCCTTAGATAACATCTTGTTGTACTTAAGATTTGAAATCATATGGCTTTGTTGAATTAATCCACGCCCTGCCGATTTATACACTATCTCATTTGGCAACTGAAACCTCACTACCCTAGTTTGATAGTCTATGGTAGCATCACACTTATGGAGAAAATCCATACCTAAGCTATTCAATGCTCTTTTTTATTGGTGAATATCTTATTTATTTATTAGTATGTTGGTGCACATCCTTAAAAACTACTTGCACCTTCGCATTAATAGACCAACAAACTCCTTCCTAAACTAGTATCATCAAAGCATACAACATAAATAAACACATAAGTAAGATAAGTCGGCAACAAACATGATGACTCCAACATAGTAACTTCATACTAGTGCATAGAACCATACAAATGAAAAACTAATTTAGGGTACGCACCTGAGACATCACCAGATGTGTCTTCCCCTACACCCCTAGACTTGACTGCAAAAAATCGTTGTCTCCTTGGAACCTCTTCACTTGGACCATTCGTCTGAAATTTCTCCTTCCCTTTTTCTCAACCTCACATATACGGAAAATCCTTCATCATGTGACCTAGTTTTCCAGAATTGTAACATGCATTGGAGACCCTCCTATACTCTCCTTCTTGAAGTTTGCGAAACTTCCTACAAGGTTGACTCTCCTGATATGTATCTACTTCACTGATTCTCTTAACTCTAGGCTCGGAATCCCTATCATAGCGACCCTTGGATGAACTTTACCCCCCCTTGGAGGGAGAGTCCCTTCTTAAACCTGGGCTTATCCCTGATTTCAGTACTACTCTTCCTTAAAATATTCTTCTCAACTTGCCTTGACCTGTTCCATGTCCTAGTATGATTCCTCTTCTTGCTTTACTCCACTTCTTGGACATGGACCATAAGCTGGGAAAGGTCCATGTGATCATGCAACATAGATGTCCTATACTCCTCCTCGAGGGGCTTGTTTCTCCCGAGTTGAGTAAGCTGAAAGGGGTAGTCTTGAGGGGTTCTTTGGTTTGTATTGGAGGCATATGCATACTTCCTTCATATCTTACTTTAGTGAGTCTTAGGATAATTCTGAGGTAGGGAAACTCTTATGGAAAATGAGTCCACTTGCTCTTTGGCTTGGCCTTGGAAGTTCAATCATTTAGTGTAGGACAGTTCATTGTAATTACTCAAGTTAAAATTATTGTGAATGCTTTAAATGGTTCATTGTCAATGTTTAAATGTATTTACTGTAAATGCTTAAGTAGTTCACTGTGAAGGTCAATTTTATTTACTCTATTGGTTCTTTTTGGTTTAAAATTATGGGAATTCTTATCTATATTTTAAATGACGGTTAGTATGATGTTTTGCCTTTGTATTCATGAATTTTTTACTTGAATATCTTGAAGGCTATTTTTACTAAAATATCTCTTTTCACATGTTTTTGCATATGTCGTACTTAGTATATTGTTTTGTACTAACCCCATACTTTTCTATATAAGTATATGTTGGCAGCTTTTGAAGGTCTGAAGGAGAGAAGGAAGAGCTTGGGAAAGTTTCCCTTAAGGCAAAGTGTGTCCTCATATATTCGAGGGCATAGTCCTTTTCTTAGTTTTTATATAAAGACTTGTTATGTATTTTACTTTATTTTAAGAGGGCCATGTACCTAAGATATTATGTCGTGTCTTTAAGTTGGCTTGTTACTATGAGATTTTCTAAGTATTTATGAAATATTGTCTTTTATTAATTATTCATGAAAAGTTTTAAATTTCCGCACTACTTTTCATGTCTTATGTGATGAACGATAGTAAAGTGCTTGTACAAGATCCCTAAGTGTCAAGTACGCCCGGTCACAGAATGAGGGTTCTCCCTAACTTCTAGGGGGGTGCTTTCAGGTTGTGACATACTTGGCATAAGAGCATACGGTTATGGGAAAAAGCTTAGGTTCTAAAAGTCTCACAACCCACATCTGGTAGTATCTTGGTCATTGGTGTGAGTTGCGTCACATCCATGGACAAGAGGCTATATGTTAATAGAAGTTCCACTTTCTCTTCTATTCTAATGTCATGCCTTAGAGTTGAGTCATATAAGGTGTCTTCTCTTAACCTCTTCTCTTTGTGTTTATAGGACATGAATACGAGGAGATCGACCGCTAGAAGGGAGGAGGGTAGTGTAGCTAATGAGAGGATCCCTCTCAGTGACTAAGTTCCTACTGTTGGCCTAGAGGAGGAAGATAATGTGGAGGTTCCTCTTAAAGAACCTCAAGTGCCTCCATAATGTCAAGAACCCCAGGTGCCTCCTATGCCTCAAGCTCCTTTTGTTGAGGGTGACATGAATAATGTGGAGTTGCGGTCTGCCCTAATGAACTTGACCCAACTCATGACACCTCAAGCTCATGTTGTCAACAATCACTTTGTGGGCCAATCTAACCAAGGATATAGGACCCAAGCAAATGTTAGTACTCCCGCCTCTAGGATTCTGGATTTCATGAGGATGAACCCTCCTACTTTCCATGGCACTAAGGTGGATGAAGATACACAAGGTTTCATAGTTGAGGTTTTCAAATTGGATATGCTATTTGGGTGTGACCCTTAGGGAGAAAATGAAGTTACCTACTTACTAACTTAAGGATGTTGCTCAACTATGGTATGAACAATGGAGGAGTGACAGACCCTTAGAAAGAGGTTTGGTTGATTGGGAGGAATTCAAATAGACTCTCCTTGATAGGTTCTTTTCCTTAGAGTGGAGGGAGAAAAAGGTGGTTGAATTCATGAACCTTCGTTAAGCGGGAATGAGTGTGCAACAGTACTCTGTCAAATTCACTCAACTCTCTAAGTATGCCCCAACCATAGCAGCCAACCCTAGTTCTAGGATGAACAAGTTTGTGATGGGAGTGTCTAGCTTGGTGGAAAAAGAGTGGAATATGACAATGCTTCTTAATGATATGGATATCTCTAGGCTCATGGTTTATGCACAACAAATTGAGGAGTCCAAAATTAGGGAGATAAGGCAGAAGGGTAAAAGGCCTAAGTCGGATTATTCTAGTCACCAAAGTCCTAAGAAGAGGTTTTATCCCTAAGATTCTTCCATGGGAAACAAGGATAGGGCTCCAAATAAATATTCTCAAGGTGGTGGTCATTCCTATGAAAGGGCTAGGTGCCCTACTTGTGGAAAGCAAAATGGGGGTAAAGGTCTTGCCGGAACGGATGGTTGTTTTGCATGTGGTAATAAGGGCTACAGTATGAGGGACTGCCCAAACCTCAAATCAAGGGGGAAAGATGTCAATCAGGCTTCCATAGATCCTAATGCTCCCAAGAAGAACCCTTCCTATGGGATGGGGGCTAGGAAGGATAATTAATCCGGATTGATGGTTTTGGTAAGTCTTAACACTTTGTTATTGTTGCCTTTGTGTTATGTAGTGAGTTTGTGTGGTTTTATAGTTAGTATGATCATGCCATCTTGATGAATTACTTAGAAAAATGAATTTTCAAAAAAAAATTGGTAAGTTAGTAGTGAACACAATGAACTTCACTGTATGAATTTTTATTTTTGAAAAAAATCGTGTTGTATTGAATTGAAGTTTCAATGTGTGTAAAAGTATTGTGTATGAGAATGTTTAATGTTGGGGAAGATAGTTCCTCCATAAAAGAGGACTAAGAGTGAATTTTGACTTCTTGAAGTTTTGATTAAAGAGTTTATGTTGCTAAGTATTTGAAAGTGTGATAGGATGCTCTTTGTTAGTTGAGGCTTTGATTTTTGAGTGTTTTGATCATGATTGAAGTGTATTATGTGATTCTAAGTGAGTGCTTGTTATTCTTAAAGTTTAAGTGTCATTCGAGGACGAATGTTATTCCAAGTGGGAGAGAATTAAACGCCCCAAAATGAACTAAGGTGATATAGAGCATAGTGGATGTTTTTTAGTTGATTTTAAGTTAAACTAAATTATTTTAGTGTCCTTAGGCAGTGTGTGAATTTTGGAGTACAGTCGACCTAGAACGTCCATGATGTTTGGAAAGTATGCCTTAGAATGTACTAGTGTGTCTTGTTTGCGTTTAGACGAGTTTTACGTGTTCGTTTTACTTAAAAATGCATTGGATGTTTATAAGACATAGAATAGTTAGTTTAGGGGTTTAATGTCCGGGCACGACCCCACCTAGAACCCACAACGAGCCCTAGATTAAGGGCCCAAGACTTGGGAAAATCTGCCAAAAAGTTCTGGCCATCGACGACTCTGAGAACGGTCCGTTGGTCCCTCAATGGTCCGTTGACGTAGGGAATCGATTCGACCAGTGAGTGCAGTTGTCAATTCTCCATTTTGAGCTAATTATCCACCAACGAGACCCTACCAATGGTCTGTTGGCTCAACGATGGTCCGTTGGTGAAGGTTCGTCTGTGAGGCCTGCAAGTCTGTGAAGTTGCTACCAACTTGGGGTGTTTTATGTAAATACACCCCAAGTATTTTAAGACCCTAGGTGGATAATTTTAGTGTTTTTTGGTTATATTAAAATAGTTTTAAACCTATACCTAGGCAAGACCCCTCTCTTCAAAATTTTCAAACTCTCTCTATATATATAGACAAACTCTCTCAAGACTCCGTTGAAAATTAGAGGTCAAGGAAGGATCGCTACACCCTTATTCATATAAATATATCCAAACAATTACTACTATCCAATCACTGACCTATAATTAGCCCCCAATTCAACTCATCATTCCTCATTAGCCAACAAATATTGATAATATATTCATAATAATGCATATACTGCATACAACAATCAAATTTGTCAATTTAAATTTTACTTGCATGGACTTATACCCATAATATCATACTAACAATATTAATACTATATTCCTGCAACTATCAACATTGGCAAGGAATAATTTTAGTTGAAATTTGTTACCTGTGGCCGGTCTTGTCCTTCTCTCCTTTGGAGGATTAGAGCCGCCGTTAGATTGTTTTGAAACATGAATAATAATATCCTCTCATTAATCTAATTTTAACTTTTTATTACCCTAATTGTATACCTAACTAATTATAAAAATATAATAAAAGTGACCCACTATTTATTTTACTATTATTTTCTTTAATCACCAACTAAATAATTATTAAAACTACCCCATTAATTTCATAATTATAATTACGAATAATCCAAAATGCCCATTTAGAATCTACCGAAAGAGTCTATTATGCAATAAAAGCTCTAGTACTCAGAACGAATAAATGGGTCGTTACAGATAGGATGTAATTAGCCTCTATAATGAGATTTTTGTGTTTTATACAATTTTTTTTTACAGTAAACAACTTCAACATATTACTTAATAATATTTTTCAAATGTTCAACGACACAAATGTGTCATTTACAATCAAAATTGAGAAAGTTAAATATCAAAAAAAATTATACATCAAGGAAATAGAGAATTTCATTAGATTATGAGTTAAGACATTTCACATTTGATGAATATATAAAATGTTGATATCTTTGAAAAAAATCATCGATCTTCATATAGTCGTATTTATTTTCTACCATATTATCATCTTCTTTTTGTAATATTTGTACCATAAGCTTTGCATATGATAAAATACTAATCATTGATCAACCAATTCGTAAAGATCAATTCAAAGCCTTTCAAATCTATATTGCTTCAATTTATGTATAATGTGTTTGTCGTTTGCTTTGTGGGTGAATTTTATGATACATTTTATTATTGTCTTCAATAATAGAAATACTTCTATTTATTTTGATATCAATATTGAAAGTATTTATTAAAAAGTTGATTCCTAACTTCTACAACAATAGAAACAATCATGAAATCAAATTTATTTCTATATACAATAACAACTATTATAATGTTATATTCTAAGTATCTATGAATAATAACAATTATCATAATGTTATATTCTAAATATTGAAAATATTTATTGGTATATTGATTTGTAACTCCATAGAAATAAAAACAATCATAAAAGCAATTTTATTTCTAAGCAACCTTTCTATTTCAAGCTTATGTGAGGTAGACTTTCCCACTTTAAACAATATGTTCCTATTTATATATTCAAAGAATATATTATACAGAAAGTTGGTAAGACACACTGCAAAATCCATTAAAAACATCAAAGAGATTACCATCATCATGGGGTTCATACTATAGAAGATGGAAATTTTGTTTAGAGTCTGTTTGGCTCAGCTTAAAAGCTGGTCAAACTGACTTGAAAGCTGGTTTTTGACTTACTTCGCTATTTGGCAATACTCAAAATAACTTATTTTATGTTTAAAAAAAAACTTATTTCAAGCCAAAAGTTAAAAGCTGGGGTAGGGGTGCTTTTTTTTTAGCTTATAAGTTGTTTTAAGTTGACCACATTTTTATCTTTTTGCCCTTAATATTTTTATACAATCTCCAAATAAATCCACATAACCCTAACATCTCTTTCTTACGTTTTTCCCTTTTCACGTTTGGTATAGCAACTTCAGCACTTTTATCCAAACGCATAACTGCTTATTTAAAAATAAGTTTCAACACTTTCAAAAGTATTTTTTTAAAGCTGATTTTATTAAGCTCATCCAAACGGGCCCTTAGTCTTGTACTCAATAAAAATGAATGGAGGTCCAATTCAAAGAAAAATTACATTCGATAAGTCATGTTACTAGGGTGAATCAAAAATATAATATAACTTTTTCCTATTAAATAGTCAAACATTGTTCATTCTTTTAGTCACGTAATTTTATGTATTTTCAAATTGATTAAAAAATATTGACACTCATTTTAAAGATTATATTTTAATAATCAAGATATGAATTTGGTGATCATATTCTTGTAACAAATATTAAAAATATGTTTACACAATAAATCTTTAAAGTATTTTTAGGAACAAAAATATTAACTATTCAAACACATTTTATTTTAAATTAGTTCAAAATTTTCTTTCAAAAACATGTCAAAGCAAGCTTAGCATTTATTATTATTTGTAAAAAGTTAATTAATAGGAACTCTTTATTTAACACAATTATAAATATATTTATGGGCCAATTTTAAAAGAAAAGACATGTATGGATTCTTCAAAATTTTCATTTCGGTGATTAATTAATAATTATTATTTAAGCCATAAATAATATAAAAATTACTAAAATGCTATAGTTTGATAGATATTTTTAGTTTAATGAAAATTTCATACTACAAAAAAATATCTATATAAAATGTAGGTCCAAATTAAATGTCATGTCATTAGGATACACATGTCATTTAAGAAAAGATATATGGTTGTATTGTTATTATAAATCAATTACCACTTTTTTGATGTCATAACATAAAAACAAACATTCTAGAATATTTATAAAATGACAAAATTGCCCTTGGTCGACCCTAACTTGTCTCTCTTCTATATAATACTAGTTAAGTATTGCCCGTGCTATGCACGGGCCCAACAACGTAAATTATGATGTCTAATTTTAATTATCACCAAAGATCTAAGAACTAAGTTGTATTTATATTTGAAAAATGTTAGAAATAAGTGTGTGTGTGTATATATATATATATATATATATATATATATATATATATATATATATATGTAAATATATGTATATATATATATATATATATGTAAATATATGTATATATATATATATATGTATGTATGTATATATATGTATATATATATATATATATATATATATGTATATATGTATGTATGTATTTATATATATATATATATAAATAGTGAAAGTCGTCTGTTAGCATCACGACTGGGGAACTTAGTGAAAGTCGTCTGTTGATACAAGGATTTAATCAAAGACATCATACAACATATTACTTGGCAGGCCTTGGGTACATGAGAACAGAATTGTCTCATCTTCTTACTATCAATGTTTGAAATATCTTGAAGGTGGAATTGAAAGAAAGATAGTTGCAGATGATAATCCTTTCACCGAAGTGGAGACACACTTTGCGGATGCGAAATTCTATATGAGAAGTTATGTTGTTAAAGGGGTCAAATCCAATGACATCAAATCAATCAAGATTGATAATATCGTAAACAAAAGAATTGATGCAGCTATCGAAAAGGTTAAAATTGACACTAAAGACTCTTGTCCCATTCTTAATGAAGGGAATATCTTGTCTTCAAAGAAGAAGCAGACTTCTAGGCTTTGCTATGTTCCAAAGGAGAAGAAAAAACAAGATCAACCATCTAACCTTGAAGAAAATGCATTAAGAGGGCTAACTTTTCCTATCAAACGGATTGATGCAATAAACTTGTCTGCAAAGTTGTCAGAAAAGTCAGCCGCTCAAGATCAAGTGCTAGATATGGCTCTCCCTACAAAACGCACAAGAGAAGGTTTTGACCCCAATGCCTACAAGTTATTTGTGAAGGCAGGATACAACCCTAATGAGCTATCAGCGCTAGGGAAACTACCATCAGAAGATACAACTAGGAAAGCGCGTGAAGGCCTAGGTTATAGCCAACCGCCGCCAATTCGCATTTCCATAAGAAGGGCCAGTAATAATCATATAACTTTTGAAGATGACATCACTGCTCCCAATAAAAGGCCTTCCGTCTTTGATCGACTTGGTGAAGCGACAACAAGAATTTCTGTGTTTGAGAGGTTAGGTCCTCTGAAAAAAAATAACAATAACATGAGAAGTTATTTAAAAGTTACAAGGCCTACTTCACATTTGGTTCGAAAGGATTTCAAAAGTTTGATTTCTTCTAGGATGAGGCGACGAGTGGAACTTGTGGTTTCCTGTAAAGAGGAACTCAAGGCAAAGGTTCATACTGTGGTTTACACCAAAGAGCGCGAGGAAGATGAAGAAAGTGTAGGTTCCTCAAATCATGTTACAATTCAAAATGAGTACGATTCTTTGCCTCAAAAGAAGATTGAAGAAGAGGTAGAAGATATTTTCTCGTGTTATCATATATCGGTCAATGACAATGATCCTGTGGAAGAGGAAGATGCTAAAGATGCTCCTCCAGAACTTGAAGAAGGAGTAAAGATCACAATAGATCCTTTGAAGGAAGTTAACCTTGGCACTGATGAAGATCCGAAGCCAACTTACTTGAGTGCGTTTCTAGAAATTGATGAAGAAGCCGCTTACATGAATATACTCAAAGAATATAGAGATGTCTTCACTTGGAGTTATAAAGAAATGCCTGGATTGAATCCTAGAGTAGCGGTCCATCAATTGGCAGTCAAAAATGGTTCTCGTCTTGTTAAACAAGCTCAAAGACATTTTAGACCAGACTTGATTCCGTTGATTGAAAATGAAGTTAACAAACTCATTGAGGCGGGCTTTATTCGTGAGGTCAAATATCCTACATTGATTTCAAGTATTGTTCCTGTGAGGAAGAAGAATGGTCAAATTCGAGTCTGCGTTGACTTTAGAGATCTCAATAATGCATGCCCTAAAGATGAGTTTCCTCTTCCCATTCCAGAGTTGATGATTGATGCCACCACTGGTTATGAGGCAATGTCGTTCATGGATGGTTCTTCCAGATATAATCAAATCCACATGTCACCAAAAGATGAAGAGCTCACTGCATTTCGCACGCCAAAAGGTATTTATTGCTACAAAGTGATGCCATTTGGTTTAAAGAACGCTGGTGCCACATATCAAAGGGCTATGAAAAATATCTTTGATGACTTGCTCCATAAAAATGTTGATTGTTATGTTGATGATTTGGTAGTAAAGTCGAGAAAGAGGGGTGATCATTTGAAAGACTTAAGGATGGTGTTTGAGTTACTCCGACGATATCAACTAAGGATGAATCCATTGAAATGTGCCTTCGTAGTTACTTCCGGCAAGTTCCTTGGCTTTATTGTGAGACATCAAGGAATTGAAATTGATCAAGCCAAAGTCGATCCAATATCAAAGATGCCTGAACCTCGAGATATTCATGAGTTAAAAAGTCTCCAAGGAAAGTTAGCCTACTTGAGAAGGTTCATCTCAAATCTAGCAGGGAGATGTCAACCATTCAGTCATCTCATGAAGAAAGGTGCTCCTTTTAATTGGGACCAAACATGTAGCGAAGCCTTTAAAAGTATCAAATCGTATCTAGCGAAACCTTCGATTTTGGCAGACCCTATACCTGGAAAACCATTGATACTCTACATTGTAGCACAAGAAAGGTCTGTAGGAGCCCTGTTAGCTCAAGAGAATAGTGAAGGAAAAGAAAATGCTCTTTATTACTTAAGTAGAACGATGACGCCAAATGAGCTAAATTATTCGCCAATTGAAAAGTTATGCTTGGCACTAGTCTTCTCAATTCAAAAGATGAAGCATTATTTTCAAGCTCATGTTGTCCGCCTTATTTCTAGAGCAAATCCCATCAAGTTTGTTATGTCAAAACCTGTCCTTAGTGACCGACTAGCAAGATAGTACCTCCAATTCCCACAATTTGAGATTGTGCACATCCCTCAAAAATCCGTGAAGGGACAAGCACTAGCGGATTTTTTAGCAGACCATCCTATACCAAATGATTGGGATTTAACTGATGAGTTTCCTGATGAAGATGCGATGTTAATTAAAGTTTAACCTCCTTGGAAAATGTACTTTGACGGGGCTGCACATCGCGATGGAGCTGGTGCTGGCGTGGTGTTCATCACTTCACAAGAAGAGATTCTACCATTCTCTTTTACTCTAAAACAATGTTGCTCAAATAATGTCGCTGAATATCAAGCACTGATACTTGGACTTGAAATGGCCGTTGACATGAAACAATTACATTTACAGGTCTTTGGTGACTCTCAGTTTGTGATTAATCAACTGTTAGGAAGTTATGAGGTAAAAAAGCCTGAATTGCGACCTTATCATGATTATGCTCAAAAGTTGATAAGATGGCTTGGGGATGTAACTCTTCAACATGTGTGTCGAACAGAGAATAAGAAAGCTGATGCATTGGCTACTCTAGCTTCAACGCTAACCCTTCCTGATCATACGCAAGTAACTGTCTGTCAGAAATGGATAGTAGCACCGTCAAATGAGGAAGAATATATTGAAAATACGCTTGATCATATCGTCGCCATGGTTGAAGCTGCGAAGGAAGATTGGAGACAACCCATCATTGATTACCTATGTTACGGGATACTTCCAGAAAATCCTAGAAGAAGAACTGACATACATCATCGTGCACCCCGTTTCCTTTACTACAAGGATACATTATATAGAAGATCATTTGAGGGTATGTTATTACGATGTTTGGGAGAGGAAGAAACAATTCAAGCTCTGCAAGAAGCACACTCAGGAGTATGTGGATCACATCAATCTGGACCAAAACTTCATTTTCACATAAAGAGGATGGGGTATTACTGGCCAACCATGGTGAAAGATTGCTTATATTACGCCAGGAAATGCGATGCTTGTCAATTTCATGCGAATTTCATTCATCAGCCACCCGAAGTATTGCACCCAACCATCGCATCTTGGCCATTTGACGCTTGGGGACTAGATATTGTAGGACCATTACCAAAGTCTTCTGGTGGACACTTGTACATCTTGGCTGCAACTGATTACTTTTCAAAATGGGCTGAAGCTGTCGCTCTTAAAGAGGTAAAAAAAGAGAATGTTGCAAATTTTATCCGAGTAAATATTATCTATCGCTTTGGCATCCCTCGCTATATAATAACAGATATTGGCAAATCATTTGATAACAAGTTAATGACCAAGATTTGTGATCTTTTTGACTTTAAGCAGCATAAATCTTCTATGTACCATGCTGCCGCTAATGGTCTTGCTGAAGCATTCAATAAGAATCTATGCAACCTGCTCAAGAAAGTTGTCTCCAAATCCAAACGGGATTGGCATGAAAGAATGGAAGAAGCTTTGTGGTCATATAGGACAACATATCGCACACCAACTCAAGCAACACCATATTCACTTGCTTTTGGAGTTGAAGCAGGCCTGCCACTCGAGCGTCAAATACCCTCCTTAAGACTTGCTATTCAAGAAGGGCTCACTGAGGAAGAAAATGCTCGATTGCGTCTTGCTGAGTTAAAAGCACTTGATGAAAAGAGGTTACAAGCCCAACAAAACCTTGAATGTTATCAAGCTCGTCTATCTCGTGCTTTTAATAAGAAGGTTCGCTTGAGGTGCTTTCAAGTTGGAGATCAAGTTCTCGCGGTAAGAAGACCCATCATTACTTCGTACAAGAAGCATATTCAAATGGTGCTTACAAGCTTGTTGATGCTGATGGCTTAAGGATCGGTCCTATTAATGCCAAATTTCTAAAGAGATACTATCCTTGAAGGAAGATGATGCTCCTTAAGGTACGAGCCTAAACTGCATGTCACTCTTGGCCCGCAAGAGTGTAAACTGTGTACGGCACAACCACAAAAAAAAATCACTCAAATCCCCAGAACTACGTTGTGACTTGATCTTCTTTATTGAGGTACGTAGGCGCTTAGAACCATATTCTAAGTTCAGTTGCATGAGTGTCAAAAAAAATAAAAATGTTCCCACTTAAATTCAAAGAAAAGTCGAAGCGATATGTATATTATCTTTTGTCTCATCAAATCTTAGACTTGTACGAAGTATTGATGGGTTTATGGAAGGATCAAACCTTTATAGTTTTTTTTTTAATTTACAAGTTAAAGGTTCTAAAACTTGTTACGAGTTGAAGCATCGGACCCCACAAAATTCATAAGTCAAGTTTAAATGTCCAAACTAAATAAAAATGTGGAACTTGCGCTATATTCATTCGTATTGACATGGAAAATGCGACATGACTTTGAATTAATAAAAGCTTGCAATCAAGAATTAAAGACCAATCGAAAGTTAAAAAGTAAAAAAAAAAGAGTCTAATCTAAGCGTAACTTGTAGTTGGTCAAATCTTGTCGACTAGCCTCCAAGCACTCTCTTTTCTGTTCCATACGAATTGAATCTTCAGGCGTTAATAAACTCATATTCTCATACAAGGATATCTCATCTTCCGTAGCTAAAATCTTGGCTTGAATATCCTCGACGTTCTTCTTAGCAGCGTCTAAAACAGCTTCAAGACCCTCTCGCTCTCCTTGTAAAGTTGCTAGCTTCCGCTTTACCTTCTTTAGCGATTTCTTGTTAGAAGAGACATGTTTTGCCTTCTCACATTCTTCTACTTTGAATAATTCGAGACGTTCTTTGGCATTAGAAAGCAGTTCCATCTTCCTATCTTCAGGCTCCTTGTCAACAAAATTAGAGTGTTCTTGGTCATAAGAAGTAGCATGATCAAAAAGAGAATCTACCAAGCTTTTTAATGCTGAAAGATATAGTAAATTCATCTCACTCATCTCCTTGAAAATCTCATAAATATCATCTTTGTAAGATGAAATATTGTTTAGAGAAGTTCTGGAAAGTTTTCTACAGATCTCTTCCCAAAGACCCAAGATGTACTTCCTTTTGTGATTAAACACCACACCTCTTCCTTCGAAGACAGACATAGCACCATTTATCTTGGGAAGAACTCGGGAAAGCTCATTTGAGTTAGGAGCCAACCCTTTTAAAGTTTGGCCAGGAGAAGTAGACGATGACTCTTGATCTTTCTCGATATATGAAATTGGTTTTGCCTTAGGTCTCAATATCGCGGTAGACTCTTCGCTAACTTGTGGCCTCTCACGCGGTGATCCTTGTAAATGTCCATCAGCATCAACCTACAAACGAAAGGGGAAGGTTAGCAAGGTCATTTTATTTATTTATTTATTTATTTTTTAAAAAATAAATAAATATATTTTAAAAAAAATTATATATATATATACCTTGTTACTCTGAATTGTCAATGATCTAGAAGGATTATCGACGCTTCGGACTTCTACAATTTCAGCCCCAGATAGTTCAATTCTTTGCCTCTTCCAACATCGATCCTTGCTAGTTTTGCTTGTTTCTTGAAGGGACAGTTTACTAGAGAACAGAAATTGGGGGGATTTCTCTTTATCGGTAGGAGTATGAACCAGTTCTTTCTTAGATGCCTTAGAAAAGTTAAGCTTCTTACTTTGATGTTGAGGAGCAAGTGGTGTCTTGACTTTTGAAAGTGTTTTCTCGATATCTTGACTTTTGTCTTCTAGAAGGGTAACAAATTCTGACCCAGCTTTTTCCACCATAACATCCAAATTATCCTCAAGAAACGTTCCATAAGACCTCTCCCACCAAGATGAATATTGGGTGGTATAAAGCTTCTTTGCGAAAGTTACCGCAGGAGGAAATGTCGCTTTAGACATAGTCACACGTGACACACAAATGCGCCAGTATCTAAGGCCTTCATCAAGTAACTCAACACGAATATCATTTTCTAAATAGCCAGGATTATCTTGATGGAAACCAAATTGACGACTAAATCGGTGCGGACTATATGGCTCAATGACAAAGGAACCTCCCCTCCTCAATGGAAGATAATTAAAACGAATGCTCATAAAATAAGCTTGATCCAACTCTGATGATTTTTCATCATCAATATAATAAGTTGGGTGAGGCCTACTAAGCATGGTTGCATTCCATACAATGTTCTCCCCCCGATGAACTCGCTTTCTTGCCTCGTCTTTGTCAAAATACTTTGCAGCACCTTCTCCAGAATATACCACCATTCGTGGTAGAGAAGGTCCACTAGTAAGCGGATAGTGTGTTTTGAGATAATAAGCAAGCCAACCATAGACATAGTGAATGGGAAAACAAACTCTTACATGGTCCAACTGTGAAGAATTTGAAATTTTATTTAAGCCATGATATATGCTTGTTAAAATTGGAATCGCAAGGCTAACCCTTTTACCGCTCGCCATTAAACTCACTATCTTGAAAGTCTCAGGTCGAATGAAATTGCCTTCTTCAGACGGAAGTACAAAGGCACATAACCAACATGACAAAAATGCTGTCAGATAAGTCTCATATTTCTGATGTTTCGCTCCAAGCTTAGAAAATACCATCTCTTGAGTAATTGACCATGTATTTATCTCAGTAGGTATTTCGCCTGTAGGATTATGAGTAGACGATAGACGCCGAGATTTCTTCTCTTTTCTTGGGGGAGCTAACTCATATTTGAGATCTTTCTTGCACCAAAATTGTATCCATTCATTGAAAGAGATTCCCATATTACCATGATTTTCCTCTTTAAGGTGATGAAAGGCAGCAAACATATATTCACAAGTTCGAGGAAGAAATCTTTCCCTCTTATCATTAAATCCTGTAAGTTCAGTGGAGTTTGGTATCACTTCTTCGTAAGGGTATCCGTTAATTGGCAAACCACCAAGAATATGCAAGTCCCAAAGAGATATGGATGTTTCCCCAGCAGATGTAAGTAATGTATTTGTTTGAGGGCACCAAGCCTCACAAAAGGCTTGTATAATATTGGAGTTCCGATCATAGGTAAAAAGAGAAGCAAATACAGCATCACGAATACAAGCACTGTTTAGAGTTTGCCCATTTTTGCTTAAGACATCTTCTGTCCATTCCCAGTACCCCGGAATGCAACGATATTCACCTTCAACCACAATATTGTCTCCCCAACGTAGTTCTTCTTGAATCATGCGGCGACCTAAATTTGAAAAGGTCTTCGCAACGTTCATACGATGAGGAATTGGTTTCTCAAGATACCATACTTTAGAGGTTTTATTAGATTTATGATTGTATTCAGATGTCCAACTTTTCATATAGAGTGTGTTTCTCAATTGTGGCCATGGATCAACATAACGACCAACAAAAGATTGTTGGACCAAAAACTTAGTCTCCATCGTACCACCCTCTGATCCAACAATGAGATATTCGAGTTTAGAAGATGGACAAGTATAATCCTTGAAGGAAACCATTGTTCAAACTGCAGAAAATAAGAAGTAAAGAAAAGTGTTAATGTTTATTTACAATAATGCACGAAAGAAGATAAAACTCAAAAAGAAGGTTGTTAAGAAGGGGCAAATAATTTAAGCATTCAGGACCTTATAACACCTTGAGTTTATCTTCAAGGCGGGAGCGTTACACGGTATTCTAGTAAATCTTCATGGTCAAGCATTCGGGGACCTTGTAACACCTTGAATTTATTTTCAAGGCGGGAGCGTTACAGTATTTTAGTAAAGCTTCATGGTTAAGCATTCGGGACCTTGTAACACCTTGAGGTTATCTTCAAGGCGGGAGCGTTACACGGTATTCTAGTAAAAGCTTCAAGTTGGTTAAGCATTCGGGACCTTGTAACACCTTGAATTTATTTTCAAAGCGGGAGCGTTACACGGTATTCTAGTAAAGCTTCATGGTCAAACATTCAGGACCTTGAAACACCTTGAGTTTATTTTCAAGGCGGGAGCATTACACGGTATCCTATTAAAGCTTCAAGTTGATCAAGCATTCGGGACCTAGTAACACCTTGAATTTATTTTTAAAGCAAGAGCGTTACACGGTATTCTAGTTTAGCCTCAAGTTGGTGATCTTTAAAGCGGAGAAGCTTCACACCTCAAAATCAAATTTTTGTGTGTTAAAATAGCTCTCCATTACATACCTTCCTATATATATATATATATATATATATATATATATATATATATATATATATATAAACCCAGGACCTGCAAACATATAAAAAAAATACATAAAGAAACACATACATGTAGGCTCGCGTATTGCACTTCGAAAATATTCTGCGAGAGAAAGAGAAGTTCGTGATGATTGACGTTGAGAATAAAAAATATGGTGGCCTCTATTTATAGATGTTAATATGGGTTATGGCGGTGGAGAAATCCATATTCTATACCAAATTGTAATTCTATTTTAGGTATTAATATGCCACTAAAAGAATTCATATTTTAATACCAATTATAGTTCCTGTTTGCTAAAAAAAAGGAAAGAAAAATATCCTAAGTAAGTATGACAGTACGGATTGAATAATTAAATAAATGTATTTATTTATTAAAAAAAATGGCTAAATAATCCTTTTCATGCCACAATTAGATTGTTTGCTTATTATCCTTTCTCCTACATCTAATTGACTAAGGATAATTGGAGGTTAGCAATATGATAGCTAAATATCATTTATATGTCTCAATTACGTTGGAGTGTATACCAATAAGCTAAAATACATGGTATATAAATATCGTGTACGTAATACTTCAAGCCTAGTCTCTAAAAGATAAAATATTTCGACAAGACTTGAAGCAGGGGGCATTTGTAATCATTTAAAATTTATTAAATATAAATTTATAAAATGATTCGGATTATGTTGAATTCATAAATATATTAATCCAAATAAATATTGTGGATTAGTATAATTGAGTTAAATATTTAAGTCCAATTAATATGGATTTAATTAAAGTCTAAATTAATTGATTTGGGCCACATTGAATGAACCCAATTTGTTAAGCCCAATCTCATCTCATTTTAGAGCCCATCTTGGCACCACGTGTGCAGATGATGTGGCATGCCAAGTCAAATAAGAAAACCAACAGAATCATGACATGTGTCAAAGATGACAAGCCCGCTCCATAAAGCCCAAATACCATGTCACTTCAATCTGATTGGCTGAACGGAATCCTATTCCAATTTTAACTCCTCTATTCTAAAACTATAAATAGGGGCCTCATAATTCAGAAAAGAGACAGAAAATTCTAAACAAGAAGCTAGAGAAACTCTGTGGTACAAACGCCATTTAATTCTCTACAAAGCTACAAGCTTAAGAATTCAAGCATTCAAGTTCAAGAACGATCAAGACCACCGAATTCAAGAACGAGCTCGAAGCCCTTGAGTTCAAATAAAAGTCAAGATCAAGATAAAGTTCAAGTTCAAGTTAATCGTAGATTCAAGAACAAGCTTTAAAGCCCTTGAATTTGTATTTGAAAAGGCGAATTCAGAGGAATTATAGAGATTGTAACACTCGCATTTGAAATAATAAAATCGATTGTTGCTATAATTTTCCGTTCTTGATTATTGTTTTCTCGACGCGAATTTTATTGTCTACAGTCTCATCATATAAGAACGAGTCTAGTAGAGTCTTGAGGAATGGTAGGGGGACGCCCTTACTTTTCTTTGAGAGGCAATAGGACATTAGGAAAATTCCATTCTTTCTTCTTTCGTGCTATTACTTGGATCCAATTGGTATCTAGGTGATACAAATTGGTATCTGACATCCTCACTCTATTTCGCAGATGGTTAGAACTAGAGCAACAACTGTGCCAACACCAACACCGGCAAGACAGGGTGCGTCTGAGCCAACCACTGGGGCTGTAGCTCGAGGAGGAGCAGTGGCAAGAGGTCGTGGTAGAGGTCGCAGGAGGACGCCCTCTAGAGGTAGAGGACAAACACCTGGTCCAGCTAGTAATAAGGCGATGACTCCTCCACCGACCGATGAGGTAGTGAGAGAGGGTGAAGAAGAGGAAAACAAGTAGGTTCAAGATGAGGAATTACCACCCCAGCCTACCCCAGAGATGATTAACCAGGTTCTTAGTTATCTTAGCGGGTTATCTGATCAGGGCCAGACACCTCCAGTGTTTTCTGCACCAGCACCTCAGGTTCCGGGAGTACAACATGCAGCTGTTGTGGCTCCCCGCATGGATGCCTCATTGGAAGTAGGCACGTTTCCTTGATTGACTACAGGGTCTATAATGACGAGTGATCAGCATGAACTTTTCACTAAATTCTTAAAGATGAAACCTCCAGTCTTCAATGGTGCTGAATCTGAGGATGCCTATGATTTTCTGGTTGATTTTCATGAGCTGCTACATAAGATGGACATAGTAGAACGATTCGGTGTTGAGTTTGTGACCTATCAGTTTCAGGGGAATGCCAAAATATGGTGGCTGTCGTATGTTGAGTGTCAACCAGCACAGGAACCACCTATGACTTGGGCATCATTCTCTAGCTTATTTATGGAGACGTATATACCCCGGAATTTGAGGGACAAGAGGAGAGATGAGTTCCTAAGTCTAGAGCAAGGCAGGATGTCTTTTACTGCTTATGAGGCCAAGTTTCGTGGACTATACAGGTATGCCATCCAACTTTACTTCAGTCCACAAGAGCGGATTTGCCGTTTTGTGAAGAGATTGAGGTCAGATTTGCAGATCCCAGCCTTACAGGTAGCTGCTGCAGCAAAATCCTTTCAAGAAGTGGTGGATTTTGTGATAGAGGTGGAGGGGGTGAAGCCAGACGATTTCACCATGGTGTCGACATTTAAGAAGTTCCGTAAGGGAGGTGAGTTTAGTGATTCTTACTCCAGAAGGTATAGTTCAGGAGGTTACCCAGCCCGACCTATTCAGTCTTCACTGCAGGCTGCATCTGGGTTTCCATCGCAGACCAGTTAGCATTTCTCTGAGTTTGGAGGTTATCCCCAGAATTCGTCGTTCTCACAGAGACCTATGCTTGACTTCAGAGATTGTTATGGATATGGAGAGACTGGACATATTAGGAGATATTGTCCAAAACAGAGTTACAGACCCCCAATAGTCAGAGGTAGAGGTGGTCATGGGAGAGGCCGCCATTTTGGAGGACGTGGTAGCCAAGGTAATGGTGGTCACCAAATCAGCCGGGGTGGCGGGCAAGCTGGAGCTACTGCAGCACAACATGGTAGGGACAACGGGCAGACAGGTGATAGGGCGCATTGTTATGCTTTCCCCGGGAGGTCTGAAGCAGAGACATCTGATGTTGTTATCACATGTAATCTTTTGGTCTGTGATTGCATGGCTTCTATATTATATGATCCTGGATCCACATTTTCATATGTATCTTCCTCATTTGCTACTGGTCTTGATTTACATTGTGATTTGCTTGACATGCCTATTCGTGTCTCTACTCCTGTGGGTGAGTCTGTGATAGTTGAGAAGGTGTATAGGTCTTGTCTTGTGACTTTTTTGGGGAACAATACTTATGTAGATTTGATTATTCTAGAGATGGTGGATTTCGATGTAATCCTGGGTATGACTTGGCTTTCTCCAAAATTTTCAATCTTAGATTGTAATGCTAAATTTGTGACATTGGCCAAGCCTGGGACAGATCCGCTAGTGTGGGAGGGTGACTATACTTCCACTGCAGTTCCTATCATCTCCTTTCTTCGTGCTAAGAGAATGGTTAGTAAGGTTTGTTTCGATTTTTTGGCACATCTTAGTGATGATACTTCCCAAGTACCTTCGATTGAGTCTGTCTCGATAGTCCGTGAGTTTCTGGATGTGTTTCCCGCAGACCTTCCTGGTATGCCACCGGATAGTGATATTGATTTTTGTATTGATGTAGAGCCGAGTAATCGCCCCATTTCCATACCCCCTTATAGAATGGCTCCAGCAGAGTTAAGGGAGTTAAAGGCCCAACTTCAGGAGTTGTTAGGTAAAGGTTTTATTAGGACAAGTGCATCCCCTTGGGGTTCTCCTGTTTTATTTGTGAAGAAGAAGGATGGAAGTTTTCGGATGTGCATAGACTACAGGCAACTGAATAAGGTAACTATTAAGAACAAGTATCCTATTCCTCGCATAGATGATTTGTTCGATCAGTTACAAGGTGCTTGTACCTTCTCAAAAATCGATTTGAGATCTGGTTATCATCAATTGAAAATACAGGCAGCAGATGTGCCAAAGACTGCTTTTCGAACCAGGTATGGGCATTATTCATTCTTAGTAATGTCTTTTGGGCTTATGAATGCCCCTGCTGCTTTCATGATCCTGATGAATGGGATTTTTAAGCCATATCTGGATCTCTTTTTCATTGTATTCATTGATGATATACTAATATACTCAAAGAGCAGGAAAGAACATGAGGAGCATTTGAGAATTGTATTGGAAGTATTGAGGGAGAAAAGGCTTTATGCCAAATTCTCCAAGTGTGAGTTTTGGCTAGATTCAGTGTCATTCTTGGGGAACGTAGTTTCTAAGGATGGAGTGATGGTGGATCCTTCTAAGATTGAAGCAGTGAAGAGTTGGGTAAGACTTACTAATGTTACAGAGGTAAGGAGCTTTGTTGGTTTAGCTAGCTACTACCGTCGATTTGTCAAGGGATTTTCTTCTGTTTCTTCCCAATTGACAAATTTGACTAAAAAAATTTTCCATTTGTATGGTCGGACGAATGTGAAGAAAGGTTCCAGAACCTCAAGACCTTGTTGACTACTGCACCAATTCTTACCTTGCCAGTGGAAGGTAAGAATTTCATTGTTTATTGTGATGCATCTTATTCTGGTTTGGGTGCAGTGCTAATGCAGGAGAGGAATGTAATTGCTTATGCATCGAGGCAATTAAAGGTGCATGAACGTAACTATCTGACCCATGATTTGGAGTTGGCTGCAGTTGTGTTTGCATTAAAGCAATGGAGACATTATCTATACGGGGTCAAGTGTGAAGTCTATACAGATCATCGTAGTTTACAGTATGTCTTTACTCAGAAAGATTTGAATTTGAGGCAAAGGAGGTGGATGGAACTACTAAAGGACTATGATATTACTATCTTATATCACCCAGGAAAAGCTAATGTTGTGGCAGATGCTTTAAGTAGAAAAGTAGAGAGCATGGGAAGTCTAGCCTACCTACAGGTTTCTAGACGCCCATTGGCTAGAGAGGTTCAGACTTTGGCTAATGACCTCATGAGGCTAGAAGTACTAGAGAAAGGAGGATTTTTGTCCTGTGTGGAGGCAAGATCTTCTTTTCTTGACAAGATTAAGGGAAGGCAGTTTGCTGATGAGAAGCTGAGTCGAATTCGGGAGATGGTATTACGAGGAGAGGCTAAAGAGGCAATAATTGATGAGGAAGACGTTTTGAGAATTAAGGGGAGGGTATGTGTGCCCCGTGTTGATGATTTGATTCACACTATTCTTACAGAGGCTCATAGTTCAAGGTATTCTATACATCTTGGTGCAACCAACATGTATCGTGACCTAAAGCAACATTTTTGGTGGAGTAGGATGAAGCGTGACATTGCTGATTTTGTTTCCCAATGCCCGAATTATCAGCATGTAAAGTATGAATACCAGAGGCCCGGAGGAACACTTCAGAAAATGCCCATTACTGAATGGAAATGGGAAAGAATTGCAATGGATTTTGTGGTTGGTCTTCCAAAGACATTGGGTAAGTTTGATTCTATTTGGGTAATTGTTGACAGATTAACTAAGTCTGCTCACTTCATTCCGGTTAAGGTGACTTACAATGCAGAGAAGTTAGCCAAACTCTATATCTCAGAAATTGTTCGATTGCATGGAGTTCCACATTCCATCATATCAAATAGAGGTACGCAATTTACTTCTAAGTTTTGGAGAACATTGCATGCTGAATTAGGTACTAGGTTGGATCTTAGTACTACATTTCACCCTCAGACCGATGGTCAGTCTGAGCGAACGTTTGAGGTTTTGGAGGATATGCTTCGTGCATGTGTGATAGAATTTGGTGGTCATTTGGATAACTTCTTACCCTTAGCAGAGTTTTCATACAATAATAGCTATCACTCAAGTATTTATATGGCCCCATTTGAGGCATTGTATGGGAGGAGATGTAGGTCTCCCATTGGTTGGTTTGATGCATTTGAGGTGAGACCATGGGGTACCGATCTTTTGAGGGAATCGTTAGATAAAGTAAAATTCATTCAGGAGAAGCTTCTAACAGCTCAGAACATGCAGAAAGAATATGCAGATCGAATGGTTAGGGACTTGGATTTTATGGAGGGTGAACAAGTCTTGCTGAAGGTTTCACCCATGAAAGGGGTGATACGGTTTGGTAAGCGAGGTAAGCTTAGTCCAAGGTATATTGGTCCATTTGAAGTTCTGAAGCGCGTGGGGAGGTGGCTTATGAATTGGCATTGCCTCCAGGACTCTCAGGAGTGCACCCGGTATTTCATGTGTCTTTGCTGAAAAAATACCATGGGGATGAAAACTACATTATTCGTTGGGATTCAGTTCTTCTTGATGAGAATTTGTCTTATGAGGAGAAGCCTGTTGCTATTTTAGATAGAGAAGTCCGCAAGTTGAGATCAAAGGAGATTGCATCCATCAAGGTTCAGTGGAAGAATCGACCAGTTGAAGAGTCCACTTGGGAGAATGAGGCTGATATGCAAGAAAGATATCCACATCTTTTTACAGATTCAGGTACTCTTTCTCGCCCTTGTTTTTCTTCTTGTGATCTATTCGAGGACGAACGATGGGTAAATTGGTATCTATTGTAACAACCTGTTTAGTCAGTTCGAGCAGTAGAATTATTTTGATAAAAACTGGTTGAGTCGACGGATCACGCGACGGACCGTCATGTCCACGACGGACCGTGATGGACTCCGTCGTCCCATACTTGTGTAATTTCTTCTGCTGCTCTCCTCATTACCCTCAACGACAGGTAGGACAAACCGTCATAGGCACAACGGTCCATCGAGCGTCTTCGTTCCAAAACACTTCAACTCTGAAATCTGGGTACTAAGATCGACTCTCTGAACTTCACGATGGAACTGCAGCATGGACCGTCGTAGATACCACGGACCGTCACAAACCTCTTTACTGAATTTAACTCTCTGAACTTTGTGACGGACCTGCAGGACGGATCGTCATAGACACGACGGACCATCACAAGTTGCGTAACTCCGACTTGGTCAGACTTTCGCTAAAAGTTTTAAAGGGGTGTTTCGGACTATTCATGATTATAATCATGAAATTAGTGGGGTAAGTTTAATAATTTATTTAGTTGGGGGTTAAAGGAGATAACTTTAAAATAAATAGTGGGTTACTTTTATCACCTTTTATAATTGATTATATGATTATTAGGGTAAAAAGAATCTGAAAGGGAAAAAGAAAAAGAACAGAAAGGGGAACGAACGAGCGAGAGAGAAAGAACGAAGAGGAAAGCAAAAAGGCATTGGGGAAGTGGCTTGCTTGATCACAATTCTTCGGTGGAGGTAGGTTATGGTTTATTTCTATTTGATAGATAAACTCTAAATAGCGATTGATATGTATTGAGTGATATTGTCATGTCTCCTATGTACTTGATGGTGTGGTTGTATGTTTTGATTGTGTGGTTTGTGGTTGGCCTAAAATTATGAAACTGCTGAATCTTCAATCTTAAATCCTCTCTATTAAGATGACGTCTTGACATAAAGAAGGCTTGATGAACTAAAACAATGAGATAAATGGAGCAGAGTGTCACATTCCGACACGTAGTATTAAGGGATCGGAGTGTCACGTTCTGACACGTAGTATTAGGGGATCAGAGTGTCACGTTCCGACACGTAGAATTAGGGGATCGGAGTGTCACGTTCCGACACAGTAGTAATAATGGATCGGGTGTCACGTTCTGACACGGTAGTATTAGGGGATCGGAGTGTCACGTACCGACACGATAATAATAAAGAGAAGTAATCTTGAATTATGTTAATATACTCAAATTCGAAGAACCTATTTCCCAAATGAGTATGGTGTGGAGGCTTAAGTCCTCCTAGGTGTGCTTGGTGTTGTTGCCAATGGTTCTCATACTTGTTGTTGTCACCTGCTAAGTATTGTAGTTGATTTTATATTATTATTCAGTATACATTGCTTTCTATTTTGAGTTGGCCGATGATACCTACTCAGTACGTGTTCCTTGTACTGACCCCTACTTGTAATTTTCTTCTTTGTTATTTGTGGAATGCAGCAAGCGTGCCATCGACCTCAACTCGCCCTCAACTCTAGCCAATCTTCAGCATATCAGATTTCATGGTGAGCTATTGTTCCTAGCTCGGACTGGATTCTCTCATTCACGTCTTGATGTCCTTGAAGTTCGGACATGGACCATCTGCTTACTTATTTTAGCTTCTTAAATACTCTTAGATTTAGAAATTTGAGGATAGATGTTCTTGGTGTGATGACTTCCAGATTTTGGGGATAATAATTGATAAACTTTAGAAGCTTATTTATTGGTTATATTAATAAGTTTTGGGTCTTCCGTATTATATTTTGTTCATTCGGTGGAAATATTGGTAAATGTTGGGGTTTAGATTTGTTGGTTCGCTCACATAGGAGGATAAGTGCGGGTGCCACTCGCGGCTCGTTTTGGGTCGTGACAGGATTAAAGTTCTAAACATATGCATAAAAAGTAAAAATTACATCATAGGTATAGTATAATTTTTTGCCAATGAGGGCCGGGTTGAAAACCTGATGCCGCCGACTAAATTTGCTTGTGCCTTCCAATTGTCACACCATTTAATTATTACTCCATTCTCCATCTTAGAAAACAGTCGAGAATTAGAAGAGGCCAATTTATCTATTACATTGAACACCTATATTAAAACAACAATAGGTTACAATTAGCAATCAGTCAACATCATAACTCACTATTTCATCGATTACAAGTAAAAATGCCAAACAAGTTTCACTTTCAAGTGTCACTAATGCATTAAAAATAACAGTAATCTTTAAGTATTGCAGAATACAAATTATGATACATGCTATTCAAACCAAGTCATCCATCCAATCAACATCTTATTCTAGATTTTAAACCGACATTCAACTCATTAAGTCAATCGAACTTATCTTGATGCTCCATTTCGACCATATTTCTTGCACATGAATTCATTTGAAATATGTTATCTCCAAAGTTCTAGCACTGAAATGAGTTGAGTTACAATTTTTTTTATAAAAATTCACGAGCATTTCTTGCTACTTTTATAACATTAACCCATCCCTCAAAGAAAGTTAAGAGTTGAGTTCAGATCTATCAGTGTCAAGTATGCGTCTTCATATTTACAAAGGAAATGAATGAACTTGTTTGAGTTGTCTTCGCAATTAAGCTCTGCTTAGAACCAAATTTAGAAACTCTTATTGCTGACGAACTTTATTTAATGAAGATATTGTTCAGAACCAGATTTACAATTTCTCCTACATTTATTAGCTCATTGCTACCCATATTTGTGTGATCATCTCATACTTGAATCACCTCACCTCACAATTCATATCTATTTCTACCATTAAGTTCCATACAACGAACATGATTAAATTCAATGGCATGAGTATGAAGGTGTCGCTTTTCAACTTTCAAAGTAAACTTTGTAAGTTAAAATTGATGATCAGACATATCCTATCCTTCATTGTGGCATATTCCATCATTTTGACGAGTCAAATTCGAATCTAGGTTCATAATTTAGCATTATTATAATTATCAAAGAGATTATCCTTAGAACGTTTAGTGAAGCCTCTTTTCAAGAAATTTCATTATCTTCTATTGTTGAAAAAATCCTCCATATGATAATTAACTTTGAGTTTTATAAAAGTTATAACTTGTCTTTCGAATAACTACCATATATAATAAATGTAAGATGAAGTGCTTTACCTCACCATACCAAATGTCAATGGTATACTCATGTTGGAGCTAGCACAAAATAAGCATTATTATCCACGTTTAAATCATTTGCACCTCCCTATCCTATGTATTTGATTTTTATGATACTTTGTCATGTCCCTTGAATCGTGTGTTTAAAATCATCTTTTCCTAGAAAGGAGTTGCAATTGAAATAGCTGAGGCTGTTACTGGTGCTCTAAATGGGGAACTTTCTGCTACTACTTAGAATGCTTTGATGGTTCCTCCTAAGGCAAGCTATAGCACTATGTACTTATTTTCTCTTTTAGGTTTCCACACATACGAAGGAAAGAGATAATGAAATTCCTGCTTTTGTAATCAAGTTTTGCCCGAGTTGGCTCCTTATGTTGTGCTTGCTGAAAAACTTAGTAGATTAAGGTTCATAATTTAGCATTATTATAATTATCAATGAGATTTTCTTTAGGAAGTTTAGTGACCAATTTTCAAGAAATTTCACTATCTTCTTTTCTTGAAAGAAACCTTTTATGTTAATCAACTTTGAATTTTATAAAGGTTAATTACAACTTGCCGTTCAAACAACTACCATATAAAATAAATGCAATTTGTACCAAAATTAGTGAAAAAGATGAACATAATTACCTCATCATACCACAATTTTAAAACCTTATACAATCTTTTGTTTATAAGTAAGAATTTGCAGTCAAAGTCTTTGTTGGGACTTTCAGTTGCATTTCATTAAATGTTTGAAAAGATCAACATTTCTTTTACGATAATTGAAATGACCTCCCATGTTTCATCAATAATCTATTAAAGTTCAATGATGTTAATGAAATTAGTGGATTTTATATGTAGTCTAACCTGTTTTTTTTCTAAAGGTTGCTTAAGCATGTATATTACGCTAAGGAAAAGACGCAATAAGAAATTGAATAGAACTATCGAAGCATCACATATAACATATAAAAGTGAATTGTGATAAAATAATACATGTTATGAACAATAAATTATATTTTTCCATAGTTGTTGTAGCCTAGGAGTGTCCTTGTATATTGCACTAAGAAGTTCTTATCTCCGTATCCAAATCTCCACAACCCCACTTTTACTTGTTGACAACTATCTTGTCTTTCATTAGATACTCTTATTCATAAGAAGAGTAATAGTTTCTCAAATTCATCGTTTAGTAAAATTTGTCTAATGCTAAACGCAAAGAAAGTAAATTCTACATTGAAATATCACCATCCCTCACGTCTTATATTTCAATCATTGGTGCACCAAATTATTAACTTGTGTTATTAAACTTATGCATCTTTGTTCTTTCTATAATATCCTGCTTACCACCATTCAATTAGCGCTGCTTCTTATATCATCAACATTATTTCAGGGGGCACTCGACTTAGTCCCTTAGTCCAATTACGATATATTGTAATAAAGGTATACCTCAAGTGTTAATTATTATGTATCCTAAAATTCAAAGAAATTCACGTAGTATACTATTCTCTAAAGGATCAATATGTAATTATAAATAAAGATTGCAATTGCATACAAAAGTTTTGACTTTGACCATGAAATTGAGAATATATAAGACAAAACAATAATGACATCAACTTTAGACATGAAAAGAACAGGGAGAAATTTGAAATAAAAAGCTAGATACGAGTAATTTTAAAATAAAAGGAAGTGAACTTATAGGATGAATAGAGAGACTATAAATATTTGCATAATGTTTTACAACACCCTTGACCAATTGAAGAATAGCAATGTGATTAAATCTCTATTTTCTTACAAAAATGTTCTATTAGCAATTATACTTATGAGCTACTTGCATCCTACTTCTTACATATGTTACTGTCCGGGGATATTCGAGCAACATATGATAAACTGAATTTACTTTTGAAAAACGATGTAACATAATGAAAAGAGGAAATTAAATATCTTACTTGTTCTGAGTCGAATGAATGTCGATCCACATCTTATTATTTAAAAAAGCAGTACAAAATATCCTGAAGAATATGACGAAGAATAGTAAATTAATTTCTTTGAAATGCAACAGATTAACCTAAAAGAACAAAATATACGTAAGTTTTTGATGAATAGAAAAGAATTAGGAATTGTCGAAGAACTTACCCAAATTAAATGAATTAGAAGAGTAGAACAAGGTCGAAACGAAAAATTGGTAAGAAATTATCGGAAAGAATAGGAAGCGTTAAAATATTATTTAAAGCCTGAATGGAAATTTCTAAAGAAAATAGTTTGGCATTTATATTTAATAGTTTTGCCACGTGGAAAGAACTTTGGGACAAGTATAATTATAACAAAAATTAAATTAAAAATTATTATGTAAATATCATCACATTATATCTCGAAATCCATCGATTCTGGTTCTTCATCTTTCTTTTTTCACACTCCTACTGTTGGTAAAGGAGATCCACTTGTCCTATTTTTTTGATTGAAAACCTTTGTGGCATTTTTAGCTCATTATTGATGTTTTCTTCTTTGCATCTAATTTTACTTTCTTGATAAAATATCAATGTAAGATTAGATTTCTAAAACAAACGGTTAACAAGGTATGAAAAATTATGTGGATTAGTGTAGATGGAACTTTTTTATGATACAAGTCCACTCACTTTCCCTGAAACTCCAAACAATTCCTTCTTTCTCTTATATTCCTATCCCTCTATCTCTAACTATATTGTTTCCTCCAAAATTATAAAAATGTTTGTCCATTTATTGTTTTCTATAAAATATTTTCATCAAATTTACACCCTTCATTATATCTGGGAACAAAACTACATAGTAATTGAAAGAGAGAACCCAAAATTCTAAGAAATTGGGCGATTGATTTATATTAATTATAACTACAGTGTGATTTTTCGAATTGAGGGACATGTTCATATGGTCTTCAACAACAATCTTAATATGACTGAAGAAGAAAACATTGAGAAACTTAAAAGAAAAAACATATCTTGTATAACTATAGAAAATAAAATTTATGAAAGAAAAGTCATACCTTGTATTACTGAAAATGGAAAAGATCTTTTTAATTTGTTCTTTTTTTGGTCAAGAAAAGAGAAGAGATTCTTGATGATTAGGAATGGAAAAAAAAAGGTCCACGTCCTTCTAGAAATCCATTCTAATAGCTACGGCATATATATATATATATATATATATATATATATATATATATATATATATGCGTATGTATGTATGTATGTATATATTGGTAAAATTAATTTTAAAAATAAAAAATTATTAAGAAATTTTCAAATAAACATGATAAGGAATAATAATAGAATATTACATGCTCCAGTGATTATTTTTAACATTGTATCAAACAATAAATTCGAATTAAATAATTAATGTAATGATATTTTTTTTTTTGAAAATCATCAAGAGAGTAAAGTAAAATTTTGAGTCTCAATATATTAACAATCTTCATAAATTATATGAAGATAGAGTCTATTGATCCATCTATTGATCAATTTTGAATATATTTTAAATTTTTTTGTAAGGTGTTTAGGAAATAAAAATAATGACCTACTTTTAAAATATATTTTTTATATATTGAAACTTAATTTTATTTGTTTATTTAATTTCAATGTAATATATATTATTAATTTATGATCACGCTTATTTCTTTTCATGTATATTAATTAGAGCCAAAATAAAAGTGACAATTATTAATTATTTTTTAAATAATAAAGTTTTATATTAAAGTAGACATTTTTAGTAAGTAAAATTTATAAAAAAAAATATTAAGAATTAAATTAAAGTAATGGTAAAATAGAGTAATGAATAGATACACAATAACCCATAAAAAAGTAAAGCAATAACAAAATTATGTTTCTAAAACTATTTAGGTTTCTTGTTATCATTCTTATTAGATTTTTGTTAGCGTGAAGCTATATTTTTGTTAGAATGAAATTATAGAATTATTCTCGATTGTCTAAAATACAAATATTTTTTTTGTCTTAAATGCAAATATATCATCCTATTCATTTTTATTTGTAAAGTTACTTTATCATGCTTTTCTTTAATTTCAATCTAACATATATTATTGATTTTATCTGTCACGATCCAAAAATGGACGTGATAACACTCATCTGATCCCACCAAGACAAGTCAGCCTAAAACTCGACCATCACAATAAAATACAGAAATTTCATAAGTTACTCAAAAGTACCCCCAAAATCTGGTTGTCACATGTACAATCCTCTAAAATATTACAATTTATTCAAAGAAAAGAAATAAGTCTCAAATGACATTGTTTCTCGAATAGAACAAGATCATAAATAGGAGTAAGAAGGTTTGCTGAGATAACAAGCAGCTACCTCATAATTTTCCATAAGAAGCCTCGGATAAGGAGAAGAGAAATATCACAAAGGTCCCGGCTAGTAACCTACAAAATAATTGTAGTAGCAAGGGATGAGTACCAAACCACACGGTACCTAGCAAGTAAACATCTAAAACTAAGAGGATAAAATACAGGTACTCCTTACACACCAATCGAACCTCCACAACTACAACCTGCATAAAAATCGGTCAAACCTAACATTTCACAGTTTTCATAGCACCCAGCTCATCGAAATCATTTTGACAAATTACACATCCTCAACTACAAACTCAATATTCAACTATCACAACTTTCACGAAAAGACATTCACAATTTCAGCAACACATAAAATCAAGTTCGTCAAATAAAGGTAATCAAATATCAAGTACTTCTCAACCACCAATAAAACACATAATCATCAAGAATGAAAAATGTCATGGGATGCAATGCAATATGACATCATGAAATGATCTGCCTCAAAATACCAAGTACACTCTCAACCGTATATACATGATACTCCTCAAAAATACATTGAGAGTTCATGACCCATGGGGGACTCGCGAGGTCCATATACCAACACAGACGATCTCCACGTGTCTGTGAGGACGATCTGACGCACAATTATAAATCAAATAAAATTGGCACGGACGATCTCCACGTGCCCAAATCATAATCATAACTTTTTTATCGCACGAACGATCTCCACGTGACCAAATAATCATAACTTGATATCAACACGAACGATCTTCACGTGTTAGAACTTTACTCATACCAGTCTCATGTCAATGCATGTGCACAATATGATATCAAATAAAGGGTATGATGCAACATCTCAATAAATCAAATGTCAGCATGACATATAATCACCACAATTATCACAATTATACGGATTTAGTAAAGAATAAAATCGCACATAATAATTCAAGACAATAATATATCAGCTAATACCCATATGCTTTGACTTTCTCGGATTACAATCCACATTCTATAAAAATAAACTTTGCTTTTATAACACCGACACTCATACCATTCTGAACTCACACACAAACAATTAATCACGTTGTCTTTTATTATCCCTTTTCATCATTAGAATTAATCAAGATGGACATGTCTAACCCTTCACCAAGTCCCATTACTCCCAAAACACATACCACAAAGAAATACACGCATTTCATACACTTATCAAGAGTTTAGAAATTCACTTGCCTGAATCCTCTATCACTTTATCTCTTCATTCCCCTCGACCGCAAGTATGACGGACCGTCATAGGCACAACGGTACATCGAGGGTCTTCGTTCTAAAACACTTCAACTCTTGGAATCTGGGTACTGGGATCACTTCTCTGAACTTCACGACGAACCTGCAGGACGGACCGTCACAAGCTTCGTAATCCCATACTTGGTCAGACTTCCCCATCTTCCTTCTGCAGCTGCACTACGCTTCCACCTACGGACCGTCACAAGCACGACAGACCATCACAAGCTCCATAGGTGGTCTCTTCTGCATTTCTTTGCTCAAAATCTCCGCATTCCGCTTGGGACAGATTTCCTGCAAAAGAAAGAGAAACTTATATAAAAATTGGCACAAAAAGGCTTTTCGACACACTAAACTTAAGGAAAAAGTATTAATAATACCATGAAACCACGGTATATCAACACCGTCAACTTAAAATCATTGTTTGTCCTCAAGCGACGCACTATGGCTCACTACACAATCTTTGTACAATAGTATCCATGTTTTATCCTTTGCAATCATTTGGCTATCAATCCCGATTAATCTCATCAAATCTAAGCATGCTATCACTATTAGGATTGGATTTTGTGGGATCAGAACATGATACAGACTCACCACGCACTAACACCTATCCTCTTCAATTTCTCACCGAGGTGCTAACAATTCTGGTATTACAACTAGTGTCCTTACTTTAAAACAAAATCCTCCTTTTTTGACACAATGATTTCAGTTTGAGTATAAGGATTACTTTTCAACACTCACTCTCAGAACAAAGTCACACTCATTCATACGTTTTGCCATAAGCTTGCCCTTATTTTCACTGCCTTAAGTTCACTGTACAACCCTTAGTGACTTTTTTCCCTCCTTGACATATCGGCTAAACCTTCCACTGTCTCTCATTTTATCTCGCCCTGTTTCTCATATTCTTTCACCTTGCTATTTTCTCTTCTTTCCTCATTTGTGTAAGTGACTCTCTTCTTTTCTTGCTTGTATTTCTTGTGGATTTTTCTTTTTCTTTACTTTTCTTTTCATCTAATTCTTGAGTCACTTTACTTTTGTTCTTTCTCTCTCTTTGTTCTTTCAACCCCACTTTCCAGAGCATTCCTCATAGTAGCCACCCTTAACTCATGGCTTTGCCATGAGTCAAGGTACACAATACCCAAAGTTGGGTCAGGGCCATAACGAAGGGTGTTTATGCATTAGCCACCCTCAACTTATGCTTTTGGCATAAGCTGAGGTGCACATGTCCAAGGAGGGACCAGGGCCAACACATTGTTCCCAGAAAAGATCAGTTGGGGTGAAAAAGAAAGATCTAATTTTAAGCTCAGATTATTTGGATCAAAGAAGGATAAATTTCATTTGGTTTCTTTTATTTAGGCTAGAAATGGGCTTTATTGAATAAGGGCCTATGATCATTTCCTAATTGTCTATTACAACTTACTTTTAGCAGGACTAACCAGGCAAGTTCTAGCTCAGTACCAATAGTGGACTATTCAAATTTCCTCACACTCACTTGACATGTCATCACTATACCAGATTATCAGACACCTAGTTCGAATTAAAGACTTAGGGTAATGCAATGGTGTAACTCTATTTCATGCTTAGGCCACACAATTATCAATTACTATGCCTAGTCATGCATTATTTTCCAGTTTATCAGGATATCATTTTAGCCATCATGCTTCAGACTTAAACTATGTACAAAAGATATAAACATGCCGGTTTAACAGAAAAAGTAATCAGTCTTTTGGGGAAAAAGAATACAGGCAAGAAAACCCCAAAAGAGGATAGTGAATTGGGCTACTCAGACTTCACCCTAACACTCACTATCCATTTACCCCACCCCTAACAAAAAGGCATGCAATTGTCCCCAATGCATAAAAATCTAAATACAAGAGTGGTAGGTGAAGTAAACCCGTGGCGCAAAGCGCCGTCGATCAGCAAGATGGTGGGTCCGGTTCCCCGAAACCCACGTCCTTTGCAATCTGGACACCCTCAGTGGTGTCTCAGCAACATCCGCACCATCAGTAGTGCCTCTTGCTATCTCCACAGTGCGGGAGCTAGACGCCCCAGCCGCTAACTCAGATGCTCTCAGTCGGTGTGCCTCCTCCTTAGCAAGGGAGGCTCTCCTTGCAGCCTCTATATCACGGCGCTCCTTCTTCCGTGCTCGCGCCTCGTCCTATTTTCGACCCCTACGCCTCTTGGCACTCTCTCGAGGGGGAGGTGGTGGAATGTCAGAGGTAGCAAAAAGGGCCGCCAACACGGTGTCCTCAGCAGGCTCGACAAAAGGGGCCTCAGACTCCGGATCCCTAGCCTCTAAGATCGTGTCGATGTCTGCACGAAAACTATCGACTGCAGCCTGAAGAGTCGACACATCCACCGGAGGGGCTGGTCGGGCTAGCACTCTCAACTCAAAGGCGTCCAAGCACTGGTTAACCTCAGTGATCTTTCGCTCCGTAAACTGCATCATCTTCCTCTCTAGACGCTCTTCGGACTCAGTAATCGACTTCTGCATCCACGGCTGGATATGATGCAGAAGAGCGTCCATTTGTGCCTCTAGTTTTTGGACCCTTGCAAGCGGGACTAGTGCCGGTAGAGGGGCTGTGCGGGAGGAGCTCGGGGTTGTGCTACTACCCGGGATAGACTCGACCGGGGTAGTGTCAGTGGAAGCCTGTGTAGCTGTGCAGTCCTGGGCTACCGTGATAGCAAGATCATCAGCAAGTGGGGGCAGCTCTGGACGGGTCCCTCTGCGTGGAGCCAACTCATTTTCCTCGTCTCTGATGAGGCCGACATCTACAGTGCCCTGCAGGGTCTTAAGTTGATCTACGTGCCATATGGGCACACCTGCGGACCTGCAAAGGGCAAAGATCATGCACTGGAAGGGGTAGGTAGTAGTGACCTTGAATGCCCTCTCGTGCATGACTGCCTGGGGAAGCCATGCGAAGTCCACCTCGAATCCGGCTATCATCACCGCCATCAACACTGCTCGATCCCAGGTAACGATGTTATCAGCAGCTGTGGGGGAAAGGCAGTGACGGATGAGCAGCCACAAGAACTTTGCTGTGAACGTGAGGTTGGCCTTATTGATGGCCCCCTTCGGCTCAGTGACCCAATCGGCACCCTCTCCATCTACTGACAGGTGCAGGGCCATCCACCTCTTGGTGGTCTCTCTCAGTGCTGGATCGCGCAAGAACTGACCATCCTAGACTATCTGCCAGCAGTAGTCAAACTCAGCAGTGAGGGGGGTCCGAGTAGCATCAATACTCTCGCCGTATAGAAACCGGTGGATGGCTGGCAGGGAAATGTCAACCTGCACACCCTGGACTCTGACCTGCTCCAGTGGGGCCTGTTTAGTGGGGGAAACCCACCTATCGATCTGTGATCGGAGAGTCGCTACGTAGGATGCGTAGACATCTCGGACCATTTCCTCGCTGTATCGTCCCAACAGACATGCGGTCCACTCCAACCGATGCCTAGTGAAGAGGTTGTGGATCTCCGGCATCGTTGGGAGACTCCCTGTAAGTACCCGCCGCTCCAAGGTGAGTGTTCGAGTCATTACTCCTTTATCAATCAGGAACTTGGCGTCGGAGTAGACTTGAAACTTCCCGCCGACACACCACCGGTTGGGCTGGTCAGTGGCTGGAGTGGGGGCCTGAGCTGGTGAGCCGGATGTAGAGTCTCAACTGTCAGCCTCATTAGACGAGGTCGACGCTGCAGCAGTGGCAGGTGCGGGAACCTCAGCAGAGCCAGAGGCTTCTTCGAACCATGATACTCCTAAGGAGCCAGACGCTCTTTCCTCATTTGTGGCTGACCCAGAGGGTGTGCCGGTCAGTGTGCGCTCCTCATCAGACTGGGAGGCAGTGACTACGCCGGATGCCACCTTTTTGGGTGTGGCTCTGGGAGCACGTGCAGCACGGGAAGGTGTGGAAGTGCCTGGGGGCACATACTCAGGGTCCCGCTCATCGTCAGACCCGATGATCATGCGTGCAGACGGGGCGACAGAACTTGATCGCTTGCGTGCGTAGATTCGGTCTTGCTTGGGTGCCATAGTAGATAGTACCTGCAAAGGATCAATATTAGTACAAGTAATGGCAAACAAGACAAGCAAAACCATAAGAAATAAAACATTAAAAATAGTATGTCATTGCTGTAGAAGCACTGACACACGACAGTCCTGGTAACGGATCGGCGTGACTATGACGGACCGTCGTGAGGTCCATCGTGTTTTACTTGGACTATGTATATATAGAGAACCCTGAAGGAGAGTCTTTGACTACCATAACGGTATGTGCAGGACGGACCGTCACAGGTATGACAGTCCATCGTAGATTTCCATCGTATGACACGAGAAAAAAAATGAGAGACCCTTAGAAACAGGGTCTCTGACAACCAGAACGGTTGTGCAGGATGGACCATCGTGGGTACGACGGTCGGTCACATGTGTCCATTGAAGGATACTTGGGAAAAAATGAGAGAAACAGGGTCTCTGTCTAGCATGACGGTTGTGCAGGACGGACCGTCGTGAGTATGAAGATCCGTCACATGTGTCCGTTGGGACAGGGGTGCTAGGGCTTTTGCGACGGACCCTATGACGGTCCGTCGTGGGTACGATGGTCCATCATCGGGGTCTCGTTCTGAATGACAGTGCCAGAACTAAGGGTACCCTAAGCATCCCCGATGAACCCACATCAACCTTATAGTGTTTTGGACCTACATGTGTCTAACCCAACCACCTAGGAAACTAGCAATGCAAAAGAACCTATGTCTAGGGTGGTAAACATGGCAATTTCGAACATTTGTAACCTAGGTTAGAGAGAATCATCTAAAGTAAACAACATACGAAGAGGAACTAAGCATAATACTAACTAGTAAACAAAAAGGTAAGATAAATGAGTATAAATTTAGAGACACATACCTGAGAAATGGAGAAAAACAAATGCACAAGTACTTGATGGCAAGGTAGATACTCACAGCAACAGTTTCCACTAGTAGATAACACTTTAGATCTTTGGGGAATTGTGAGAGGGCAATCATCGGTGGTTGATAGAGAAACAGAATGTGAAAGTTGAGAAGGGAAGAGTAATGGGAGAAATAATGAAGTAATGGGGGTGAAATGAGGGGTTGGGGAGTATAAACGTTCTGATTTTGAAAAAAGGGTTCAGCCTGGTCGGGTCGGGTATATCTCATTAATCACGCGACGGTTCCCCGACGACGGTCCGTCGCAGTTGTGACGATCCGTCATTTGTTCCGTCGCGTGTGCCCTAGTTTCAAAATAACAGAAAACGTACCTGGCACGACGGATACATACGACGTTCCGTCGCAGGCGCAACGGTCTGTCGATGTGTCCGTTAGTGACTGCTGCAGTGTAATTTTTTTGCAGAATTTCCTGGTGATGTACCTGCAAATTTAAAACCTATTAGTATAAAAATGCTACCATTACTAAAAAGATGATAAGTATTGGGTTGCCTCCCAACAAGCGCCTGATTTAATGTCGCAGCACGACTGGGGACCCTTGATTACTCAGACTTCATCAAGATGGTATCCTCTATCACTTTATTCCCCGATGCTTTATGCTTAAAATAGAGTTTTATTCTATCTCTATTCCTCTTAAACCGCACTCCCTCCTTGGCTTTTAACTCAACTGCTCCATGAGGAAATACTTGGGTAATCAGGTAAGGGTCAGTCCATTTGGACTTGAGCTTGCCCGGAAGACAAGACACCCCAGAACTGTCTACAAGCACCAAATCCCCAACCATAAACTCTTGTTTTGCATTTTTCTGTTCAGTCTCCTTCTTCATCTTTTCTTTGTGGGATATGGCAGATACCGATTGGAGCTCACCACTCTGCCTCATAGTCCTACAAATGTTGAAGGTCGCTTCTTCATGATTCAACCAAAATGTCATCTGTCCCTTCTCCATATCAACTAATGTTCTACCTGTAGCAAGGAATGGCCTCCCAAGAATAATAGGCACTTCACAATCGACCTCGCAATCAAGAATAACAAAATCAGCCGGAAAGATGAATGACTCCACTTTTACTAGCACATCATGGAGTATCCCTATGGGCCGTTTCACTGTCCGATCAGCCATCAGTAGCCGCATCGCAGTGGGTTTTTGATCCCCCAAACCCAATTTCTTGTAAATTGAGAGGGGCATGATATTTATGCTTGCCCCCAGATCACATAATGCTTTTGCAAAATGTAATGACCCAACTGTACAAGGAATAGTGAACGTACCCGGATCTTCTTTCTTTTGTACTAGGGATCTTGTAGAAATAACACTACAATGCTGCAATCTATCATCATCCTCAAAAGTGACCGATCTTTTCTTGGTGACCAGATCTTTCATAAATTTGGCATAACCAGGCATTTGTTCTAGAGCTTTTACCAAAGGGACATTGATAGAGAGTTGCTTCAACATTGTTATGAAGCGCCGGTATTTACCATCCTCGGTCTTTTACACTAATGTCTGAGGGAAGGGTGGTGGTGGCCTAGGCATGGGAATTACCTTGATAGGTACTTCTGCATCTTTTCCATTACTTCCCTCTGCTTCACCACTACCCTTTACCACATTATCAATATCCTTTCTCACATTTTCCTCAGTAGATGGCATAGGTGGGTCAATGGTTTGCCTACCACCCCGAGTAGTGATTTCCATATAGTGCGCATCATTCTTTGGATTTTGGACAGTGTTTCTAGGAAGAGTGCCCGATTGCCGTGTGTTCAGTGTCACAGATAATCGGGCCACTTGCAATTCGATCTGTTTAATCAAAATTTCATGTGTATCAACTTTTTTCCCAATGCTAGCTAAATCACACCTCAACTCTTTAATGTGTTCATCAATAGTGTCGAACCTCCTCATCATTTTGTGCAACATATCCTCAACTCGCGCCATACTATCTCCACCATCCCTAGGAGTGACTTCACGATTTTGAGGAGGGACAAAGGGCCCATTCCTGTCGTTTCTATTAGCATAGTTACACCTGTTAAAGTTGTTGTCGCGGTTGTAGTTTCCATCTCAGACATAATGACCCTCACGGTTGTAGTTACCATAGTTCCGACCTTGGTTCCCTTGACCTTGGCGCCAATTATCCTGATTTGAGCCTTGGGTGCTTGGTCGGAAACCCCCCGTCTGCTCATTTACTGCATAAGTATCCTCCGCATAATAGCACTCATTACTAGGAGGTGGTGGCTTAGCCAAGTAGTTGACTGCATTTATCTTTTCTGCACTCCCTGTGACATGTTTTAGTACCAACCCAAGCTCACTTCTCATCTGAGCCATTTCTTTCCGAATCTCATCTGTGGCTGGGTTGTGAGTGGACTGCACTGAGAAGGTGTTTCTCCCTGTATCAGACTTCCTAGTACTCCAATCTTTGTTATTTCGGGAGATTTTCTCTAATTTTTCAGCAATCTCAGCATAAGGGCATTCTCCATAAGATCCACCTGCTATAGTGTCCAACACCACTTTGTTGTTATCATCCTTTCCCCGATAGAAGTATTCCTTTAGTGAATCATCATCTATACGGTGATTTGGAACACTACTCAAGAATGAGGTGAATCTATCCCAAGAACTACTAACTGACTCTCCTAGTAATGCCACAAAGTTGTTCACTCTGTCTTTGTGGTTTAGTTTCTTGGAGACTGGATAGTAGCGTGCTAAGAAAACATCTCTTAATTGGTTCCAAGTGAAGATTGAGTTGTATGGGAGCTCAGTGAACCATATAGTAGCCTCTCCCATCAGTGAGAGAGGAAACACTCTGAGACCTATTACATCTAGATCCAAATCAGGCCTCCCCACACAACTTTTACACACTGCCCTTACCTTAGCTATATGGGCATGTGGATCCTCAGAAGGTAGCCCTGAAAACAAACCTCTGGCAGTGAGCATTTGCATCAGACTACTAGTTACCACAAAAGTGTGGCCTGTGGGTAGAGGGTGCAAGACAAGTGGCCCATCCGAGTCTGCTATGTTATCATACCCTCTGTAGTATGCTTGGGGCCGTGGAGCGGGGTGTTGTCCCCTCTTTTGATGTTCACCCAGAGCATCAGGTAACATCTGACCATCAACATTAACCGGAGTTGGGATGTTCTGGTTCGGATCCTCATCATTTATTTCCAAGTTTCGATTCATATTGTGCAGTGTACTCTCTAGCTCTTGATCGTAGGGAAACAAGAGTTCTCTTCCTCTCCGTGTATTTAGCATACAAGGAGGATAGTTCTGAAAAGAAATCAAAAACAATAAAACAAAGTAAAATCAAGAAAATATCAACTAAACTATAGTAATAAGTTTAAGTTAATCTAAAATCTAAAATCCCCGGCAGCGGCACCAAAATTTGATACGCTCAAACTTACTTCTCAAATAAGAAGTAAAGCGGACGTGTCAAGTACATAACCCAACTAGTGAGGTTGGGATCGTTCCCACGAGAAAATTAGTCTAGACTTAACTTCAACCTATTATTACTATTGTTTGGTTAATGACTTCCTTGGAAAGTAAAAAAAACATAAAAAGGGGGGTTTCTATTTCTAAATTAGTGGAAATAAATAACAAACTTGAAAGAGACACTTAACAGCTTTGACAGTTGGATTTTAATCAATTAATCAAGGTAACTAGGGTTAACGTGTTCCCCACAGGTTCATAACTTGATAATTCTAACTATAACAATTCTTTCCTAGTATCTTGCATGCAAAGTGATAAGTTATGTATTTCTAAATCCTTGGTCCGGCATCTAGAAAATCTCACTCCGCACCTTGGTCCGGCTACGTGTGTTGCTATTCTAACCCTTATCCTTACCTCATATTAAGCATCGTATTCGATATTTGACTAAGTTATTACCTCATACCAATCAATACTAGCCTATTAGATACACTAAATCTATGTTAATAATTCTTTTCTTATTATCTACCTCCTTGGTTCGGCAATTAGCATTAAGGCGAGTCCTAACGTTGGCCTTTCGTTAAAAGGACTTTTTAAGTGAAAGAATTATTAATACATGCACGACACTAATCTAGAATTGTTATTTTAGTTAGGGTTTATCTCATTATTTGTCTATGGTTCCCACAACCCTAGTTATGGAGTTTAGTTACTCATAGCCATAAACACAATATTCAAATATATTAAATACGAATTCATGTACTTACTTCAATGAGAAAGAATAAAATCCAAAGTTTGCTTGATTAATCTCCAAAAATCACTTGCAAGAATCTCAAAATCAAACAATAATACACAAAGTCTAATAATACGGAGTCTAACTATCTGGTGTCTAACCTCAAAAATGAGGTTTTTTTGAACTATTTATAAAAAAACAAAAACCTAATTAAACAAGGATTCTAATTGCTTGAAATCTGCCGAAACGCGGTTGGGTCGATGGACCTTGCGACGAACCGTCGTGGTTACAACGGACCGTCGTGGTTACAACGGACCATCGTGGTTACAACGGACCGTCGTGGACTCTGTCGTCCCATTCTTGTGCAATTTCTTTTGCTGTTCTCTTCATTCCCCTCGACCGCAAGTATGACGGACCGTCATAGGCACAACGGTCCGTAGAGGGTCTTCGTTCTAAAACACTTCAACTCTTAGAATCTGGGTACTGGGATCACTTCTCTGAACTTCACGACGAACCTGCAGGACGGACCATCAGAGACACGACGGACCATCAAAAGCTTCGTAATCCCACACTTGGTCAGACTTCCCTATCTTCCTTCAGCAGCTGCACTATGCTGCCACCTACGGACCGTCACAAGCACGATGGACCGTCACAAGCTCCGTAGGTGGTCTCTTCTGCATTTTTCGCTCAAAATCTCCGCATTCAGCTTTGGACAGATTTCCTGCAAGACAAAGAGAAACTTATATAAAAATTAGCACAAAAAGGCTTTTGGACACACTAATCTTAAGGAAAAAGTATTAAGAATACCGTGAAACCACGGTATATCAGTATTCATATAATTAACTACCCCCTAATGTTAAATTACCTATCTCAATATATCAAAATTTGAATCATAATGTGACAAATGATTAAGGTGGAATTCACTTGTTGAAACCAGCATCTAATAAGATTGACGAATCCCGTTACCATTATAACCATCATAGCCATCCAATTAGGTTGTCACTGAATGCTTCAACATTGGCTCAAATAATAGAAAATTTCTAAAAATAATATTGGATTTTTGATAAAATCATCATCAATTATTAGCCAAAATTTAGTTTTCTGTTTTTTCTCTTTTCCGCCATAATAATACTAATAATAACAATAGTAATAATAATTTAGTATACAATGACCTCTATGCATAATCACAAGTTCACATATCAGTATACATTATACATGTTTTTAACCTAAATATTTACTCCTAATTACATAAAAATTTAATAGAATGGATGAGAATAATTACCTTGACACCTTAAGATGAAAATATCAATTTTTCTCCTTTTTTCCCTTTTTTCCCTTTCTTTTCTTTTCTTCTTCTGCGAATTCTTTTTTTTTTGTTCATTTTGTTCTTCATTTTTTTTTCAATTCCACCGTCGAAGACTTTTTAACAATGTCGGGCACTTTGCTCTTTTTTTCGTTTAAAATATTATTATTATTAATTAATTTATTTATTTATTTTACTTTCCTTTTCTATTTTTTTTCTTCTTATTTTCATTATCATTACAAACAAAATAATTCTTTATTAAATCTGAAATTCATGTTACTCATTCTTACAAGTCATAAATTATTTATAAAATCTATTAAAAAGTTAACTAAAAAAATGATTACAATTACCAAAATGACTAAGAGGGTCATTACATATCACACTTATTTCTTTTCAAGTATATTAATTAGAGTCAATATAAAGGTGAAAATAATTAATTCATAATAAATTTACATATTTAAAGTAGACATTTTCGATAAATATAATGAATATAAAAAATATTAAGAATTAAGTCAAAGTAAGCAAAATAGAGTAATAAATATATATCAAGAAAATTCACAAAAAAAAGAAAAGAATGTGAAGTAATAGCAAAATAAGTTAATAGTTAACAATAACTAAAGATGTTTCTAGAAATATTTAATTATTTTGTTATCATTCTTGATATACTTTTGTCAGAGTGAAATTTTTTTTTTACCCTTGATTATTATTCATTTCATATATAGAAAGATGTTTCTAGAATTAGTTACTATCTTTCTTAATAGATTTTTGTTGGAATGAAGTTACATTTTTACCCTTGATCGTCCTACTACTTCACTCTTATATATATAAATATATATATATATATATATATATATATATAAATATATATATATATATATATATATATATATATATATATATATATATATATATATATATATATATATATTAGGTGTCCGTGCCAATGCAGGCCCAATGCATGTTAGTTTTTTTCTTCTAATTATGTGACACAAATGAAATTTGAATAGGCGAACTACATTTTTTATGTGTTTTTTTAAAAAGGTATTTTTGATTGTTAATTTATATACCCTTTTTGTCATTTTCGAATAATATATGCTGTTCTATTTGTTTCATTTTATGTGATACAAGTGATTTTACGAAAATCAATGAAATTTCTTTTATTGTTCTCACATATTTTCAGTTGTCATTTTACTGCGATTCATAATATTTTGTAGTTCTTACGTTGTTTTCAAATAATATATGCAATTTTTTTTTGTTTCGATAAAAAGAAGGGAGTCAACCAAATTCATTATGTTTTTTAAATATGTTTTTTGATAATATCTTAAATTGTTACATTGCGTTTTTAAGTTTCTTTTTTTTATGTAATTTTTAAGTATGTAACAAATTGGAAATTAAAATAAAGAATTAATGTTTTCAAATCATTACATTTCATTTTTAATATATGACTTCCTCCTTTTCAATTTATATGAACTTATTTTTTAATTTCATTCAAAAAGAAAATAACTTTTGAATTTTTTTATATAGCATATTTAAGATCACAAAGTTAAAAAATATATCAATACACAAAATTTAAGTATACATATGAATATTAGTTTTAATTTTGATTGATTCCACCTAATATTATACTTGGTATATAATTATTAAGAGCTAAGTGTAATAATAATTTATTTACTATTATACAATAAATAGATATCACAATAACTTATAAAATATGAAGAAATAACAAAAATGAGGTAATACTAATACGAATAATTAAAGAGGTTTCTAGAACTATTTAATTTTCTTGTTATCATTATTAGTAGATTCTGTTACCATGAAGGTACACTTTTACCTTTGATCATCATTCAGTTCATATAAAGAATGATGTTTCTAAAATTATTTATTCTTGATAGATTTTTGTTAGTATGTAATTACATTTTTATTCTTGATCGTCTTTATATAAATATATCATCTTATCCATTTTTATTTATAAAGTTACTTTGTAACATTTTTTTCTTTAATTCCAATCTAATATATATTATTAATTTTAGGAAAAATGCACAAGTACCCCCTCAACCTATGCTCGAAATCTCAGAGATACACTTATACTATACTAAAGTTCTATTATCCCCCTGAACTTATTTTATTAATAATTTTCTACCCCTTTTCGGTCTACGTGACACTATCTTGTGGGCCCAATGCTGATTGACTTTTTTATTCTAGTCAGTGTCACATAGGCCGAAAAGGGGTATAAAATTACTTATAAAATAAGTTTAGGGAGCTAATAGGACCTTAGTATAGTATAAGTGTGCCTCTGAAATTTCGAGCATAGGTTAAAGGGGTACTTGTGCATTTTTTCTTAATTTTATCACACTTATTTATTTTCAAATATATTAATTAGAACCAAAATAAAGATGAAAATAATTAGTTCATGATAATTTTTTATATAAAAAGTAAACGTCTTTTATAAGCATAATGGATTGAAAAAATATTACGAATTAAATTAAAGTATAGTAAAATAGTAATAATAAAATATATATCACAATAACTCACAAAAGAAAAGAAAGTGAAGTAATAAAAAAATAAGTTAATGGTAATAACAATAACTTAAGATGTTTCTAGAACTATTCAATTTTCTTATTATCATTCTTGGTATATTTTGTTAATGTGAAATTACATTTATGCCCTTGATCATTATTCACTTCATATATAAAAAGATGCTTCTAGAATTATTTGTCATTTTTCTAAATAGATATTTGTTAGCGTGAAATTACATTTTTGTCCTTAGTCGTCCTCCCACTTCACTTTTCTATATACTAATAAACTAGATAATTGAAGGACGCACTAAGTCGAAGGGCCGAGTTGGCATCCAACAAGTTCGAATTAGAATAGATAGCATCCATGAGGGGCCGTCCCCGAACGCATAAGATAGAAAAAGGACCCCCCTTCACGGGCCCAATATAATCAATTATCTTTACAATTTTTTTTTACCTAAATTCAAATATTATCTTATATAATTTCTAAAATTTTCTAGCATTTAAAAAAATTACAAAAATTCTCTATCAGATACATCTCTCTCCTCTGTCAGATACATCACTATCCTCTCTCGAATGCATACATATCTTCTCTCGGATACATCTTCATCCCCTCTTGAATACATATCTATCATTTCTTCGATACATCTCTCTCCTCTCGGGTACATCCATATTCCCTCTCAAATATAGCTCTACTCTCGAATTCATCCTTGAGCTATATATCTGCAAGTTTCCTGAATAGCAATGTATCATGACCGATGTATACACATGTTTGTTGATAAATCTAATTTTTTTTTTATAATTTAAAAAAAGTAGAGATATAATGTAATTAACTCTTAAAACTATGAAAATTTATGTCATTTTAACTTTAACTTATGTGACATATTTTTCTCTATAGCCAATTTCAAAAGAATGATATATTAATATATTTAATAACATTTTGACTTTAAGATATACATGTTATTCTTAGTTAGAAGATTTATAGTCATATGAACATCTATTATTTGTTTTAGACCATGAGTTTCAAAAGTATTTTTTTATAAAAAAAAACTTCATTGTAAGCCAAGTAAACATTTATATCGAAATGAAGTGAGTACAAACTTTGGTTAAGTTCCTTTTTTTTTTATAACTATTTTGTTGTTTAACAAAATTTAAAATGAAAATGCTAAAGCTTTTTCACAATTATGTTTTTTAGTTTTTTTATCAATATCTAGTCGATGATAACCAAAATTTTAATATAAATATGGTAATAAAGTAACTTAATTCTGAAAGTCAAGTATTGATATTAATTGAGAAAATATTTATTTATAAATTGTATATTCATAATCTAATATTTAATATGTTTTTTACTCTCGACGAATGACACTAATTTATCATGATTCAAGATTGTAAGAAGTAAAAATCAAGATTAAAAAGTGCAACTCACTATTATATGAAGGTCAATCTGTAGTTTATCTATTGTGGAAGTTTTCTACGTATATTAGGGGTGGATGTTCGGTTCATAAGTTTGGTTTAATCAAATTTCGATTCGGTTATTTGGTATTCGGTTTTAGAAAAGTGTGAACCATAGTTTATACCAAACTAGATCGGTTCAGTTCAGTTTTTTCTACTTCGATTTGGTATAATTCGATATTTTTTAATCGATTTTTTGGTGTGAATAAAAATAAAGAGGGAATAAAATAAAGTGTTAATAGTTTCATCATGTGTTAATTAAAAATAAGATAGTTGAATGGCTGCTAATTGCCATATTGCTAACTGCTAAGAAGTAAACGATTTGCCAAAGTTTCATACACTCCTAAATCCTAATCCTCTGCAATTCCACGTTTCATACATCCTCTGCAATACTCATCCCAATTACCATATTTCCATACAATTATATAAAGGTTCACGTCCAGACATCTGATTAACTACTCATTCAAATTTCAATCTTTTAAACCCATGTCCATACATCCCCCACACCTTTGCAATACTTTTAAACTCATTTTCATCCACCACACCTTTCACTTTCTTCTTTCATTTTTCTTTTCTTTCCTACAACCCTCAAACTCCTATAAGTAAAAAGGAGAGATAAATTCACTTTCAAGTTCCAACAAAAAATAAATACAACACCATAAAAAATCTGAGGCTGAGCACATCTAGGCCACAGACGAGACGATGAGAAGACGGAAGGCGGTCGGTGGCGCTCTCGGTTGAAGCTTGAAGACGATGAGAAGATGAAGAAAGCTTCAAACGACGAGAAACAGAGAAAAATGAAAAAATGCGAAAGCTTGAAGAGTGAAGACTGAAGACGGATCAAAACTCAAAAGTTCAATTTGGAGCTTAGGGTTTACATTTTAGTATTTTAATTGTTAGTGTCTTAGTGATTTGAAATTTTAGTAAAAATTAGTTAAGTGTTGACTGTAGTGTATAGTCAATTCATTATTTCATGTTAAAAATGAAAATATTTTGAGTAAAATTCTAAAATATATAATATAGGTAATATAAATTAAATATTTTTAAATTTATTAAATAAAACTTTGGTTCTTCAGTGCACTAAAGTTTCGAGATCCTTGCACCAAACTTTGAATCGCAGAATCGAAGTTTCAAAAAAAAAAAATGACACTAACCAAAAAAAACCGACAGTGAAAAATCAAAATTTTTCGATTCAGTTCTGTTTTTCAGTTTTTTGATATTTTTTTCCCACCCCTAAAGTATATGATATATCATTATATGACAAATTAATTATTGATTCCATACATTTATACTATTTTAAAATTTATCCCGTTAATTGGTTATGTGTTTTCTTAACTAAAATTATGCGGTCATCATTTATCAGTTCTTACATTACCAACTCTTTATTCTTTTTTTTTCTCTTTAGAGTTGTGCTATTTTTGTTTTCTTATTTAAGTCACAATTTTTAAAGTTTAAATAAATATTTTGTGGAGATAAAATAAGTTAAATAAAACTATATGAATACTTACGTTTAAAAAGCGTTATATATAATTAAAAAGTATTGTGCTATTTTTATTTTCTTATTTAAGTCACAGTTTTTAAAGATAAAATAAATATTATTTTGGAGATAATATAAGTTCAATAAAACTATATAAATACTTCTGTTTAAAAAGCATTATATATAATTAAAAAGAAAATTACATAGTTGGAAGATTGTAGGATTATATTGAATATGTTGTAGAAGTAATAAATATAGATGAACAATTTGAATTGTTAAGAGTATAAAAGTAAAAATATTTTTCAAATTATTATTATAATCAAACAAATATAAATTGATTTTTAAATATAAAATAAAATGAATTTATGGATCACACATGAAACAAAACTTTTTGTGACTCTTGAAAAAAAAATTGGACTCTTCTAAAAAAACTATTTTGACAATTAATTATACAATTATAAATTTAAAACTTCCCTCATAATAATGATTAAAATTACAAAATTGTCATTGATTGTCCTCATCATGACTCTTCTATATAATAGACTAGATAAGAGCACGAGCCCCACCCAATTGATTATCCTCTTCATGTACTCGTATTTGGATCATAATTCATAATTACAAACTTTGGTACGAATACTACATGCCAAAGTCATCTGCGGCCCCTTAAAGTTGTACTCATTATTCATTTAGACACCTCAACCAGACTTAATACCTATTATACACTTTAATATTAACAAATGTGTGTCTATTGAACACAAAATGATAATCAACATAAAAGACATTATGTGTGTAACTCACACGTTGTACTTTGATAAAATTACCAATAACATTGTGATACGTGGTCAATAACTCAATCTAACCTTAAGAAATGAATTTTTTATTTTGAAAGATAAAAATAATTTCCAGCCTTAATTAATCTAATCCCACCTACTAAACCCTTGTCGTTTTTCTTCTCGCCACTCATCGCTCTCGATTCTTCCGGCGGACCATCTTTTTTTCTTTTCTTTTTATTACTCCTACAATTTGTGTGCATAGCAAAGTAATTTTTGAAATGCTTGTGAAAAATAAATCGACATGAATCTTTTTGAAATTATCAGCAAAGAGAAATCTAAAATATTCAAATTAATTCTATGGAATTTATGATATCATTTTTTCACAATAAACTTATTAGTTTAAATTTTAATTTGACTGATAATGTCTGATTAGAGTGCCAAAAATAGAGATGGACGGAGGCCAACAAACTTTTTTATCAATTAGTATATATATATGAAAAGAAATTATATAACAAAGAAAAAGAAATGCAGAAAGTTTGGGCGAAGAAGATTATGGCTGGAAGTGGAGTCAATTTCTTTAAAGAAATGCAGAAAGTTTAGGGAAATGCACAAAGTTTAGGGAAGAAGAGTATGGCTGGAAGTGGAGTCAATTTCTTTTCTTTATAAAAAAAATTAATTTTAATCAATTTTTTTTTAGTAATTTTAATGTCAAGTGTTTGATAAAACAAAAAAAGTACAATTTTTTAAAAATAAATAAAACTAAATAATAAGTGAGGTACACTTATTTTGCCAAATCAGCATTTTGTGTTTAATAGGCACATGTCTTGAACAATTTAGGTGTTTAATAGGTATAAGTCCTAGTTCAGGTGTCTAAGTGAATTATATGAACAACTTTAAGGGGCCGCAGATCACTTAAGTCAATACTGAAAAGTTAAAAATTAGATGTGTCTTGATATATGAAACTATTTCTAACTGAAATCTTGGACAAATGTGAACCCAGATATGGTGCCATGTCAATTGAAGCAGTCGTCGGTACAATGTTCTTGTTGGGTGTATTCCTGCAACACTTCAGTTATAATTCTATGGATTCTTCTTGTTTACCATGGCAAGCACTCCTTGAACTTGATGCAATCATCTTTGATCTAGATTATAAAGACACCTACAGTGGAAGACAATGCGCAAACACTTGGGCCAGATCTATGTATGTATATTCTATGCCTTCTGAAATTATAAAGAACAACTTACAGAATTACAAACGATCAATTGTGATTTTCCTAAATAATAGTAGTAAGAATGTTATGTTTTCTTCTAAGCAGTGACAAATGATACAACACATGGTCCAAATGAGTCTCTATCTTCATTTCTTAAGATATACTTGAGATTTATGTTTCTGTTAAGGGTGTATCAAGTGCACAACAACCTCATATCATTCAAATTTAATTGGGTTTGTTCCCCTCTAATTTTTATTATATCAGGCGTAATTCACGTTTTTACTCTTAGAAGAATTCACAAGTATCAAACGTAATTCAATTTTTTTACTCCTAGAAGAATTCACAACTGGAAACTATAGATTCCGACAAAGAGAGTTTAGATGTTAACATCGTTTACTTTACATTTTGACATAACTACACATAATTTTTTATTTCGGATAACCAATGCCAAGATCATTCACATCCCGACATGAACGTCAATTGTCAACACGATATATATTATCTTACAAATAGATACATTGATATTTAAGCATGCCACAACATTCTAACCCAAAATTTTCAAAATAACTTGAATGGAACCTACCTTGGAGAATTCTTGCACATCATTTGTTGACATTGAGGTAGACCAAATGCTTAAAGTCTTAGACATATCAACTCCTGCAGCACACAAATGAACATTCATATGATAACAAAATATAGAAGGGCATATACAAACAAAAGCCCCATATACACTCAAAGCAATGTTTGTTGAAACTCTAATACTCAAACATACGACACCCATTAATTGTTCAATACCAAAACTTTGATATTTAATCAAGCCCTTTCATCCAATTTTATTTTAGCTTTAGATTGTATACTAATAAACCACTGAATTGATTGAGATCAAAGTCCACAGACCAAGCATATTCACATGTTCTCAGGATCGCCTACATCATCATGTTTACATTGGCAAGATGTTTTGGCTAGTCCTGCTAAAAAAACATTACATAAAGGAACTAACGGTCAAGATAAGTACAAAAATGAAAAGAAAGGTAAAAGCAAGGTGCAAACAGGAGTAGAGCACGGAGATGAAAAACTACTACTTGTTACATCTCTGAGATGAATAAATCACGAAGTGTAATCTCTTTGATAGGACTCACAGCTCAATGAAAATAATTTTGTGTCCCTAGTCGAACATTATATTTAAGAACCTGAAATTGAAATATTGACAATGTCTACTGAGTAAAATTTCTATTTATGTGAGTACAAAAGATATTTTAAATGTCTACTAATCAAACATTCAAGGTGACAGCTCACAGTTGTTTCTTGTTGCCTATTCTTCTTAACTATCTAACATCGCATGTATACTGAAAATAAACTTAAAATAATCGCATGCTACTAAACTGACCTCAAAGTATGGTAAATAATCAAGTGTGAGGTATGCATCAATTGAAGAGTACTATATGTACCTGAAATTTATAACAAAATTAAAATGAACAGATAAGAAACACCACAATCCTCTCATTCAGATAATGTTTTCCTAGTCACAAGCAACTATGCCATATGAATGCCACTGATTCATGAGAAAATTTTTGTAATTTTTTTAAGCTAATGGCAGAATACCAATGAAGATCATCTGCAGAAAAATTGATTGACAACTACCTTGAAGTATCTCTTATTCTTGTTTGACGATTTGACTTAGCAACAAATATGTATATTATTGTCAATCTTGATCTCACAGCTTGTTTTTACCTTTTGTATTTTAATGGAAGAGATTGTGTAGCTTCAGTTCCATTCTTTATTTTTTAAGTTCCTTACAAACAAAATATTTTTTTTGTATCATTATATCCACCAACATTCCCAGAAAAGAAGAGTGCTGTCTTATTGGCTTTTGACATCTGTTTTTCTTTTTTAATTTTTCATGTTGCAATGATATTCTTGATAATGCAAAATTCAAATGGTAAAGGCCTAAACTCTCATATTCACCTTCCTCAAATGAGCAGAAGAAATCATAAATTGAATAGTCTGTTTATTGGTACAAACATCATTGCAGAAATCCATCCTCAATGTGAATAGTTCATGATAACACGTATTAAGAGGATTCATGACTTGATGTTCTAGATTAGGAATCCATCTAATATTGGTTCACACCCTGAATAACAAAGAATGATTCATAGCAATACAGAAAGTAAGAACAAACTAAAGAGAACAAAATTAAGAAGATCAAGTACTAAAATAATTTGATGTAGTTCAGAAGCATATATGTAAATGTCTATTTTTACAAAGAATATTTTATATCCATACAAGATTACAAAGCAGGGGACATAGAAAAAGCTGAAAAATAGGATGGACATTTTCAATTTTCAAAATGTCTTTCTTTGATATTCGAGCTTAATACCAATGTATTCAAATTCACCAAGTAGACTTGAATACAATCAGTAGGATAATAAATAAAAGCATATAATACTCAATTAATATCAATGATGTTCCTATTATTGGCATAATATGCCATTATACGTGTAATCCTATTGGAATGTATAGTTATTCCAACAAGACTGTCAGTAGTTGAGCTTTTGAGGAGACATCTTCTTCAACTTCAGTTCATTCAAGCAATGCTCTACTAACAACACTTACTTATTTTTAATCTATATTTATCAATTTACAGTTGGTGAAATAGAGAATGTGAATAAGGAGAAGTAAAGTGATGAAACAGTCTAGGTCTCTATACATAGATTTATCATTTAATGTGTTAGACATAACACATAATAGACCATTATAAATCAATGGACTAAACAGACTTAACCTGTGCATTGAATTAATATTGTAAGGGATGCAATACTGAATTGTCCTTGTGAGTCCAAATGACAGAGTTGGAGGCATGGCAGCCTTGAGGAACCACAATTCCCAGTGACCATGTATCAATTAAAGCTCATAGTTTTGTTGGCGCTGATAATGGTCGTTCCTAACTATTCTTGAAAAATTGAAGAAGGAGAATAGAAGCTCTCTCTGTTTTGGAGAATAGCCGATGATTCTACTTTTGTTTTGGAAAAGATAGTATGTTTTTTTGGGTTTTAGCAAGTGTGAATGGGAAAAGAAAAGAGAGAATATGAAAAGTGAGGGAACTATTTTGGAGGGAAAATGAGAAGTCATTCGCAAAGTGCAAATGAAAAGTCATTCCTCTCATATCGACAAAAGAAAGGGAAATTGTTGTCCTTATAGAAGGAAACACTTCCATTACTTCTTAAAGAGCTAAGAAGAAGATGCCCCCTCGCGCCGCCGTCGTCGTCGCTCGATTTGGATTTGGATTTGGCAAATGATGTGATTGATTGATAATTTTTTTGGATAAAATTTATTTAGTCAATTTTTGTTAAATCATATTATCTCTTATAAATTTGCGGGTAATGGTAATATTCCGAAAAGTCGTTACTTTCCAAAAAGTAGTTATTTTCCTAACTTCCTTGCTGAAAATGGCTATAAAAGGAACTCAATTTTTGATTTTTTAAAACACTGAAAATTTTTCTTTCTCTGCATTTATTTTTCTCTCAAATAAAAAATCAAAGTGTCGATCGACTGAATATGTGTGACTTGTTATTGTTCTTAAGTTCGTTGAAGTTAAAGAAGTTTGAGGTACCGCTATTTCTTTAACAGGTTTAATCCGTTTTATCTTGGGAGAAAGTAATCCATAACCTTGAGTACAGTGAGGGGATTAAATTTCTTAAGGACACACAGTAGTTTCTGTGGACTCTGATTCATTCCTGTATTTTATATTTTTTCTGTTTCATCTTAATTCAGTTTCTGTTTATTAACCTTATAAATACAGGTTATTGTAAGAATAACAATTCTTAAGAAAATTTAACAGTTTCTGTATTTGAGGTTTCTGGAGATTAGAACTTTTATGGTTTTCTACTCTGCTTGAATTTTTAAAATTCATTCGATTAACGATTAAAAGAACATAAAAACTTTATCGTTAAATCAGAAACAGTTTGTGTAAAGATTTGTTCTTTACTGTTAGTATTTTAAATACTTAATTTATCTTCCATTTGTAATAGAAAAAATGACTAATTCAAGTCAAACAAATGCTAAAACAGTAAGTGCTGCAACAACAACGGTTGCACATAATCGTTCAAGTGCTGCCTTAGCACCGGCTGAGAAACCTGCAAAGTTTTCTGGAGTCGACTTTAAGAGATGGCAGCAAAAGATGTTCTTCTATCTCACTACGTTGAGTCTGCAGAAGTTCATCAATGAGAATGTTCCTGTTATGTCAGATGAAACTCCGGCTGATGAACGATTCTTGGTAACAGAAGCATGGACACACTCAGATTTTTTGTGTAAAAATTATATTTTGAGTGTTCTGCAAGATGATCTGTACAATGTGTACAGCAATGCCAAAACCTCAAAAGAACTCTGGGATGCTTTAGAAAAGAAGTACAAAACAGAAGATGCCGGAATGAAGAAATTCATTGTGGCAAAATTTCTGGACTATAAGATGATAGACAGTAAGACTGTCGTCACCCAAGTTCAAGAATTGCAGGTCATAATCCATGATCTCCTTGCCAAAGGTATAAATCTATTTAATGCCTATGTTAGAAATATTAAGTTTTCCCTTAATACTCACATAACCTTTAATGTATGATTGATTGTGAATGATGATTTTCAAGTGCTGTAATTATTGAAAAGTTACCTCCATTGTGGAAGGACTTTAAAAACTACTTGAAACACAAACGCAAGGAGATGACTCTTGAAGATCTCATATTAAGGTTGAGAATCGAAGAGGATAATAAGGCTGCAGAAAAGATGTCACGTGGTAATTCAGCAATATCCGGAGTAAATTTTGTTGAAGAAGATCCCACAAAATTAAAGAAAAGAAAGAAAGCATCTGGTCCAAAAAGCAATCCTCCTAAGAAAAAATTCAATGGAAACTGCTTTAATCGTGGTAAACATGGTCATAGGGCTAATGAATGCCGAGGTCCTAAGAAGGATAAGAAAATGAAGGATCAAACAAACTTGGCTGAATCCAAAGGAGAAATGGACGATCTTTGTGCAATGCTTTCAGAATGTAACTTGGTTGAAAATCCAAGAGAATGGTGGATAGATTTTGGTGCCTCATGCCATGTTTGTGCCAACAAAGAATTATTTTCATCATATACTCCAGCACTTACAGATGAAAAATTGTTTATGGCAAACTCCGTTGTTGCAAAGGTGGAAGGAACTGGCAAAGTCCTATTCAAGATGACATTAGGCAAGGTGGTGACTTTGAATAGGGTCTCATATGTTCCAGAATTGAGAAAGAATTTAGTTTCAATTCCAGTTCTGACCAAGAACGGATTTAAATGTGTATTTGTTTCTGATAAAGTAGTAGTAAGCAAAAATGATATGTATGTAGGAAAATGCTACCTTAGTGATGACCTTTTCAAACCCAATGTAATTGTAGTTGATATGAATAAAGATTTTGCTTCTTCTTACTTGCTTGAGTCTAAATATTTATGGCATAAACGTTTGGGACACGTTAATAACAAAATCTTGCGAAAACTGATTAACTTAAAATTTTGCCAAAATTTGAGTGCAATAAATCAAAATGTCAATTTTGTGTTGAATCTAAGTATGCTAAGCACTCTTACAAATCTGTTGAAAGGAATTCAAATCATTTAGAATTGATTCACACTGATATTTGTGACATGAAGTCAACACCATCTCGTGGTGGGAAAAAGTATTTCATAACTTTTATTGACGATTGCACTAGATATTGTTATGTCTATTTGCTAAATAGTAAGGATGAAGTAATAGATGCATTTAGGCAATATAAAACTGAAGTTGAAAATCAGTTAGATAAAGAGATCAAAATGATCAGAAGTGATAGAGGTGGAGAATATGAATCTCCATTTGCAGAAATATGTTTAGAAAATGGAATAATCGATCAAACTACTGCTCCCTACACTCCTCAGCCTAATGGAATGGCAGAAAGAAAAAACCGAACTTTAAAAGAAATGATGAATACATTACTTATACGTTCAGGTTTACCACAGAACTTGTGGGGGGAAGCTATCCTTACAGCAAATCAGATACTTAACAGAGTGCCTCACTCAAAGACAAATGTAATTCCATATGAGAAATGGAAAGGTAGAAAACCCAATTTAAAATATTTCAAAGTGTGGGGGTGTCTAGCCAAAGTCCAAGTTCCTATACCTAAGAGGGTAAAAATAGGACCTAAGACTGTGGATTGTGTATTCATTGGATATGCCACAAACAATAAGGCATGTCGATTTTTGGTTCATAAGTCCGAACATTCGGATATTCATGATAATACTGTAATGGAATCAGATAGTGCTGAATTTTTTGAACATATCTATCCGTATAAAACTAGACTTGAGTCATTTAGTGGGGGATCTAAACAACCCAGAGAAGAACCAAAAGAGAATGAACAAAATGAAGAAAGTCCAAGACGCAGTAAACGTCAAAAGACATCTGCTTCATTTGGATCAGATTTTGTAACATTTCTTCTTGAAAGTGAGCCTCAAACATTCAAGGAAGCAATGTTGTCTAGTGACTCAACCTCTTTGAAGGAGGCTGTTAATAGTGAAATTGAATCAATCTTAAGCAATCATACTTGGGAGTTGGTTGATCTTCCTCCAGGGAACAAACCCTTGGGTTCAAAATGGATCTTTAAAAGGAAGATGAAAGACGATGGAACTATTGACAAATATAAAGCAAGACTTGTTGTCAAAAGTTTTAGACAAAAAGAAGGTCTTGATTATTTTGACACATACTCGCCAGTGACTAGGATTACATCAATTCGGATGTTAATTGCACTAGCTGTAGTATACGGGCTTGAAATTCATCAAATGGATGTGAAAACAACCTTCTTAACTGGGGAGCTTGAAGATGAAATTTACATAGAACAACCTGAGGGTTTTGTCGTTCCTGGTAAAGAAAAGAAAGTGTGCAAACTTATTAAGTCACTTTATGGGCTAAAACAAGCACCAAAACAATGGCATGCAAAGTTTGATCAAACCATGTTGTTAAATGGATTTAAGATCAATGAATGTGATAAATGTGTTTACATTAAAGATACTCCAAATCAGGAAGTTATTTTATGCCTATATGTAGATGATATTCTTATAATGAGCAAAGACATTGCTAATATAAAAGCTACAAAGCGTATGCTTGCTAGTAAGTTTGATATGAAAGATTTAGGAGTTGCTGATGTGATATTAGGAATTAAAATTCTTAAAACTCCTAACGGTCTAGCATTGTCTCAAACTCATTATATTCAAAAGATACTTGAAAAATTCAAATTTTTGAATTTTAAAAGGGCAAAGACTCCAATTGATGTAAATTTTCATCTTGCAAAGAATAAAGGCGAAAGTCAGTCTCAATTGGACTATGCTAGCGTATTGGGAAGCTTAATGTATGTCATGAATTGTACACGACCAGACATAGCTTGCGCTATTAGTAAACTGAGTCGATACACAAGTTTTCTAATCATAATCATTGGTTGGCAATGAAGAGAGTTTTGGGATACTTAGATGACACTCAAAACTATGCTTTACATTACAACAGATATCCAACCGTTCTTGAAGGATATAGTGACGCGAATTGGATTACTGGGTCAACTGAAACAAAATCCACAAGTGGATACGTTTTTACTATTGGTGGAGGAGCAATATCTTGGAAATCATCCAAACAAACATGTATAGCTCGCTCTACAATGGAGTCTGAATTCATTGCTTTAGACAAGGCAGGTGAAGAACCTGAATGGCTCCGGAATTTCTTAGAAGATATTCCATTTTGGCCCAAACCAATGGCCCCTATATGCATACGTTGTGATAGTCAAGCTGCAATAGGAAGGGCTGGAAGCATTATGTATAACGGCAAGTTTCGTCACATAAGACGAAGACATAACTCTGTGAGACAACTACTCTCTAGTGGAATTATCACAATTTACTATGTGAAGTCAAAAAATAATGTGTCGGATCCACTTACAAAAGGCCTAAATAGAGAGGGAGTTGAGAAATCGACGGGAATGGGAATATGGCCGAGAACAAGTCATCGTGGCGGTAACTCTACGTAGAAGAATGGAGATCCCAAGATCTAGGTTCAAGGAGATAAAACAAAGTCATTGATGACGGTTCAACATTGTCAAAGGAAATTTTTTTTTTTATTATTATATTATGGTCCATTCTCATGATGAGACAATCTTTAGTAACCAGGATAAAGACATAAGGACTTTTTAATGGTTTCTGAGTTTGATATAGGGAATATCAAATGGTGTATCTATGGGATAACACATTTAGAAATCACCTATGTAAGTGTGAAGTGTAAGCCGCTTCAAGAAGAATCCGGTAAGGCCAGTTCTTTAAGCACTTACTATCCAAGATGTGTTCATGACTGAAATGAACAAAACAATGAGAACTAAGAATAGTTCAAGGGTTGATTGTGTGACATATATTGTATAGGTATACACCAAAGCTCAACGGTTCAAAGATATCAAATCTACCGATTGACCGAGTATATCCGATATATGTTCACTACGGAAAGTTTAAAGGGAAACCTACTTATCCAGATGCGATTAACCTTTACCTACAAGACACACAAGTTTTTTCATGCATCTGTTTTAACAATAGCCTTCCCCATTCATGTGGGGGATTGTTGGGTTTTAGCAAGTGTGAATGGGAAAAGAAAAGAGAGAATATGAAAAGTGAGGGAACTACTTTGGAGGGAAAATGAAAAGTCATTTGCAAAGTGCAAATGAAAAGTCATTTCTCCCATATCGGCAAAAGAAAGGGAAATTGTTGTCCTTATAGAAGGAAACACTTCCTTTACTTCTTAAAGAGCTAAGAAGATGTCACGACCCAAAACCGAGCTGCGACTGGCACCCACACTTACCCTCCTATTTGAGTGAACCAACCAATCTAAACCTTAACATTTCAAGGTTTAGATTGAAATTATAAGAGTATAAGAGTATAAAACATTGAAATTATTGCATTCTCAATGGTTCAGAATGGTGTGCACCTCAACGATCTTCTCTTTTCTATCTTTATTCATATATACGCTAGACTGTACATCATGGACTTAAATATGTTAGGACCGGAAAAAAGTAGGTGTAAACACGGAAGCTAGCAAAGCAAACCTCGAAAGACCACAAGTAAGAAGACAACGAGAAATATACCAAAAGACACAGAGATTTAACGTGGTTCGGTCAATTGAACTACGTCCACAAAGGAGATGAGCAATCCACTATAAATATGAGAGTACAAAATACAGAGAGAAACAACCTCGACCAGTTCACTCGGAATACATGGGAGGTTCACACAAGTGATAACGTATCAAGCTTGTGACCCATAAATTCTCCCCCTAACCGAAACTCTCAGATCCCTTAAGGCTACATTGTGAATGCTGATTAAGTTAAAAGGAACATGCCTCTATTTATAGAGTCCTGAACCTTTTCCTACAAGAAAAGGATTAGTCAATCCAAAACCTTTTCCTACAAGGAAAACCTATTTATGGTAAGAAATTTAGGGCAAATAAAACCCAACAAATCTCCCCCTTGGCCTGAATTTCTGACAAAATAAATTTGTCCACCTTCTTGACTTAATCTTCAACAACTTGCTTCTCCTCTTCATAATCTCCTCTGCAAAATTTATGTCTCAACACAAAGAATCTCTCTGAAACAATTTCTCCAACAAAATCTTCATTACTGTCAAAAAGGTTGCAGCTAGAAATACACCCATCAAGATGAACACCTCTTTCTGACTTAGTTCAATCATCGATTATCGAACCACTGAACGTGACTCCATTATTGAATTTGGCTCTGATACCACTTGTTAGGATCGGAAATAAGCAGGTGTATACGCGGAAGCTAGCAAAGCAAACCTCGAAAGACCACAAGTAAGAAGACAACGAGAAATATACCAAAAGACACAGAGATTTAACGTGGTTCGGTCAATTGAACTACGTCCACAAAGGAGATGAGCAATCCACTATAAATATGAGAGTACAAAATACAGAGAGAAACAACCTCGACCAATTCACTCGGAATACATGGGAGGTTCACACAAGTGATAACGTATCAAGCTTGTGACCCATAAATTCTCCCCCTAACCAAAACTCTCAAATCCCTTAAGACTACATTGTGAATGCTGATTAAGTTAGAAGGAACATGCCTCTATTTATAGAGTCCTGAACCTTTTCCTACAAGAAAAGGATTAGTCAATCCAAAACCTTTTCCTACAAGGAAAACCTATTTATGGTAAGAAATTTAGGGCAAATAAAACCCAACAAAATAATGGTTGCATTGGTATTAATCCACAAAGTGTAGTCATCTATAATGAGAAAAGATTAGGATATAGAAAGTTGAATAACACAGTTCCTATTGAGATAAAAAATTTTGATGACTTCTCACATAGCTACTATCAGATTTTCCATGTTTTAGTTTTATGCCCTTATTGGATAATAGTATGTTTGTACCTTCTGATTTCATTTTTGGCATATCATTATTTAACAATTTACTTTCTCTTTTTGTTAGATAATCTTACTTATGGCCTTCTATGCGGGTTATGATGCACCAAACTCGGAGGAACTCATTACTTCCGAAGTTTATTTTAGAGTTGTCCAAGGACCTTTAAATTACTTGCTCTTTTCTCTTCATGCTTGTCTCTTTGTTAAAAGTTTCTCCATATGCATGCCTGCATTTGTATCGTTATGCCGTACATGTACTTTTACAATATATTTTTCTTACTTATTAGACATAGGAACATTTTGTATATATAACTAGAATATTTTAAAAAGTGTTTAGGTAAAGGTTTCAAGATATCTACTAATACATTACTCGCGTACATTATGGTGTTTCCAGGGAAATTCCAGCAGCGAAGGTGCTATGATTTTATTTTTTATTGTGAGAACTCAAATATGGAATCTATTATGTTTGTAACTTCGGCATAAAAATTGCAGTTAAGAAATACTATATTTCCTTTGGGTGGATCCTCATAATGTTGAAGATGCCAAAAAATGTATATGAGTTTGAATACAATTATAAGTCAATATTTTGCAGCATTTGCCATAACCTATAAGTTTTTGAGACCTTTTCTTTTGTCATCCTATGTAGCAATCAGTTTGTTAAATTCATTCATCTGTGTTACTGTCTACTTACGGGGCTATTGGTGTTGCGTTAAATATCGTTCAATTTATGGCAAGGGAATGTGATTGCTTTTGTGAAATGTTTCAGCTAAGTCACTTCATCTCTGAATTTTTTTCTCCTTTTAATGCTAGAGAATCAAATAGGGAATAGGCCTATTTAATGCGGCGACGAAGAATCTGTGATACCTAATCATATACCTGCAATTTCACAAAAGAATTGAAGAGAATGAGGAAGATGACTGTAACGGCCCTTTGGTCGTTTCGAGTGCTAAAGCTTTGTGTTTCATAAAATATTTTTCAATGGGTTCTAATTGGGTTTGGATTATTCATGATATAATTATGAAATTAGGGGGATAGTTTTAATAATTAAGTTAGTTGGTGGTTAAAGGAGATAATAATGAAATATATAAGGGGTCACTTTTACCCCATTATATTATTAAGGTATACAATTAGGGTGATAAATGATCTGTAGAAAGGAAGAAAATAAGAAAATAAGAAACAGAGGAGACGTTTGACATCGATTGTTTGCAAAAGTACAAACATTCATCAGGTAATAGCTAAACTAATTCTAATCTCCCTATACACGCATGTTGTTAATATATTGTATACAAGCATTCTAATTACTACCCACTAATTGCTAAAGTTGACTGTTGTAGATCCGATGTTGTTGATATTGAATAGTTAAGGAATTATTTAATAAACTAGTATTATGTGTTGAAGGATTAAGATATTAATTTAGTATGGGTGGCATCAGTTGCTGAATGATGGAAAGAAATAATTGACAATTAAATTAAAATTATATATATGGAATAAAATTAGAAGTGGGTTATTAATATTGATTATGTATCACTAATGGCTAATGGGACGTGAGGAAAAATATACTAAGTTTATGGGATAATGTATTAGTGGGGGTAGAAATTGGTTTGATGGCTGGGAGGTCATTATTAATTATCATAATATTATGGTGTTGGGAATTTGGAAGATGGGAAACATGTAAAGGTGTAGCAACAACTTCAAATAAGCTACTGTACGTCAACATGTAGGTGCAACCTGTGTGTTGGGTTGAAGTTTGATTGTAAGGTATTATATAATAAATCAAGTTTTGATATATTGAGATATAACTAAATATTAAATGTATCGAATTATTTGAATTTCAATAAAGATATGATAATGGTAAGAATTGAGACTTATCCATAGGTTTGAACTTTAGGAAATTGATTATAGGATTAGGTGAGTTTTGGGTCTAGGCTAGACATATAATAAGATGTGTTTATAGACTTGTTTACTTACGATTTATGCATATATATTTGATAAATTGGAGAAGTTCGGAGGCAATAAGGAAAGGAAAGGCATTGAAGGACTAGTTTCTTGACTTCGATTCTTCGGTGGAGGTAGGTTATGGTTTACTTCTATGTGATAGATAAACTCTAAATAGCGATCGATATGTATTGAGTGATAACCTATGTACTTGATTGTGTGGTTGTATGTTTTGATTGTGTGGTCTGTGGTTGACCTAAAATTATGAGACTGCTGAATTTCTAATCTTGAACCCTCTCTATTAAAATGACGCCTTGAATAAAGAAGGCTTGATGAAATAAAATAATGAGATAATTGGATCGGAGTGTCACGTTCCGACACGGTATTATGGGATCGGAGTGTCACGTTCCGACACAATAACATTAAAGGAAAGGAATCTTGAAGTAACTTAATATACTTAATATCAAAGAACCAATTTTCCAAATGAGTATGGTGTGGAGGCATGAGTTCTCAAAGGGGTGCTTGATGTTGTGATTGATGGTAACCTATTATGGTGTTGTTGTCAATGGTTCATGTGTTTGTTGCTTGCCACCTTTTAAGTATTGTAGTTGATTTTATATTATTATTCAATATATATTGGTTTCTATTTTGAGTTGGCCGATGATACCTACTCAGTACGTGTTCATTGTACTGACCCCTACTTGTATTTTCTTCTCTGTTTTTTTGTGGAGTGCAGCAAGTGTACCATCGACTTCGACTCGCCCTCAGCTCTAGCTAGTCTCCAGCAGATCAGAGCTCAGGGTGAGATATTAACTCTAGCTCGTGCTGGATTCTCTCATTCACGTCTTGATGTCTTTGAATTTCGGACATGGACCATCTTTTCACTTATTTTGATTTCTTAAACACTCTTAGACTTGGTAATTTGAAAATAGGTGTCCTTGACGTGATGACTATCAGATTTTGGGATGATAAGTATTAAACTTTAGAAACTTATTTAAATTGGTTGCTTAGTATCTTTTGGAGCTTCCGCATTATTTATAATATTTATAGTTGAACTATTGATATATGTTGGGTTAAGATGTGTTGGTTCGCCCACCTAAAGAGGTAAGCGTGGGTGCCACTCACGACTTATTTTGGATCGTGACAATGACCATCAACAAATCTTTGGAGCTCTCCTTTGTGTTAAATATATTGTTTAGGGAGATGAGATGTATTTTGGTTTGACTACGGTATTAGAAAATAACCATATTTGACTCTGTATTTATGTGATTATTATATGCTCTATTGAGCTGTACAAATTTTAGTTTTTCAAGTGATAAAAACATGAAATTTCCTTCCATTCCGATTTGTCAACTATGTTGGCGGGCCATCACCCATCTAATACTATATTAGAAGAGTCAGTAGCATATCAGGTATCAACCTGTCTGTTGATGGTAAATTCTTTTATTAATTGAGGGTATTTTCGCCATCTCAATTTGTTGCCCTATCTCCATCTCATTTCACGTGGTTATGTTGCAAATCTTTGTTATATGGGGCGCTTTTGACCAGAATAAGTCATTCTATAAATCAATTCACCAAAATAGTATGTTTTTAATTTTGTTTACAAAACTAGTATAAACGTGGTTCACATGAACATTTTATACTTTATTTATTTTTTAAAAAATTATTTATTTTAAAATTTTAATGAGAAAAGGGACGAACTGCTAACGACGTTAAATAATAATACGTAACTGAAAATTACGTTTTAACTCTAATACGTTATTGGGAATAACATTTTAAACATATATAATTTATGCCTGCACTAGAACAAAACCCCCCTAATTTAGTTTATTAAAATTGGGGAAGAAACCCACTTCATTCTCCAAACCTACCTTCAAGTTACAGGGGATGAAGAGAACTAGCATCAAATCTCGCTTCAAAGGCACAATGAAGTTGATGAATGTTGTATCTGAAGACTGCACGAATTTGGAAGACCACCATCTTCTTGCTCTTCCATAGTTGATGCTTAAATCTTTACTCAATTTGAAATCGGTTTGCTCTATACAAGAGATTTGAGAGCGTTGATCGAGTATTGTAGTTTAAAGACACTGCAAAAGATTGGAGGTGAAATTTCAAAACTTTGAGAACGTCTGCAGATTTGCTTAAAAAAGGTAAAAAAAAAAACTTTGATAAAGAAGAGTTCTTTTTGTGATTAAGGTAATTTTGTCATACATTGATTTAGTTTATCTTATAGTTGATGAATTTGTTATTTTCCTTTCATGAATTGATTTATAGAATGACTTATTTTGGTCAAAAAATCAGATTTTAATGTGTTGATGTAGGTTAACCCCTGCCACTCTTACAAAATCTTTGGTAAGTGAAGGCAGTAAATTGTTGTGCTCATGTGAAGTTGATTACTTCTGTCATGTAAACATAATTTACAACCACTATATTTTACTTCAAACACTGAAGTTTTAAACTGATTTTAATATTCGAAAGTAATTATACTTTGACTTCATGCTAATTAAGGAAAATGCAAGAAAATTATGTTTCTGCTAATTAAAGTAAAAAGACAAATAAAGATGTCTTTCTTTATCTATTTAACAGCTCTTGCACATTATGAGCTGTTTAAAAATAAATATCAATTTAAAACATAAGCAAGACTTTATAACGGATTGATTTGTTAGAACAGACACTTATAGTGATCAAGTAAAATGAGACAGACGGATCGTATTAATTATTTTGTGGAGTGTGCATGTGTAGGGGGCTGTCTGGTCGTAAAAATTAGAGTAAATAATGTATGGTTTGAAATATTTGTCGGTCTCTGAATTGTGATTCTTGTAGGTTGCTATATGTATATACTGTCACAACTGCTATAGTTGTTGCTATTCATACTACCAATTAAAACTAATGTTAAAAAACATTAAAGTTGAATGACCACAGTTGTAGTAAAAAATTAAAACTCATCTTTAATATTACAGTGGTCCAAAAGCTAATTATACTCATCAAGAAGCAACCTAGTGGTTGATCAATTTAATGTCATGCCAAAATATTTGGATTTTGTTGTTGTAAACAACCTAGCTAGTGCAGCATGCTACATATAGTGGATTGATGAAAGCTTCTAAGTTACGTTGTATTCTTACTTCTGTATAGGTATTTATTTTATGCCTGCTAATAATGCATACCAATTGGATCCCGGTCCACTTGATCCGTCTGTATTAATTGGACAGCTCACTCATAGGTCACGAGATATATGGATAGGAAATGATAATATGATTTTGAACACAAGGAAATGTGATGGGAAGTTTTGGGACCTTGTAAATGAACATCTCATTCACCCACGAGTCCTAGGTGTGATTAAACTATCTGGATTATATGGTGTTTATAGGTCTAATAGGCCTGTTATTGATCGTAGCTTAATCAGCGCACTAGTTGAGAGATGGCGGCCTGATACTCATACATTCCACTTTAGGACGGGTGAGAGTACGATCACTTTACAGGCTGTGGAGATATTGTATGGCTTACCCGTGAAAGGTAATGCGGTAGTTGGGTATGAGCCACAAAGTTCTGTTGTGGATTGGCAAAATATTTGTCAAAGATTATTAGGTTTTAGTCCACAACCTCAAGACTTTAAACATAGTAGTCTCAAGGTTTCTGCGCTTAATGCACACTTGCCACTTCAACCACGATTACCCGACTTGGTAACACCGGATATGGTCAATGAGAAAGCTAGGTGTTATATGTTTTAGATGATTGCTGGTTTACTATTGGCAGACACATGTGTGGTCTTTTAAAGCTTATGTACTTGCCTATGATGGAGAATATCACTACAGTAGGGTCTTACAGTTGGGGTAGTGCAACCCTAGCATATTTGTATCGTTTTCTTTGTAGAGCCTCCCAAAGTAGCTAAAATGAGATTGCTGGATTCCTACCACTACTTCAGGTATACTCAATAATTACACTTAGTATTTATTGAAATTTTATCTAGTTTATAATCATCTATTATGTTCAAATTTGGGCATGGGAGAGAGTTACCGTCCTTAGGCCTCAGATTGTAGAAAAAAGAGATACAAGGAATATTTTCCCCGGTGGTTTACCAAGGGGTCCACATGCTGCTAGATGGTATGCACATTTTAGTTTGACCGACACTACCAAACACGTGTTAAGAGTTTTTAGCAATGCGCTGGATTCCATGACAAAAGATCAGGTAAGATTTTGTACTAATTTTCTCTTAACTTTCGTATATATTGTAATTGTAAATACTTTTTTATAGTTTATTTGGGAACCATATTCTTCTGACATAATTGAGAGTCTTCCCGAATATTATCGCGTTGGAAGAGACATATGGCGTGCTAGAGTTCCAATGTTTTGTTGGGATGTTGTTGAGGTTCATTTACCCGATCGAGTTATGAGGCAATTTGGATTGGTACAAGCGATACCATCTTCATTTGCATTTGACGCTACACATTTTAACCATGATCGTCGAGGAAGATCAAACACAAATTGGGATTTAGAGCATGCACAATGGTTCGAACCATATTGACCAATATGTATGGAATGCATCAATCCTTCATTGATAACTTCTGTATAATGATCCCTACCTTATTTGGTTTAGACGTATTACTCGTTTTATCATTGGTAATCCTATTTCGAGTCCTCAACAACAACAAGGTTACGTGCCTAATGCGACGACATACGAAATAATGGTGAGTTTGATATTAGCTTATTAATGTGGGAGCATAAATGATTTCTTCCGAACTATAGCTAGAATCTAGATTGTTGAGTACCGTTTTTCTTGTTCCAATATTTTCCATTTAGGTGGATGTATTCGTCTATGGATTTTTCATTCTTATTCGAGTCATGTTCAAAACATCTTAGATGTTTGATTCTCTGTCAAATTTTATTCGATGGACTAAATGGGTTAATTTTTGAATTTTGAGGGAAGTTTTGTTATTTTGGACAGGTGCGTCATATTCATTTGATGTTAATAAAGCAATATCGCTCGATGAAAATTCATCAATGGAGGAATTTTACGAGTTTCGTGCAATAGTGAGGGATGAAGGATCTAATTGTTTTGCATATGTGCAAGACGCAGATATGATTCATGTTCAAGCAAATTATAGAAGAGAGGAGCTAATGTATGACCATTTGCATCCTCCTATTCGGCGAGGAAAAGGTGGTGTTGCAGGTAGGAAGGTACGTGCTGTTGAGAGAGGTCGAGCACCTATTGAAATGGGTGAAGATGATCAAACCACACAAGATTCCCAAGCAGTTTCGAATTAAACAAACAAATATTGCGACGGTCCCATGTGCGCAAATTCCCTTGTTTTGATCAAGTATTGTTGCCTTGTTCTGCCATTAAGCCACAGGACTACGATTGATCATCAAATACATTGCGAGAACAACCATCATATTTCAGGTCATCTGAGTGCAAATGCGTGTAGTTATCTAGAATTCGTGGAGCAGTTTTTAATGGAAGACATTACATATGAAACAATAAATATATTGTATACATTTTATTTAAATGAGAATATCGATGAAAATTACATGTTCTAATCTTTCTTAAATGAAATATCTGACATAAACAAGTTGAAGAATAAGGAGCACTCGGATTATTACAACTACAATTAACAAATGAATATACGGAACTCTCAAACAAATGGAGCAGTCCATTCAGATAGATTTGTAAATAATGAGATTGAATCCAAACTCAATAATTCCTACATCAATGTTCCACGACTTGAGGATTATGGAACAGGGACGGGAGTTAATAAGAAAGATTTGTATATTTTGAATTCTGATTTTTATATCTCAAAATTTTTAGATAATATTTTTTAAGCAATAAAAAGTGACGTACTTGTAGACATTTTTTTAAGTGCAAATCTCGTTTGCATTTTCTTATAATCGATAAAAGTATCTCATTTTGCAGATATTGAACGGTGTTCAAGCGCAAATCTCATTTGCATTTTCTTATAGTCGATAGAAGTATCTCATTTTGCAGATATTGAACTATGGTCGCCTATTTCGCACTATTCTTATGTTTCTGTCTACCTAAGCAACACTTTGATGAAATTACAACTGCATAAGGTCCAGACTAAACAACAAAAGGCAAAAACTTAATTATTATTTGAATTACATTACAGTAGCTAACTAATCAACAATTGTCCACTTAATTTTAATTACGATCTGGACATCGACGCCTATGATGCCCGATTTGTCTACATAATCCACAAGCTCGCTCATATACAGCAGCACCACGATCCATCTCATTGGGTATTCTACTATTCCTTAATCGATTGAGACGACGATAGAATTCATTACTTTCCATTCTAAAATTAGGAGATGGACAATACACCTTATGGCCAACCGGTGAGAAGGACCCAGAATATGTTGCAACATAATTCTCTACAGTGAAATGTTCACTAACAAAGTTTCTAGTTAGCTCTCCCATTCTATCAGTAACCTTCATGACATGTGAACATGGGAAATGCAAATTAATCCATTTTCCACAATCACATTTTCTTTCATTCAGTGAAACACAATGAGGATTACCACCATTACCATTAACTTGAACAGATCTAACCTCATATACCCCTGTGGGTATATTCCAATAAAAAATAAAGTGCCTTTTTGAACTTTCATAGTTCTTCTCCCACTTCATTTTGAACCTTTCGGTCCACAATTCATCTTGTTCTAGGAGTTGTTGCACTTTTTTAGGCCTACGAGTGTATCGTTCAACAGTTTGCTCTTATGAAAGTCTGACCATAGAAGTGACCGGCAAGCCACGTGCTTTTTTCAACACTCCATTGAACGACTCTGAAAGATTTGTTGTCAATACTCCCCGTCTTTTACCACCATCATGGCTAACCGTCCATTTCTCCAAGGGAATTTCCATAAGATATTCATATGCATCTTCATTTTCTTCTCTAATTTGCCAAATCAAGGACTCAAATTTTCTTACTTGACGGGTTAAAGTAGCCCTCCACATCAGCCTACTAAGATCCTTGTTTGGAAATCGAGATTGAAAATTACTCTTAAGATGCCTTATACAATATCGATGGAAGACTCGAGGCTCCTCAAATCGCCGCAACTCCTGCAAACTTGTCAATATTCCTTTTTCCCTATAAGATATAACACAAATGTCTTCTCTATTTTTTATGACATGTGCACTCAAATTCTTAAAAACCCATTTTCATGCTTCTTTCGGTTCTTTGTCTACAATAACAAACGCTAGAGGAAGAATATTATCATTTCCATCAATTCCAACAACAATCAATAATTTAATCTCATATTTTTCATACATATGAGTTCCATCTACTGAAATAACAAGGCGACATGTTTGAAATCCATCAATGCATGACTTGAAAGCCCAAAATACATATTTAAAAGTTTTTACCTCTAATGAACTCATAGATTCTTCGTGTTTCCATTCCACAACTGTTCCATGGTTAAAGTGTTGAAAAGCTGCAAAAAAGTAGGTCACTAAATGATTTCTTAAAGTCACCATACACCAATTCAAATGTGCGTTGACGTCCAAGCCATGCTTTTCTGTATGTTATTTGATGACCAAATTTTTCGTGAACCTTGGAAATGACATCTACCACCAAAACCTTGGGATTTTTTTCAATTTGATTAAGAATCAAAGATGCAATTAAATTGGTATTTAGATTGACATGACCTCTAGAAAGCCCCTCAGTCTCACATCTATGATTTTCAATATATTTTCCTATTTTCCAAAGGTTATCTCCAACCTTTCATCCTCGGAAAGACCACAAGCAACCCAATGAAGTATGAAACTTGCATCTTGCAACCCATAAACTCTTGTTTGATGTCACCACCTTGAATTCTTTATTTTTTTTCAAACTCCAAATTGTCACAGCTCGTTTTAATTTTTCTTTACTATTAAAAAACATGCCTTTTTTCAAATCTTTTGTGCCATCTTCAGACCAGACGGAACAATACTCCATCTCAGATTCACATATAGACATGAATGTCTTCCTCGTTATCTAATGTTCTAAAATAGGGTACATCATTTTGCACTTCAGACACATCCCTTTCAAATTGATTAGGCAGATTTATACCAATGTCATTTTGAGAAAAATCTCTAGCATTATTGATATCTTCATCTGATTCTCTTTCACCATTATCTTTTGAAAGTTCATCTTCCTCCGAACTATCTTCACTAATTTTAGCATTTACATCACTATATGGGTCAACATTGTTCTCATTTTCTCTGTGGAAAAAGAAATTCAATTAAATTTTAGAAAATTATTATACACAGAAACTTGTTTTAAAATCAGTAATTTATTCTCCATAAGGTTATTCCTTAAAAAAGTTAAGGTAATTAATCACAAAAAATATCACTATCTATCTATGTATGTATATTTATAATGAGTAAAATTGTGTTATCAACTAATTATATTAAAATTCATTAAAACATAAATTTATTGTTTTACATGCCCTCATATTTTCTCGGACTATTGTGAACATGCCTTTGGCTACTTGAACCTTCGCCAAATGATCGTTGGTCATGCATTAACAATTGTTGAAATGGTGGTTGAGCAATTGACTCTCCATAATGAGGTTGACTAACCGTGGCAAATCCATAATTTTGAGACAATAAATTCATGTGATAACCATGTTGACCACTAATTTGAAATATATCATTTTGATTTGTTGATTTGGTCTTTACATACATTTCCAAAACATTTATGTCAATCTTATCCGCAAAGTTTTGAGGTATAACCAAAAATTGTAGCAAAAATTGATCATCATCAATTTTAAACTCAATAAACCTTGTATGGTTACCTTGAATTGAACAAGGATATTTTCCCGAAATATCCATTTGAATATTTTCACTAGTTGTACCCATTTTCTCATGCAATAATTCAACCAATTCAACATACTTCATTGAAGTATACATGTTAATAATCATTCTAGCACATTCAGTATACCTGCATCCGTTCATTTCAGTAATTATTTCGCCACCCCAGTACAAAGCAACCATCACATTATGTTCAAAATTTGCCATTTTTATTCCTGTACATAAAAATAAGTCATCTTTCTAAGTAATAAATTAGAAAAATATTTGAAAGCTATGGTAAAAATAATAACACAATATGATATATTGACTTGACTTATTTAATTCATACCTTTGTAAATATTGTTTCAAAATTGGGCTATACAAACAAAATTTTGAATGAATATTGTTGGAGTTCATAGAACATTTGTTTCAACAAGGTTCATTTTATAACCGTTTGTCGTCAGTAAAATAAATGAAAAAAATTGACTTTAACATAGTGTCGTAATTGATAGTCACGATTTAATGTAGAAATGTGATCAACGACAACGTTTTATGATCTGTAAGATTTCAATGTAGCAGGATTTTATTCTTAATCCGATGCCCCGTTTAAATATACATAAAATGTGATTGACAGTTACAATTTATATAATAAACGTGATTATCAGTTACGTTTTATAATCTGTAAACTACAGGATTCGATTCTTTAATTGCAGAGCCCGTGACTGAATAAAACGTGTCTACAGTACTAAAATATAAAACGTTACTTTGAGTAACGTTTTAGCTCTAAAACGTGATTCGAGATAACGAAGTATAAAACGTTATTGTCAATAACATTTTAATTATATTTGCTCCGTAAACTTTTGCTTCTTTTTTTCCATTAAATTTTTTAAAATAAAATAAAACATAAAACGTTACTGTGAACCACGTTTATACTAATTTTGTAAAAAAAATTAAAAACACACTATTTTGATATATTGATTTATAGAATGACTTATTTTGGTCAAAGTTTCTTGTTATACGTGACATCCACGCATGTTCTCCTCAATTTATCAGATTGTTCTCCTCCATTGAAGATGAAGAGGCTATTAAAAGCATTTGCCTTCCATCTTTTCCAACTGCAATTTTAAGGTAAAAAATCTCTCACTTCTTTATCTCCCTCTTCAATTTTTATATTCGAAATCTATAATTTTTGATCTGCATATGTTTTGAATATACTAATAACATATGGAATTCTAATTGTTGGAATTATGCAGAATCATGGAGACCAAAAACTTAGTCTCGACATTAATACTTGAACCAAATAGACTATACTACTAGGAACAACATAGGTCTTATAATCCTTGCAAGAACCTTGGTATGTCATATAAAAGCGTAATAAGCAACAAAAAAAAGATTCTATTTAAAAAACTTATTTGCCCAATGTTGATACTGTTGCACCAAGATATAAAAAAAAATCAGGTAATCACAATCTATTATTCATCATGCTTCATTTATTCAGTTTGTTACAATTCTTCCGCATAAATCTCATTGTAGTAAACTTTTGAGGACTACAACAAGTGCACTTGCCTTCTCTTTCCGTTTGTCCTTATTGTAGCTCTTGCTTCTGCGTCTTGCTCACAATTTACTAATCAAAAGGGACTAAAAAATGTGTCTTCTCTGCCTCTTCTTCTTTTTCCTCTTTTTTTCTTATGTGTTGCTCACTTCTAGGAGAAGGGCTAACATTTTTTTTCATTTAATAATGAGATTCTTAAAAAGTTATCTTCAGTTTGGAAAAATAGAAATCTCTATGGCTTGCTAAGATGATATCATTCATACATCAGGCTATTCAAATAAGATACAAATATTCCCGGAAATTTCATGACATTGCGTCAAATGCTTTGAAAACAAATGTGCCACCAAAGCTACACCTTCGTCAAAAAAAATGGGGAATCACAAATACACCTTAATTTGTTGGTAATGGAAAATTATAACTTCTCTTCTTTCACTTTCCCCCTCTGCTCGGTCTTTGATCTTTTCTTTTGAAGGTGAATTTCAAAGAGGCAATAATTTTTTTCTTTATCTCTGTTATAAAATTACAATGGGGCTGAAGGGTTAAATTATTTCGTAATTCCTCGCGAAGATATTAGTTATTATTCAATTTTGTTCGTCAATTCTTACTAATTTTTTTAAAAAAAGTTGTTATACACTATTTCTCCAAGCTCAACTGTATAATAGCTTAACAACATAAAGAATTATCTTAAAACTGGATTATTGTCATTCTTTTATGTCAATTACTTTCTATGCTTTATATGTACGTACGGTGCCTCTTCACTTAAATATACTGCTACATTGCTAGAATAATATCTTTCATTCCTATTTTCACATTTCAGTTTTCCAGAGTTTTGCGGCAACTTAAACTTCAGCGTTCTACGTTATTGCACATGCAGTCTTTTATGAAAAACTGAAACAATGTTGAACAAAAGATTCATCAACTAACAAGGTATTTCACAATCAACCATGCTCTATTCTTACCACAATGCACATTCCCAACTGAAAAACATCACTTCATATAACTGCAGGTATTTTACCAACTGCAGTGTTACGTCAAGTTGACATCTACTCTGCTATATTTTTGTATAATTATGTAAACAGAATAGCAGTGCAATAGGTAAACAAATGTGTGAAAATATTACGAACTTTTTTCCCAATTGTCGTCATTATCAGTATTTATGAATAGTTATTACCTAATACATATTGGGCTCGTGCGCGCACGAGCAACACATCTAGTATATATATATATATATATATATGTATGATTTAACATTTATAACTTTATATGTGAGGAGTTATTTTTAAAGGTTTTGCAAAATCTGATTACTTTGGCACTAGGCCATGAAAAGCAGTTTTAAAAAAGAATGAATATATAGAAGCGCTTCTCAAAACCTTCAACCATATCATTCATTGTCTTTAATTTTTCATGTTTTTGTGTTATATTTACGGCAAGGAAGTCGGTCAAGAGGATTAGACATTTTTTGACATTTATATAAAAAATATTTGTTAGAAAACAACACACAATACAAGTTTTTGATATTAATTCTACAACAATGTATCTGTAGTAGGGGGGAAATCTCAAGGGTAACTTTACCTTTAACATTTTCAATAACTATATATGTCTACCATGATGCATGCTAGATTAGTGAATTTGATTGATTTAATCACTCCGTAAACAAGTGTTAGGCTGTTACGGTAGGATTGACATCTGATGCATCGAGACACATAAGTTTTACTGCAATTTCATATATATCCTCTGTATATATCATGTGCTTCCTCAACCGAGCCACTTCTTATTCCACTTAAATCTATTTTCATGAACACACATATGCGCATATCATATAAAAGTTTTAAATTTTACATTATTAATGTATGTACCTCAATATACCAACCATTCAACTTGGCTTGGTGAATGAGCTAGGTATGTAATATCAGAGTGATCGAGGCTGGTGTTTGGGGACTGGATGATAGTAGCTAGTACTGCTGCTACTGATTGATTCTTCTTGTTGTTTAATAGGGTATATAATAACTTGTCCAATGAGTCTTTTCTCTAGTGATCATAAAAAAATACCTTGAGGTTGTGTTTCTTAACTGTTAATGAAAACAGTCTAGCTAGTATCATGATTCATTAACTCTAAAATTGTCATTGATTGTGGACGTAATTGTTCACATATTGCTTTTCAGTAACTTGGCTTACAACTGTGGAGGGACGTATGGGATATACTGTCCATGGACAACCCACATGCTTGCTGATATTTTGTTCAATATTTACACTTTCATTTGCTTTTTCTTTTATTTTTTTGGACCCATATTGTTTTCTCAAAGTTATATGCCAAGCTAGATTTGAATGACAACATTTCCCTTATTCCTAACTAAATCAGCATATATTTTTTTAATGCTCTATTTCTTCAATGACTCATGGTTTTCTCATTTTGTTATCAGTCTAGTATATACTATTTTTCCCCGATATTACTGGCGTCTACTCAGCGGACACTTTTGTTGTTGATAGTGTGGACTTTGTTGCTATTTCTTGCAAACCGTCAGGTACTTAAATCTTGCAATCATACTCCACATTTACTCCTCCCATAATTATACTAAATTCATCTTTTCCTCTTATTCCAGGCATACTTTCTGGCGTTGAATAATACTGAAAAAAGGATAAAATGTAGCATTATGTTAATATTATAGAATGTTAATAATGAATGTAAGAGACAGTCATGACAACAAACAAAGCAACTGTCAACCATATATATATATGTATATATATATATATGCGCACACGCATGTCTCCATGAATGCACTATCATTACACATTCAACTCACAAAATATTGCAACGTTGAACCCGTGTTTGTACTGACAACTCTTACCTAGTATGTATATATTAAGGTTTAACGGTAAATCATCTCCTACTAAAAAGTGTTATATTCACATTCCTAAATCACTCAAGATCTTTAATTCTAGGTAAGAACGGATAGAGACGGATCTAAAATAGATTTTACAAATTATTGAATTGGAATCGTGGTAAATTTTCACATGTTAGGGTCAAAAAAGTGTTAGTTGGGTTTAATCTAGCCGATTAAATGAAGTTCAAATTATGTACCAAAAAAGAAAAAGTGGATTCAAAGGGAAAAGTGTATCTTGGTAGGGGCACAACCAACAAAAGGTGTGTGAGCATCATTTACTTTTTAACATATGGAGAAGTGAGTCCATTTATGTACTTTACACCTAAATTAAAATAACAAAAAAGTAAAATAGTATTTATAATTAATATGTATCTCATCAGATATTATACAATTCACTGAATAATTATAAAAATATAATAAAAATTGACGGTAGGATCCACATTTTATACTTGTTGAATGCTCATTTAAGCAATTCTTTGTAACGTTGTTTCTTAAATAAAATCATGGCCTTGATAGTTTTATTGAAAATCAAAATTACATATTTTGATGTTCAAACTGAATGTGGTTTTTTAAAATAAAAAATTAACATTTTTGTTGATGTTTAAAAAAAGATGACATCTTTGTTGGTGTTGAAAAGAAATAAAAAACTTAGTTTTTCAGATCTTGATTCTCTTTTTATATCTAGCCATCATTAAATAAAAATAACTTATTATTTCACAAATCTAATAATAATCGTAGAATATTTTTAGTAATTAAAATAAACAAGATGTACTTGAGAGAATATTTTAAATACTATTATATTAAAAAATTCAATGATCAAAATTGTAATGATGATAAAAATAAAATATAAACTATATTAAATCATACATTCTACATTAACTATTTTACACAAATTGATCTGAAAACACGTTATTAGGATAATGATCTTTTTAAAAATTATTTCTTTCAATAGCGATACTTTGTTTCAAAAATCATCTCCACAATAATAATATAATTAACTTTTTTTTTACTTTCCTTCAAAAGGTCTAAGGTAAAAGCAACATTTCATATAGTAACAATTATAATAAAATGACTATATTTTAAATTCACAATAATTATGAAAGATTTTTTGATTTTTTAAAAACAAATATGAATACACAAAAAAAATCATATCAAAATAAATTAGTCAAACTAACATACAACTACAACAACAATAATATATGTGATATAATTCCACAAATGATTAAAAAAATAGCAGACAAATAATTTTTATATTTATTCAACTCGTCTCTCTTGTTAGTTGTAAAAAGTTGTTTGTTTTGAAGTAGAAAAGTACATACATAAATGACCCCTTATTCATGTGTCAAAAATTAATGGAGGATTCGTTTGGTTTGATAAAAAATTTCGGTTGGAAAAGTGATATACTGACAACAGAAATATGGATGGCTATTGGAGAAGAGCGAGTCAAAAGCAATCGTTATTACCGAACGAACACATGAAGAATAGCCCAGATCCGAACACCACTGCATTACTACTTGTCACGAAGACCAAATCAACACCATGGACGCAAAGTTGAAATTATACCACATAAACGATCTGTGTATTATTCCGGGTGACAATTTCTTCCTAGTTATCATACTATTTCACAAAGCACTGTTCCAAACAATGGTGTTATTTCATTTCCAAATGAGATCAGAATCTATTAGAATGTACATACATATAAAATGGAATACAAGTCCGAAACCTACACCCAACTCATTGAGCTTCAATTTGCTACACCAAAACTCATGCCTCCAAGCATCATGCACTTCTAAATGGAGCACATCACTACTCATGTACTGGAACACTCCAATACAGCATTAACTTCTACTCCTGGCATCATAGGTATCATCTCTAACTTCTATAGATGCATACTGTACATGTTAGTGTTACCTCTATGTATTTACTTACATTCACAAGTGCTGCCTTAACCTGCTACTGCTTCTTCTGCCACTATTACTACTCTTCATTCCACTACCCCAATCTTCATCCTCTTCATACTCTTCATCCTCACAACCACCCATCATTCGACCAGATTTCCTGCTTCTTCTTGGAGCAGCGCGTTTCCTTTTAATGTTCGCCGTGTAGATTGCATAGTCCACTGTATCTTCCTTCAAGGCATTCTTGAATTCCTACCAACAAAAGATGAAATAAATGCTAAAAATGGAAGGTGGCGACCAATGTCACATGATCATATAAAATGCTTATCTACTTGAATAAGCCAAATTACAAACTGCATGCCCTTGATATGCAACACCAGCAAGAAACAAATAAATGCATATGCAAAATAGAGTGCAGAAATGAAAGACAAGTCTCACATATTTAACCATGACAGCCTCAAAAGTATAGGGTGGCAAATCATCCAGCAGATAAATGTGTGAATAATTTGTCAAGGCATAATATAGCAACACATAATGGAATATGTTTGTTCTCGAGATCAGAAAACTATCAGAGAGAATCAAATATGAACGTTGGTGGAGACATACATAGCATATGTTACTGCACTCAAGTTACCTGATATCTCTGGACAAAGTCTTCATAATTCTTTGGGTGCTCAATGTTAATTTCATTCACATTGAAAGGAAGACTTTGCTTTGAAAGACTTTCCCCAGGTTTTAGGGGATCATTTGGAGAATATGCCTGATGAACAACCAATATGAGATAAGTATCACGAGATGCCGCCAAGGGTTCATTTACATAGTCTCATGCACAACTAACAGCCAATTCAGAAAGCCAAACCTGGCAACGGGCATCATTTAGATCATACAGAATCTTGAGGTGCCTCTTTAGCCTCAGAAGTAACTGTAAAGCACCAGCTGCCAGACACTCCACCTGTATAATACTCATATTTGTTAAACACAAGAATCGAAAAAGAGACTTAACCAAAAAAGAACTCATCAGCTATCAGTGATGAATGTTAGGAGGGACATGTGGCCTATAAAAAAGACAACAGTTAAACTTGTGACAAATCTCATGTGCTCTGCATGCAACGCCACACCATGCTCATAAGACTCAGTTTGATGGAGAGAGCATACCTGGATCATCTGCAAATCAGTATTTGATATGCCATGTGGATTTAATGATGCCAAATGGGGCATATATGGCTCCACTGATCCATAATCTACACCAACATGGTCACCTTCCAACACTTCCTCAATTTTTGTGCTGGCAACCATTGTTTCAGTCTGACACCTAATAGGTTGATTAGACTCTGTTTGAATGCCCCCACTTCCATTTAATTTTTGATAGCCTGCTTGTAAGAATTGTAAAAATCCCTTCATATTTGCCTCCACCGTGCCAGCCCTAACTTGAATAATCCGATTTATAGAATAGATCAAATAAAGGGGCTCATCAGGCGATGTGAATGGAAGCGAAGCAAGAATTTCAGTGCAGTAACTGGAAGAGGAAAAATATAATTCAATATCAATAGTCCAGATTAGTACAAACAAAGTAAATATTGAAACAGTAACCAACTCAGGTTTTGTACTCCAGATTGGTGCATACATCAAAAATGGGCCAACTAAATCACCCAAGCTTGGCGTATCAAATTTGCGCACAACTGAGGCCATAAATTTGTTCCTTGAAATACGATTTCCACGGATGAGCTTGTAGATTCGAGATACCCCGAGCCTTGCATGGGTAAATGAGCCAGGCTCTGACTTCCCTGATATGATACCTGGAGCTTTGGACTGGGGTTTTAAACTTTGAGAATCACCTTTATTCATGGCTTGTATGAACATAAATGACATTTGTAGACCATCACCAAGACGACTCTCAAAGAAGGATGGATACCTAGAAAAAAAAACAGCAAAGTTAACATAAACTCATCAATATCAAGAGGTAATTCTATAACTCTAACAACAAAGAGAGTGTACTTCTCATTCATGTTCATCAACAAATGATGAGCCAGCTTTGAGTTCACCTCCTGCGGATCTGTTTCAAGAGCTATCAAAGAGGGAACACAGGTAATAGGATGAACAAGACCTTGACGCAGTACAACTTCCACAATCTGCTTGAACAAAATCAGAGGTTGATTAGAGTAGGAATCTACCCTGTAGTTCGAATGGGTAAAAGGATTGACATAACTTCGACAATAGATAATCCATGCTTTAGAAATTAGAATCGCATAAATGAGGATCACGTAGTCAGGTAAACGAACACCAGCAGTAAACTGACCGGCTCTTACACTAAAATTTCCCCTAAGTGGGAGTGAGTGCAATCCATACGAGCAGCTTAATGAATCATTTTTTACTGGAAACGAAAACTAAAAAATTAGGGAATTACCTTAAGAGAAGACTGACGCACTTGTTCATTCACATCTAGGCATCTTTCTAAGATTTTAGACCAATACAACTGAATTATTCCTCCACAAATGTTGGTATCACCAGCCCCTGCAGCAACAGGCACACTAGGGCCACCAACTGCTGTGTTAGCATCTTCATTCTCGCTTGCATTATTTGTTCCCATTTGACTTTCAGCATCAAGAAGATACTCATACATGTTTTGCAGAGATTGCATCTGGCCGACAAATGATTCAGTATACAGCATATCATAAGTGTGAAACAAGAAGAAAAGAAGTTACCTTGAGCCGTGTATCAGTATTAGAAGAAAGTGTGGCCTCCAAAATTCTTCCTACATCCTTTTCCAGCATGCATTCAGGGCGAGCAATAAAAACATAGCCCAGTGCCTGAAAGTAACATAGTTGCATAGGTGATGATTATGACATACATGCAGGACTTGAAGGAAATAGGAAGTCTCACCTGCAATGAGCGGACCTTGATGACAAAGTCTTCGGCCTGAAGATATTTCTTAAATAGGTTGAGGCTGCTAGAAACATGTAAGTTGTTACTGGAAACAGATGCATGCAATAATGAGCTACTGTAACGTATTAACAAACCCAGGCAGAAAAGAGACCGGCCCACTTGCTGAAAGTGCTGAAAAAGAAATAAAGTAAGCAATAATGCCATACAGATCTTATAACAAAATACAAAGAGAAACATCTGTTTTTTCCTAGTAATGACCAGAAATTTCATGGGGTTTCACATACCTGCTTGTTACTGAAACCTAGTGCATCAAGGCGTTTGAAGAATAACTGGATAAGGTGTTCAACGATAGTTGAGCCTCTTCCAGCAACATTACTTACAGAGCAGAGGCACCTGTAATTTTGTAAGCAAAAGCTTATAAGGAAAAAAGTGAATCATGGAATATGAAGTTGTGAAAAATATATGAAGGGAAATGGCTAGTCCCAATATATTGAAAAGAGGGTATTAATGAAAGAGTAGATACTTGATGCAAGCATGGACAACTGTCAAGAAAGAATGCCGAACAATCATTTGCTTCAGATCTTGTTCAAGTTCTTCAGCAACACTTTCAGGAAGCTTCCTTAGTAAAGGCAAAACAGAATCAATCACAAAGATTATACTCTCCAAAAGCTGGGCAGCAACTCGATTATCAGCCTAACAGAAGCCATAAACAAAGTATATCATAAATTTGTTTGGAGCATTTAAAATTTACAAGTACAGCAAAAGAAAAGTAGGAATCAGGTGGCCGTGCAGTAGCAGTGACTCAACAAGCACGTACAGTGACAACCAGGATAAATAGCTTTAGTATAGAGGTACATCCACACACTAATGCATACACTCCAGAATGATATATTCAAAGCTCTTAGTAGGACATAGTCGAACCATCTCGTGTCACCTCTCAGTTTTATCCTCTATGTGTGTTACTTGAACCATATTAATAATCATTTCTAATCTAATCCAATTTTAAATGATTGTACAACATGATTGAACCATCTCATGTGAACTCACTTTATCCTCTATGGTGTTACTTTAACCATATTGATAATAATTCCTAATCACGTCCAATTTTGAATGATTCATCCCAACATTGCATTTCCACGACACCCCTCTTCGGGATTTGTTGCACCCACATTACATTGTTGGTATCACAATCGTTCTACGGGACTTCTCTTCAAAGTGCATTGCAACCTGTAACACACTCCCATGTAAGTTACCTTATCTTGATTCTGAATTCATCTTTCCATGTAATTCTATTTTGCAAGAAGATTAGCCTGTACATCCAAATTATATGCATTAAGGCAGCATAATCTCATACAAATCAATTCAGTTTCGTTCATTCAATGAAGGCTAAACTTGCATTGCATATATTCTCTTTTACTTGTCATAAAACTTATTCTCCAGAGTGTTTCTCATGATCTACATGAGTCTAAATTTGATAGAATCCCCTACTACAATTTCATCTAGTAGTGCAACATCATTTGCAAATGAAATAAATTACCTAACCCTATGTATAATCAGTTAAGTTATCAATAACTAAGGCAAACAAATATGGCTGAAGGAATATCTCTAGTGTAACCCACGATGATGGGGAACTCCCTTGTATCTGCTTCTATTCTCACACTTATGATTACTCGCTTAGTTACTAGTACATACTCTTTCTGTTATTTTTATATATGAATTTGTTTCTTTTGTTTTTCCATCGATAATTTTTTCTTCTCAAACACCCAAAAGAGTTTGTTCATACATCAATCATATAATTTTTTAGGTACTATCAACATTCAGCAAAATGTAACCTTTGTAGTAGAATTACCATGCATAAATCCCAACTAGTTCTCTGTCACCATCGCAACAACTGTATGTTTATGCTCTTATCATTCTTCCCAAAGATTCATTTGCATGAATCAAAAGTTCATTACCACTACCATTACATAGTTTTGAATATCCATTGTGTTTTCTAATATTATCTGAACCAAGATATTCTGTCTTCACTCATTTGATAATTTTCCACTTCTTAAAATAAGATTACATAGCTTGTTTTCAGAAAATAGTGCAAAACATGGTTGGCATTAAATGATAACACACCAGTCTTCCCTGTGCTTCTTTGTAAACCAATCGATAGGTGCATTGTGCTTGAAAGTTGAAACCCAAGAGCTATTTGTACTATATCCCTTTCAAGTTAGCGCATAGACAAAAACACGCATTAACCGGTATTTTGTGCTTCTTGACTGAAACGAGCCTCATGTACTATATCCATTTCAAGTTTGCTAATATACAAACTTAGTAGTGCATGCACCAGACACATATGAACACAAAGTGCACAGCCAATTCATCAGTAGAAAAGCAATTTTTTGTTCTTGGTTAATTAGAAAAGCAAATTTTCTCACATAGAAGACAATAACCTAGAATCACCGTGGAGTGCCTTAAAAGCAATGTTTCTCGGACTCTTCAAAAATGTCAACAGGTGTGTGTCGGAATCGCCAAAAGTAGTGTGTTTTTGTAGAATCCGACACAGGTGTGGCATCAAAAGTGAAGAGTCCGCAACTAAGCTTAAAACCAAATAGATGCACAACCTGACTCTTCAAATAAGGTTGTAGCGTGATCACAAACTGGGAAGGATCAGAAGCTGGTGCACATAGAGTAGGATCAACAACACAAAAGGCATGCAAGAGCCTCATGTATGGTAGCATAAGCACCTCTCCTTCTCCCGTATTCATCTCTATCACCTGGAAGAACAAGATACTTAAACATTCGATTTACAAAAAAGACTAAACGTTTAAGAGGCACCATCCACCAAATCAAATACCTGCAGTATTTTCTCAAGTAAGCACTTGCACATCAACTCGCAGCGCCTACGGACTGAGGCAAGGGACGCGGGGTTGATACCGACAGCTTTAGCAGATTGTGAAAAGAAATCAAGGGCTAAGTTGCGTTTAATCACAGTTACAAGAAGTTGAAGACTGGGCATCCTTCTCAGCATCTGAACAATTTGCTCTGTTTTCTTAGCCACCTCAAGTGGAACAGAACTTCCATCTCCGAAATAATGATGTTGTGAACCAGAAGGTTCTTCAAACCAAAACTCATAAAATGTCTTGCAGACCAGGTCCTATATGTAAGAAAATAAAACACAATCTAAGGATTCCTTGTATGGTTCTGGAATCTGACCAAATAAAATTGTCCACATCAAGATATAGAAAGGTGTCATCCTTTTGTGCTATAAGCAAAAGGTTGTCATATAAAATGGAACATGAAGTAACAATCTGAGGTTCTAATTTCACACTAATATAACCCAATCTTTTACTTAACCTTCAACTGTTACTATATTAAAGATTTTTGTATATTTTCGGTTGTATTTTTCAAAAGTAAATCTTCAATATTACACTTCTACAGTCCTTGACTCTAAAATAAGTTTAAATACTTGAATCTTGTTAAATAAATCAAAGTTCAAAATTATTTTAAAGAATCAGGCCACTACCCAGTCCATCCAACTGGAGCCTTTGTGGGCAGGACTGGGCCCCTACCCATGCAGAATGACTGGCTTGGGACTGGCCTATGAATTGCACCAAGAATGTGTGCCTTGTTCTAAGTCAGCCACTTGTCAGGTCTAAAGTGTAACGATGATTATAGTCGATCATCAGAAGAACCTTGCACGTTCTACATTCATCTAGGGCAGATATTTTTATGGTCAGGGTTCTTGTATCACTATTTAACCAAGGAGAGGACAGAAGACCAAAGACAATCAGCTCAAATGTTAAAAATGGCAAGGAAATTGATATGACAACTTCTACCTGTACACTGGATTCCTCATCATTAACTCGGGAAATAATTTCAACGCAAGCAGTAGTTAACTCTAAGAAGTTAGAATTTGAAGTGCACATGTCCCGTATGATTTTGATAGCACGCTTTCGCACGCTTACTCCAGTATCCTTTATTCTCTCCGCCAACTTCTCAAAGTACTGCGCAACCCAAAGACGCGTTAGGAGGACAAATATAGCCATCCTGAAAGTGTCACCACAAGCATGTTGGATTAATAGATCTAAATTCAATACCTTCAGACCAACATCAGGATATGAAGCAATATGCCTGCCTACAAGTTCCAACGCAGCTTCTCGGGCAGATATAGCAGAGTCACAAAACCTCCCTTCCACTGCTGTTTGGACAAGCTTATCACCCAAAACCTCTGGGTCAGCCTCAACAATGATACTAACCTGCTCTCAATTATGACACAAACAAGTAGAGCAGAAGCTAAGTACTCCAGAAGTTGGAACAGAAGAAATCTAAATTTTAGAATGTTTATGCAACCCACTTACTGCTCGCAATGCCTTTGCACGAATGATTGGAGAGTTCTCCCGCAAACTTGCCTGTAAAGCATCTTATAATGAGTATAAAAGACTATGTGCTCTAGTAAAAGTGGGGAAGTATTATTTCACCAACCAGAAGCACTTGCAGAATCTTGTCAAATCCTCTAGAAAAAGAACTATTCTGTCCCAATGCTAAAGTTATCTTTTTTGCCGACTCTCTTGTCATTAGCGAAGAAAGAGAACCAGAGTCACGCACAATTGCTTGTGACTTTAATCGTGCAACATAATACATGAACTTTTGCTCTGAATTAGGGTCATCTTTGTACCAAAGACAAAGATAGAACCTGCAATTGTTTTTCTTGTCAGGGTTATCAAAAACAGAAAGAAAAACACTAATAGCATTAAAATATCAATTTCACAGAAGCACTGACCAGCGAGTAAATAGATGTAAATCATCCACAGTTGCAGCATCACGGAGATAATTCAGTAGTAGCTGCTGAACAATCTCCAAATTTGTGATTGCCTCAGCAACTTGTGACATTTTTCCTGAGTTAGTACGGTTATTTTGCCCAGCATCATTGGACTGAGACTCGCATAGTGATTTCAGTACAAGAAGTTGCTTCTTGGAGATACACATCTGGCAATGAAAGCCGCGATTCGGAATATCATGACCCCTGATTCCAGTACAGTTAAGATGAAATAGTCTCTGACAACCATGGCATTGAACAAGTGATTTTTCAATCCTGGTATCCGAACAAACAGAACATGCATCCTTGGGAGGATTCCGGTCAATCATTTCCCCACTTCTCAACTCCTTTACTATCCAGAATTTCTCCTCCCTACAGCGGACTGCATCTTGTTTCAGCCTTGCAGCAATTGTGCCAAGAAGGTCAATGGCCATCGAACGAACAGAAATATCTTTAGATTTCAACCCAGCATTTTGAAGGAGTAAAACACAAAGAACCTGCATATAAGTTTGTCTTTAATATATAGCCAATAAAGAGGATTCAGAAATATAACCACATCCCTAATACCTCCAAAAGAGGAGCAGAGGCTGGATATTCAGGCAAATTCAAAGTAGTTAACAGATCAATGACAAGATTCTCAATCATTGTCTTCAACTCAGCTGCCTCCTGATTTTTTGTGTTTGTTAGACGTTGAAGAACACGACTCCAGAAAAGACAGCATGCTTCCGTGACTGACTCACAAGATTTGGTAGGGTAACTGGCATCAACTGAAACTTCTAGAGAAGGACTGTCAGATGATTCCCTCAAAACATCTGGAAGGTTTGAACTGCTGTGAACTATTTGAATTAAAAGAGCAGTGATGAACTGGATTTGCCTCTGCTCTTCATCAGGTAGAGGATAAGTTCTGGGCATGCGCTTAGAAGAGGGTAATTTCAAAAGAATCAGAAGTGCTTCATCCATTATAGAAGCACGATGCTGTGTGTATGCATAAAATATCTGCAAGCTCAACAACACATACACAACTAAGTTCCACAGTAGTTATTGATTCATTTAGACTAAAAAGACAAACTTCAAGTAAATGAAGTTTCATTACCCCACTTATTAAGCTTATTGATTTCATTTGCAAAAGCTGGATGTTTTCAACCACAAATGTTGTGAAACAAGTCTTAATAAGTTGAATAATGCAACTGTCTGGTAGATGCTCTATAGTGCACAACTCCTTAAGAAAACCAAGAATCACATCAAGCTTCTGAAGTATATTACCAACAGCAGAAGAAACCCTACAAAGTTGATAATACCATCATGAGGTTATAGGACTTCTCCTATAAGAGACCAAAAACACATTATCAAGGACACCAATATACAATCATACTTGTTTGATGTTGATTTCCTTGGTTTTGCACTCCTAGTAGATCTCTTCTTCCTATTTGGTGAAACAAAATCCCCATTGACCTCTCCATCTTCTTCACCTGGAAGCATATGAAAAATAGATATAGTCTAACTAAAGGACTGGACTATATCTAGCATATACAAAAATAAGTTTAATTTATAAGCCAATTAACAGAGACGAAACTGAACCCTTATACCTATCATACAAATGGGAATCAGAATTCACAGTTTGAAAACTACAAGATAGAACAGTGTCATAGAAGAACAGAAAAAGAAAGGAGTATGGTAACTATTAAAGCTAAAATGCTTTACTTCCCCAGTGATGATCCAAGCCATACTGAAGCAATAAACATTAGAACTATTCCACAGGTTAACCCTTTCATATCATCGCAATTTTAGACCACAAGTCTACAACAACTAAACTTCGGTCCAAAACAAGTTGGGCTCAGGAACGAATGGTCACTGTTCCATTTAAACTTAACTCATGTCATCATTACACAAAATAAAAATAAAGAGAAATAATAGGTTAAATATGCTTAAATAAATATAACAATAATGTAATAATATTAGAGGTCCTCTAAAAGACTAAAACCTATTCTCAACTAGTGGATATTATCTGGATCTTTTTCCTTGGTTGTGCCCTATCTTTACCTAAGTTTGCATTAATTCCAAGAAACTAAGCCAATTTAGACTGATCTAATTAAATACTCATCAACACAAAACGATTCCAGAACCATCGGATAGTTTTGTCACTTCCTCAGAAGTATTGTAAACAGTGAAAGCAAAGATCGGAAAGGTAGAGTGATGAGAGAAAAGGACCGGTAATAGTTATGGGCAGCACAGAAATTCAAAATATGGACTGAATTAGAGGTAAAATACTTCAGACTGAGGATTGATGGTTAGATCTAATCAAATATACTGTATCTCCATCCTTTTTTAAGTTAGGAAAACTTCAAAACTCCTTTCTAGGGTTCCCAACCTATTTTTCAGCTCTGCAGAAGATTCATCAAACGATCTCCAATCAACTCAAAGGCAGACAATTTAATTCCAGACACCATCGAGAAGTTTCAAAATCATAAGATACCATTACACTTATATTAGCTTTAACTTCCCTACATTTAGTATTTTGTTCAACAAGAACGCCTAGGGGTAAACACTTCTAAATTCTACTTCCTATGTATTCTGCAAGCTATAGAACTTCTCTCCATGTCATTTTTTAATTTAATATGATTCTTTCGTCTACTTGACTTCACAATCATCGAGAAGTCAATTTTCTAATGACTTCAATAAATATTCAAATAGAGTCCTAGTACACTAATAATCAATAATCTAGAACTCAGAATTCTACCTTCAGGAATCCCCCTCTCAGGTGGTTTGTGCAGTGCACGGTACACGGGATCACTACCAAAGATAACATCCATAACTTGGTGCCGGGAGAACTCCACGATTCTTTCAATGATCTGGTATCAAAGACAGAGGTCAGCTTAAAAGTTGACATACTAAAAGGAGACGTGCAAAGATACCAACACAAGAATAAAAATGAAATCTGTATTAGTAATTTTCAAGATATATTCAATAAAGGAAAAAACAAAAAGAGTTAACAGCATACTTCTTCCTTATACAATTGCTTAGGCATCCCATTGTAAGCCATTATAGCTAAAGCTGCATGAATGGACTCTAAAGCACAGAAAATCGATGACACAACCTCTGCATCCATCTGCACAACATGGGAAAACCAAAACCTTATTATTAACTATGGCCATGACAATGTTATTACGATCGTTAACAAATTCAAAAGTGCACCATGTTGACAAGAGCCATGATTTCCAGACAGTGGCATGACCCACTACCCGCCCATAGGTAACAAACAGAAAAAGGCCAGTTACAAGAAAATAATGGAAGCCAAAGTCAGTTTCAAAAAAAAAATGGAAGCCAAAGTCAGTACTTGCAATTTTTAACTGGAAAGAGAACTATATAGGAAACTAAAGAGGCATTATCTGTACTGGAAGTCTAAAGAATAACATGAAATGCATAATTGCTAACTTACATGTTCACTATCATTAATTGATAAACCTTCTGCTCGATGAATCTGGTGATCTAAGACCCTAAGAAATCTTAGTAGATTATCAACTGGAATCGAATTCAGTGCTTTCTTTGCTCGGATGGATGTGATCTCCCTCAGAACAACTTTAAGATCTGCCACAGACACTGCTAAAAATTCTCTTTCCTCCCGCTCATCACTAAAAATTTCTGCCCTGCCACAAAAATCTTCCAACATCTCACAAAAACCTGCTGCAACTGCATCTAATGACAGGAAATATTCCCAATTAATTGAATAGCCATCTAGAGAGGTAAGGAAAAAGAAAGTGCAGTGACGAAAAGGGAACCTTGACATTCAGAAGCATCAGGGCCACTTGATAGTAAGGTGCTCTCCCTTCCTTTCTTCTTAACTTTTGGTTTCCTAGAAGATGCAGTAAGATCCTGCAATCAATTGCTTGATTTTAGTAAACACAATGACTTAGCCACTGGATCGGCCGTTTTCAAACTTACACTAATAGCATGGTCGTGCTGATAATTGTGGATCTCTACAGTGCCTTGTTGTGGAAGTTGGACAGCAGGTACACTCTCAAGAGAATTTGAATTAGCGTTGCGACTTCGTGCAGTCTCCTTAATGGGGCCTGAGAAACTTGAACAATGTGCTATATAGTAAACCTAAGTAACATCAAACACTTAATGAAACAACTCACTCAAATGCAGAAATAGAGAAATACTTCTAGAACCCAAGACAATAACATGTTCTAAAGTAAATCCCATGATTAGCTTTTCTGTGGATGCTGATTATCCGTTTACAGTTTTGGAACCACCACATTTGGAATGTAAACTTTAGAAGACAATCTTTGACTAGGAAATACAATGGCCAAGCTGCTTCTTATTTTGGAAGAAGTGTCTTTGAATCGTGAAACTTCAGATTCTCTGTTAGGAGGGACAAATACAGGAAGCTTTATCTTTTAAGTCTTGCTACATATGGCTAAGCAGAAAAGAAACAATTCCCAGAATTGGTTTCGATGAAAATATGCAAATCAAAAGCACAACCACACAAAGTGGCAGTTTTTGCGGGAATTGGCATATGACTCTTGCTTCATGAGGGGAATCACATTATGCGATAGACGCTACTTATGCAGCAATCAGGAACAAAGGGAAGCCACTTTTCCTACACTGTTGGGTTGCCAATCAACTTTGGAGCATGTTCCCAAGTCTGTTCAAAGTGAATTTTCTGATGCCTCACTCTGCAATGAGCTACTGCTATGTTGAAGCTCAAAGGAAGAAACAAATCACTGAGAGTATTATGGAAGACTATACCAGCTGGCATGGATTGGGTACTATGGAGAGAGGAACTCCAGAGCTTACTGTACTGGACCTGAAGTTCAGATGTTTATGTATGCAGTATGCTGGCACAATGGTGTAAGCTCCACGATGTGGATGACACATACAATATGCTAGATTTTGTTACTTCGTCGTCGAACTAGAACAAACTTCTTACAGAGGTTTTCCCTCCTTTGTTTTGAGCAGGGGACAACTACTCTTATAAATCACCATCCTGGTGTCTGAGTCCTGATACTGTTAATAAGATCTCTCGCTTACTGGTCAAAACAAAAAGGTAAATCCCAGGAGTAAAAGTGAAAATCAAAATCTTGTAACTGAGAAAGAATTCGAACAACCAAGCCAGAACTTTAAGGCAATGAGTGGATCTGCATAAATCGTTTTGGAAACAGTTATAATTTCATGAGATATCAACATTCAATGGAAACGTGATGACTTCAGATGGGAGTCTATCATTATGAGCAAGGGAGCATGAAGTATCGAATTGATTTCAACATAGCATTTCAAACATTCTTGTCATCAAATACAACATGATTTTCTTCAAATACAAACTCAAATCATCCAAAACAAGTAAAAAACTTAACCAGAAACAAGATTTAGCCCTTGCAAAAGAATGAAGAAAAATATGGGTAAAATACTAGTTGGTTCCACAAAACAGATTAGCAAAAGGATGCTTGTACCATGAGCACAGTCAAAATGTAATGTAATTCAATTGAGCCAATTGGACATGTAAAAATCCAACACATCAGATAGAAAACAATGAAATCAACTTTATAGACCTTGTTTACCTGCATTTATTAGAGCAAAGGCTTCAGAGTTACATGTCAGCACTTCATTAAGCAGGTCAAGGTGTCCCACAAAGCCATGAGATTGTGAACTTGCATCAGCTCTAAGGTTCCTGCATATAAGGATTGATAAAGTCAAAGATACAGTGTGGAAAGTGTTTTCCTTCTATGGTCTAGTTTAAGGTGGGAAACTTGCATCAGCTCTAAGGTTCCTCCATATAAGGATTGATAAAGCCAAAGATACACAGAGTGGAAAGTGTCTTCCTTCTATGGTCTACTTTTAAGGTGGGAAGGTGTGGGGTACACATATTAGGGTAGAAGGTTAGTACTCCCTCTGTCCCTAATTACTTGTCCACTTTTTCTTTTATAGTTGTCCCTAATTACTTGTCCATTTTGACAAATCAAGAAAGGACAAACTTTTTTACCTATACCCTCAATTAATTACTTTGAAAAAGGTAGAACTTTTTGAAAATCTTAAAAAAAAAATTGTGAAGGTTAATTGGTATTATAAACAAAAGGAGCACCAACAGTGTGCTCCTACATAATTACATCAAAAGTATGAAGAAACAGCCCAAAACAAAATCTATCACCTATATCCCTTATAAATTGTCTAAAAATAGCGTCGTCCCCTATATATTTAGTTACAGAGTGGAGTTCATCTAAAAATAGCGTCATCCCCAAAGTTAAAGGTTGCCAAACAGTTCATCTTTAATTATACTTTGGAAGGGAATGCTCTTGTTCTCAAAACATCTCTAGTTTCTCTACTTCAAAATTGTCGACCAGATGCAAGCAGGGACAATCTACCATCTATCCTTGTGTCCTGACTGATTTCCATCTCTATTGCGGCAAGCAAGCATGCTACTACTTCTGAAGTATGCCTTGGCATGGCCCATCCAATACCCCTCAGATTAGTGAACCATGCCATAATTTTTCAGTCACTTTACAATGCAGAAAAAGTTGATTTACAGTCTCTATTTCAGCTTCACAAAAAAAACATCTCGAGCATAACTGCCTTCCCCTTTCATAAGCTTGTCCTGAGTCAGGACCTCTTGATTTGCAACTAGCCAAAGTGAAACATGCCACCTAATGAGGTAGCTTCCCTTTCCAGATGATCTTCCATGGCCACCATTCCTTGGTTTCAGTAGAGATATCCAACAGCTAGTAGGCTGCTTTCACAGTGAACTTGCCATCTTTGTCCAACTTCCATAACGATATGCCTTCCTCAAAATTGAGACTCTTAGCTTGTCCAAGGTATTGTAGAACTGAATCATTCTCTCTACTTCCCATGCACTGAGGAAGAATCTTCTGAAGGACAGATTCCATGTCCATTTTTGACCTCTGAGGTAGTAGCTAGCTTCTGTTGATTGAGGTTGTAGATGTCTAGAAACTGTTGCCTCAGAGGTGTTTGCCCCACCCATGTATCATTCATTCCAGGTCTTTCTGCCATTACCTTCTTTGATTACAGAATTACCCCACATTTTTTGCCACTGATTTCTGGTAGTCCTCCATACACCCTTTCCATAAGTAGTTTTTCATTTCCTGAGTAGTCCATGGTCCTTCCTTACCATATCTTGCAATGATGATTTCCTTCCATAGGCCCTGCTCATCTACCAGTCTCCACAACCATTTTAACAGAAGGCTCTTGTTTTGGGCCTTCAAATTCTTAATTCCTAGACCTCCCTCTTTTTTGGTTATAATGATAGCCTCCCACTTGACCAAATGATGCTTCTTCTCCCCTTCAGCATTAATGTTTCTCCTGATAGCATCCAACTTTTTGATGATCTTCTCATGAATGGAAAAAGAAACATTATGTTTCTGCCACCAAAAGATAGTATTGACTTCTCCAGTTAACTAGCTTTTTTTCACACCTTTCCACCATAGAGTTCCATATGTTCATGGACTTACTCTTAGCTCCCAAAGGCATTCCAAGATAGGTGGTGGGAAGCTCCCCTATCTTACCACCTAAAATGTTTGCCAAAGTACTGATTTGTGGAACTTCATTCACAGGATGAAGTCCACAAACTGCTTCAAACGGGATGAAGATAACCCTTAGGTGTTTTAGTTGTTCCTTCCAAGGTGTCATCAACGTATTGTAAATGGAAATTAGACACTCCCAGAGAATTTCCTTCATTCATAGTGAAACACCTGATTCTGTTATTTACATGAGCACTCTTAAGCATATCACTTAAACCTTTCATGGCCAATATGAAGAGAAAGGGAGAAAGGTGGGCTCCTTGTCTCAGCCCTCTCACGGAGGGAAAGAAACCAGTTGGAGAGCCATTTATCAAAACTGAAAACTTGAAAACTTCATTGTAGTTATGCAGAACCTTATCCATTTTATCCAGGTGTTGCCAAACCCCGTCCTCCTAAATGTTCTCCAAATATGTCCCAATTTAAGTGATCATAAGTTTAGTCTATGCCTAGCTTGCATAGAATTCCTTGAACTTTGGATCAATATCTCATGTCCACACATTCATTAGCCACCATAATTGCATTCATAATTTGCCTACCCTTTATGAAAGTCATTTGTTGCTCATCCACTAGCTTTGGCATAACTTTCTTGAGTCCCTCGGTTAAAATCTTTGATATGATTTTGTAGATACTCCCAATCAAGCTAATTGGCATGGAATCTTTCAATTCAGATGCTCCCAACTTCTTGGGGGATCAGGGCTATGAAAGTGGCATTGAAACTTTTTTCGAAGTAGCCCTGATCATGAAAATTCTTGATAGAGCCATCACTTCCCAAAACTGTTTGAAGAAGGCCATTGTGAAACCATCAGGTCCTGGCAGGGATAGCCTTATCCCCTGCACATTAAAACACACCATTTTTAATCTCCTGCTCTTCAAATTAGGCTTGCAGAGCTGTATTATCTTCTTCATCTATCCTGGATTGACCTCTAGGGTTGAACTAAGGTCTCTATGTAAAGTTTTTGGTAGAAGGTAGTAACTTCATCTCTGACCTCAGCTAGTTTAGTCACATTGGAACCATTGATGATCAATTTATCAATGTAGTTATACCTCTTGTGACAATTAGCAATTCTATGGAAGAACTTTGTATTCATGTCCCCTTCTATGAGCCACAAGGCCCTAGATCCTTGCCTTCAAGCCACTTCCTCTCTCTTAGCATTTCTTCAAACTCCACTGTCAATACTGCTCTTAAATAGGACTCATCATCTGATAGGATTCTCTAATCTAGTATCATTTCCAGCTCAACTAGGTTAAGGATGCTCCGTTTTGCATACCTAGGTTTCCATGTACTGTTTTACTCCATTCTTTCAACTAGACTTTCAGTAACCTCAGCTTGCAAGCTAAAATATAATTTGGTTTTCTTCCACCATTCTTTAACTTTCTTTAAAGTCTTTAGTTTGCATCCCCCAATTCGCAAACTTAAAATTAGAGGTTGATCTCTTCCAATTACCACATTCCAATAACAGTGGATTGTGGTCGGAAGTTACTCTGGGTAAGATTGATTGTTTGATCCTTCTAAACGCTATTTCCCATTCCTCATATATCAGATATCTATCTAATCTTGCTGCAATATCATGTCCATCCCCTTTCCACCCTGTGAATCTGCCACCTACAAGAGGTAAGTCTTGCAGTTAAATCTCCTCAATAAATTTAAAAAATTCTTCCATCTCCTTGTTGAATCTACTGTAGTTTTCTTCTCTGGTGGGAATCTCACTACATTAAAGTCTCAGTCACCACCCCTCACTGCCCCCAACTCTCCCTATACTTCTTCTCTTTCTTCTCTGCTATTTGGGGCATAGACACCTGATAAATGCCATCCCAAATCTTGTGCTTTCCCTGTGAACTTACATGTGGTGTTGTAAGCCTCTACTTCACATACCTCACCCTCCCAGATACTACTATCCCACATGATAATGATACCACCTCTTGTCCCCATGCCTCTGGGTTATGCATATTTCACCTTCCTATTTGCCCACAAATCTTTTACAATCCGACTTATATTATCATTGATTTTTTACTATTGCAAACAATATACATCTGCCCTCCACGTATTCATCAAGTTTTTGATTTGCAGCCTCTTACTTGGTTCATTGAGGCCCCTTACATTCCATGAGACAATTATTCTTTGTAAAGATCATCTATAAAGCATCCCCTCTACTCCCTGTACCATAGCTCACAAAACTACTCTTTGGTTCCAAATTCTTGAGTTCTTTCGGGAAATCTCATACTAGAGTTATAGGAACTATTGCTCCCACCGCCTTCTCAATAGTTTGTCTTTACTGTCGATCGCCATAAAGAGGTCCAAAGCCACCTCTCACATCCACTGAAATGTACCCCAAATTCTTTGCTAATTCTGATTATGTTTTATCGGACCAATGATTATGTTTTGTTGGACCCATAAAGACTTTCATTCTCCGTTGATGTATCAATTCCATGTTCATTAGAGTTCAGTGGTAAAATATCTACAATTGTGCCTTCCCCCTCTGCCTTCTGATCCAATTTCATGTCGCTTACTATTTGTATCTCCTGACATGTTTTTTCCTTTCTTTGGATAATGGACATATCGTCATCATCATTCAGGTCAGCGACAAACACGACATTGTTTCCCTCGTCTCCCAATTCAAATCGAGTTAGGGCACCTTCTCTGCCCTGTTCCATTAGAATTCTGCAGTGTGCTTCTATTTCATCACGCAAAGGCCCAAAAAACCTTCCACTGTCACTTGGTTTCTTTTTTATTTGAGATGCAGCTTTGTCTGTTGCTATTCTGCCATCTAGGACTCTGTTGGACTTGCTTGAAACTCCCGTGTCTTGATTTCCCAGTTCCTCAAATCTGTTATTTGTTGTTATACGAGATAGGTTCGCTTGTATAACAATGTTAACTATGTCCAGACCTTGAGTTAGAAGCATTTTTACTTCAAAAATTATTAAAATTTATAAAAAAATAATTTTTTTAAACCATTAATTAAAAATCCTTTCATCTTCACTCTCATCTCCATCCCCTGCCCATCCCTCGTTTTTTTTCTCTTTTTGTTTCCACAATCTATTGTTTTTTTCTTTTTGTTTCCACAATTTATTGCAAAATATAATTTTTTCTCTTTTTGTTTCCACACCAATTTCCACTCATTATACCAATTTCCAGTCCACCACTTCACCGGCGGAGGGCTGGTGGTGCTCTCCGAACAACACTAATACGCAATAGCGTGTGTGAGAGAGAGGCGTGAATGGTAAGCAGAGAGGAGAACGAGGTGGGTGGGGTGCAAGGATCTAATCATGGCGGCAAAAATGGTGATTGCAGTTAGGATGAAAGGCGAGAATGGTGATAGTGTTCGGCTAGATCTGATGGTTGGTGTCTTAGGTTGTTAGTTTTGTGGAGGTTGAAAGAGGAAAGGAAAATGATGAAGATGTGCGGAGAAAATGAAGATATAAGTGATATTGCCGGAAAAAATGGCGACGACTTTGTTTGTGAAACATTGAGAATAGTGGACAACGTAATGGAGTTTTCTGTAAAAGAAAATATAATTAATATTTTATTGTTTTCCTTTTATTAAACAATTTTGATTAATAATTTAAAAATAATTATGACATGGCATCTATATATGTGATGTGGATATGACATGTCATTTATATAAAAGAGAGCGAGCTACACACATTGTTCGAGGGGTTTAAAAGACTCATTTTAATTGAGTTTAAGTGTCCAGTTGACAAATGATTAAGTAGAAGAATTCACAATACAAACGCATACAAGTAATATGATCCATCAGACTATTTTGCCATCTCCAATTTAATCTCCTTTGGTACCATCTTTCCATCACCCTTCACCTTGATGCATGCCCAGTGATATTTGAGAGTTGTTTCTTCCTCTGCTTTGATGAAACCCCCACAGTGATCTCCGATAAGCTTGAAGACTTTCTGGGACCATAGGTTTAGGGTAAACCCAATACTCTAAAACACACCCAGTCTCTCACTACAACTTCCAGCCAACAACCTGTGATTGGGCTCCACCACTCTAAGTTCAGATGCATCTTCTTCCAAAACCATGTTCCTGCCATGACGTGCTCTGCAGCCACTATACATGGTTCCTGCCATGACATGCACTGCAGCCACTATTGCGGGTAGCTCTAACAGGAAGTGTCCGTTGTTAATAGCGAAAACGCTAACTCCTATGGCTAACTTCCAAGAGTTGCAAGCCCACCTTCTTACATCATTGAGGGTTGGTATCTCCCGAAGTGTGCTCTGGAATTAACCGACAAGACATCTCTTGAGGAGATCTGTCTCCGATGTCAATGTTACGCTCACCACATTTAGGCGGTCACCTTCCACCATTGTGTGCACCTACTTCGTGGATTCTGTCGTCCATCTATTGTTCCTTACTACCTCCTTAAAAGATACTCCCAATGCCTTCTCTTTATTAGATTGTGTTTTCTCATAGGTGAATTTTGCTATTTTAAAAGCAATGTTTCCCCAACTTGTGTTGTAAGATGATTCGGGTGTAATGATGACTGCTTTGTTTTGTCCTTGAATAGCAATAAACCTGATATATCTGCCATTTTCATTGTATATAAGTGTGCAAAAGAAATTTGAGTACAAGTCTTTTACTTTCCATCTTTTCATAGAGTCACCTTCAACGTCTCAATAAATACTGAAATCAACCATCTCAAGACTTTGATGTGAATCTTCACCCTCCTCATTAAATTCCTGCGACGTTCAGTCCACTTGTACCATGTTTCTGCTCCTTTACATCTGATGATTTCATAAGAATTGAAACCTGCGTAATAAAAGATGATATTTTCCCTATTGACATGATTCCGGCCAAGGTTGCCGGAAAAGGCCCCAGGATGTGAGGAAGTATGACTTGATGATGAAAGTTGGCTAACCTCAAAAATCATGTTTGAGAGCATTTTCTAAGAAATTTCCTTCTCTAATCTTGAAGATCCTAAGTTTTTAATTCATCTACTTCATAATTAATAAGGTAAAAATTGTAAAATCACTATGTCAATAATTGTTTTCTTAGTAGGTGTCTCAATTCAAAAATGGACAAGTAATCATGGACAGAGGGAGAAAGTAAGAGTGCATTTATAATAGTAGGTAGAAGTGTATCGTCATACTACTCTTGTAGTTTCTTGTTATTCTATTTATGTTGCTATCTGTTGTTTTGTGTAGTTCGATTATAGGATTTTTCAGTGTGAAAAGCAACAAAAAGCATGAAGCCTGGCGAGGAGCAAGGACTGCACTTTTATGTTCTGCAGTAAGGCGGTGCTTAAACAACAAGCGCTTCAGTAGGCGAAGCGAGAAGCACGCTTGAAGCAAAGGCGACAAAAAGCGTGCTTAAGCATTTTTAGGTTCTTTTTTAACTTCTATAAAACACACTTGTCAGCTGCAACTCAAGCATTTCCCTTTTCTTCTTCTCTGACTCAAACATCTTAACATATGTTGTTGCGACTCACATGATAAGTTCTTCCTCTCTTTTCTTCTTCTTCTCTGGACTGTCTTTCAAGCTTTCAGCAACCATTTCAAGGGTTTTCTTGCCCCTGTCATGATCTGCTTTTCTTTAGTTGTTTGGTTGTGTTGTTTGCATTTGCTTAATATGTTATGATTATGAGGATTATTGGCAGTCTTTTATTTACTTTTTAATTTAAGAATTGAAAGATTTGCTTAATATGTTATTTCTATTCAGTTCTTGGTTATTTATATCAGTTTTGTGAATGGCGAGCGCCTCATCGCCAAAGGCGAGAGGCGAGGCGAGGCGAGCCCTTCTCGCCATTCCACACTGAGGCGAGGCGACCCAAAAAAGGCGACCCATGGCGAGGTATGGCGAGCTAATGGCGACAAAAATGGCGCCGCCTTTTTGATTTAAATTTTTTAAAAAGATTTGACTTAACAATATTAATCAAAATTAGGGTTTTTTTTGTTTATTTTCAAAATTTGTTGCTGCCCGACTCCTCTTCCCCTCACAATCTCTTCGCCCCGACTCCTCTTCCCTTCACGATCTCTTCTATTGTCAAAATTTGCCGGTCGCATCTCTTCTCTTGTTCTCCATCATCTTCGAGTTGTTGCTGCACTGAGGACCTGAGGTATACCTCTTTTTTTTCTTCTTCTTTTGATCTTTAACGTTCTTCTTGAGTTCTTTTCTTCAAGAGTCGGATAGTTTTGAAGAAGAATAGACATTTAAAGTTTTAGTATTGTATTTTGAATTATTTGGTCTTTAAAGTTTTACTACTATTGGTTTTTGAATTGAATATTTGCTAATATGTGTTATTACTATTAAGATTTTGGATATTTATATATGCAATTAAATATTTTTAATCTTTGGTATTAATTGGCGCCTTAATTCAAAAAGGCAAGCGCCTCGCCGCTCGCCACGCCGCGTGGCGAGGCAGGTCCTTGTCGCCTTTTGTCGCCTCTCGCCGTCCAAAACACTGATTTATACATGAATATTTGATATTTTTTATTTTTGTACTAAATAACGCTTTAGTAGAAAAAAAAGTGTGAGCTTCGCTTCACGCTTTGGTGAAGCAAGCCCTCGTTGCTTTTTTCGACTTCTCACTCTCCACTCTCCAAAAGACTGAAATTTTTGTTTTAATAATGTTCTATTATTATTTGTTGTTTTGGTTATTATCTATTGTTTCTTGTACTTCCATTACGTCTTTTCTAAAAAAAATCCTTCAACCAAGGACTACTGTAAACAGTCTCTCTACCTTTTAGGAAGAAGTAAGGTTTGTGTACACTTTATACTCTCCAAACCCCACTCAAGGGGACTACTCTGGGTATGGTGGTGGTGGTGGTGGTGGTGGTGGTGGTCTACTTTAAGGTATGATGAAGGCCTAACATATTCAACTGGAATGATGTCTTCCTATTGTTTGATCTAGTGTAGATTGGCTTAAAAAAAGTAGCTTTTAAGTCAAAAATAAAAAGTAGAGAGACCTATTTTTGGTTTCTAAATTTTTTTTGAAGTCATTTTTTAACTTATTTTAAGTTATTTTTAACATTGCCAAACACATCTAAACAGGCTCTTTATCTTCTCCTCTACTAGATGGTTGGTCCGTTGATCCAAAATAGCTTGTGCTTCTAAAATTAATTCTTCCTCCATTTCAATTTGCTTTTTCTACTTACCTTTTAGTTTATTCCAAAAAGAATATCTCTTTCTTTTTTTAGCAACTCTTTAATTCCAACTTTTCACATGACATGTTTAAGTCCATAAGATTCAAAAGTCCTCTTTACTTTCATAAACTCAAGTCAAAATAAGACAAACAAAATGAAGTCGTGGGAGTGACTAGTAAGAACTGCAATTTTGAGTTCACATATAATCTCTTATTCTCATTTTTCCCACTCAAGGACCTTCAAGTTTTTGGACGTCTCACATTTTCAGGCAAGCTAAAAAGATCCAGTTTTTCAGTAAGTATTCTTTGTAGTCATCAAAAAAGGGGTTTAGAAAAAATAAATTCTACTTCATCAGCAACTATTTCTCCCACCTTTTAACCTGGCCGTGAAATCTTTCTGGAAAACATAAGTGGATGGGAAAATAGAGAAACTGAGTTGAGCAACCCAAACTAATTACAACTTGGCAAGAAGAAGAGGTTGCTCAAACTAGGAAAATTAACTAACTTGATCATTTGCTCATAATTATCAAATGATACGGCAGAGCATCTTGATACTTTAGATATAGAAAGCTTACAGATATAATAAACTACCTAGAGACCAAACACCTTTCCGGCTATTCATGAATCCTAAAATGAGGTTAAAATTTATTGGTTAAGTGACAGAACATTCAAGGCATTTGTTTTTTCATTCTTAGAATCAGGGTGTGCTTGGGTTGAAGGAAAATATTTTCCATGAAAAAAATATTCTCCTCCATACAAAACATACCCTTAATAAAGAAGAAAAGCACACTAGGAAGTTAAATATGAGGTCCATCAACTATTTGAAATGCAATTCCATTTCTGCCTATTGGTGAACTCATATAACTCCATTTCCTATTTTCTCTGATTGTAAAATGACCGATTTACCACAAAATATTTAAGAAATTGATACCACTTCCTAATTGCAACCCTGTAAGTTAGGATGTGAAGGTACAAAACACTACAAAAGTTATATGAAGAACCTGAAATAATTAATTCCTTAAAGGCGGAGTTGTTCAAACTTTGAGATTTTAGATGAATAATTCTAGAGGAGGGTCACATTGATCATTTTACAGCTACTGACAACGAAGATTGAAGAAATTTATCTGCACACAAACTCAACATGTAATTCTACCAAGTCAATGTTGCAAAGCCTAAAAATTAAGCAATTTCTAAAGCCAGAGAAAAGAAGCGTTGAGCATGAGTAAAATTTAGACGAAAAATATCTTCAGAACATATGTATACAAGACTTGTATTGTGTAATTAAACTAGGTCAATATTCCAAAAGGTAAATAAATTTATCAAAAAGAAGAAAAAAATTACTCACAAATAAGAAACGTCTGTATTGTGAAGCAGATCAGCAATTTTGTTAGCGTGAATAAGTATGTCACTCCGATTCAACGATCTGGATTCACTCCGCTCGTCGAACAACCTAAGTTGATGATCGAGTGCGCCGCAGAAGACAGGAAGTGACGGCAAAGGCAAAGACGGGGCAATTTCAGAGTGCACTGTATTCGATAAACTTATACCATGAGGAACACCACTACTGCCACTTGAATTTGCCATTGGAATCGGCTTTCACACAGTCAAGTTGTAGAGAACTGAAAACCGGAGAAATTGATATTTGAGAGTATGAATCTAAGGTTTTTCAAGTTTGAGGAAAAGCAGAAAGCCCTAATCGGATAAACAAATGGCGGGGAAAGAGTAGTAGAAAAATTTGGGAATTTTTTCAGCTCAAGTAGTTGTAGTATAGATTATATTATACAATACAATACAAGACAGGAATAATAGTCTATCTTGTCAAGTTACGAAATACCCTTTCAGTGTTCACATAAACGTTGATACTGTGTTTGGGTACCATTTCTTTTCCTTTCACCGAATTTTTGTAGTAATTTGTTGGCAAAAGTAGTAATTAATATCCGTTGGATCAAAGGGAAAAGTACAGTGCAGATTTGGAAAGAAAAATTGCTTGTGTTACCCATTCTATCTATTGTTTGGTAACGGTGTAATATATAATTAATTTAGTTGATTATATCTTTACTTTATATTTTGTTTTTATTTACTTTCCTTGTTTCAAAATATGGTCTAATTATTTTTTTAGGTTATTTCAAAAAGAATAATTTTTTTTACAATGTTTTAACTTCAATTGTTTAAAGCCACAAGATCAAAGGTCAATTTGATACATTTGACGTAATTTTTATTTAGAAACACAAGATTAAAAAATATTTTTTTCTTAAACTCTGTTCTAAGTCAAACTACGTCTTTTAGAAATAGAGGAAATACTTAATAATCTTATTTTGATATTTTCCTTTTTTTTATATTAATTCTACTTCATACCCTACTCTCAATAATTTATCATTTATATTGTTAATTTTTAACATTGTATAACGTAACAAAAAAACAATATAATATTTTTAATTATTATATTCATTAAAACATTACGATAACAATATGGTGCATTAGAAGGAGATAATTTGTAACAAGCCATCCAAACATAGTGTTGAAAGATTTTAAGAAACTAAAGAATGGGGGAAGTTAAATTGTTGTCACGAGAACAATGACGATTAAGTTCACATTAGAAAACTTTCACCAATATATTATTAAATAAATCATATGATTTAATGGTATGTATAATATGCGACTCTTATTTTTTGAAAATATTTTAAATCAAAATATGCTTAAAATAAATATAATCGGTAAAATTTCATATAATTGGATCAAGCTTGTTTGGATTGAAGGCATAATAATTATTATTTTATGTAAATTGATTATTTAAAGGTAAGTAGGTCAAAATAATACCAAAATTATCTTATTTACACAGTGAACGTTGATGTATCGTGGTTTAACTAGTATTTTCATGTTTTTTTTTAAGATTGGTGTGTGTCTAGAGCTATTTTGTAGAAATTTTAGTATCTTTTGTCTTTGTTTTGCAGGATAGTTGTCCAAAACGAAAATACAGAAAGTTGTGAAGAATCAATGCAGAAGTGACTCACGAAGCCATCGACGGCCCGTCGTCCCATCGACGGACCGTAGGTGCTGACCGTCCATTGAAGTTTCAAGCATCTAGAAGCAACTCGGGGAATTCTGACTAAGTGTGGGGCTACGGAAGGATTGACGGTCCGTCGATTGATCGACGGACCGTCTTGGAAAAACGTCGACATGATCAGAGAATTTCCAGTACCCGAAGTTGAAGAAAAGCTAAGTATGAAACGACGAGAAGCATCGACAGACCGTAGATGAATCGACGGACTGTGTTGTTGGTCCATTGATTGGATTAGAGAAGATGCAAAGTGGAGGCTGAAAAAAGATGCTAAGTGTGAACCGACGGAGGCAGTCGACGGTCCGTCGTTTCATCGACGGACCATCTGTGGGGGTCGCCGATTGGAGTTGCATTTTGGACAAAATTTCCTTATTTGAACTCCTATTTAATTTAGGACTCTTTTTTATTATAAATAGGGAGAAAAACTTCGTTTTGGGGGTTGGATTCTTTTACTAACTTCATACTTTTGTTCTTCGAGATTTGTTTTTGCAATTAATTGATTTCGGATTTGGTTTTCAAGATAATTGTGTGATTTCATGTAGAATTTCTGGATTTTTTTCGAATTTGTCAAAATAAGTTCATGATTTATTATTTATCAATTACGAATTGTGTTCTTCTAAGTATGGGTAACTAAATCTACAACTATGGTTGTGGGAACCATGGGAGATTAACAAAATAAACCTAGTTAAATAACAATTCAAAAATAGGTTATTGCATTCATCGATAATTCTTTCGTCTAGAAGTCTTTTAACGAGTGCATGCGTTAGAACCCGCCATATTGGTACTTGCAGGACCAAGGGGGGTAGTTAATAGAAAAAGAATTATCGACATAGATTTAGTGAATGTTATCTAATAGGCTAGTTTTGATTGGTGCAAAGTAGTAACTAAGCCAAACATCGAATATGAAGTAAAGGTAAGGGTTAGTAACTTAGACACATGTAGGCGGACCAAGGTACGGGTAAAATTCTCTAAATTCCGGACCAAGGATTTAGAGATACATAACTTATCACTTTGCATTCAAAACACTAGGAGGAATTGTTATAGCTAAAATTATGGTGTTATGAACCTATGGGGAACATTTACACCCTAGTTTCTCTCACAACTTAATAAGCACCAATAATTCATTTTTGCTACTTGTTTTATTTTACTACATTGCAACACTTTTGTTTCACAAAATCCCCCTTTTAATTACTAGTTTTCGGAAAGGACTTGACTACATGGAGGTAATCGTACATTAAAGTTAAGTCTAAATCATTTTCCTCGTAGGATCGACCCCAACCTAATTGTTGGGTTCTTTACTTGATACAACCGCTTATATTTCTTTAGGGAAGTGTAATTTGAGCGTATCAAATTTTGGCGCCGCTGCCAGGAAAAGTGGCTTTAGATTAACTTTAATATTAATTACTAATTTTAGTCAACAATTTCCTAATTTTACTTTTTTTTCTTTTGTTTTTTTTGTCTCAAGTCTAGCTCTAGTGTATGCCAAGTACACGGAGCCGAGGAGAACCGACCATACCATTCTATCCTGAACTTAACCCGACACTCCACATAATGAATGATCAACAAAATTTGGCTAATCTAGGTGATGGGATGAACCGTCAACTTCCTCCGCTGGTTGATGCTCACAACCAAGTGATTATGGAGAACCCTAGTGATGGTGCTTTGAGGAGGCAACCTCCCGTCCCACGCCCTCAAGAGTTCTATATGGTCAACATTAACATCACTGACTCTGACTGGCCTTCCTACCTCCTCTACCATAGGGTCACACATTCGTGGTAACTAGTATCTTGATGTAGATGCTCACCGCCAGAGGTTTGTTTTCGGGGCTACCATCTGAGTATCCACACTGATATATCGTGGTTTCACGGTATTATTAATACTTTTTCCTTAAGTTTAGTGTGTCCAAAAGCCTTTTGTGCTAATATTTATATAAGTTTCTTTTTATTTTGTAGGAAATCTGTCCAAAGCTTAATGTGGAGATTTTGAGCAAAAAAATGCAGAAGAGACCATCTACGGAGCTTATGACAGTCTGTCGTGCTTGTCACGGTCAGTAGGTGGCAGCGTAGTGCAGCTGCTAAAGGAAGATGGGGAAGTCTGACCAAGTGTGGGGTTACGAAGCTTGTGATGGTCCGTCGTGTCTATGACGGTCCGTCCTGCAGGTTCTTCATGAAGTTCAGAGAAGTGATCCTAGTACCCATATTCCAAGAGTTGAAGTGTTTCGAAACGAAGGCCCTCGATGGACCGTTGTGCCTATGCGGTCCGTCATACCTGCCGTCGAGGGTAATGACGAAGAGCAGCAGAAGAAATTACATAAGTATGGGACGACGGAGTCCATGACGGTCCGTCGTGACCATGACGATCTGTCGCGAGGTCCGTCGACCCAGCCGCGTTTTGGCAGATTTCTAGCAAATAGAGTCCTTGTTTAATTAGGTTTTTTTATTTGTTATAAATAGTTCGAAAAACCTCATTTTTTGAGGTTAGACTCTTAGACTGTTAGACTCTGGATTGTTAGACATCATATTATAAGACTTTGTGTATTAGTGTGAGATTCTTGATAATTATTAGACTTTTTGTGAGATTATCGATTACTTTGAGATTCTTGCAAGTGATTTTTGGTGATTAATCAAGCAAACTTTTGGATTTTACTCTTTCTCATTGAAGTAAGTACATGAATTCTTATTTAGTATATTTGAATATTGTGATTATGACTATGGGTAACTAAACTCCATAAATAGGGTTGTGGGAACCATAGGCAAATAATGAGATAAAACCTAACTAAAATAACAATTCTAGAATAGTGTCTTGCATGTATTAATTAATCTTTCGCTTAGAAGTCTTTTTAACGGATGACCAACATTAGAACTCGCCTTAATGCTACTTGTCGGACCAAGGAGGTAGATAATAGGAAAAGAATTATTAACATAGATTTAGTGTATACTATCTAATAGGCTAGTATTGATTGGTACGAGGTAATAACTTAGTCAAATATCGAATACGATGCTTAATATGAGGTAAAGATAAGGGTTAGGAAAGCAACACACGTAGCCGGACCAAGGTGCGGAGTGAGATTTTCTAGATGCCGGACCAAGGATTTAGATATACATAACTTATCACTTTGCATGCAAGATACTAGGAAAGAATTGTTATAGTAAGAATTATCAAGTTATGAAGCTGTGGGGAACACATAAACCCTAGTTACTTTGATTAATTGATTAAAACCCAACATTCAAAGATGTTAAGTGTCTCTTTCAATTGCGTTAGTTATTTTCATTCATTTAGAATTAGAAACCCCCCTGTTATTGTTTTTTTACTTTCCAAGGAAGTCATTGACCAAACAATAGTAATAACAGGTTGAAGTTAAGTCTAGACTATTTTCCTCGTGGGAATAATCCCAACCTCACTGGTTGGGTTATTTACTTGACACGACCGCTTTACTTCTTATTTGAGAAGTAAGTTTGAGCGTTTCACACACGCTCACATTGCTAAACTGAGGTCGGTGTGTAAGATTTGTGTAGGGAGGCCAGACTTGGACATGGATGTCATCAGATTAAGGGTGTTCCCTTTCTCATTGACGGGAGAAGCCGCAATATGGTTCACTGAGTTGTCCTATAATTCGATCTATACTTGGGACCATTTGAGAGATGTTTTCCTAGCACGACTCTACCTAGTGTCTAAAAAGTTCAACCACAAAGATAGAGTGAAAAACTTTTTGGCATTGCCCAGAGAGTCTATGAGTAGTTCTTGGGGATAGATTCACCTCATTCTAAAGAATTGTCCCAAACCACCGCATTGATGATGAATTATTGAAAGAGTACTTCTATCGAGGGCAAGATGATAATAATAAGGCAGCGCTTGATACTATTGTGGGTGGTTCTTATGGTGAGTGCACATATGTAGAGATCGCGGAGATATTAGAGAAAATCTCTTGCAACAATAAGGCTTGGAGCACTAGGAAGTCGGACACTGGGAGAAACACCTTTGCAGTGCAAGCAACACACAACCCGTCCGTAGATGAGATTCTTGAAGAGATGGCTCAATTGAGAACTGAGCTTGGGTTGATATTGAAACATGTCACTGGGGTGTAGAGAAAGTAAATGCGGTATATTATTTGACTAAACCACCACCACCAGTTTATGACTATTACTATGAAGAGGATCCTTATGCAGTGAATGAGCAGACGGGGGGTTTTGATCGAACGCTCAAGGATCCAATCAAGAGAATTGGGGCCAAGGTCAAGAAAATCAAGGTTGGAACTATGGGAATTACAACAGAGAGGGCCATTATGTTCGAGACGGGAACTACAACTGCGACAACAACTTCAATCGGGGTAACTATGGTAATAGAAACAATCGTGGGCCCTATATTCCACCTCAAAATTGGGAAGTTGCTCCTAGGTATGGTGGAGGTAGTATGCCGCAAATTGAAGATATGTTGCAAAAGACGAGGAGGAGGTTTGATGCTGGTGATTAGTATGCCAAAGAGTTGAGAAGTGATTTGACTAATATTGGGCAAAAGGTGGATGCACATGCAATCTCAATCAAGCATCTTGAGTTGCAAATGACCCAATTGTCTACTAATGTAAACCGAATCAACCGAGTACTCTTCCTAGCAATACCGTCCAAAATCCAAAAAATGATGGACATTGCATGACAGTCACTACTCGAGGGGGTAAGCAAACCATTGATCCACCTATGCCATCTGGCGTGGAAGATACGATTAGAAAGATGATGAGGTAGTGGAAGTTAGTGGTGAGTTGGTAGACAAAGCAGTGAAAGAACTAGAGATACGCCAAAAGGTGATCCCCAGATCCCCATTCCTAAACCACCACAACCATTCCCACAAATATTGGTGAAAAAGCTTGAGGGTGGTAAATACCGGTTGCATTTCTATGTTGAAACAACTTTCCATCAATGTCCCTTTGATGGAAGCTCTTGAACAAATGCCTAGGTATGCTAAGTTTATGAAAGACATGGTTACAAAAAAGAGATCGGTAAGTTTTGAGGATGATGACAGAATGCAACATTGTAGTGCTATTGCTACAAGTTTACTTGTGCAAAAGAAAGAAGATCCGGGAGCTTCACTATTCCATGCACCATCAGTTTGTTACTCTTTGCTAAATCACTATATGATCTAGGTGCAAGCATAAATCTTATGCCCCTCTCTATTTACAAGAAATTGGGTTTGGGTGACCCAACGCCCACTTCGATGCGGTTACTGATGAATGATCCAACGGTGAAGAGGCCTATTGGGATACTCCACGATGTGTTAGTGAAGGTGGAGTCATTTATATTTTTGGCCGATTTTGTGATTCTTGACTGTGAGGTGGATTTTGAGGTGCCTATTATTCTTTGGAGGCCATTCCTTGCTACCAATCGCGCCTTGGTTGACAAGGAAAAAAGGCAGATGAAGTTTCAATTAAACAATGAAGAAGCAACTTTCAACATTTTTAGGTCTATGAAGTAGAATAGTGAGCTCTAAACAGTATTTGTTATATCCTACATGGTTGAGAGTACGTTTGAGGTACAAATTGAAGATCACCTTGTTGTTAAGGCACTAGCAGTAGTGACTATGAATTTTGAGAGTGATGGTATTGAAGAGTATGAGTCGTTGGCTGTAGAACTTGATCGAGGTGAATTTTGGTTCAAACCAAAGAAATTGGAGTTAGATATGAAGCATTGCGAGTCTCCACCTACGAAACCATCTATTGAGGAGGACCTAAAATTAAAGCTTAAGGCTCTACCACCTCATATGAGGTATGTGTTCTTGTGAAGAGATGATATTTTGCCGGTAATCATTGCATCAGATTTGAATGTGGAACAAGTAAAGTGTCTGGTAAAAGTGTTAAAGAGGTTCAACGGAGCTACAGGTTGGAATATTGCGGACATTATTGGGATCCCACCCGGGATTTGTTCACACAAAATGCAATGCATGCCCAATCACAAGCCAAGTATTGAGCACCAAAGACATTTGAATCCACCTATGCAAGAGGTAGTTAAGAAGGATATTATTAAATGGTTGGACATCGGAGTCATATATCCTATCGCATATAGTAGGTAGGTATTCCCTATTCAGTGTGTGCCCAAAAAGAGGAGAATGACAGTAGTCCCTAATGAGAAGAATGAGCTTGTTCCAATGAGCTTGTATGGATTTCTAGAAGTTGAATGCATCGACTGAGAAAGACCATTTTTCTATGCCCTTCATGGGTCTGATTTTAGATAGGATCGTAGGAAAAGGATGGTAATGTTTTCTTGATGGTTATTCAGGTTACAATCAAATCTCTATTGCACCGGAGGATCAAGAGAAAACCACATTTACTTGCCTTTATGGGACATTTGTATAACACTTTCAAAATCCAAGAGGAGTCTTAGAGTGTAACATAGGTTCATGAGGTCTAAGAACTATTTTAAGACCTATTTTAATGAATATAGTTCATTTAGAAAGTTAAAGAACCAAAATGTCCAAGAATGTCCATGACGTTCGGGAACTAGTTCTAAGGGGTATAGTGTGCCTTAGCGTATTTGACTAGCTTTTAGGAGTCAAAAACCTATGAAATTAGGTGGAAGGGTGTATAACATGTCTTTAATGTTATTCGTGGTCTAAACGTCCGGGTATGACTCCCCAAGTACCAACCAAGTGCCCTTGAGGAGGACCCTTGCAGGTTGATGTCAACACTGCCTAGGTAGTGTGCATCGACGAGATGCAGGCAACGGTCTGTGTATGGATCGACCGGGTGTCATTGCCAATCGTTGATCCATAGTTAGAAAAATGGAGGAAGCCTACGCCTACACCAGTATCTGACTAAGACGACGGTTGTGCAGAACGGAGAAAGGACCAACCTCGACTCACAGATGGCTCATCGACGGGGTTCCTTCTTTGAGGATCCATTTTTCTGCACTATTTAAGTTAAGTCCAATTAAAATAATTAAGGGGTTTAGGGGTTATTTAGGTATTAAAGGAAGATTAATTAACTAATTTAACCCTCCATATAAAGACCCCAACCTTCATTAATCTAAACACAAATCACAAAATGAACTCTTTTCTTTCTGTCTTCTTTCTCTCTCTATTTGGAAGCCACCATTGAAGACAAGCGAGGGGGAGGTTTTGTGGACCGGAAAGGAATGAATTCACCATCAGATCTTCATCAAACATTAAGGTATGAGATCTGATTCACCTTTGAGACTCTTTCCTCAAATGGATCCTTCAAAATGGATTTCAAAAGTTGAGTTTTCATGTGGGTTTCATCCAATTAAGAAATTGATGTTGTGAAATGAGTTGTTTATGTTTTCTTTAGGGTATAATGGATAGATTAACATGTTATTTCACTTGATTATAGTAATTTGTGATGATTTGACCTAAATTGAAGAGCATGATCCTTAATCCTTAACCCTTGGTTGATCGTGATGTAAATTGGGTTGTGATTGATTCAATTGTCTTGATTATGGGTTAAATCACTATTAGATAATGTGTTACACCAATCATTAACAAATTAGAATGAATTGTTTTCTTTCATACTAATCTTGAGAAATGATCTAGGTTATGAAAATTGACCTAAGTAATCTTGTTTTAAGCATTGATTTGGTATGGTGTAGTGACTCTTCTAGTATTTTTATGATGTTGATTATTGAATTGTGATGTTAAACATCTAAATTGGATTGAATTGAGGTTTTGTGGTAAGGCCTAAATTATAAATCATGAAGGAGACTTGGTAAGCCTTGGAATCTCTATTTTTACTTCCAATTGTGCTTAATTGTGGTCTAGTCATGATGTTATATTGGAGTATGCCTTATATTAGGATGATAGGGAGGTATGATGTTGAATTGAAAGGTCTTGATTTATATTAGGATGATAGGGTGGTATGATGTTGAATTGAAATGTCTTGATTATGGATGTGAAGTTGATTAAGATGTAAATGCTATAAGGATGGTGATGTATACCAATGTGCCTTATTATGAATTGATATTTAATATGTTAGCCTCACTTATATGAACTGTGATGAAAGGATTTATGCTCATACAATTCTTATTGAGCTATTGATGATGATGATTATACAAGGGGTATACCCTATGACCTAACTTAAGCTATGATTGATAATTGAAGGATTAAAGACATTTAAAAAAAAACTCTAGCTTAGGATCTAGTGAACTAGATTGAGGAGTGTCCCTTCTCACATAGGGAAGATAGGAGCATTACATTACTCTTGATATTGGAGAGTACAATGCATCGAGGGAGTCTACCTAAGCATTGCAATAGTTAGCCTTGAGGGAGTCTACGAGGATGTTCTTATCTATGTTTATATTATGATGATATATGATATGTACATGATGAACTTGCACATTGTTGATACTATATGTTGGTTAGTTCACTTATCAACATGTATTGGGTTGAATTGTTAAAATAAGATGAAATGTATATCTAAATGTTATATTATGTGAAGTTGGACATTGGTTATGGTTTCTTTTTGAGGCTGCTTTATTGAATAAGGTTATGGGCTTTGCTTGGTCATTGCACTTGTTCACTTGGTAAGGATTCATGAGTAGTTGTCTTGTTTATTATAATATGGTTAACTCTTTTTCATGCTTGTGATGTTATTCCTTGTTTATTGGATTGTAGTAAATCGTGGGTTCAAGTATGTTGGGGTACATATTACTTGTTTGAGTTAGTAAGCATGTTTGGTTGATTGGTATGACTTGCTTGATTTTGCATTAGACTTTTAAAAGGGTATAATGGCATGTTTTGACTAAATGTCCCTTTTTAGCATATTTTGCTCTTATATGTGCATATGTTCTCATACTTATTACATGTAGAGTACTAACCCCATTTTCTTCCTTTTTCCCAAACATTTTATATTCCGGTCGTTGAAGGCTCATTCGAGACGACTTGAAGAAGCTTGTATATTCTCTGTCATCCAAGTGGGTAGGTCCTCACTTTTTGAGGGCGATGCCAATATATTGCCTATGAATTTCCTTTGTTTTTCTAAGACTTTTATGTTCATTCCACTTTTATTGTGTACGACTTATATAAGCCTATATGTAGCTTCTTTACATTTGACATAGGGATATGCCCAAATTGTGATGATCGTTTAGATGGTAAGAGATGAGACAATCTTTGAGACTATTTGCTATTTTAAATATATGTATGTGCAATAAATGTAGAAGACTATGTAATGTTTCTATATGAAGGGTCTATGTATACTCGATACGACTATATTATGATGTATGTAGAGGTCTATGTAAACCTCCAAGTAGGTGTAATGAAAAGTTTTCAATTTTTCGGCATTTTCAACCTATGAATGTAATGACATAAGACTAAGGGGATAGTCTTAGTCCTCAAAGTGGATGACGAAGCTTGTTACATCTAAGGGGTAAACCCGGATGCGACAATTCGCATTCAAGAGGATGCCTTTTGGGT